>NC_079340.1:11580315-12221387 GCF_029582105.1 Oenanthe melanoleuca
ACATAAGAAAAAAGACACTTCTAAGCAGAATAAAATATACTATACTGTTTCCCTCCCCCACCCACCAACATCCCTAAGTGTCTTTGCCCCAGTTCCAGAGACCGGAGCACCAGTACAGTGATATAAATATGGTACCATAGAGATTTGCTGCTTGCCTTAGTGCATCTTTACCTGGTGGTCACACAGCTGGTCCTATGTGTTCTGCTCACTTGGGCAAACGAACAAACTCTGCCATTACCAGCTCACGATCACCCACAGTCAATGAACAACGGTCGGTCAGTTGGGGTTTCTTTTTCCCTAGGCAAACACAATTATGTTTCCATGACAGAGCTGGGCCCTGATTATCCAGGTACTGCCTGATGTATCAATTCACTTATCACATAAATGGATATGAAATTTGGGCGAACTTACCAAAAGAAAATAGGGGGAAAAAAAAACCAAAACCCAACTCCTTTATTCTGTTAAAGAACCCTCAATTTTCTTTTTTAAAAAAGGACCCATATTTTTCTTCAGACAAGGTATTTAAAAACACCAGCAAAAGTATAACCAGATCATGAAAATGCTGAATATTATCAAAGACGATACTAAAATATTCACAAAGATATTTACAATAGCAATTCTTAAAATAATTGATTTTGCATAATGAACAGCGCCTTTCTTAAAAAAACTTGAAAGAGGAAAAATATAAGTGTGGGACCATTTCTACATAATACGTTTGACAGATTCAATACTCCTACTGGGAAATAAAAGAACTAAACCGCCATTTCCTTTAATATCTACAGGAAGGTGCTGCTGACTAGCATATATATACCACAACGCATGTACAGCAGTAGTGGGAAACGTTAACAAAAGGAGCAAAATGAAACAAAAAATGCAGAGAATTTACAAATGTGACTTTGGTGAGGAAAGCAAATCCAGAGTCGTAAGCACAGAGCATGCCATTTACAGCACTGCAAACTAAACAGAGGGCTAGGAAGCTATCTAGTCAAACTGACAGGAACAAACAAAATTTTGCCTGGCACTTCAGTTTAAAACGCATTGTGGTGAGCAAACGAAGGATGTTTGATTGGATTTGGGAATAGGAAAAGGAGTAGGGTCAAATATGCTTTAGTATCAAAAGAAACAAAACCAATAACTGTACAGTGGGCAAAAGCTGAAATGTTGCACCACGAGGGCAAAGTTGGCACACATGCACTTCTTACACAGCTACTGTACATCATTTATAAGAGAGAGAGAGACAAAGAGCACAGAAATGGGCACAGAAGCAATAGGAAGCTCATGCAGGAGCAGCAACCACACGAGAAGCAAAGATCACAGGGGCAAGACAGTAATTGTGGCAGCAGGGTCTCTTGAGGACAGTAGCAATCTACTGACAGGTACTTGTTCTCCCCACGCTCGGTCCTTCGGGAGAAAGAGCTCATCCCAGCAGCCAAGTTTAAAAAAAGAAACTGAAGGAGGAGAAAAGGAAAAGGCTGAAGTATCTGTAACAGTCACGACAACAGAATGCAAAGCAAAACTAAAATGAAGCTGTAAGACGTCTGTCCAATGTCAGTGCCCCTTCTCAAGCTGATTATTAAAAATAATTATGCAGATAATGATGTTACTCTCCCTCCATCCTGCAATGATTTCCTCGCTGCCTTCAACCCAGCTTGTCTTACTATGCATTGTGCAGTACAGTGACGCAAACTCTTGGGGCTCTGAAGGCTGTAGGTAATAATCAGGAACAGTTAGGTTTGCATCCCCCCTCCCTCTCTTTTCCATTATGTATGGGCATACATGGCAAAAAGACCTACTACAGCAATCTCTACAGCTGGATGTTAACGCAGCCAGAAACGGCACTGATCTGAAACCAAATCACAAAAATTCCTAAACACCACAAATTTTAATTTTTTTTTTCTGGGTGCTCCCAGTCTGTGTGCTGGGCCAGAGGAATCCTCTGCAAAGAGGTGGTTAAGATCCCTGCTCTTGCAGAAATCCCGACACCCACGGCTGCGGCCTGAAGATCTCAGGACTCTGTTACTGAAGTCACATTAGCTAAACTGCTGGCTCCCTCTGACAGGCCTGTGTGTCTTCCCTAACTTTGTCACTTGACTGTAGGATTTGTGCTTTTTTGAACTTTGTAGGTGGTTTTTTTCATTTTGTGTGTGGCCAGGGCAATCATTCCAAGGCAAACCCATGGCTGGAGGGGGGCAGAGGAGAGGTGGGGTAGAGGGAGATACAGTTTCAAAAAAATGGAAGAACAAGCATTGCAAAGACACTCTGAGACGGGTCAATTAAAGACAGTTCCATTCTGTTGATTTTTCTTCCCTTGCCAAGATTCGGTTTTGCCAAGATACTTCACACTATGTTTATCACAGAACTCTCTCTCTAGAGGATGAACACCAAATGGGGTTTCCAATAGCTGCACAACTGTCTATGCTTCTTTGTCACATGTAGCATGGCAGACTCGGAGATTACTGCATGTATTTAACTTTTGTATTTTTTTCTCCCGTCACTTTCGCAGTCTTTGAAGCTAACAAAAGCAGTTCTGAGATGAAGAAAGCAGGGAGTGCACCATTGGATCAAGTTGTGAGGTTTTTTTCTTCTCTTGTGGAAAAGGAGTGTCAAGATTCCTCGCTGTGCAGCCACACACGTGTGAACAAGTGAAAAGGATGGGAGAATACATATGGTTTCAGTTGTTCTCAAAGAGAGACAGAAGGTCATCATTGCTATTGCTTGGCAAATCAGGAGGATCCAGGTATGAAAGCAGCTCATCTGGATTTGTGAGTTCTGGAAGTAGCTATAAAATACAAAGATAAAAGAAAAATTACAGATAACAGAAAACCAATTGAGAAAAAAAAAGGGATTAAACACCACACATTCCTGGAATCTAGTTTACATAACAATATATCCAAATAAAACAGAAGGCATCATCACAAGCCTAACACCCTCAGATAATGCAGCATCCACTTGCTTTTGAAAGTCCCTCTGACTCAGTTTTCACCTGTGAATTACATTATCATTTCAGGGTTTCTCAATCCACCTCCCCACCATATTGCCTGGCTCGTGACACTGACAAAAACTTCTGGATAAACTCTTATTATGGGTGTTTCCTATAAAATACTGCATAAACACTTGAAACATGGGGTTTGAGTAACCCATATTTGAGCTTTAAGGGAGATAGCAAAGGCTGGTCTGGCTCTCACACATCAGTTTGATAGCCACCCAAAGCCTGCAACTCTACAGAAGGAGGCAGCCCTGTCCTTTCCTCACCCTGAGTACCTTCTCAGTGCACTGATCTAAGCTCTGGGACAGTGATCACCCAAGGTTAAAGCAACCAACAAATCAGGGGAAGTGGAAAAAGAAACAGCTGAGGAGGAGTATGGAGAAGGGAGTGGCAAGGCAGCTGGGCATGTCCCTCTCCTTTCTGTGGCAGGAATTTACAGTGGCTGAAGTACTTACTTGACTACAGCATTACAGACATTTGCAATTTCAGACATTTTAAAGGGTCACAGGTGTAACACTCCATCCAACAGAAGATGCCCTAATCTGCACAGTGCTTTCAAGTATCAAAATGAATAGCTGTGGGGCTTCAATTTGTATTTCCAGTAATACTGTATAAAATTTTGTTTTTCAAACCATCACAACACACTCTTTTTGATCTGGCAGATGACAAGCACATCGTAACTCCTGGGTTGTGCATCAAGCAATGTTTCCTGCTCTATTATGCATCTTGCCCTTCCCTAGGCAAATATAAAGGTGCCATATAAAAAAATTGCAGGGAACAGTTTGTAATAAAGCCCTTTTATGTTCTGTATTGTGTTAAAGACAGAAAAAATATGGATTGTTTTAACAAACTTAATAGTAGGTACGAGAAATTAATTTTAAGTTATTCTATGTTTTCAATTATTATAAAACCAAAAGCTTGACCGATTCATGTTTAACAAATACTGTATTTATATGCTTCTATTGCTCTTGAGCAAATGAAACTTCATCTTCTAACATTATACAGATAAACAAATTTTTCAATAAGCTAAACATGACATGCAGAAAAAAGTTTATTGCTTTCTAAGCATTTTGAAAAAATGCAATGTCAAGTTCACATAAACAGAATTTCCCAGAAGGAATCTTTTTCTAAAACTAACAGCTCCTTTTATTCATAGTAAAAATGCTGTTGTCATAGTACTGGAGATATGAGACCTTTAAATGTACTTTACCTCCCATTATAATTTTTTATGAGTACATCATAAAAAATCCAAAAAGAAAAAAATAGTCTAAAAGAAAATGGCAGCTCCATCAAGTGTGGAGAAATAAAAATATTTAATTTGCCCTACAATTTTACAACTAATTCTTAAAAATTTAAATAGTCTCTGAGACTCATTCTTGTATACAGGGGATTTTTAATTTTTTTTTAAAGAAAAGTGGAAGTTTCAAACAATATGCTCAGTATGTCTGAAGCTGAAGTCGTCTGAGATGTGAGGGTGACCTGATCTTCCCTCAATCAGAGGGGTCAGGCAGCACAGCCAGCCTCCTGCCCCACTAGTGTGAAAACCAGAGACCTCAGGAAGGACTTGCTGGCAGCTGAGAGTGCTGTGCTGGAGCAGGGTCAAAAGAGAGAGGAGTGCCAAGGCCTGCGAGGGGCTGATGGGGACAGAAGCTACAGGAATGTGCCAGATTGAGGGTAGACTTTGGAGAAGTGTACCCTGTGCTCCTGAAGTGAAAATTGAGAGGTCTAACCAGTGATTTCAGTCTTGAGCCTCTGCTGTCTGAAGTACCTGTGCAGATCTCCCCTGTCTGCGTCTGCATCTGTATGAGGTGGATTCTCTAACCCAGGTTAAACCTCAGGCAGCATCTCACTGAATTCCTGCAGAACGTCCGTGACTGTGTCAGTGGGGAGCAGGCCAAGCTGCCCATGGTACCGTGCCGTTTGCTTTGCTGCATGGGACTTTATTCAGCCAGGCTGCACAACACACCCATTAAAATAATCCATCTGATCAGGATCACAGGTATTTCCAGTAAGTTTATTTCCCACACTGTACAGAACTTGCCTCCCGTTAAAAAATCAGCAATCCTTTATCAGTGATAACCACAGTACTGTGGTAAGCATACAGATTTTTTTTTTTTTTTTTTTGCTTCTTACCAAGGATTGGCTGCCTGACCCATAAGAAAATACTGTATGTTTTGTAAGTATTAGAAGAAAAAAAAGACATTTTTATTTCACCTTCTAGTATTGCTCAGACAGAGTCCTTAAGGATTCAGAACTCCAAGTGCCCCATGAACTGTTGTTCCCAAAGGATGTGCACACAACCATATTGCAGAAGTTGCCTTACTGACCACTGTTCCTGCAGCATCCTGGAGCCTCTATCTGTCCCCTAACCCCTTCCCTCTCCTGTGAGGCTACCTGCCAGCCCAGTGCTCCTGTGTGACAGCGGAGATGCAAGTATACAGCAACAGCAAATACAGATATAAATCCAAGGCACAGAAGCAAACATATCTCTAAGAAAATTAACTGCGCAGCAGCAGACTTTGGAACAGACAGAAGATACACATACAGGAATGCGTGACTCAAACAAAAATCCAATCCTAGTGCTGAGGATTTGTATTTTCAGAGGTAGATGGCTAACCAGAGAGATATACCTCAGATAAGTCACTTCCGACTCCAATGAACTGATATTAAGAAATGGAAGACTAATTTTGACCTTAAAACTAGACTTTGTTTAGTTGTGAGCTAAGGAGGCAGAAAATGTCCTTGTTGTTTACTTCCCTGTGTGGTGTACTGGAGGAGGAACTTGTGCTGCTCAGTCACCCACAAGAGCACATATGGAAAGGCACAGACTGTTTCTGGCTGCAGGGAGCAGTGACAGTGTCACAGGGTGACAGAACCCCCTCCTGCTGGCCAGGACATGCCGCAGGGCTCAGTGCACAGCTCACTCGGCACACAACGCCACGGTCAGAGCCACACAGCTGTGTCCCTCCTCCTGTCCAGGCACTGCAACAGCCTCGGAGAGCGCAGCCCAGCCAGCACCGAGGCGGGAAAGGAGGAAATGGCTCCAGCCTGGTGCCTGAGCTGCTGCCTAAAGAAACGCCTGCCTTGGTGCTAGAAGAGGCTTATGGCTCGCACGCCACGCAGCTGCTCCAGCCGGAACCATCCATCCTCCCAGCAGGTCTGGAGTGGCCTGTCCCCTCGGCTGCAGCACCTGTGCCCATGTACCAAAGCATGAAAGGATGGCATGTGCTGTGGAAGCGGGGCCCGTCCCCTGCCCTCCCCGCCCTCCCGCGCGATGCGAAGCACACGCTATGGCAGGCAGATGAGAGTATGACACAGACTTACATCCAGCGAGGGCTCCGGCATGTCGGGTGCTCCCTGTCCACCAGCCTGACCCTCTAAGGCTGAGGAGGGGTTAAAGGTCAGGTCACTGTGTGGATGGTTGCTAGAAGCGGCCGGGGGTGGCTGCCGGGACTGCTGGGTAGGAGGCCCGCTGTGATGTAATGGCTGCCCTGACTGGCTGCTGGGGTGAGGGACGTGCAAACCTTGCTGCATGGAAGTATGGGACTGATCAGTGCTGCCGGGATGAGGGATCTGCGGAGGAGGAAAAAAGCAGGAAAAGAAAGTGAGGCCACAAGGTACAGTGCTCGCGGTGCCTGACTCTGTAACTGCATGTTATAGAACGAAATAAATTAAAAAACGACACACACAACAAAAAACCCCAACAAAACCAATCAACAAACAACAACAAAAAAATTAATAAAAAAGCGCCATTGAAAAAGAAAACTCCATATCCCAATGCTGGAGGAAGTGTTTCAGCTTTTTGAAGGTTGTCTGCAAGGCGAAAAGACACGCTGGACTTGTGCTGTTGGTTTGCTTCCTTGTAATGTGGAAAACTGTGTATGAAGATGCAAAACAATGCACCACAAAGAAGAGGGAAGGAGGCTTACGGGTGCTGCTCAGCATTAGCAAGGCAGATGCTTTTGCCCTAAAAAATGTTACGAATGAATGGAGAATTTGTTGAATGATGCCTACACCAGGAAACTCATTAATTGAGAAAATGCATAATTTCTGCTCAGCTCCCCTGTTTGGTAGCTTCCTGACACCACAGCCTATTCCTGTTTCAGCTCATTACAAACATCTTGCAAACACCAGCTCCTCCCCACTCCTTCCCTCTTTTTCTTCTCAGAATGCAACACTCTTGTTAAAGGCTGAAGGTTTTCCAGGCTGATTTTCCTGGGTGGTGGCTCAGGCAGCACATTCCCCACCATGAGCTGAGCTGCTGTGGGTGGCTGCATACCTGCTGACTGCAAAGTACACTGCTTTAGCCTAAACTAAGCCAACGATCACACTCTGCTTTGTATTCATGCTGTGGATGAGTTGTCTAGCAAGAGCTCAGTGGTTTTTTTATGTTTTCTGTGGGGAATAAACTACCAATCCACATATGTCTTCCTAACCCTATTACTAAATGGAGGAAAAGTTTCTCACATGACAGAGAAGCAATAGAAATGCACAAGTCCAACTCTTCCTTCTGCTGCATGTTACATTTAATGCTCAGTGGATTCTCTGGGGCTTGACCTTGGTGCCATGAGAAAGAAGTGTCTGAATGCTTCAGAATCATGTTAATTGGGTATATGGAGAAACAAAAAATGTAAACATTTTTTGAGGAATGCTACATATTGGACAAAGTGAAGCTGAAATAAAAGAACAAATACATACAACAACAGCATGAAATTCATCCAGCCAAAGCCAACAGAAACCAGCAAAATGCTATGTCAGTATTCACCCTTTCATATCACAAACTCCAAAGTTACCTTAACCTCAGCCTTCAGCTTTGGAAAGCAGAAGGGAGGTTATTATAAAACTCAATTAAATGTTCCCATTAAAAAAATAAGAGAAACAAGTGTTTAAAAAAAAAACTTTTCACCAATCTTAGGAAAACTGAAACTTGAATACTGATCCATTGGGACAGTCACACTCAGCTGCATGGAGGTCCTTTTCAATACTACTGTATTATGAAGGCTTGTGGAAATGATTCTACCTGCATGGTATCTGGCTCTCAATCCCATATGAGAGTTTAAAGTAACTGGTAAAAAAGTACCAATGTACTTCTTGCCACTGGGGTCACAGTTCACTACTTGAAAAATATTCCCCAACACTGTTGTTACTGTAGGGGTAAGTTTGTACAAAATCTGCCCACAGATCACACTTTAATGTAAAACCATTTGCAGTCCAACTATAAGTAGATGTCTGTCTTAACAGTACTGTTTCCTGCCTCACTCATTGAGGACATGAGCAACAGAAAGTGTGGATATTAGAAAGCCTAATAATAACAACAAAAAGTAAAAAGCAATTTATGACAGTGTTGTTAATGTGAGAAACCAGTTTCCAGAAAAAAACCAAAACCAAACAGGATTATATTGAAGAATTTCTTAAATTTATCCCTGAATGCATAAAGCAATGGTCATGCTGGCACGTTTATATAAATAATTATTTTAACCAGGGGAGGCATTCATATTCTCTCAGACAGATTTCAAGACAAAGAAGCAGGTTAGCAATTCTACATTGTGTTTATACAGACAAGGATTGAAATATATATTTAGTTGATAACACAGTCACTTAGACAATGGGTGTATAGGGACTAATTGTTTATTGTAAGACTGAGGGCCACCATAGTCTTTGAAGAGCCATCGCAGATTCCAAATCCATCCGACTTGGGCCACTGACTCCACCAGCCTCCCAGTGAGAAAGCAGAATGCTCAGGATGGGAACATTTCCTATCTGCATTTAGATGACTAATGATGAGTTTGCTATGGTGCAAACACATTGTGAGCAACACACTTTGGGTCTGTTTAGCTTGCACCTGCAACTCCCACCTTTTTGTTCTGAAAGCACTGACCCACACATGAACGCAGAGTCTAACAAAGTTCCCTTTGCTTGCATTAGCAAGACAATCCCAGAGCTGTTTTTAGAGGCATAAGCTTCTGCACTCTTAAAGCATTTACAGACTCTAAAAGAAAAGCTTATAGCAGACAACTACATCTTCAGCTTAACAGCACAGAACACCACAACTCTACAGCCCAAGAGTGACCTCTAGGAGTGCTGAGATGTACAGCTGTGGACCAAGAGGGCCTGCCAGCTGCACAGCAATATTCCTTCTGTCTCTGAAGAAAATTATTAGTGGGGAAAAAAATCACCAGGTTAAGTCAATGGCTTATATCTCTCTCCATTACCAGGGTCACAGTTTTACCAACTCTTGCTGTGTTAGCCACCAAACCATTAAAAGATGCCATCCTGCCTACCCTGCTGATGTTCTTGGCTGCTTTTCCCATCCACCCCTTTGCCATGTCTGGAAGGTGAAACCTTGTAGACATGCACTGAATTTCCCCACCCTGCCCCTGACCTAGCTTCCAGTCACATCAGTTCCTGGGTCCAGATCACTTCATGGCTGTAGTAACACTTTTGCTGGTGTGAAAGGGAGGAAAAGTGAAAATAGAAACAAAAGTAATGACTTTTTATGGTAGTACCAGCATATCACCTCTCTGTATGTATGAACCTATGGTGTCATCATCCACTGCTCAGTCACTCCTTACACTGTCTGCAAGAAGCACTAAACTGGAGCTAACTGAATTCTCCTTTGTCTAAAACTTGTTTATGATTTCTGAAAACAAACATGATATGATTGTAGCAGCTGTTCTGTAGCAATCTTGCACTGTTGCAATGCAGCATCTGTTCCACAGCTCTCACACTACTCTGTGCTGGGGAAGAGGTGTTACTTCTGGTCATGTTTCAGGTCCTGATTTTTTTCTCCTTCCATACGAGTGGAACAGCAGTGTTGAGGGAAGGAAATACTGATTGATTCATGCCTGGCTACCCAGCCCCACCTACACTGGGCAAATATCTGCGTTTCCTGGAGTGACCTACAGAGTATGTCTGGAGGGATCAGCTTTCTCTGCCTACCACTGTGGAAGGGCCACCACATAAATCTTCAAAGCAGGAATGCCAGAAACTTCATTAGAGGCATTCAGCTCCAGTAAGACAGAGACCTCAGATCTTAAAGGACTGAACATCCAATCCCAACTCACCTTTTAACCGGCCAAAGTGAATAGTATGTGCAAACTACAAGAACCTGAAAACTGTGTAAAAAAGGAAAGACAAAGCCAGAGAAGAGCACAGGCAACATCTTAAAACCTTCATTCCATCACACAATTTGTTTATAGTTGTTTTTGTATGAAGTGTCTCTTCAAAGACATGGAACTACACAATTTAGGAATGTATTAAAGGCATGTATTTCTCTAAAAGCAGTGATTTTAAGGATGCCTTTCTTGAGTGTCTGCTACAGACAGTTCATTTTGAGAGAAAAGAACAAAAGAGAGAGCATAAGAGAGAAAGAGGAAAGCAGAAATTTTGTAACACTGAAAAGGCTGTGTGGGGGCAGTAGAGTCCTCAAATGTGGACTGAAGACTGCACAACCATATTGACAAGGTTAATCTAATTCTCCTCTGCTAAAAGACCTGAAAGCTGATCCTCATTACAGAAAACCAGCCATTGACATAACATAGGAATCTGCTTTAGCACTGTCTCCTGTTCCCAAACGGTATTGCCTGAGTATCATGATAGATGAGGGAGAAGTGAGGCAAAGGTTTACTTTCATTGCCAGCTATCACAAGTAAGCTACAGATTGGCCCACAGAACTGGAAGTCCATTAACATTTGCCTAGATACACTCCCACAGCTCTGGAACATGCATAACCTTGAGATACTTTCACCTCTGCTATATATGAACAGTCCCATTTTCAGAAAGCTACAAATTCTTCACTTTTATATTCAACTACTTCATATCCTACCACTTCAGAAATTTCACCAAGGCAACTACTTCAGCAAAGGTATGGCTGTTAACTGATGAAGTCAAGAGGTAGGTGTCAGGTAATGGGAAGCAAAGAATAATTCCCTGTGACACTGATTCAGGGAAGGCATCTGTGAGTGGTTCAGGCTGGTATTATTTCCTCTCACTGCTGTACTCTAATACTGTGTGGCTGATTCTTATGCAGACAGTAAGATACATACACACTCTAAGCTGTGTATGCAGAATCTGCCAATGCGAAACGTTTACAGCATGTTTGTCCTCATTTATCAGCCTGTAAAGTGGTAAAGTCATTACAGTTTCTGGACTCTTCCTTTGCAGATAGTCTTGGTACTTGGACTCTCTCCAAACTATATGAAGAATTCTTTCTCCACTCTCTTCTATTTCTCACCATCCTCCTTGGAAAACCTACTGCCAGCTAGAGCAGACATTGACTGAGTAGGCTTTTGCTGAGCATCTGCTACCACGTTTCCTCATTACATTCTGAAATTGTACTTTCTAGGATTCACTAAAGACACAGCACATATGACTTGTCAAGTTAAACATCCTTCCTGTGCAGTAACAGCACAGTTTAAACCCCCTGCCCTGCAACTTAAATGAACATGAAAGGATGTATACACACCCCACACACAGAGTTAAAATAGATGACTAACCATGCCTAAGAGCTAAATGCTGCTGGTAGCTTTTCTATCACCTAGTTGCTGCAGTACTGCATTTTCTGGAGATATATAAAGTTCTGTATAGAAAACTCAGTGCTCTGAGCAAGCTGCTTTTCCAATGCACAGCTCTGCCTCACCATCTGAGACCTGAGGAACCTCTATTTTTCAGTCTCTAACACTGGTATTTTCAGACCAGTAGCAGTGTCTCTCCTTGAAATCTGCAGGCTTGTCCTATCACCAAAAGTTTAAAAGTGCCTTTCATGCTACTTGAGTAGAATTCCCCCTCAAAATGCTTTGATGCAAATTTTGCCCTCAAAGAAAATGCCAGGGAAGATATTGTCCCTGCTCTTAAGTCATCCAATATCTTGCTTTAACAAGCTGTCTCTAGGAGATGGATATTCACAGTCCTGCTGGCCTAGGGAATGAAGTACATTTTTTTTAATGTGTCAGAGCATAGCACAATGATTAATACAAGCACACTGAGCCAGGTTCTTCCTTTCAGATAAACAAGCTTAAATGACAATTCAAAAAGTGCAGAAATGCTTCTCCAAAAACTCAAAATGGCCAGAAACTAAAAATGGCTTTTCTGGCATTTCTCAAGACTACTCTATTTCACCAGCTTCCCAAGTGAGGAATCCACAAAAAGTAAAAGCAGTTCATAAGGTAAGTCCATCAGCTGGATGAGAGCTCCTTACCCCCACAAGAGAGAACCTAGGTGCCCAGCACCATTACTTACAGATTCCTGCATGGGGTGACTGAGAGGTTTGTCGAGAGCTGCCATACTGCTCGGCATGTCTGGGGGATGTGACAGCTGTGGCCCATGCATGAAGTCATTCATAGATGTGCCACCAGGATTCCCGTGCGGGAAGTCAAAATTGCCATGCCCTTGGTAACTGTTGCCTGAAAGAGAAACAGATGTGATTTGTTTCCAGCCTTGATCTCTCCCAGTATCTCGCAGGAGCTGTGTGATGTGACGCCCTCCCTGCACAGCACAGGGAGCTGTGACACTGAACTTGACAACGCTGTGCTCCCAGTGCTGAGCAAGTGGGGACAGGGCACTTGGCTTCCAAACACATAAATAATTCATTTATGTGTTGGAACTAACTGAAATCTGCTGACATTTTGAAAAACTACTGCCAAGTCACCACATAAACTTAACCATGCCGAGAAGTAAACAGGACATTAAATTCTATGGGATATTTGTATCTGGAAGCATCTCAGTGTAACTGAGACTGACTGCCCAAGTCCCAGATTATTTATAGGACACCTGTGTTATTTATGTCTCTGATTCTACACACTCAGTAAGATTGTATCATTGCTTCAGCTTCTGATGAAAGTAATTGACAGAAGTGAATATGGAAGATGCCACAATACCAGTTCATAGCACAGCATCTCCTCTACCCCTTCATAAAAGGCACAGAAGAGGTGTTCATACCTAACTGGGGCTCCCACAAAACTTATAAAATTCACTTGACTGACTGGATTTACACCCACACCTTGAAGCAGGCCTGGAGTCCCCTGCTGCTCTGCAGAACAAATACTTCATGACCACTGTCCATATGGATCCATCCCACCTCAGCCCAGGGATCTTCATGTGAATTCTAAAGCAAGCAGGTATCCCAATACAGGATTTTACCCATCATATTTTTTGTCAAGATTCCTCTCTTAACACTTCCAACTTGGATATCACCTCTAGTGGCTTATTTGCTATGAACAGCAAAAAAATGAACTAAAATCATTCACCTATTTCATACAAGCAACTGAACTGAATGACACTGAGATCTGAAATAACAGAACAGCTTTGGAGCTTGCACAGTGAGCCTGCAGTTTGTCAGTTGAAGTACAGCAGTTTTAAATATTCAACTCAAGAAGGGAGTTTGACAAACTGAAGTAGTTGCATCATTTGCTCTTTAGCACAGCTTCACAAGCAGAAGTTTAATCTTGAAGGAATAGTAGTCATTAGACATGTAAGAGTACTTCTCAAAGACGTCAGGACTTTGATGTATCATGTAAATACTGCAGAGCCTTACTAATTCTCATTTTGTTAATCTGCAGACTGGATGAGTCTCACAGAACATAGCTGGTCTTGCCTTGCATCAGGAATAATTAATTAGAAGGCAGCTGGAATCTGGTCTTGCAGTACTGAATATTTGTTATGTTTGCAAATTAAACTTCAGTACGCTTCCTGTCAAACCCAAATAAACATAAACCACAGTAGTAATACTACTACTAACTGCCCTAAAGAACTGTTAATCAGAGGACATTATGTAATTGCAATCACTAAGTTTCAGTGCATGTATTGATGGAGAATAAAGATACAAGGCAGCATGCCCAGAGAGTTGCAGCCATGCAGCAGCAAGCTCCTCTCTGCAGCAAGAGTAGTGCCACGTGCTGAGGGAGAGAGCTGTCAGACATTTAGGATAATGTGGTGCACTGTGCTGACATCCCTGTTGCAGGGCAAATAGGAGAGCGTGGGTTTCCCCTGCCAGTGGTGACTCAGGGCTCCAAGGAGCAGTGACTGCCTCTGCTACAGGACCCACAGGGAAAGGCAGCAAAATAACAGTCTAGGCAGCAATGCTCACACCAAGCCTAAACCCCACACATGACGTGGCTATCCTGTCTGCTCCTGGGTGTGAGCTGGAAATATGGTGAAGAACAGACAGCTCTGTTCTCAGGCTCTGACTGCATTTCACTCCTACTAAACGAGGGAAAAAAAACGTGACTCAGTGCTCTTGGCTTTGTTATAGTAATCATTCATCTGTTTGAAAACCTCATAACTTTTATCATCTGTCATCAGTTTTGCAGTCACTGGAGCAAATTAACCGTATTTTGCACGCCATCTATATTTTTCTTCAACGCCTGCAAAAAGCACATGTATCACCTTGTAATCAATTTGGGGATTCTGATAGTGTGAACAGTTGGTCTTTTCCCAGAGCTGAACTGATTCATATCATGTTACTTGCAAAAGAAACAGTCTCTGGTTTCATGTTTTCAGAATTGTCACTGTAATTGAGTTATTCACAACATACCAGTAATTTGAAAACCTATCTCCATTGCCTGTTTAGTTCCCTGCTCCCCAGTCTGGTAGCACATGGGCAGAGAAACTAAAAACTAATTTTCTAATGCAAAGGTGTTGGCAAAGCAGCTAAAAGCTCTTTAAAAATCATCCCTTTTCTGGTGGCCTATGGAATGTCACTCGTGGCCACAAGTCCACCTAGTGGCCTAAGGAGCAGGGTTAATGGGTCAGGTGTTCTACTTATGTAGTACTAGATGTTTTCATTGAGAGTGGAACAGAAGGAAAATGCACAGAAAAAAAATACAGAAATGTGTCTATTGTGGCAGGTCACGAATACAGAAGGTAACATACAATGTTTCTTGATTTAGAGAGGAATCATGGTTATGAGTATGACAAGAGCCAAATACTTAAAATATTAAATAAAATTACTAAATACTACAACATATTTCTAAAATATAATACTTACTAAAATATACACTCTGTTGAACAGATGAATCTTAACTGAAAAGGCTTATGCAGAAATATGAGAATTGCAGCCATATAATTTGCTTTCCTCGTGTATCACCCTGAGAGGATGTACTGACACACCTGATTCACAGGGATGACTGAACCACTGAGTGCTAGAGTGAGCAGCTGGGTGCACAAAGCTGTGGAACTAACCTTGGTTACCATATTCAGTGGAGTTGTTGCCTCCTGGAGGAGGGGGTAGGGATGGGTAAGGTGACGGGCCAGGACCCAAAGCTGCAATCATCTCCATTACATTTGGCATGATCATCTGGCTTGGACTCATGGTCTTAAATCTTTTTGAGGGAATGCCATCTGGGTCATCTTTGATGTGAATATCTGACTTTATAGGGACCGGCCTCCAACTGCAAGTTGGATCAATGGTAACTTCTTCAAACTCGGAGCTGTAAAATAATGTGAAAATTTAGCATATCAGTTGAATTCTTACAAATCAATTCTGCTACAGTTTCCATAAGAATTTGCATGGTAACCAGTGTTCTGAAATGCTCTGGTGTAACACAACATCTTTTACTCCTCAAGAGCGTGCTGAAAGCAAATTTAAAAAAAGGCAACCATGCACATTTCTGTGTTTATCCACACAATGAAATCCAAACATATCAATGTGGTTTGCCACCTCTGAATCAGAGGGATTGCTTGTAAATACAAGAAAGCATTTAATCCTCCATTCTGGCTCTTCCCTCTGCTTTATTGGTAATGCTGCCATTAAGAGATAACCCAAACAATATCTGCAAAGAAGATGGAAACTGATTCACTCTATCACCTGCTCCACCAAGGTGCCATGCAATAGAATTTTCAAGTTCAAACACCAAGATCTATTTTGGTGTCACTATCTCAGTACTCATTACCATATCTCCTAGGTGCTTAGTCTTGGATACCAGGTGGGAGATCACTTACTTTTGTATAGCATTCAGAATACCCCACATGTACTGGTCAACCTCCAAACCCTCCAAGAGAGCAGTTTTACTAAAAAATAAAAAAGAAAAAAGAAACTTCATGTTAGAATATTGCTAGGGAAAGAATTATTTGGGTCAGTTTTAGTTCTACATCTACATTACCAAGATATTTACATCAAACAGATGAGATAAGGAAAAATCTATTTGTGTGTGTCTGCAAGCTGTTCACATTCTTTAAGTAATTTTTGTTAATTAAATACATTGCAAATTTAAAGTATTTTCAAATACAGCAGATCTCTCCTGTGAACATCAGTTAGCATTATGTTTTTTAAATTAGATCTTTCTTATTTTTTGGGCTCTGCAGCACTATGGCTTCAAAGCAACTATGTATTGCAGCAATTCTACTTAAGATTGGCACAGATTGGGACAGAACAAAACAAAACCAAAAATTATTTAGCTATGTGGGCACTTAATCTGAATGCAGGTGCTCATGCTCAGAGACACAGGACTAAAATTTAGCCTAGAGGTATGAATATATTAATTAAGAAAGCAAGATATCCAACTCTGATGATATTCTTAGCCAAACACAGAAGACAGAAAATATTTGGGCAGTTTGGAGAAAGCACTTGTGTGTTAGGACTTGGATGACCCATGGACAGTAATGGACACAAGCTCCAGACTGCCATGTCTGCAGAACAGCCAGAATGGACAATCCCCACTGCTGTTTGTACCTAACACTGCCTGGCAGAGCAAGGACCCAACTTGTGCAGACCCAGAGCCACTCACTCTTTGGTCAAATCATTAGCTTGAAATTATGCCAAGGTATCCATCCCTCTTTTCCTCTAAGCAATGACTTCAGCTTTTGCTCCTTGGAGCCTAATTTTTTAAAAATTAGCCTTATTCTGGAATGTAGGTATCTACCTTATCAATGTAAATGTTTGAGCCTCTTTTGAACCCTACACAGCCCATTAATGATCTGTAATGAAATCTTGTGAGAAAATATCTTGTTATATGTTTTTAAATTTCTAATAATCCACGGTGGTAAAATATTGCAGGAATTCTCATTGGACTTTAAGCTTTTGAAGTAAATGTGATATTTATTTATTTCCTAGAACTTTCTTCTTCTCCCCTTCACGATCTTAAATATGATCTGAATTTGGTCAAATTGTGTACAACTGCATCTTATGTAGTATGGTTGCACTTACTTGCATACTGGACACCGCCAAGTTCCTCTTTCACAGTTCAGTTGCAAGTAAGATTCCAGATCAAAGCACTAGGTAGCAGAAAGAAACAAAAAAGGAATAAAACAAACCAGACAAAACAAAGGAAACAAAAGAAAAATTCTGTATTAAATGAAGCAGTTAGACAAAAGTAAAACTGACAAGAAAAAAGCCTCCTAGCACTGAAAACTAAACCAAAGAGCTTACTTTTCCCCTCTACATTAAACATATACACGTTCACTACTGAGCTTACAGACACAAATGCCATGTATGAGGTGCTCTGACACGATAACCAAGCTGAAGGTGCTGTAACAACCCAAGGCTGAGGAACCCTGCCAGGCACTGGCATCGACTCACTTGCACATGCTTGCAGTCGTGACCCCTGGCCGGGAGCTGGATCCGCCGGAATGTGATGGGACACTTCAGAGACACTTTAATGGCAGTCTGCTCCACTCCATCCTCCCCATTTAGTGTTGCATTGCCAGAGGAAGCTGCTACGCTGCTGAAGTTCCTCTTGACTGTTTAGGAAGAAGGTGGGTATAGACGTGAGAAAGCACAAGTGTGTTGCAAGTTCTAACACAAAAATCTGAAATTTCTTCAACATTCAAGAACATTTAAGAAATTACTTCAATATTTAGGGGACAATTGAATGAACAATTCATGAATGAATAATTTAGAACATTCTTCTGAGCAGAAAAACCATCACACATATATATATGCATACCAACTATACTCTTAATCATATTAAGTGTCATACAAGCACCAAAAGCAGATTTAATACATAAATAAAGAATGAATATTTTTT
Source organism: Oenanthe melanoleuca (assembly GCF_029582105.1). Taxonomy (NCBI): domain Eukaryota; kingdom Metazoa; phylum Chordata; class Aves; order Passeriformes; family Muscicapidae; genus Oenanthe; species Oenanthe melanoleuca. The sequence continues at coordinate 11,598,262 of NC_079340.1, forward strand.
TTATTGGTGAGTCAGAAACAAATATGGGGGAAAAACCCCTGGAACAGGACAGTCCTCTTTAGGCACTAAGCTTGTGTCCTTGAAACTTTGTTACCTCCACCCAAATAGCAGTTAACATTTCAGGATACCAGGGATCATGTTCTGCAAATTTCTTAAGTACAGCTTAAGGTTATCAATAAACAAGTAAATCAGGTGTAGAGAGAGCTTATCACAACTGAACACAGGCATTCTGGAAAGGCATCACCCACACAAAATGCCAACTCACTCTTAGTGATACAGTGCTCTGCTGGGAGGAGCCGTTTCTTTAGCAGACCTTGAAGCACGGAGCGAACCGACGGCCGGTGCACCAGCTGCAACACGAACAAGTGTGACTGCAAGGAAACACATTTTGTTAGGGACAGAACCAAACACACACGTTAAATGCACTCCCAAACTGAGCTCCACTCTTCCCTTGGGCACTTGGTTTCTGTGAGAGCCTGAGGCTTACACATAAAAGCTGGTTCTGCTCTGCTGAGCACACACACTCCCTTATGGATATTCTGCACACTGTGCAGTTGCTCCATGCTTAATGTATACAAGGACTTTAAAAAATCAAGAATTTTCTGCATTTTCTCCCTCCTTAATATTCAGTATACGTACTGCTGACATATTAATCTCTGACATCAGGGTTTATTTTTAAAGCCATGGACTGTCTGACACAGTCTAGCCTACCTGCTTGCCCTCAGACTATGTTGGAAGTTTCAAAAAAAAATTTGCAACTGATGTGCCTGGAATCAGCTGAATCTTCTTACCCAACACAGAGCTCATTATGGATTCACAGGATGCTGCCCCCTGCTCTTAGCCACCAGATAAATGACATTATGCAGGCAAACATCAGTGTGAAGTAAAGCAAAATGGGTGGATGGCTTCTTGTCAAAGTGCCTCACACTGTGACCTTGTGAGAGCTAGCAGCTGGCTTTATTGTCAGTGACAAGAGAACAGTCAGAAGCTCAGACTGGATTTGCAGAACAGTGTGCATTAAAAATACAGTACTCAACCCTGAGAATAACTAACCCATGGAAAAGGAGAAAGGGGAAAGCTGAATGGTCTAGACTGCATCTTTGAATATGAGTTTTTCATCTGAAAAGGTATTTGAAAAATCATCACCAGCACCAATGATTACAATGTTGATGTTTTCTAACAAACCAAAGACCGTTTAATACACTGCGTAATCTACTTCTATATCCACAGACTTCAGCCACCTTGTTACACAGCCACACATGAGAGGGTAGGAGATAAAACTCCTTTCCTCCCCTAGACTATGAACCTTGTCAGAGACACTGGAAGGACACCACTACATTCTGCAACAATTAAGCAGCAAAAAATTTCCATATTACCACTCTGACTCTGTCAACATCATTAAGTAAAAACCTTACCAGAAAAAGTCATGGAAAAAAATGATAGTAAGGCTCTTTCAGCTAAGGCAACATTTGCAAACTGCTGTAAAAAGCAGCAGACTCAGCACCAGCAGCTGCAGCCGTGGGCTCGGTGTACTTACGCAGCAGCACGCTGTGACTGTAATCTGGATGGTGTTTCTCCCTGGCTGGCAGACGTGCTTTAGGTGCAGAGGTTTATGAGATGTCTTGTTGTCACCACGCTCGATGGTAAGTGGGGTTGCATTAACGCTGACCTGGACTGAAGCTGGCCAGTTTGTGTTCATTTGTCTGTCTTCATGGTGATAGCACTTAAACTGCAATTCCAAGTCAGACCTGCACAACAACCAATAAATCTTCCTTTAACTTTGCTTTCACACTGCAGAGGAAGGTGGTTTTTATGCTAAGAACATCTTTCTTGATAATCAGATTATTTTTCTTGAATTATTGCCATTAAGGATATAACATACTTCCTTCATAAAAGCCCTGAACAGAAGCAATCATGATGAATTAATGATGCAAGCATGACCCAAAGTTGTTCGTATCTTACACTTATAAAGGACTTTTCAAGGAAACATCTTAAACCTCTTTGCAAACCCAGACCATGGAGTGATCCTGCAGAAAGGTAGGTCCTACCTGTGTTAGGAGTTAAAAATGAGAAAGTAATATGCTGCAGTGGGTTGTGCTGGAAGTCTGGATTTTTCATTACCTCAGAGCACTTAAAGAAGCATTTGAATGAAGGCCTGTCAGACAAAATACAAGTACAGCTAACCCTGCCTTAGAACAAGTAAATCAACTAAGATAAAATGACTCCTATGTCTAACCCCCCACCAAAATCGACTTCTGTGATTCTAAATTAACATGGCAGTGGCCTAAATCTAACCAATTTATATATTCTTTCAGGGCATGAATTCCTCCCACCTCCCATATAATAACTTCCACTCACTATTAGCTCCCCAGAAATTAGTTCTGTAACACCTTCAAAAAATGAAAAGGCTGAGATTAAGTTAATCAAGAATTAAGTGGGTAGAGACTATGACTTCAGTTTCATAAATGTATGTTAACCTTGTGTTAGAAATGAGTAATTTCAAGAAGAAATTTAAAAGAACACAGAGAACTGAACTGAAATGTCAGAATTCTGCTGTTCATGACAGCAAAAAACAGCTCAAAGTTTATTGTTCAAACTTTAAAATCTATGTTCCTGAAAAATCTGTGTTGCCTGAAAGAAGGTGTCTTTGTAAGATCCAAGAGGAACAGCTCATTCAGGAGATTAACACCCTAATTGCCATTTTCCTTACAAAGACTTCAATCTGACTCAACATCACCTTTTCTGGATCACAAAACATCAAGATCTAGCAGTGGACACAGATGTGGGTTGTTAAAGAAGAAAGTTAGAGAACACAAACTACCCAACCTTTCAATATAATCGACATGAAGTATTTTCAGCTTTTTTTCCTATATTTTATTAACCACTTTCTGAAAGCTCACTCTGTGAGTCCCACTCAGTTTCTCACCTCAAGAGAGCACAGCACAGTGATCCAGACCTGGAGGTAAGCAAGGCTGGGTACCTCTGCTATAAAATCCAGGCAGATGAGGTGAGCAGGCCTGCTGAGTGTCACAGTGTGACAGACCTCAGGAGAGCCTCGTGCTCTCAGCACACAGTGTCTCCACCGTGGGATGTTATTAATAACACAGCAGTGTGAAGGCTGAACCAGCTTCAAGGAGACATTATCCCTGCCTTCAACCTTTCTGCTTCTCGTAACCATGAAAAGTTCCCATGGGGAGAAAAATACTTGCATTGCTATTCATTATGTGTGTACACGTGAGAGGCTCTGCCGAATATTTTAACTGGCAGAAAAATACTGAGAATTGGCTCGGTTCCACCATTCTCTATAAAAACCAAAATCCATCCACACATGTGACTAATTCATTTTTCTGGCATCCATCCAACCCCAAGTGAAATGTGAAATGACTTCATTACAGGACTATCCGTTCTCCCCACTATTAACAGGCTTTTCAAAACAGCAGACCTGAGCACGGTTTACCTATGAGTCTTCATTAAAATAAGTTTAAATAAAGGCTATGTGTTTGGTGAGCGAAGGAAGAAAGAAAGAACAGATATTAAGAAACAGCCTCATGCCTCAGTGCAGCACTATAAATCTACTGAATGAGCCAGCACAATCCCCAGTAGTGATTACTTATTAATAAGAACTGGCAAATAACTGCCAAAACTCCCTCTGCTGCGAGTACTCCACGATAATGAAATGCAAGCAAGCAATAACTGACCTCAAAGTTGGGTGTTAATTATTGGATGTGGTCTGCCTGCAATCTCCCTCCCTCCCAACCCCCAGGCTCCCTCAGGGCACAGGGGCACTGGGGCAGCAAGGACTCGTGCATCCTGCATCAAGCCTCAGCTTCAGAGTCCCGGGCCAGGGGAGCGAGCACATCTCCCTGCACAAGTCTCCAGTGGATTCCAGTGAATGGGAAGAAGATCCTCACAGGAAAAAAATCCCTGAAGCTACACCTGTAAGCAACCTCCATGCAAGATCCCAAGCAACTAAGCAGCCTCTACAATGCACAGAGAAAGGCTCAGACAATGCAACGTTTATCCTGGCTCAGCCAGGATAAACACAGAGATACTTTCAGAGAAAAACCAAACAATGAACAAAATTATTCTGTAGTATTTGAAAAGATATAAATTAAAAAAAAAAATTAAGGTTCTGATTGTCATTTGATCTAAGGCCCTTCCATGAACGTGGTGCAATCAAAACATACACTGGAAACACTTATGCAGATCTACATTAAACACAGAGAAGTACCACCAAGGAAAAATATTCCTCTGTGCTGGAAGTAAGAATTCACTGTAAGTGAAAACCAGAAGCTTTTGTAAGAGGAAAGCTATGCTCTCACATTTCTGAGCTTACTTGTGGAGTCAGAGAATAGGGGAATTTAGGAAGTTAGCTTCTAAAGTTTGGAGGATTTAAGCACTTGTCTTTCCAAATGATTTAACCAAGCCTCTAAATCAGGTCCTTACTCTTAGCGGGTTACTCCTCACTATCATATAACTCTGCACTATTTAATTTAAGCATAAACTCTGAGAGCTCTGCAGAGCTATTCTTGCTTCTAACATTTCAGAGATCACAAAGCACCTGGGACTTCAGATTCCCAGATGGAAGTTTGTAGCAGCGTGGGTTAGGGAAAACCCCACTCCTGTTCCACCCAGAGCAGAAAGGATGAAACAGTTGCAGTGGCTTTTCAGGCACTGCATGGTATGAGCTAGCAGCAAGGACATGCAATACATATTGTGAAGCATTTTAGAACGTATTGTCTCTAGAAAATGACAGTGAGAGTACCTGTGAGCTGAAAAGACATTCTTCCTTACCCAGGCTACAATTTTTGAAGTGAAATTCCTGGCAAACCTAAATGCAGCGCAGTGCCTCTGGCCTCAAGGACGGACGGCTGGCCTGCAGCAGGGCTGAGCTTACCTCCACATGAGCGTCTGGTGCACGGTGGGGCGCAGGTGAAAGACGTGGTTGCTGACAGCCAGGTTGTGCTCCAGCCGGAAGGGCTCCAGGACAACCCCGTCCCGCACGGGGAACGTCAGGCGCAGCTCGTCGTTGTGGTTGGCTGGGATCGGAGAGGGAGAGAAAGCGTGAACTTTCCCTTTAGCATCTGCAGTGCAACAACAACGTTTGTATTTATACAGAATAGTAACAAATTGCACAGTGATCTGCTACTGGTCTAACTCAGGCTCACACACACAAAAACACAATCAAAAGTAACTCTATCATCTGATACAAGTGGCAAGGCTCAGACTGATAGCAAGGGCACGGCAGTCTTCTACTGTCACACACTTCACATTAGGGCCATAGCATTCCAGCCAGCAACAGCAACCAGGCATGGCAAGAATTCTTGGTTTTTATTACAGAGAGGTTCTGTGTCCAAGCTTACTCTGTTGGCAGAAGACTGAAAACAAATCTCTTAATAATGTCAAACTGTGATAATGTTTGTTTTCCCTGCTTTGAACAGGGATCAACATTACCCAACTAGTTTCAACAGTTTCATCAGCTGAAACTATGTGATGACCAAAGACACTGGTATTCAATTACTATCTGAGCCCATAAATGAGATTTTGAGGTAACTTACAGCTGATCTATGAAGTCCAAATGGCTTTAAATCCTGTGTTCTTGCCCAAATAATACTGCAGCCCATCTTCTTCTACTTGATTTTTCAGCTATCCTGAACTCCAAACAGAGCTGCAAAGTGCTAATGCAGCAGCAGTTATTTTACAGAAAACATAAGGTTCTCCCAGCTCCCTAGTAAATGATAGCTCCTATTGTTCATCAGTCACTTCAAAACCTCTAACATCTCATGCTAGTATCCAGTCAGAGAGATCTTGTTATTCCTGCCCTGTTCCCAGCCAAGTGTAGCTGTGACGCTGAGTGCCTTTGAAAGGAACATATATCAATTTCTGGCACAGTACTGAATATTCCTAAGAAGCCTGTATGGATCACAATAGAGACACTGCTATAAATATTCACATTTTATCCTACTCTGCAGTGTTGTTCAACGAATGGCTTTGCCCTTGAACAAAACAGCCCAAAACAACAACCCAGAATCAAGTGTTTTCTCCTCAGGAAGCATATCAAAGGAATAATTCTGGAGTAAAATCCTTACAAGTTTAACCTGGAAGAACTTCTCTGGAATTTTATTTTAGAAGAGCATAGCAGTCTTTCTCTTTTCTGTCCATTGGCTCAAGTGAGCCTACACTGTGCATGCCACCTATTACAACTTGACATCTCCAGCCTCTCCCAGAGCAGCAATCAGAGCTACTTCAGACTCTGAAATGTATGTGGCAGAGAACAGAGGAACAGTAAACGACTGTGGGGGCATTCTGTTTGCTACTCACTTGGAGGTGGTGGTAAAGCATTGATATTTGGTTTAATGTCAGGTGGGAATGGTGGTTTGACATCCTGGTTAGGTGACAGGTATGGAGGAATATTGCTCCCTGGTGTCATGGGTGGCGTGGGGTTTCCTGGAACAGGTGAATGAGGGTAATTTGCCACAGGTACAGGCCTTGATGGCTAGAAAATAAATAACATCAGATTGTTACTGCAGTCTTGAAATAAGAACAGTCAGCCTTGTGAACAGCACTGTTATCAAATACCAAAGACAAAAGACAAGGGAGGGAGGCCCTCTGTTCCTGGAGAAGTAACCACAGGATGTCCCATGAGGCCTTCAGGGAAGAGGCACACCAGGAGAGCAAAGCAGGAACTGAAACCAGCAGAGCAGCCAGCTTAACTCAGGCAGTGACCACATACAAGCAAGCTAAAAGGTTTACTGTGTTCCTCTGAATGCTCTCTTTCCAAAACCAAGCAGCCATTTGCTTCAGTTTTTCCACTGCACCACAGCCCACTTTGTATCTCTCTGCCTTCCTCCCAAAATAGCCCCAGTGCACAGAAGCCTACACAAAAAACAAGATCCAAGGGCACACAATTAGCAGTCTGTGTCCTTTTTACTTCCATCTATCCTTTCATCCACCCTTGTTCAACTCCTCTACTCAGAATTAAAGCTCTGGGGGTCAGGGGGTGTTTTTTTATTCTGTGCACCTACAATTTGATTCTGTTCCTAGTTTGCTGCTAGATGAACTGATAGAGAAAGGACAGTTAAGTATGAATAGGAGCTACACATTAAAACACTTTGGTTTAGTTTCTTGTAATTAAGGGGGTGGTTGCAGTCAATGGAATAAACCAATAACCCTGATGTGAAGGAAGCTGATATTAAACAAAATTGCAACTGCATGGCTCATGTACCATAAACAGAAACACAGGAGGGTGTCAGAAGATTAAAATCTTTACCTACAGCCCAAGCACTGTGACTGCAATCTGATTCTGTATCTAAAAACTGCTCTGCTAACCTAAGATACTTCAGAGTACGTAAGAAGAGGGGTGCCTTTTCAAATCTTAAACATTCAAGTTTCCAGCCATCTTTGGTTTTTATCTTTGATACACACAGTTACTATCTGCACAATCACTACAATTCAAAGGTTCAGGTTTTGTCTGTGGAATTTTCCCCCTAACCAGGATAATCTGCCTTTTAAACAAGATCTCTTTTTTGCTGTTTCCAGAGCAGTCAGTATTTGAATACAATATTGGGGATACATTGTAAAGAAACAAATTCCCTGTCAGAAGTACCTGGTAAACAAAAAACTTAAACCCCATCTAAAATCAATGTACATAAAATGTTTTTTTAAAATCTGTCACTTAAAAACTTGACAGACATCTTCCGCAGTTACTTCAGCATAAATGACGGCACTGGAATTATTATATGGAGGATCTGTCTGTTCCTCATGTGCTTCCTGAGAGTGAACTGCAAAAGCTGCCATGGTCCAACAGGCATCCCTTTGGGTACCACGGTGGACAGCATAGTTGCACACAGAACAGACAGACTAAAGAAAAGGGTTTTGCTTTCCCTTTTTGTTAAATGGTGCTTTCTGTATGAATCACACCAAATGATTCCAATTCAACAACAAAGTGCAACTTAGATTCTTTCAGCCTACATGCAAATTCAGAATGTAGTCCAGATACTTCAACTGAAAATGCTTTAAGAGGTCAGAAGATGAATGGTCCTCCCCATTTTTATACTCACTGGAGTACCTGTGTGCAATAGATCCCTTTTGTGTGCATTTCAAAGGTGGTAAACCTCGGCAGGCCCCCAGTGCAACCTCAGTTTGGAGAATACAAAGTGCTCAAGATGTATCCATAAACAAGTTTAGGCAACATTTTAACAACCCTAGCTCTTGCCTAAAACAAGCAGCATGGAGAGAAAAACAAGGAGGAAGGCTTGGAAAAAGTCACAGAAACTTCAGTTCAAATATGAAACCTGCAGCTGAAACACCTTTTAAGTTTGGCCTGGCTTAATCCAACAGTGACCACTGTAGGTCCAAAACTGGAATGCTGCAATGTGGAATGTGTTTATTACAAATTTCCATAGCTGCATTCTTGCAGGGGACCATGAATGGGTGAAAACAGTACACCTGAATCCCATTAGGTACTTCTTTTTACAAGCTATTTTTAAAGCAAACCCAACATTTACTCGTAAAAGTCTCTAATGAGCTGCAGCAACATTCAATTTTCTTTATGAACTGCTCTGAAGTTGCAATGCAACTTGGCTGATTGACCTGATTCTGTGATACCCAAAACACCAGTAAAAACTCAGTGTTTTTGTCTCTTTTTCCTTTTACTACATAAAAGCAGTATCTACGAAACCATTAACATGATTTCATTAATAAATGGCCACCAGAATGGAACAAGATAATCTCAGAATTCCTACCTTGTAATACTGCCCCATGTTGACTGTTGGAGGAGGGTACTGCCCTGTGTTTTGCTGGCTTGGCATCCTCTGTCCAGGATAGTTGGGAGATGTAAGGGGTCTTGGAGGGTTGGGAGTGGGGTACTGACCAGGCTGGTTTGGAAACTGGCTGTTTGGTCCATACTGCTGGTTTCCATAATTCGGCTGTTTCAGGACAGGGATACAAGAAGACAAAGCCATGTTTTAAGCAAACAGCTTTCTTGTATGGATTATTAGCATACATTCAGTAGTACAACCAAAACACACAAAAACCCCATCAGATGAATACATGTTAAAAGCATAAAAGTCTTGCAAACCAAAGTGGGGTAAGACACATGCACTCAGCCTTGTCAAAGGGCACTGTGCTTGAAGAATTACAGAATTACAACCAGATGTAATGTTCATAAAAACTGTGTTTTTGCAAGTGCTACCACACCCAAGCCTGGGGCTCCATTTTCAGATGCAGAATGGAAGCATAAAAATAAGTAGTTAAATAAATAAATAAATTTTAAAAAACCCTGGAAGGGATAGGAGCATAGAAGCTGTGATGTCCACGCCTGCCTTTTTAACCCAACTGCTCTGCTGGCCTCTTGCTAGAGTGCTCAGCAATACTTTAACAACTAAAGAGAAGTTCTCACTAGTCATATGCACTTTGCTAGTGCTAGCTAAGACTGTGCTGTGGCTTTGCAATTGAAGTAATGAAAATTGGAACTCCAAAGGTAGTAGAATGTAAATCTGAAAAATGAACTTGTTGATAAGATGTTTCCATAAATGAACCCTTCAATAAACAACAGGCAGGTATCATCTGCAAAATTCCAGCCCAACAAGCATGCAACATTTATAGCATTGTTCAGAACTGATTTGTTGGAAACACTTACAATGGAAAGCCTGATTCTGAAGCAGCAAAAAGAGATTTAAAGTCATCCTTAAAATATGCAATCTGAAAAATCATGTGAACAAGCCACATTTTGTGTTTTCTTAACTTACTTGTAAATAAGTGTCAGTATTTACAGAGTGAAAAGCATCCTAAAAGAAGCAGCTCCTGCAAAAGCATGTCCCTTTTTTATTTCTGATTAGTTTTTTATTTAGAAAAAATGTAGCTTGCAGAGCAGGAAAGAAATGTAGCTCAGGCAGAAATGTTTTCTGTATTTTCTGCATGCCATGGTCCTCTTTGCTGTGCACTTTCTATAAACTCTTAGTACCATAATTATTGTCAGGGCAGTATCATAATATTCAGAGCTCTACACCTGATGTTGAAGTCTCAGTTGAACAGAGAATTTCACCAGGAAATGATCTCTACTAAATCATGGCTGGATTTGTAAGAACATTTAGGTATACATTGGTGCTGGGAATTGTTGGAATTCTAAAAAGCCTCTACTGCCCAATTCATACCAAATTGAAGAGTAAAACACATTGGTGCTTTTTAATTCCAAAAGCTCACTTGTCTGCATCTCTGGCGGTCTAAATTTCTCTAAAAATTTGACCCTAAGCATTTTGCCCTGTCATAATACAAGTCAATGGCAAAGCAATTTTGCCTATAAAGCCATTCCGTTCTCCTATAACAGCATGGGACTTTATCACACTGCACATAAACTGGTATTAAATAAATGCTGACAGAGAGGGACTCGAGTTCAACATTATTTATATTCATCTTAATTACTATGAAAATCAACACTCACAAAGTTTGGAAAGCAACTGTTCTCTAAAAAAATGACTGCTATTACTACTGGTGTTACAGTACAATGTCTGTCCTGTATTTCATTACAAAAAAAGAACCATCCAAGAAAACACAGATCAGATATCCACTGGGCTAAATGAAGTATTTCACCCTCAGTGTCTCTTCTAAGTTGCCACATGTAAAGACCACTTCTGTGATGGAAGGCTGCTTAAGATCTATGAAATCAGTGAAGTCACCATGAGAATCTTAGAAGGATATTCTGGTTTGGGGCCTTTCTTGGACTCAATGACCATCATAAGGACTAACATAGCAAGGGCCAACCTGAATACTTTAGAAGCTAGGAAGGAAGAGCTGCTCCTGCTGATATTTAATGGCTGCAGCCCTACCAAGGCTGGAACAAAGACTTACCTACCTTAAAGGGACGTGCAGCACACATTAGCCATAGCTGCACCTTGCAGTCAAAGGAAGAGCGTACAGAGAAGATAATGAATTTGATTACCTCTCCTGGGTATGGTCTCTTTATGCCCTGTATAGGCAAGGACTGGGGCCGTGGGCCTGGGTAGGCCTGCTGGGGCATCCTCTGCCCGTGGGTGCTGAAGGGGCTCATGCCAGGAGGCCGGGGCTGGTTCATGCCCATGGGGGGCCCGCTCATGCTGGAAGCTGTCATGCCTGCCCCCATGCTGGCTGGGTTCATGTTGCCTGGCATAGAAGCAGGACCACGAGGACCAGGCTGGTTCATAAACTGGTTGTTGTAAGCCTGAGTTGGACCCATCTGGAAAGAGGAACAAACCTTCAACGGAAGAAGAAGAAAAAAAAAAAAAGAATAAAATGCGACATGCATTTATAAAATGGGAAGGGGGAGCTGAACATGCTTTTGGGGAAGGGAAGAAGGGAAGGATTTATGTCGCATTTTCCTTCAACATTCTCTAACATTTGATGGGCAGTGAAGGTATTTATAACAAAAATCCAATTGGAATTGTAAAAGGCTTAAGAGTGGAAGATGGATGTAAGTCTATGGTGAGAAATTGTTTCAATTGGCTGATCTAGTAGTGTAAGGTAACAGGTTAGGATGTTGGCTGTGCAAATAGAACAGAACATTACAGTTTCTAAGACCCTGTGCTTTTCATCACCTGGTATATGGACTCTAATACTTCAGAATTCAGAGAAGTAAAAAAGGTAAGGAGGAAAAACCTGAATTGATCAAGCCCTCACTTATTTTCAGAAGAAAAATATTCCATGAAGTCATGACATGCTAGAAGTTATGGATCACTGGAAATGCATGTCTCACATAGCTGCCCAGATAGACAACATTATTAAAAACCAATTCTATCTTCTATTGTTGTTTCCCTGTTTGGAGGGAGATAACCCAAACAACCAACTGCAGTTAGCAAAATAAACAATTGTCCAAGAGCTATGAAACCTATTGCAAGATTCTAGAACATTTCACTAGAACATTTCAAATTTAGAGGGCTGTCAAATGCAGCAATAATATATCACATCAGATGCAGCTGTAACTGAGAAATCTTCAGTATTTTTTAAGAGGCAACCCCTGAAGTACAAAATACAGTTAGGCAAGTTTACAGAGAAAAACATGAGGACTGACTCATACCTACATACACACATTCCAGCAGTGTCTCATAAGCATTTCTAACCATGCTCATGCACAGAAAAAAAAAAAAAAAAAGAAGTAGGTACCCTAACAAACACAACAGTGAGAAGGACAGCCAATTCCCTGTAATGGTTCAGATCAGGCAGGGATGAAGACACAAGGGTTTCTCTCTTACCGGTCCATACTGGTTCATGTCCTTATTCTGTGTTTCCTGAAGGGCTGCCACAGTGGCTGTAGCTGTGGCTGTTGCTGTGGCAGCTGCAGCTGCAACTGCAGCAGCGGCAGCAGCTGCAGCTGGCTGGGTGAAATCAGCTGGTGGCCTCGTGTGGGGGGGAATCCCCATTCCTGCAGGGGTATTGGGGCCTCCAGGGTAACTAACAGGGAAGAGAGAGAGGAGGAAAGAGTTAAGGTGTGCCTGGTGGATTTTGTTTTGAATGCTGGTGTCATCCTCAGCTGGAACTGTTCCAAAAGCACGTATCAATGACTAATGAAAGCCAGCAGGCCAGGTAATTAGGTGTGTGCAGGAGATATGGGTTGCATCTCCAGGTTACACCTGCTGCCCAGGTGCAACAGTCATAGGGCTGCCACTGGGATTGCAAGGCATTGCCAGCAGTCATTTTGGGGGCAGTGAACTTCTTTGCAGCTCTGCAGCTTCCTGCAAGGTAGAACTGAACCCCTGAAGGTAAATGCTCTGCTCCTCAGTAGTGTAGGGGCAAATGCACAAGAGCAGGAACAGCAAACTTCCTCCAAGACAGCACATTAATCTGCCTCTGTGGTGAATTATGGCAAGTGTTCAAGACATCATAAAAGCATTTCTCCCTGGACCTCAGCAGAAAGGCAGCAGAGACCCAATGCAATCAACTCCACACAGTGTGTTCTGCAGTGCCCACCCATCTCTTCTATTGATCCTACGATAAACCAAGCTAAGCCAAACCACGCCTTTCCCACTTCAAGTTATCAAATATCTTTATAAATAGGGGCCAATATACTGTGCCCATTTTAGAGATGTTAATACAAAGCTGAAGAAACTTTTTGGCTTGTTCAAGGTCACTCAGCAGATCAGTGGCAGAGATGAAAGAAGAGATAAACTCTCTTTCTCTCTGAGTCCCAACCTTATATTCTTCACACTAGACTGCCTATGCTAACAGTAGCAGTCTCTTCAGCAGCCTTTGCACTGGGACCATAAATAGTAGTTCCAGTTAAGTGCCCTCACCATCCCTGTATACAAAGTATAGACACCGAAAGTCACATGTAACTAATGCTAGGCTATTAGTTTTGGATTATATGACTACTGCAGCATTTATTTCCCCAAAATAAATACATGACCATCTTTTTTAACAAACATCTTCATTCCTAATTCTTTTATAATTCCTGCTGTGGAGTAAGTCCTTGGGAAGAAATATTCTGTTGCATAGGAAACTACTTTGCCCAGTACTCAAGCTTACTCCTGCATATGCACGTAGAAATTATGCCATCAATACCTTTCACATCCTGGCCTTATTAAATGTTAATCACTCCTAAGCCTGTGGTCTGTTTAACAATCTCTCTTAATTAAAACTTTATTTTGGGGGTTTATTAGAGCTAATTGATTGACCTAAGCCATTTCCATTTACCGTGATGAATTTCTTTGCACTTTGAGTAGCTGATTTCCAAAGCTGTAAAAGCAGTATGTGCTTCAGTTAACCAGCAGAAAAATAGCCACTGAGACTTTATATAATTAAAACAAGCTTCTGCCAGGTCACTAAAACGAGCTTCATCAAGTATTTACATCCATTTTGCACCTCAGAGAAGCAAGCCTTACCTGCCACCAAAACCTCCACTGCCAGGATAATTGGGTCTCCCATACATGCCCTGCTGTATGTACGGCTGAGTGGAGCCTGCCTTGGCTGAAAACTGCTGCTGCTGCCCAGCAAACTGAGGGGAATTGATTCCAGGGTTGCTAGTTGTCATCCCAGAAGCCATGGGATTTCCTGCTGGGTTCATAGGGTTGTTGGCATTTGCCATTGGATTTCCCAGCACCTGCAAGAAGAAACATGAGAGTAAGGGACTGTACCTTGGACTACTTCAAGCAAATTAAGTTGATTTGCTGCAGTCGTTAAATTAAAACATAACCACCTGTACTCTGAACTCTAATGAGCACAGACCTCATTGATGTCTAGGTGCACATTCCTGGTGATTTCTCCTTTTGCCATTCCCAAACAAACAGGAGATTTTCAACTAGATGGAACCCAAATTAATATGCTTCTATAAAAAAAAAAGTTTATGAGAAACTGCTACAACCATGCTGTGGCCATTCATCTGACTACAAGAAAGGACAAAGCTTTTTTTCTTGAGGCAGGGTGTGAGGGGGTGAAAGCTTTTTTGTTTGTTTTTGTTGGTTGGTTGGTTGGTTTGATGCAGTTTGAAGTAGTTGGTCCCACTGGCACAATGCAAAGGGTACTACAGATAGAAAACCTGTGAAAGAACATATGTCAGTAGTTTAACCTATTCTTGACTCTCTAAATAGTGTACAAAAGCCTATTGATTGTTTTTATTGCTTCTTATAAGAGTCCTCTGTTCTCTGTATAGAAGGACTTGCTTTGCTTGTTTAAAGGATTTTTTTTCCAAATTGCTATGATTTCCATGGAGATGCAAGAGTGGTTATTCATTGATCACCTGCATAAGATTTCCCAAAAAAATCTCCTACTTGGGATGAAACTCAGTGGTCATGATTTTTGCAGAAGTCTAAAGCTTCAACAGCTTTAGGCATTTGAGAAAAAGAATTGGTGAGCCCAACTCATTCCTTTCCCTCGAAGAGCAGGAAGGCTTACACAAAACCCTGACATTCATTTCAATCTGCTCCAAACAGCTATAGCCAAGCTTCATGCTCCAGAGTCTCACTGCTCCCTTGGAGTGACTCTAAAGAAGCATTTTCTTTCTTCATGCAAGAGATTGTTTTCCTTCTATTGCACATTCCTCTGAAGTACCATGAAGAGTTCAAGTAACATTACAGTACTCCTGTGATAGAACAAAACTCTTGAGTACTTTTTTATCTTTCCTTTTGCCTTTTTAAGTGTAAAAGATACTATATTTTCATTTTCTGGCCAATATATAGACCAACATGTTTACTCAGGTATTTCTCTCCTAGATGGGATACCTTTTATTTTAAGGTGTTAAAGAAATAAACAATATAAAACATGTTATAGATCCTGTAACTGTTTCCTCTTCTTGTTTTATTGAAGAAAGATTTTGCCATAACCAGTGCTTACATAACTGCCCTGTGAGTACCTATATGACTTAGCCTCTGAATAATTTCTTTTTCAAATGGCTCATTCCATTATAATTTTGTTTTCACTTTTCTCACCAAAATTGAAATAATAACAAAAAAATCCTCAGAAAATATTGTATGGGATCTGACACCACTTGGTTTGAAAGACTAGAAAAGACAGGTTAGATTTATGTACCATTTGCACTCATTAAAGATGCTGATGTGCTTTGAGCTCTTCATCTATGGTGTAAACAAAAGCCAGACTGTCTGCATGCTTAATTTGTACCACATCCCAGAGAGTGCACACTATCACAAATAATTGGTAACTTCTTCATAAAAGCTGCTTCCTTTTGTATAGTATAATTTAAATACAACACAGATGAAAAAGAGGGTTAAGAGTGGATAGAACCAAATGAAAATCCAGGAAGCATGGCTCTCACCCGGGAGCCAAGAGCCACATGCTTCTGCTCCAATGCATATTGGAATATTTTTGAAAAAGTTAGAAGCACTAACAGGAGAGACTGGAAAGAACACAGCCTAAAATTGATGTGAGGGCAGACTTGGTACTGAACTTCACCAGCCCACAAGTACCACACAACCCCAGGTAAAATCAACAATTATCATTTGGTGAATCTAGCTAAGACTTTTAATAGAACTCTTCACATTCAATCTGAATTGCCAAGAGGTTTGGGGCTACCCCAAACACAGGGCAAAATATGAGGCAAATCCAAGCCTGACATTTGCTTGCAGCCAAAGGAGTGACTGACTCAAGCTCTCAGATACCTCTTGTTCAATGCCACCAAAGAGGACACAACTGAGAAAATAATGTATCATATACAACAAAGCAGACACACACTGCTACTGGCCCCAAGAGGATTTTCCAAAATACCTTCCATTTACAAACATCAGCAGAAATGCACATCTAGAGGGGAGGAGGCATAAAAATGAAGCTTACCTGGCTTTGAGAGGTGTTAGTCACACCCCATACTGTGGTGACCACTGATAAAGAGCCTGGAGGCTGGTTGGTATTTTGTTGCCAGGGAACAGAATCATAAGGGAAAGACCCATCACTGCAAAAACAAACAGTCAAGAGGGTGAGATTTTGGAAGTTTAAACTGTGGCAAATTGCTGGTGGTGACAAAGGAATTAACATTTGACATTACCTTAACTCTCCACTGCTCTTCCACTATTAGCTTAGTATTCTCAGAGGCATGAAGTTTCTTTAACAGCAATGTGATCATATCAAATCACACAGAATGAATGAATTCCTTAACTATACTGAAGCACATGGCTTTTACCTTAAAACTGTCTGTTAGCAGTGAAAGGCCAAGTCAGCTCAGAGGCAGAGTTTCAAACAAGGACACCAAGTTACTCAGAAGCATGTGTTTTATTTGCAATTAATCTCAAACTCTTCAACAATCACTGCTTCAGATGCCTTACATCAATTCAATTAGATTCTGAGACCAGACTGCTGCTCCACTGTCTGCAGTGGGTCCTCAAATGGCCAGAAAAACCTTTAAAGCAATAGCAGTTCAACAGCATTTTGAAAAGTACATTGCAATTCAGATAGTGCTCTCCCACACGATGGATAAGCTGCATGCCAAAAACAGTATTAGCTAATCAGCATTCTAGAAAATCAACTGCAGATATACAACACATCTTTCAGATAAATATGTGGATGAGAGGATTGGGTTTTTCCATTAGCTTTGTCCACAGATACAAGCAAACATTTCTTACAGTTCTTTTCATACAAAAGCATTGGTGGTTTCAGAATGAGCCCAGGACAGGTACACACTTAGTGTAATTAATGAAATATCTGAGAAAGTAACCATCAATCCTATGACCATAAAATACATTCCACTTGAAATTTGCTCATTCTTGTACTATTAACTCATAAATTAATTTCAATTTACATATATATATATATATACACATACACTCAGGTGATCTTTCCTTGTCTGGATACATATATATACATATCTGGATATATATACACACACACACACCTATATATACACACATATATAAATACCATTTAACACACACACATTGCTCTCTCATTTTCAATGTTTTTTATTTTGTATCAAAATCTGCATTTTTGTCTTGACTACCAGCTATTACCAAAATTCTATCTGGGGCTAACTTGCCTAAAAAATCTATACAGGCTCTACATGCACTCTCAATGTGCTTCAAAGCCTGCTCACTCTCCTGTGACCCCAGACAGTGCTCCAGGCTTGGACCACTCCTTCCTTTTGTGCTGTGAGCCAGAATCAAGGACTACCTGTGTGTTCCTTCTTCAGCCTGTTCATAATGCCAAGTGGGAATCCTTTAAGAACAGGAATTGCTCTGCACAAAGAGTGCATGTGTGTGATAAAAACTGCCTCTGTCCCAAGTAACAAATAATGTAGTAACAGCAGCAGCAATTTTGTAAATGAAGCAGTGAATAAGTTTCACGAACAGCTTGAAAATTTCAAATTCCACAATGCTCTGCCAGCACACCAGCAGTGTATTAGAACATAACCATGAATTTGAACTGACCTATCTGCTTCAAAATACCCATATTCAATCAAGCAATAAAATCACACACAAATTTAAATTAGAGAAAAGAATAATTTCCCCTAACAAATAATTAGAGAAAATGAATGTAAAATGGTAATCCTCTATAGGATGACTGACAGGTCATGTGTACATTAACAGCATCCATATAAACCAGTGTGTGAATAAGGGCACACTGAACACCTTGCAATCACTAAATCCTCCTAGCCCACGTTTCTTTAAAATATTTTCTTAGAATCTTGCCCCTCCCAGTCAGAGGCTCAGACAATGGCTTCAGTGACTAATATTTGCAAGTGACGCAATGCAAGTCCCTCCACCAGCATGGAGACAAATGATGACTAACCCAGAATTTGTAACTGCTATTAAGATTTCCTCTTTTATCCTGCTCTGAATGATGCCTCCTACTTTGCTTCCTTCTCTGACTGTTTCTGATGATGTCTGCTCTGTGATTTGTTTGGATATTTATGGCACATACGAGTGTTCATGTACTTCAGTGACTACAGAGAAGCTCTCTCCATGACATAAGCAGTGAAAGGTCTCACTGCAGACATCCCACTCTATTCCCCCCTGATGTGCTGTGGACAGGTAATAAAACCTGAGGAGCAAGACAAATATTTTGCAAGCATATGAGTAAATAAGAAGAGTAATGACAGGCAGGAATCAAACCACAGAGTCACTAAAGATTCTTCTAATGCAAATATGCCATACAGTTTGTAAACACACTCCAACTTTGAGCAAGCAATGCTTCAGCAGGCTGTTAAAAAGTTATAATTCTTACTTCACTTTCTTTGCCTCCTAAGCATGTTTCTCTTACCCATTTTACTCCTTTACAGTATGCAGAAGGGATTTCATATAGCATTCTCCATAGTTTTCAATGGTAGAGTCAGATCATTTGTTCAGTGGAAGGCTACATTGGGTTCTCAAAAACTACATAATCACTTCATCCTAATTATAAATACAGAGTAAATCACTCCGTTTTTACTGTATTATGGTTAAAATGGGTGACACCTCAAGAAACCACACTGTTAATAAAGTTAATAAATTGTTAATAAAGCCTCCCACATCACCCAAAAACCCAGAAAAACACAGCAGCTACATATTGGTTGAGAAATAGTCATTGTGCACATTGAACCACGTGTCAACCACATTATCCAACACAGGACCTAGTGTTAAATTTCAAACATCATTAATAACAGAAATTATAGCAACACTGACATAGTGATAGATGTGCCTTGCACAACATGAACTTAAACAGTCGAATATCCTCTTACTGTCCTAAACCTCATCCCTCCAGTTCCACCTTAGCTACCCCATGAGAAAGCCAAGGCAATCTCATGGTTTGCATTCCCCAGCATTTACTCTGGCCCATCACCAATTGCATGTCTGAGTATGGCTTTTGCCATGCTGGACACGATACCCACCCTTTCCCCATCACACGAACACTTCCTTGGTTTCAAGCAGTAGGAGATGCTGAAACTTGTGCCACTCAACTAGGGGATTACTTGTCCCTCTGCTCTGCTCTTTCAACTTCCATTTCTGTCCTTAAAACTACCCAAAGGAATATTCCCACCATCAAAGGAAAATCCATGTAAGTACCGTAATGAAACGTGACCAATCCAATTCTCATTTGCAAAGAGCAGTGGTTTTCCCCTGTTATTACACAGAGCTGTGAATTATCCTGAAATCCCCTTCCTTAAACTTGAAAATGGCAGCCAATAAAGAAAGAAGCTTCAGCCTCTTCAGCCAAAGCAAAATGCTGCCCATGACATTGTTCCTGTTGAACTGTACAAGGGTAATTAAGTCTCTCACTGCACCCTGGAGGGCAGTGAGTCAGTTTGGGCTCAGCTGGAGCCCACTAAAAGAGTATTGACTAAATTTACAATAGTGCTAATGAACCTATACATACTAGTGGTCAGCATTAAAGGCCAAACAGCAGAGGAAGCCACAGAGCAAAGAGGGAGAGATGGAGGGAAATTACTTCTCAAAGTAATATTTTGCTACTGTGATGTAGCAAAACTGCTGTCAGGCACTGAGGAAGGATTTCTTAGCTACTGGCAAATGTACTGAACCCACCAGTAAAATAACACTCATGTTGAAGAAGTACACTGGTAGTTAGGTCTAAAAAGCTTCTCTTGATCTCAGTACTAGGCAGATACCCAGTCTCTAGGAAAAGTTACAGACTTCATGTCAGGCAGAGACTGATAGTTAATTCTAATAAAAATTGCTTAATAACAAGTGACCTTTGTAGAATAAATTAATACAAGTGAATTACTGCAGTTTATACATGATTTGTGGCATTATTTGCTGTGTTTTAAATATGTTTATGTTGTCACTAAAGCAATTGTATATGTATCTAATACTCTGTTTACACGTCTTCATTCCTTGAGGAAGAAAAGATTCAAATGGTTTAGTGAAGCATGCATCCCTAGAGCATTGGCACTTTACATATTGTGGAGGAGGGTGAAAACTGGAATCACACATTCCTGGTGATTTCCCACATTGCTTGTTGAGAGGGCCAAGTATCTAAAATACTACCTCCATAAAGCATCTACCTCTGTTTGAAACACTGTAAATCCACCAACTCCTGCACCACATCCTGACTTTCCAAAAAAGCCTTTTCAGTCCAGCCACTGACACTCAAGTTTCCCACAACTGGGCCTTCAATGACCACTTTCTGCTGCTTACCCTCAAGCCAGCTTTGCAGTTTTGTGGGGTCTTTAACACCTCTGAAGGTCATCCCACCTGGAGGGTAGCTGACACACACAGAATTCACACAAACCTTTAAACCTACCAACTCTATCCTAACCTTCTCAGCTGACACCAAGATGAGCAGGTAATTGCCACTGGAACACTGACTGTCATTTCTCCCACATCTTTTGTCACCCATGGACACCTTGAGAGGAGAGAATCTCGTGACAAGGTGTGAGGTGTCAGAGAATGACACAGGCTGAACACATTTTGCAATAACACATGGCCAAAAATCAGAACAGGTGAAATGCAACCCAAATCTGGGGCTGCTGATCTGATGGCACCTCTCTGTGTCTGCACCTTGCTCTGCCTCAGGGCAGATATGTGCTCAGGTGCTCAGCACCCCTTGCCTGTATTCTTGGTAGGAGCCTCTAGGTGACACTACTTTAATACAAACGAAACCATAACAATTTCCCAGCA
Organism: Oenanthe melanoleuca; assembly: GCF_029582105.1. Lineage (NCBI taxonomy): Eukaryota > Metazoa > Chordata > Aves > Passeriformes > Muscicapidae > Oenanthe > Oenanthe melanoleuca. The sequence goes on from NC_079340.1 coordinate 11,619,282, forward strand.
AGGCTTCTTCCTCCCCTCTTTCCTCTCCACAACCTGATGCATCTGCAGTGGAAAAAATCTCACAATCAGAGCTGGCAAGAAAGGATAACTGAAGCACCAAGACATGAGGTTCATGTCTGGGTTGTCTCACAAGTTAGGCAGCTCAGCTTCTTTCATTCAGGTTTAATTTTTGTTTTACTTGGATTTCTTGAGAGAACACCACCCAAGTAGCTTTATTTATTAATATGGATTCAGTCTGCAAGCCTTCTTGATAAGGGCACCACCATGAACCTAACACTAGAAACTGGAAAAAAAAAAGTAGCTTAAGTCCTTTCTGGAGCATTTTAGTATTTCATACAAAAAAGGCAGTTCAAATTCAGTATTTGCACTGCACCATGCAAACCTAACAACCCAATAAGCTAGGAATCCCTGAAAACCTAATCAAAAATTACAGATCAAATGGATTTTTTGTTCCTTTTGGTCAAAGTTCCACTGAAAACACCCCAGCCTTGAGTATTAATTCAAGAAAACCCCACTGTGACAACTCAAAGCCAGAATTTGTTTTTGCTTACTGCCAATCAAGAACATTTTGGAGATTTGCTTTTATTTTCTTTGCAAAAACCACAAGACAATTAGAAGGAAACAAATGACTTGTCATTTTTCATTGAGATTCTTTTTCAAAGAAACAAAGCCAGCACCTCTCCACCATCTTCATACACCTACAGTGCTCTTGGCCTATGTGTTCCAATTGAACACCTAACTATTTTATAGTTTATAGTCCAGGTGATAGTTACTATAAACACATCAATATTAAAAAGAAGGAACCACAAAATGTAACTGAGTTATCCCCTGACCTTTTGTGCCATGTTTTCCATAGGTTGTGTAAACCACTCTCTGCAACTTGTCACTATCTCACACAGAGGAACATGGCAGAGCCAGGAGACACCAGAGTGCAAAGAACACAAAGGCCACTTACAGTCAGCAAGGATGTACAGTGACACATTGTAAAGGAAGCAAAGAGTCAGTACCTCTGTACACCACACTGATGTACAGAACCAAACTAAAAGCTGATGTTGTGTGCAGGTACCCTAAACCTTTTACATTCGAGATGAGGAAAGCAAGAGGGTGGTGTAGTCAGTCTATATGCTAATAACTGACTTCAGATGGCTAGCAAGAATTAGCTTTTGATTGATGCCATCTATGTGATTCACACCTTCCTCAAATACAGCCCTCTATTTTGCCTTACTGTCTGAAGACTTTTAAATTGTATTGGCATAAATTAAGGCACCATGCTGCATTTCACTGAGCAAACACCTAAAACACAATCACATCCAAATCACTGGGTGTTTTTATGTAAAATGAAAAAAGCCAATTTGGAAGTATTCTCCAAGACTTTATTTCCCTCTGCTTCTTAATGATGTGACTACAAACATCCAGATTTTACAAAGCAAATACACAGTTTCAAAAATTATCCCATCATGATTTCTTGAGTCTATTGATTCCCTCCACTCCTTCCAACTAGATGAATATGTTCTCAAACCCTTTGGAAAGCTTTGATCCTCCCAACTCCAAATGCACAGCAGATCCACACCTAGACCTTGCCCATCAAAGAAGAATTACCTCAAGTGTTGTTTCAGTACTGGATGTTGCCAGTATCATGGACAGGAAGACTGAAAGCAGTTAGAAATTTCATAATTCACTGTAAAAAGAGGGAGGCTGTTTTCTAGCAAACCATATGAGAACACAGAAGCACTCTGAACCCCTTGTAGGTGAGCAGATGCAGGTGAAGCAGTCAAAAGGTGAAGGCAACCAGCCATTTATCAGCTCAGTGGTTTGGATGCACCTGCTGCTAGCAGGTGGTTATCACCCCCTGCCTCTGCTCTTTTAAATATCCACATATACATTTATAATAACCACTCATGCAGCCACACATAACGCACAATACAGGCGTTTGTGTGGAGACTGAGGCAGCAAAATCGAGCTGGCAGTTCAGCAGGTGATACAAAGTACCCCTGGAAGCTGAAAGCCCTCAACTTTTTCTTTATATTTGTGACAAGGCCCGCGAGGCCTGCATGAGTGATGACTGCACAAGGCGGGAATGCTGCCTTCCATTTCACACTGGGCTGCTACAGATCAGGCTGTGACACCTTGCTGCTGTGCTTCCTGGCACCTTACTCTCTACACCACTGCCACCACTTAGAGCCATGCCTGCAAGTCTCACGCTGCTCAGCAAGAGTTACTGCATCTGATTTTATTGCCTGAAATAAGAAAAATGCATCAGGCCAAATAATTAGGTTAATTCGTTAAGTTTTCGGACCTGCAAAACCCCACATCTCCCCTGCATGCACACACAGCCCTGCTTCATAGATTTCATGTATGTCCACGCACACGTGTGTGCACACGCAGAGATACAGAGATAACACAACTTATTTCTGCCCACGTGGAATAAACGATCACAGCTATGCAGGTAAGAAACAAAAATGCTACTGAGACCCACTCCTGCCTCTAAGAAGCAGAAGGGGTTACATCGTCTGACATGGGCACTACAGCATCCATCTGATAAAAGGAAAAAAGATTAAACCATCACACCCAGTTCTATTGTCACACAAGTAGACCATGCAATGCATTACTACAGCCCAGATCACAGTTACAAAATCCACCGGTAACAGCCCTGCTATTAACATGCCACCTGTTACCTTTTTCAAAATGCTGAAATTATCTTATAATCGTTTTCAGCTTGACAAATGCAGTTTAATCTTTATTGCATCTCACAGCACAGATCTGCTTCATCCGTGCCTTATTTATCTCATGTGTGTCGGAATGCAACCCCGAGCCCTCAGCACCCCCCTGCCACCAGGCATTCCTTCTGCTCTGCTTTATCAATATACCTGGGTTTCCATATCCGACTGCTCCTTTACAATAAAAAACACACCCACCCAGTATTCTACCATTGCCTGTTGCCTTGGTAATCCAAATGCCTGGGTACTCGCTGATTATCGGCGAATGAGACTCGCATTGTTCACACCGCAGCGCGTCTGCTATGTTAATGTGAGATAATGGCAGCCAGAAGACTCCTTTTGTTCCCAGCTTTGCTGTTTATTCATAGTGCCTGGAGGTCAGCGACTGCTACAACAACCGGGGAAGGAACCGCTGAGAGCGTGAGCAGATTCCACTTCTGCTTTTGCCTCTGAGACAGGGGGAAACACGAGCAGCCCCGCACAGCGAGAAGGGCACCGGGAGCTCTGCAGTCTGACTCACGCAAGGTGTAGCAGGCGGCTCGGAGGAAGATGTGATGGACTTGCACTTCCGAGATTTTAGATGAAGCTGATTTACGCTCCCCGACAACAGAAAAAAAAAGCGCTTTCTTCGAGAGGCACGGCGGGAAGGGAGGGAGAGAGGGAGGAGGGGGCAGCACAGCACAGCACCGCCGCAACTTACGGGAAGCGAGCCGGGCTGGGGGCTCGGGGCTGCCTGGGGAGCAGGGACAGCCCCGCCGGGCTGGGGGACAGCGAGCCGGGCTGGGGGCTCTGGGAGCAGGGACAGCCCCGCCGGGCGGGGGGACAGCGAGCTGGGCTGGGGGCTCGGGCAGCAGGGACAGCGAGCCGGGCTGGGGGCTCGGGGAGCAGGGACAGCGAGCCGGGCTGGGGGACAGCGAGCCGGGCTGGGGGCTCGGGGAGCAGGGACAGCGAGCTGGGCTGGGGGACAGCGAGCTGGGCTGGGGGCTCGGGGCTGCCTGGGGAGCAGGGACACAGCGGCCGGGCTGGGGGCTCGGGGAGCAGGGACAGCCCCGCCGGGCTGGGGGGCAGCGAGCTGGGCTGGGGGCTCGGGGCTGCCCAGGGAGCAGGGACAGCCCCGCCGGTCTGGGGGCTCGGGGAGCAGGGACAGCCCTGCTGAGCTGGGGGACAGCGAGCTGGGCTGGGGGCTCGGGGCTGCCCAGGGAGCAGGGACAGCCCCGCCGGTCTGGGGGCTCGGGGAGCAGGGACAGCCCTGCTGAGCTGGGGGACAGCGAGCTGGGCTGGGGGCTCGGGGCTGCCCAGGGAGCAGGGACAGCCCCGCCGGTCTGGGGGCTCGGGGAGCAGGGACAGCCCCGCCAGCCTCGGGGGCAGCGGCCGGGGGAGCGCCCGGAGCGAGCAGGGCAGGGCAGGGCAGGGCAGGGCAGCCCGGCAGAGTGACCTGGCCGGGGAGGGACAGCGGAGGGGAAGGTCTGGGACATGTCTGCCCGAGCCGTGTCCGCCTGCCTGTCAGGGCAGTTTGGAAACGCTGTCGGTGACACAGGGACAAGGCAAACAAACCGTCACATCGCATCTCCCCTGACGCGTTAAGCGGGAGCGGAGAGCACGAACAGGCTGTGGTACCTTGCCCGCATTCCCAGCTTGGTGCAGACGAGGAATTCGAGCCGCTGCCTCGGCTGGTGCGCTGCTCCTTATCCCCGGAACAGCCCTTTCGTGGGAAGAAACCACCGATTCCTAAAGGCACTGCCAGTATCTAATTAATGTCACCGACCCATCTGCCCAGGTTGCCGATGTGCTCTGTCTGCCGAGCAGGCTTTGTTGTCATTTCTAGTGAAAACCAGCTAGGAGAGTCTTAGCTCGAATTGCTTCTTTTTTTTTTTTTTTTTTTTTTTTTTTTTTTTTTTTTTTCTTTTAGGGGAACCATTAGAAAAGCCCTCCACCACTGCAAATAATAATGAAATAATGACTATTTCCTTTTCTTCTCGCTGCGATTCTGAGAAACTTGAGAATCCAAATGTACGGGAGTAGCACGAACACAATTGACAAAATTGAGCACTGGGAATTCACTCCTTTTGTAATCTCTTTACAGAGAAATCCTGTGGAGGGTGACATTTTCATGTAAGTGAATGAATAACAGATACACGTAAAGAAAAGGCATCAAGAAAAATACCAAGTCTTAGACAAAATACACATCTGTGATCCTGCTGCCGAATTATACAAAAATATTTTAAAAAATCGTTTAGAAAGAGAAGGCATTTGCTGTAATTGGTGTCAGCTGTAAGCTGCCTCCCCGCTCAGGAGCCATGTCACCTCGCGGAGGCAGCGGGAGCGATGCTCGCAGCGCGGTACCCAGCGCACAGCCAGCCTGAGCTGGGCTGGCCCTGCCCCAGCCCTCCTGCGCCCGGAAAGGATGCTAAACCTCACGGCTGGGCTGATGCTGGGCAGGGTGAAGGGCACTGACTTAGCTCTGATGCTCCCTCTCCAAAGGTGTTCAGTCCAGTTAAAAGACTCCCAATGATTTTAATCAGTTTTGCAACAAAGGGCTAGGCAAAGTGTGGCTTTCAGTGTCACCACAGGCTTATCGTGCTGACAGTCGAAATGGTTAAAAACCAGGGGTGCTGCCACAGTTAAATGACTTTTAACCCTACTGCCACCAGAAATCAGTTGGTTTCATTCAGAACAGGTGACAGAAGGCACCTTCCCAATATGCTTGAAGAGGAAAACCATGTAGACTCAGCACATATCACCTGCTTTTGGAGCAGACCTCATGCAAAGAGCCATGATACCCCTGTGATAATCACTAAACATAAACCACAATTATAAACACAATAAACAAAACCAGACATTTCCAGGAATTAGTTGTTCAATATGGCCTAAACATGAGAATGATACCTGTCTATTCAAAGCTGTTGCTATATTTTAAGAACTAACATAGACAGTACAAAGCCTGAGAAGATCAGATTTTGCCTTAGTCAGCAGACATATCTTAAATAATATTTGCCTAGTGTTTACTTATAAAAATATCAGCTGATGCTTCTAGCAAAAAAAAAAAAAAAATATCACAAACTAAAACCATAAGACTACAACATCTACAGCAAAAATACAGAGTATATAGCCACTTATATGTACATATCAGAAAAAAACCCCACAAAATTTTAGTAGTGCCACTACATGTTAGTTTTACTACAACAGCACTCACTTTGACTCATCAATCAATAGAGAAGACCCGTTTATACATCTGTGCAAGGCTCTGTATACACAAGAAAAGCTGATCCTTATCCTATACCTTTTACCAAGCATGTAAAGAATACATATTTGAAAACAAGTTACCCATTATTGTTTCCTGTTACCACAAGAATTGACCACAAACTTACCTAAAATGATATGCAGATTTTTCACATGAAAATATTCTGTATTTAATTATTAACAGCTAATGGTTACACTTATCAGTTTTCAAGGAGAAGATACTCATCATTTGCTTTTAGCTTCAACAGGCTCAAGGTTTTCTTCCACCTCCTCCCCATAAATGTATGTGATAAAATTATTATCAGTAGTTTAACTTAGAGGACAAAATGGACAAACAACTCTTGGGACAACACTTTGGAGCAATTAGTAATTAATTTGCAATGCTTAGAGCATAAGCATACTACCCTGAAGAAATTTTCTGGGTTTTTTTTTTTTTTTTTTTTTTTTTTTAAGAAATGACAGTTTTGCAGAAACATTTCTTGATTTTGAACTCTTCCCTATTCTTTCCTTATGGTAAACTTTAACATTATTTGACAGAAAGGAAACCACAAAAACAGCAAAGCTACTCTTGCAGAATCACAAGTAATACAGGTTTCTTTACTGGGTATATTCTTTTATATTAGGATTTACCATCTGTTCAGTCCCTAATTATATTTATTTCACAACTCCACAACCACAAAGATAAAGAGGCTTTGAAACAATTTTATTTTTTACCTCAAGAGTTATGAATTCTTCTGCAAAGATTTTCCCTGTGTGCCAGAGCCACATGACATAATGGAGCAACCCCCTACTTCAAACTGATGTATAAAACATGCACAATGTGCTTGTCTTCATCAAAGTGTGTATATGCTGCACCTGACCTCATCCAGACATTTTTAAAGTGGCTATCACTGTTGGACAAAACAGCCTATCATGCAAAATTGAAAAGGCAGCAGCCTTTACAGAACTTCTGACACTGTTTGTACTGTATCTGTAACCAGTTCACTCCTGATTATTAATAATGCAAGAGCCAGTCCTCACCACACAATAAAAATTTAGACAGAATTACCATTCTTTTCCAAGAGCTCCTAAGAATGTTTGAAAGTTCAGTTCTCAGCCAAGTTTAAATTGGAAGAAAAAAAGGACAAAACAAGCACTAAAAAAAAGCACTCTTAAAGCAATTCTTACCACTAAAAGTTATGATTGCCTAAACATAAAACATTAATGGTAATAAATAACACATCTACCATAAGACTGAATTATTGCTTCATTTCATCTACTGCTCAATTTTCTCTAAACCTTTGGCACTAAGTAATTTGTGATAAAAATTACATTATCTTCACATTTTTCATCAATCATGACTGCCCTATAGAGGCATTGCCACACTTTGGTCTCTAACTGTGAGACAGCTGGCAATTAATACATAAGACCAAAATTTGGAGCAAGAGCGAAGACAGCAAGAACCCTACAGATGCTCATGACAACACACTAAACTGCAACTAACAGCTGTCTATTTCTAGGTGGTTTTGTTGACAAATAAGCTTTATTGCAAGCTGTGCAAGAAATGAGAAGCCCCCCAGAGCTTGTCTGAGTCAGACTGACGTGAAAATGAACTGGGGTGCAATTCCTGCTGGGATTGATTGGACTGTACCCATTTCAACCAAGGTTCAATTTGATACACATGTAAAGATCCACCACTTAATGCAATTAATCTTATGTAGGAATTTCATCAAAGCATCAGAAGGTGTATAATGACAATAATTTGTTCTTACATAACAGCATTTGCTAAAGACCTTAAATTAATTCAAAAATCAGCCATCTTGAGTAGTGTGTGTTATTACAGACACTATTATTATTATTATTATTATTATTATTATTATTATTATTATTATTATTATTATTATTATTATTATTCTTGTCAGACTGGAAAACTACAACACAAATAATTACATTATGCCCTGCAAGTTAGAAAGCATGAAATTTCACTCTTGTGCAGAAGGGCTAGCCTGAAGACTAACAGCTCTCCTTAAGTTCCCCATAAATCCATTAAGCAGGACTTTAATTACAAGTTATACAGGATTAAAGAGGTGGATAGGTCCTACACTGGTTCTTCAATACAGGAGTAAAGTTTATTCACATGAATCAATAAAAAGGTCTAAGGTGAACATAAATAAAAATCTCACATGCAAGTTTGAGCTGACTATTAGACTTAGCAAAGACTTAAAAACCCCTAAAACTGGGAGGTTCCTTTTGACAACCCAGTGCTCATTCTGCTCACAAAACACAGGAGTTTCCAATGCAACCAATTGCCCTACATTAGACAGTAGGTATTTAGCTGATTTTTTTTCAATATGCAACACTTGATCATTCCGTTAATGAAAAACTAAATTTAGAAAGAAATTAGCACAATAGTCCTTACTCTGAAAACATTTGTTGCATGTGTGCATATCCTTGTATGGCTTACATTCTGCTCTCTGTAAGTGCATTTAACCAACAGTAACACTAGCAAAGCCCTCCTTGACCAGTCTACTTCAGTTTCCTCTCATAGCTCAATTAACTTTTAAAAATCAAAGATTGTCTTTAGAAACAGGCCAGACCTGAATTACTGCTAGTGTAAGTGCCCATGGTTTATTAAATATGAATCCTTAGATTTAGATTCTTGTGATACATTATTGAGTCACAATTTATTTTAAATAGCTGAGCCCTGTTTCAACTTTGAGACTAAGCAGCTGTGTTTCTGTAGTGCCAGCTACATAAGGATTCTAGTCCCTGACTGGAGTTCTGGGTAATTTTGTTGCTAGCAAAAGGAACAGCAGAAAAAGCTCTGTGTGGAGTACTCAAGATCATTGGATGATGGGGAAGGATTTAATTGTGTGTCCAATGATAATCAGCAGCTCACATATATCTACACTGCCTCTGTGTATGCTCTTGATTGTTCTAATTTAATATCTAGTTCTTTCACAAAACTTGAAGTAGCTACACTAATTGTTTCAGGAAATGCTTTTTTCTTTTGTTTGAATTAACAGAAAAGTCTTGTGGATTAGAGATAAGATACTGTGAACTTTAATACTACGCTTTTGACCTAAATGTAACCTATTGCAAATACAAATGGTGCTTCATCAACAGCTTCACCACTTATTGTAGTTAATACTGTACTTAATGGCTTTTCATCTTTTGTTTAATTAAAACAAATAGAAAACTCAATTCTTCTACACCCCATACTTCACTACTGTCTTACAGACTGATTACAAAACATCCATGAAAATAAACAGTTCCAGGTGGAAAAAGAAGTTGGAGAGACACAGGATCTCATTCTAATGTACCACCTGAGAGATTCTGAGCAGTTATAGTTAAATTACAGACAACAGCACACACCAAAGCAGTAATGCAAGTATTCCAAATCCCAAAGCACCTGCTGCAGCTATTGTATGTAAGAAGTTATGCCACAGAAATTCTGTTTCTAGAGGGGCATCTCATAGGTAAAGAGCAGTAATTTAGAAATTTCTCCCAGTGTCTTCCCCAGTAGAGCATTTCAAGGACAATACTTGAGAGAAATATTAAGCAGGAACTGATTAATACTGGGCAGGATGCTCTACTAGAGGCAGAATATTGGATGGCCCTGTACTGCTGGAAATGCTGGTATTTAGGTTCAGTAGAAGAAAGTATTTCTTTTTTGACATGTGGCAGTTTCAGTGGAAAACTGCCACGAAAGAAGTGAGTTGTGCCTATCTTATCTATTATCTACTAATGTAGCACACAGCCCCCGTGAGATAGTGTTACTTTATAGACTCTAGAGGAACAGAGGCTAAAAGGTCAAATGAGCATCAGGCATCTAAAAAACTACAAAATTACACCTAAGAGAACATACACTGCACCACATTCCCCCGCAGACTGGCCACTAATTCCACTTTGTCTTCTGAAAAGCTTCTCCCAAGTGTAAAATTATTTTAGAACATTAAGTTTTCTGTAGGTTTTTTTGTTAAGTGTGTTTACAATCAGTTATTTCATAAGCAACTACAAAAAAAGAAATCCAGGTACCCTGAAAAGCCAGTGATGATATATAAATTATACTTCAAAAAAAGGACTGACTTTATTCTCAAGGGCTAAAATAAAACACACAGTGATTGCATGGTTTTGTCATAAATGCAACAAAAATAATGAAAACATATCCAACCCAAACCCCAAAAGTTGTTTTCAGACAAATTTACATATGCAAATGTGCTGCTACAAAGATGTCCCTAAGCTTCATTCTAACACTAAAGTTCAAGTTAGTTAGGCTATCATGGAACCCAGGCACAAGGAATTTAGACTCATTACACTCTCATCATCCTTTACTAACAAAAAGAACGCTACACTAAAACAAATTTATATTATTTGTGATTTCTTTAATGTGATCCTGAGGTAAAGAAAGCCTTGGGGAAAAACTCCCAGAAACATATAGTGTGGAATGAATGCTCAATCCTGTCTACACTTTATCTCCAGCTTTTGCTTTTGACCCACGTTGTGCAGACAAGAAATACAAATAGTGCTCCTCTACATAACTTGGTAATCAAAGGCTTCACATCATCTTACAGTGTCCTTCAATGTTCATGTTTTCTCTAAAGTAACACAAGTGCTGTGTGATCCTCACCTGATATAAGACTGTACAGGACATCCTCTGATCTATGGCTACACCCACAGTACAACTGCTTTGCATGCAATACATTTCCAATGATGGTTAAAACACAGAACATCAGTGAAATGTTTTCAATGTCAAGAAAAGCCAGTTGCATTTAAATAAACATCAGGCAAGTGTCTGATGAGAGACATAATGTACAAGTTTATCTCTAGGGCATAACTTGAAGCTTGAAAGCAAGCCCACTTGATCTGAGCACAGATTTGAAGATGGAAGTGTCACTTCACTATGCATGGGGCAACAGCAAAGAGAAAATCTGAGTTTGTTTAGTGCTTGCTGTAGTTACAGATACCCTGGTGTCAGCAGTGCTGAGCAGTGCCTGAAGCAGTGCTGCTCCCCCCATCAGTGGGAAGGAGCACTTCAGGTGGCAGATGTGTCACCAGACTCACCTGTGAGAGAGGGTGGGTTTCATGGAGCTCATGGAGTTCATGGGGGGCTGCATGGGGAGCTTCCCGGGCGGATCGCTCTGCCGGCTCTTCTGGTGGCGAAGCAGCAAGAGCCGTCCCAGCTCCTCACACCACGAGGACAGCAGTGCTGTGCAAACAGAACACACGGCAGTGAGCACACACCTGAGCAACCAGGGCAGCACAGAGCAGGTGCAAGACACTGGACAGGAGCCACGAGCCAAACAGACAAACACCAGGAGTGCAAAGCTTGTCCATGCACACCACTCACACTATCATCCCATCAAACTGAGTCTGCAATTGCACTACACTATCATTAGAGCATTTTTACCCAAGTTACAAACATTCTGCACAGCCCAAGAGGTACAAGAGAACTTGTCTGAGCAGCACAGAGATGAAGAACAGAGGAAGCAGAAGGGCATGGGATAGCTGTTACAAGTAAAGTAAAATGCAGAATAATTCATTTCACGCTAATAGAAACATGATAAAAACATAGAAAAGACATCCTTTACAAAGGGGAGCAAAGAAAAAAGATCTCTTTTCTGTTCTGCTGGTTTTGTTTTTTTTCAAAAGATTAATTGGAGAGAAACCCATGTGCATGAATTAATTTCTAAAACTGCTATGAGCTACCATTCTTGAATAGATAAACAGGAGAATGATGTATGGATACAAAGTTAGGCACTTAAATCTATATCTGACCCAGCACAACCCCTAAATGTGTATTTCCATTATGTGCCTAATCTTGTAGTCAATGAGGGTAATTCTGTGCTTACAGGAAAATCACACTTATGAACTATGAAGATGCAGAGATTTCTTAGAGTGAAAAAGAGCATGCAACCCCTTCTAAAGACAAGAAAGGGGTCATTATTCCTGAAAATGTGGCCTCTCCCTTATGCACTCACACTGAGAGAAGACCAGGCCCTGTTACAGAACCACCCACTCTGCAGTAGAGCCCCAGAGAGTGACTGCAATGAAACCTGGCTCCCATGAGTGCACCCAGCCAAGACACCCCACAAAGCCTCCAGCAAGATCCACCTGAGCCTCAAAGCTGCCTGTTTAATTCTAGCATCAGAAGTGGCTCTGGTACAAAGCCATCCAGGTATGAGAACACAGTGAGGAGTTTCACTGGAACAAAGTGCAGACTAATTGAAAAATCCTGCAGTGGAAAGAAATCAACTTCTCAAGTGGAAGTGTTTGGGCTTTTTTCTTCTTTAAAGGATTCTTCACAAAACCCTCGGAACAAAAAAATGCTTCATGTTTAATTTTTAACTAAGTGCCTTCCTGAGGTGCTGCAAACTGAACACAAACCAACAGATTATATGGGTTGTGAGAACCAGAAGACTACTGAAAACCTAAGATGCCACAGTGGTTTAGAGTAGTAAGAGCTCTAGATACGAGCCTTGATCGTATTAAAAGAGACAAGTGCAGAATCCTCTAAGATTGAGGCTTCTGCTTTTATATCTTAATTTTCTAATTAAAATACGTCTTTTCACCAAATAACATAATCATAAGTATTAGCTAACTATCATTTCAGGGTACAACACCTTCTTTTCCCAATAGCTACTCACATGTACTGTTAATACAGAACAAATTCCAAAGAAACTAACTGTAAAGTCATAATTGTTGGGGGAAAAAAGGAACCTGCTTTACCAAAAACACACACAAATACGGTTTTTCAGTACAAGAAACAATTGGATTTTCTCACGTTAAATGGCCACACAAGAAAAATACTTCTAGCCTGGGCCATTGCTGTGAATTAATCACACATTTGGACAAAGAAGAGGTAGTAATTTTATTGCGTTTATCAAGCAGAAGGTCAGGGGCGGTGTTTAGGGAGGCATTTTAGAGCTCTGCCGTGACAAAAAAGGGACATAGTTTCTTTATGTAGCTAAATACGGTCACTCAGAAATTGCCAGCCTCACATGTAGCCTGCAAAAAGCATCCCCTCCAGCTCTGTGAAATGTTCCAGCAACGAGTGTCAGTCTAAGCTGCTTCTCTATTAGCCAAGGAATCTGTCAACAAGCATTTGATCAGATTATACTCACCTTTTATCCCTGGCATATCATTACTAATGTGCCAGCGACAAAGGCCCCCCTCCCCTTTCCAGCCGCCTGGAGACACAAATTCCTGCCTCCCAGGGCTCCTTCCCCTGGCCACGGCCGCCGGAGCTGGGAAACACGGACAGAGTGTTCTGCCGAACACTTAACGCAGCCATCTCACAGTAACAGTGGATGAGTAATAGTGGATGCTGAGCACTTTCACAGCCCGGTGTAATTACTACAGAATCATCCATCTTAGACGAGGCTAGGATGGGAGAAGGGAGCTGCTCCTTCTGCACACCTATGTGCACTTGACAAGTAAGATAAAAAGCAACAATCCTACGGATCTAAGGGCATGAATCTGCAAACAAAAGCCAAACCTGCTTGGAAAAAAAAAGCAGTGTAACTCCTGGAAAAAGAATATGCCAATGAGAGCATTGTTTTGGTGAGGTGAAGATAAGAAAACATCTTAATGAGTTAAAAAATCTTCATAGTTTTATTATATAATTACCAATATCCAGTATGCAGATTTATAAAGGGAAAATGTAAACCATCAAAGAACAAAGAGGTCCTCAAGATAAGCTGGATGGTATTATTCTACAAGTTATCTGGAGAGGATTCCTGTTTTTAGAAACTAAGAGACTGCAGGTGAAAAACCTAGCAAATTTACTCATCCCTATCACAGCACTCATTATGGAGAGGTTCAACCTTTCCTCCCCCGGGACATTTCAACTCATGTACCGTGTATAATAATCACTCTCTTCCCTGTGTTGGTACTTGTGCATGGAATGAAAACAAAGCTGTGTGTAGCCACTTTAGGAGTTACCAGTTCCCCTCTGACCTGCTCTATCCTCCCTGTAAAGGAGTCTGCTCTCTCCTGCTGGAAAACACAGGGCAGCCTCCCATCTCTCCTGCCCCATCCACCTCCACTGCTCTGCTCTCTGCTCGGTAAGATGAATATATACCCTGCCAACACACATCTGGTACAGCTGGCTTCTGGAGAACATCACTTCCTGGGCTATTCAAGCAAGATAAAACAAACTCAAAATGAATTTACAGATTACACTATTCATCTTTAGTGTACTTAGTTACTGCTTTTTATGCTGACAGTATTAGGCGTATCTCAACTCATTTACACTCAAAGCACGAGAATTTCAGTATCATACTATAATGAACAGATAAAGCAGCAAGCACAAAGGACAGCTACAGATGGTGCCAACAGTCAGTCTCACCCTCTCTTAGCACAGCCAAGCAGCTGCTTTTTCTCCCCCTCTGCCCCTCCTCCTTGTACAACAGGAGCACAGATTTTGCAGATGGACCATCCACACCGTCTCTCGCAGCCCCTTGCTGCGGCAGTTTAATGATCAGATTTAAATCGTGCTCCTCTGCTGCATTGCTACAATGTCCCTTGCATACAATGATGTGCCTTTCCTGCTTAACTTGAACTCAACTGTTGCAATGAGAGGAAAGGAAGAATCCTTGAATGTGCACAGCCCCCCCAAGAAACGCTGCACATAGCCCAGGTGTAAAGTACAACCTGGTTAATAAACCAAAATTGACATTTTCTTTCAACCCCTGTTCAGTCAGAGGCCTCTGCTAGTTCATGCAAAAAGATGCAGAATAATGGCAATCAAATAACACAGCTAAAGTGTATTCACACATTTGTTTGGCTTAAAGGGACACTCTCTGGGATGATTGGTGCAATATTTGACCTACTTTTCTCCATCTGCAAAACCTGTATCATTCTTAATGGGATTGCATTTTACTTTTAGCACTGATCTATTTCCATAGGAATAAATCAATACTGATTTGCTAATGACGACTGACATGAGCAGCCTCAGCTCTCACATTTGTGAAAAGCAGAAATACAGATTTAAAAATAGGAGAGATTTCAATTACAACTAGCCCAAGGGGTTTCCCTAAGGAAGCAAGAGAAAAACATCAGTTCAGAGATATTCAGCTTGCTGCTACCCAGCCCCATTTTTGTTTTTCTATTCTTTGAAGAAGACCAGACATGGCAAGAGTGTCTCAGCACAGAATGTGATCAACATCTCCTTAAAATACTCATAAATACTCCCACACACCCAAAGTTGGCAACACTTTATGTCCATAATATAATACTTCTAAATTTTTTCATTGAAAAAAATCATAAGACATGGCAATGTATCCACATTGGGATCCTGGGGACAAAAAGGGGAAAGGAGGCAGGAAAGCAATTTTTTTTTCCCCCAGTCAGCCCAAGTCACATTTTAAGCATTTCTGTGCAACCACAGAGCTAAGCCTTGCTTGAAAGAAAAAGGAAGCAATTGTTGTTTAATCCCCTGCCTCTAGGAGCAAGTCTTTAAGAACATGCCAAATATCACAAGATTCGCGACACAATTATTAGGACTGGCCACGTCCCCTGGTATTGCTCCTTTCCTGCAAGGGCCCTTTTGTGCTGAAAACCTGCCAGGCAGTACAGAAAGAAAGGCCTCCACTGCTTGGTCCGTGGCACCTTTCCATCCCTCATAGCCATGAGTGCCCATCACCCAGCAGTAGCATCACAACTGCTTGGTAAATGCTGGGGCCCTTCCATTAGGAAAATCAAGGACCTGAGCTGGGTGAAGCCACAGATCATGCCCAGGCTGCTTGCACCACTTAATACTTCTTGACACCAAATGATGCTGGCATACCTGCAGATATTACATGATGGATGCTGATGGTGCAGCTCAAATGTCATTTTATAGCCACAGCACAGAATATTGGTACAGCCCATTACAACCCTTTTTGGGCCAGGGAGCAGAGAAAGTGAAGAAAGCAGGGTGTGCAGAGGCACTGCTGCATTTCCCCAGCTGCACCCACCCAGCACTGGAGCTGCAATCCTGCCCTGCTTGTACTCAGCACCGTGCAAAGTGCCAGGGTAAGCACCTCCGAGTGCTCGAGCTGGCTCCCTGGAAAGCAAAATACAGAGAAGCACAGCGCTAATCTATTTACCCATTATGATACCCTAGTATTAGTTACAGCTTATCACCTCAGTAAATCGCTGCCTCTTGTTAGGGAACGTGCTTAAAGGTGCAGCAAACTGTTATTTACAGGCAGACACTATATTTACAGCCACAAAGACAGGTGAGGAGGGGATAGGACAACAGCTCAGTAATTTCAATGCCTTCTGCTTCCCGGGAGACTGCTGGAAGAGCACAAAAGGATTACTGCTTCCTTGCTGCAGTTAAGCTGCAGCAGATAGTTCAATAGGCAGACTGGCAGACCCGTATTTCTTCCTCGCTGCAATGAAAATATTAGGAAAAAAGGAGGAGTTTGATTTGGAGAACTATCTGTTCAGCACCATCTTGCTAGATTGGTTTCATGCCTCAGAAGCAAATGCATTTGGCTGAAAAGATATTTGCAGCATAAGTAAGAAAATACATAATTTTTCACCAATCATATCCATTAATTTTATATAGCTTTTAGATACAAGTTCATTTTTTTTATATGGAGAATTCCAGATAAGTAGTATACAGAGGTAGAGTGCTTTCTATTCTCTCCTCTACAGATTGCAATCTAAATACAGTTTTTATAAAACATCCAGTGAGGTAATTTGGTGGGGAGGGAAGGGAAGCAGCAATGAGAATGAGAGGAGTGGAAATAACTATTGTCTTGGTTATTTAGAGGAATTATTCTTTCTACATAGAAAAATGGAGACTGCATCACGTTTGGAAAAAGACATTGAAAATATTAACTACCTAAAGCTCAATGTGCTGACAGTACTAGAAAAATAAGGTCAATTGCATTAAAAGGATGAAATTTTTTCAATTTTGTAAAACTAAAAATCAGATGTTTTCCTTGTGTTTTAAAAGCAATTTTGCTTTTAAAGAGCTAGGAAAAGGAGAGAGGCAGAAACCAGTGATGCCAAACTATTTCAGGGATTGATTTTCCTGCAGCTTTCCTTGCATACTGCAGCAGAGCCTGGCAAAGGCTGGCTCACCTGTTGGGCAGTGGGTCAGGGCAGCAAAGCAAGGCCACAAACCCAGGCTGTAACAGTCCATTAGCAGAGATTTGTGTTTGTCCCTCCTCTGCAATTCTCTCAAGGCGCTGCTCCATGGCAGATCAGCCCTACCCTGTCACTACAGGAGCTTCTGCTCCGTGTCTGCCTCCACACTGACAGCACAAAAGGACTATACACAAAGCCAATTACAGAGCAAAAGTATTAATTTCACAGCAGTCTGGCTGTTCAGCATGGACCCAAAGCAGTTCCCAGGGAGTCCATCCCTCCTCCCAGGCCTATCTCTGGCTGCCAGCAGATGCCCACTTCGCACACAGCAGCCCAAGGCACAGAGCCAGTGCTCAGGTGTTTGCTTGCACCCAGCTGGCTGCTTTTTTGGAGCACCTGAGGATTTTGACTGCTTTTCTCCATCAGGAAAAATCAGTGATGTTACAAGTCCACGTAAGTTGGATCAAACTGACTGATTTTATCTAAAAAGTTCCAACACAAATCTGCTCTGCTGTGGTGAAGAGAACCCCCTCCCAAGGTACACAGATTTTAAAAGTCCTCATCCCAGCAACTGCACAGCAAACTGCATGGAACTGAATTCCCCAGCAGAGCAAGGGGCCAGCTGGCTCAGATCCTCATTTGGGAGGCATGAACTGCCCTGCTAATGGCAACAGGAGCACAGAGTTGGCAGTCACAATTCAACACTGTGGAACAGGGCATGACACACATTTCTACCCCTAATATCAAAGTAATGTCCTTTATCAAGAATGCCTCCTTCATCACTATAGCTACAGCTGTGTCCTGCAGAAATATCCAGCTTTGCCCCAGTAGGATCTGTAATACAATTATGTATTACAATTAAAAAACAAAAAATCATGCAGGTTTGTAGGAAAATACATAATGAAGGGAACACCTAATTAAACTGAATGTAGTATCACATTAATTAACAGAGATTTTATTCAATAAAACCCTTACTGCAAACCTGAGAGTTATTCAACATGTGCTTTCAGGACTGCTGCATGAGACTGACACCATGTACAAAATCTTGTCTTGAATATGGGTCCAGCTTGCCCTGGCATATCTTCAATTCTTCACAAATACCTCTCAAGACACATATATATGTCAGCTTCCCCAAAGACTCTTGCCAACTGGAGTAGTACATGCTGGAGACACAGATTTGAATGCTGCTGTCCTCACCCCATGCCTTCAGTGGAACTGGGATTCCCTAATTTCCTTCTACACTTGCCAAAACTTGGCAGAAGATCTTACCAGATTCACTACATTAACTTTGAAGTAATACATTACAAAACATTGCAACAATGGCTCAATTTGGCAAGCACAAAACACTCTGTGCAGACCCAGATAAAATATGTAAGCATCTCATTTAGGCTTAGCTCTACCCAAGCTGCTGCATCTGAAAACACAGCCCATTATATAAAGAGAAGACAATAGTGGTGAATAGGCTACCAGCAAGTGAATCTTGGATAAGGCTTTCCAAGGAAATGCACTCCAATAGCATTAGACTGCTTGTTTTCTACTCATCCAATTGTTGGTTTCACTGCTTAGATTTCAAACAACAGCATCTTTCATTGCTGCTGTACCCTTTTGTTTTGTAATGCCTGTCCTAGTCATCAACAGATTTCACATATAATCCAGACATCTGAAAAATGAGACTGACACACTTGAACCCATCTTTGGCTACAGACAAAGCAGTGACCTACAGGTGAGAGGCTCAGTTTCATTTAATCCATCCTCAGCCCTCCAATTACCACTGTAAACAACTCCTGAGCTAACACCACCACTAACACCTAAAAGTGCTAGGAAAAAGCCCAACAGATAATTTAACAAGAGCTGGTACACAAGGAAGCCAAGGACAATCAGCACAATAATGGAAGTCTGGAAGAGGGAAAATCTGGTGTCTATCATTAAAAGAAAGGAAAAAATAACACCAGAATTGGAGGTTCAGCTTCCTATTATGGAAACCTAACCCAAATTGTTTAAAAAGGACCAAGAGGAAAGTAGAAAATGAATAACAATCAAAATTGACTTTTCAGAAACAAACCATGCCTTACCTCTGTACTTTCTTTACACTAGCAGACAACAGACCTTGACCATAGATTAGTTTGATTTTAGTCAGGCATTGGTGCTGCTTAACATGACATTCTCATAAAATAAACAAGAGAGATTAGGTCTAGCTGAACACAATACAAAATGGCAGAAAACTTAAGGCTTACTATTAAACTGTTAAACTTTCTATTAGTCACTAATAGAAATGAGTGTCATCAGACTCCTCAGAGGGCCAGTGAAGGCAGCAGCTGTGCTGTGCTGCCAAAACACACCCAACCAGCCTCCTCAGCTGCATGAGTGGGACCCAAGCCTGGGAGATGCACAGTTCTCCCTTCTCTCTACCCCACCACAATGTACAGCCACAAAAGGGGGAGAAATATAATTAGAATTATTAGAAGAAACCTTATCAATATACCCTACATATATACATAGATCAGGGCTTTTGGTGGGTTTGGATTAAGCTTTTTTTTTTTACAAGAGGAAGACTGACAGCAGTATTCTGATTTACTGAGTAACAAAGCATTAACTATATCCACACAAACACTAATATATAAAGACACAGGATAGATATTAAGAGCATCCTAATGGTCTTTAATACCCTAAGGGATAAGGTGAGGAACTTCCATAAATGGAGATGCAGAGGAAAGGTCAGATACAGATCTAGGGAGAATGGATTCTTCAGCCAAGGAGGCAGGGCATAGATGACTTTTTGAAGTCTTTTAGAATCAAACGAAATCTGTGTTTGTGAAGAGAGGAAATTCAATCAGTCTGCAATGGGAAAGTATTTAAATCTGGCTTGTATTCACAATTATCCCAAAAAGCCATCTTAGCTACAGTGTGGGGAGCTCCTGCAGAGACTGCTGAAGTGGCCATCCAGCCACATGGCTTACTGGCTAAGTTTTAAAGATGAAAGAAACTGAGAGCAGGTGATGTGCTGAAGGTCACACCATTTGTGACAGAACAGAGGCCCAGAAGAGAGAGGATCATACACCTTCCTCTCTTTGCAAGGAAAAACCACATCCCCACATCAAGGGGTTACTGCTCTGTGCCCGCAGTCTCTGTGCCTGCCATGGAACATTTTCAAACAACAACTGTAAAACATCTGGAGAGGCTTTCAAGGAGGGGAAAAAAATTACAAAAAACCACACAACCAAAATTTATAGCAGAAACGTGTTTCCAAAGTTAACACTGCACAGCCAGAACTCAGAAAAGCTATTTTAGGAACTTTTGCTTTTTGGTTCTGCCGTCTTGCTCTTTGCTTTAACCTTACATTATTTTATATTTTTACAGGAAAAGAATGTTTTATCAGGTGTCCTCAGATTTTTTTTTTTTTTTATTTTCCTATGATTAGCCTAATACAAACTTTGCCAACTTCTCTGTAACTGCTGAAGGGAAAAAAATGCTTGCTTTCAAAGTTGGGGGATTGCAGGACTGTTTTTCACTACCCAAACTTTGTACTTGAACTAAGCTAGAACTACTCTGACCCTATCCTTCCACTCACTCTTCATTCTGAAAAAAAAATTACAACTAGGTAAAAAAAATCTCTAAGTGCTGAATATGAAAATAGTTAAGGACATCAGGAAAGAGAAACTCAGCCTACAGCAGTTTTCAGCTTAACTGATTTCTGCTCGAACAATGCAGGGCAGACAGATGTGTGCATGCACTGCAGTTTCAAGGTAGCAATGCTTCCCATCTCACTGCCCAGTTGATGAGGTAGTTTTCTAACAGAGACATTACTTCTCATATTTCCCTGTGGTGTCCCACCAACCCCACAAACTTTGTCATCTTCCTTTCATAGCAACCTGCTCTGCTCCTCTGGTACCAATCACCTTTTCTTGAGAATTACCTAATTAATTAACATTCAATTAATATACCAAAGTCAAATACAAAATAATTGTTCCCAAGCCGCACTGGGAACTTGGTAACTAATCCGAGTAAGAGAAGGGCTTCTGCATCCTTAATGTTCCATTTCTACCAGCTGTGTCTTCTGGGCTGGTGGATGCTTCCCACCTGAAACATGGTTGCATTACAGCAGCAGACTTTGTGAGCCATGGATGCTCCTGTAAAGGCATTCTGATACCCTTAAAGACTCCACAAACACTATGTTTATTTTATTTATTACCAATAAAGCAGAAGTAGCAAATCATGTATGCTGTTACAATTAGGGCCACATAGAAAACTCAAGCTGGTGTAAAATAAGAAACATCTGAACAACCCTACCCCAACCTTCAGATTATTTTAGTTGCATTTTCATGATACAAAGTGTTCAGCAGCAGAACTGCCTTGAGGCAGCCCCATCTTCTGCTGTCTGTGCCCATGCTCTGCTGTAGCCTGCACACTCCCAGCTGTGCTGAAGCATTTCAGCATTTCTTTGTGTGACCACCCTGTGAACCCGACCAGCTTTTTTTGAATTCTTCCCTTTTTTTTTTTTTTTTAAATCTCCTTTTTCTCTGCTTCTCTTTCTCACAAGAAGCCGATTCCCCAGCCATGGCTGGTTTTCCCCCGGCGGGGATGCTCGGCGCTCCGCAGAGGCGGCGCCGGGCAGCTGCTCCCTCGCCCGGGCGCTACCGAGACAGGGCTGGGCAGCCCCAGTGCCATCACCAGCCACAGGCACACGGAGGGCTGCAGCGAGGGACTTTCATTTAACAGCCTAACTACCGACACTCGTTTTAGACAGATTAGAAATCGCTGTTTCCTTGCCTTCAGGGGCATGTTTATCATTTTACACAGGTAGAAAGAGGTTATCTACGGAAGAGGGGAGAGGTATAAAAATGAACGTGGCTAATTGCTTTTTACAAGCATCTGGGGAACAAGCCGATAGAAATCACAGCCCAAACTGATTTTTCAATACCTTTCATTTCTCTGTCTGAAAATAAAAAAGAATTGGGGGAGAGGGAAAGAGAAATTTGTGACCACCTCTCATAATGGACATTAGCAGAAGAGCAGCATGCCTAATTCTCACAGAGACACCTGGATGCCTCTCCCTGCACACAAGTGCTATAATTTCAGGCTGGAGTGCTGTAAGATAATGTCATCACTGCTCCTGCCATCTATAAATAACTGCATTTGGATCTAGCTGAGTCACGTGGCAGAGCTGGCCAGCAACACATCCATATATGCGAGCGTGCCTTTGGAAACCCAAATAATTCTAATAATATTGCATGAAATAAGCTTTAGCTTTCCCAGTTTAGCTCTGGTCCATGCACTCACTGCGGCTGCTATTATTTCTTTGTAAAACACTGTTCTTCCTTTGGAAGCTGCTGACGAGAGCATTAGCGGGGTATTGTGCAAACGCGCCTCGTGTGCTGCTGCGCAGACAGACTGCTCAGAGAGGCAGACAACAATCAATTGCTCCGGCAGCTCGGCGAACCCGCCCGCCCCTCTCATTGACATCTCCTCTCAGCTCCTGAAAAGGCTCGAGCGCGGCGGCCAGGGGCGGTGGGCGGTGCGAACGGCAGCCAGACAGCCCAGCAGGGATGTCACACGCTGGAGAGGTTCCTGATCCAGCCCAGCAGGGATGTCACACGTTGGAGAGGTTCCTGATCCAGCCCAGCAGGGATGTCACACACTGGAGAGGTTCCTAATCCAGCCCAGCATGGATGTCACACACTGGAGCAGCTCCTGATCCAGCCCAGCATGGATGTCACACACTGGAGAGGTTCCTGATCCAGCCCAGCATGGATGTCACACACTGGAGCTGCTCCTGATCCAGCCCAGCATGGATGTCACACACTGGAGCAGCTCCTGATCCAGCCCAGCATGGATGTCACACACTGGAGAGGTTCCTGATCCAGCCCAGCATGGATGTCACACACTGGAGCTGCTCCTGATCCAGCCCAGCATGGATGTCACACACTGGAGAGGTTCCTAATCCAGCCCAGCATGGATGTCACACACTGGAGCAGCTCCTGATCCAGCCCAGCATGGATGTCACACACTGGAGCAGCTCCTGATCCAGCCCAGCATGGATGTCACACACTGGAGAGGTTCCTGATCCAGCCCAGCATGGATGTCACACACTGGAGAGGTTCCTGGTCCAGCCCAGCATGGATGTCGCTCACTGGAGAGGTTCCTGATCCAGCCCAGCATGGATGTCACACTCTGGAGAGGTTCCTGATCCAGCCCAGCATGGATGTCACACACTGGAGCAGCTCCTGATCCAGCCCAGCATGGATGTCGCACACTGGAGAGGTTCCTGATCCAGCCCAGCATGGATGTCACACTCTGGAGAGGTTCCTGATCCAGCCCAGCATGGATGTCACACACTGGAGCAGCTCCTGATCCAGCCCAGCATGGATGTCACACACTGGAGCTGCTCCTGATCCAGCCCAGCATGGATGTCACACACTGGAGCTGTTCCTGATCCAGCCCAGCATGGATGTCACACACTGGAGCTGCTCCTGATCCAGCCCAGCATGGATGTCACACACTGGAGCTGCTCCTGATCCAGCCCAGCATGGATGTCACACGCTGGAGAGGTTCCTGATCCAGCCCAGCATGGATGTCACACACTGGAGCTGCTCCTGATCCAGCCCAGCATGGATGTCACTCACAGGAGCAGCTCCTGATGCTGAGCTGAGCTGCAGCACGAGCATGCTCTCCCTCCTGGGAGGGACTGGGCTGGGGTGGCAGAGGAAGTAACACACCCCAAATCACACATGGAACCAGATTTTAGCACTGATTTTCTACAGCCAATCTGTCAGAGCAGTGCAAAAGGATGATTTTTAAAATAAAACAAATAGAAAGTTTTTTGGATGCTTAAACAATGCCACAGCAGTAGTAACAAACACAAATAGGAAACCATTTCAAATGAGTTCTGTGCAGCTCCTTGGGGCATTTTCTGGGAAAATGACTGGAATACAACCTGACATGACCAACAGAGCCTGCAGTTTAAGCAAGGCTGTAATACCCACAAGACATTATCAGGGTAAGATTTTCATCTTTGGAAGCTAAAACTGAGGAGAGCATGTACTGAGGAGGAGAAGATAAAGGAAGAGAGAGGGCAGCAAGGGACACTGAGTATTTCCCAGCACTTCAAGCACCGTTAATTCTGCAGAGCTTTTCCCATGGACAGAGATTCTGTTTCACTGCCTGTAGGAAAGCAGCAGTTTGTCAAGAAAGCACTGAGCAAACATCCTATCTAAATAGCAACCACATCATGTTCCCAGCACATCTGGAAAGAACAATCAAAATCAGAATGGACATCACATCAAATATTACTGTAAAGCAAAGTAAGATGCTATCCAAGCAGATGGTAAATAAAATTCTACCATCTTGGTCAGAATAATTTTGGATTAGCTCCTCCTCCTAGTGAAGTTGCTTGAAAATATTTTAAGTACTTTTAGTGGTCTGAAGCTCAATCTCTTACAATACATTTACTACCAGTACGATCTTTTCTCCTTCAATACACAATTTCAAGTGTAGATACAAAATGTAACTTCTTCATACATTAAGAAGTACTTCCATGCTAGTCTAGCACATGATATTTTTAATTTTACTGATGTAAACTAAGAAATGTGGGAAAGTGGCTAGAACAGAGGGTAAAACCCAAGAGAAATTAGAGCAAAAGATAAGGTAATATGTTAAAGATAAGGTTTCTGAAAGGTCACAGATATGTTATAGCATACAGACTGTGCCTGGCTACTTAATGTCTGGGGACTACACAAATGGCCTTTCACAAACACATAAGGACTGTCTCCTTCCATAAGGAACTTGAAAGAAATGCAGTAAAATTTCAAAACCAAGATGTCATGGGCAAAAATTTCTCAGGGAAATTAACACAGGAATGTTGTCTGAAAGGAGCTGGTTGAATGAAAGAACAAATTTGCAGTCAAGTATTACAAAATTTTCTCTAAGGGGAATAGACTGTGGAAGTTTTGAAAACATAAGGATAGAGGAAGAGATGAGGAGAACCCTCAAGAGTAACAGAAACCCAGGGAACAAGGACAAAGGGAACAAGGACCAGACCTGAGGGTGCTGTCTACTTAATGAGAAGGTGGAATTTTATTATGTACCCCTGCCTCTCCCTTCTCACTGCATACTTTTCATCCTGTATTTTATATTGAGAACAAGTTTCTACTACATTTTCTTTGTGATTAGAGGTTTTCCATGTAACAGAAAGGCCTCCAAAAGCCAAGTAATTTAAATTTGGCCCAATTCAAATAATATTTTTATGCAATATCTGTCTAATCTTTCCTATTGCAAGATAAAACAATCTGCATTAGCAATCTGCAGTTTGATGCTCTGAAAACTAGAAATTACAGCATTTCAAAACACCACATACTGTTGAGAACATCTCATTTGTTCTCTCTTGGATTTCTCATGGATTGTTAAGATCAGTTCAGGATACCAGCTCCAGTTCTACTGGCTGTCAAGAAGGAAAAAAAAAAACAAAATAAAAAAGACAGGCATTGCAGCCTGACTGTGGTGTTGGCCAATACAAAATGGTAAAAAACCCCAATTTTTTAACTTCCTACACAACACAGTTGTTCTCTCTCTCTCTCTTCTGAGTCATTCATATCTGTTCATGTTACTAAGAAAGCCCCACAGAGCCAATATCACTACGGAAGAACAAGATGTATTTTCAACAAGACTGTTGGCTGATTCCAGTTGCTGCAAAACCTTTATTTTCAGAAACTATAAAAGAAGCAGAAGAAACACTCTGAATTTCAGCTTCCAGCTTCTAGATCAATTAATGAACTAGAGATATTTGGTATTGAAAGGTAACAGCAGACATTGCCTGTCTGTCTAAGAAGGGAACTTTTGAAAAATGGGGTTTTTTTCTACCTTTAGAAGTACTTTCAGTCATTAGGCCAGAAATACTGTTGCTATTTCCAGAATGTCCACAAAATCCTATGTGTCAACACTAATACAAAATATTTTAAAAGTAGCAATAGTAATAGCAAGAATAATAAAAAGAGAAGAGGACCGAATATTTTCAAATTGTAAAATGCTTCAGTTTTCAGTAAGTGGGATTCACTTCTAAATATACACGCACGTTAGTAACTATCTGTAACAATTATTGTAAAACAGTATCCTACATCAGATGTCTCTCTAAGGTAGAGTTGAGCACTACCAAGTGATCAAGACCAAGCATTCTAAAATACACATGTAAACAAAGTACTTCTTTTATCTGCAAGTCGCTGATAAACACTAGCTAATCCTCACCTAATCCTGTGAAGAGAACATCATCCCAGCTTCACAAAGGGAGAATCCTAGGCAGTGAACTAATCCTTTGGGGAAAATACTCAGGTTAGAACGCCAGGGAAACTAGTTACTGGTGAGGGACACTGAGGTACTGACTGGTAGGGCTATGTGAGAATTTCTGCCCCTTCTGACACACTTCTGCTGCCAAGACTATCTCCACTCCCTGAGGAACCTCTCACAGCAAATGTTGACAAAAAGACCAGGAAGGAGAGAATGAGTTTGGACATCAACATAGAAAAAGGATTTTCACATCTATACACCAGAGTGTCTTGAAGGAGAGAGAAACTTCTCTGGAGGAGGATAATGCCAGTCAATAAGGACACACATTCACAGTCATTCACAGCATACTGAAGAGGAGAGGATCAATGCACTCAACATCAGATGAGGGATTAAAGGCTCTTTTCTTAGCCTGGATGCAGACCACTAGACCATGCTAATCTGACAGGAGGAGTTCCTGCAAGGCAGCTGAAAAAAAGCACAGATTCATGTAGCAGAAAATAAAACATGGATTCTAAAAACTCACTGCAAATTCTTGCCCAAGCAAATGCACCACTGAATGCTGGAGAATAAATAACAACAAAGTGGCAAAGGCTAAAAATCTACTTTTTGAAGTGGCCTTCCATGCATATGCATGTTCTGGGAAAGTGTTTGACTCTGCAGCCTATCTGACACCCGGAGCAATGACCACAGACAACTCCAGCACCAGTCCAACAACCTGAGCCAGATCATTAAATAGAGAAAAGAGGGTTCAAAGCTGAAACCTATCATCAAGCAATCAAAGCTTTAAAGTGAAATAGTCTAGTTCACTGCAGTATTTATAAAAGGTAGTATCTCAAAGCTTTCATGGAGTACAGACTAAGCCCCTGCTATTACAGACTGGAATAAACTAGTAGAGAAGGTACATTTAAGAAAGCCTTGTAAAGCAAAAATGTATTTCATCCTGGAAAAATCTTAGAGTCAAAAAGGATAGCAGAACACAACATGGGTAAGTCAAAATGAACAGCTTTGTAAGATAAAAGGGATATATTAAAAAAGGCAAAAAGACTTCCTAAGAGAAGACTGGAAGGAAGAATGTTACATGATTTACAGCAAACATTACTATAGGTATCATGATGAAACAAATGACAACTTTCTGTCAGACAGGCTCCTGATTAACAAGTTTCTGCAGATAGACAGTGATTAAAAAACAACCAGCAAAATCCAGTCTGGACCCCTGTGGACTAAGGTTGAGGGAGAAAGAGTAGAGAGAATACAGGCACTGCACTAATGAGCAGTAACAAAAGAGCAATTAACAAAGACAGTTGTAATCTCTTACAACTGATACTGCTGTGTTCCAGTATTGTATGACTGGAAGTCACAAGGTCCTTACTAAAGACCTCTTCCAGTGAAGAAAAGAAACTGCAGTGGATAAAACCAATGGTCTCCTGAGTTCAGAGCATATTTTCATCTGTCCAAGGCAATGGAAAAAGTATTTCCAGTACATTATTTCATCAGATGCACCTTACAGGGGTCAGAGAAGCCCCTTCCAGTGTATGGACAGGCAACGTCAGCTCAGAAATTTTAAATAATAATCTTGCACACTTGTAGAACTGAGAACACAGCAATCTGAATCCTAACACACACACAGGAAAGTTATAATTAACTCCTGATTCTAACCAAACCTTTAAAAAGCAGGAAACATCCCTTTTTTAGACACAAGCTCCCAGCAGTGTCCCAGTGAACATGAGTCTTTCAACACCTTTATCCAATCTGATGATACACTGGGGTTTTTTTCAATTCTTTGGGAAGCTGCATTTAATCCAGATAAAAATTTGCTACCTAATTATCACAGCTATTACTACAGAGACAAGTAAGTGGCATAGACATCCCTAAGATAAATGTAACCCAAGTGCAAAAAAAGCAGCATTAAGTAGTGAGGTGAAAAAACCAAAGTATTAATCTGCTCCAGTCTTTGGAGCAGAGACTGTCTCTTCAAAGATGTTTGCAGAGTGCTTAGCACAGGCACTCTGATTTAGATATGAGCACTAACCAAATAGTAATAACCAATAACAGCAAATACTTCAACCTCAATAAAACAGTTCTTCTATACCTGGCATTAAAGTAATGGTGGAAAGAAGGAGGATCATACAAGAAAATGCCCAATGAAATATTAAGTCATAGAACCTATATCTGGTGAAATCATTTAGAATTATAAATTATTATCAAAACCATCAAAAATATTATTTTATCATGTGCTGGCTCATGACTTGTACCATGGGGACTTGTCAGTTTTGAGTTTACCTTACTCAGTTTAAAACTCCATATTAAAGAATGTTTTGGTTAGTAACAGCAAAGTACACTCAGAACAAGGCACAAGCAAATACTGACAATGGCTACAAGAAAAAGCTGCTTGTTACCTTGCTTAGAACAGGGTAAACACAAGTTGATAAGCCAAAAACTTTACAAAAAGCAATGTGCAAGAAGCAAAAGAGTAAACAGAAAAAAGGATGGACACAGCATATGAGAGCGTGGTTCCCAAGTACTAAACCCCTGACAGGAATGGACACAAGAAGCAGGAGGTCACTGCTTAACTTGTGTTTGGAAACAGTACACAAGAGACATCTGCAGATCAGCTCAGGAAAGAACAGGAGAAAAGGGATGGAAAACTGGGGGGAAAAAAACTTTGTGTGGGTAGTGGGAAGTGAAACAGTCTCATGTTTCAAGAGCTCTCCCATTATTCTGTTGCACACCTGCCGTGTCCCAATTTAAGAACAACTGTCTATCAAGGACCAGGAAAAAATGAGCTCCCAACAGGCCAAACAGAACTGGAGGATGCTAAATCCCCAGAGATGCTAACCCCTGCAGCAGGCTGCAGGCTGAAGAAAGCTGTGGATCAACTCAGGAATGAAAGCAACAATTCAACTGCCCAACTCCTAAGATTTTATTTTAATTAGCCCATGGCATTTTCACATGCACAGAAATTATCCATGGTGATTTCTTCGTACAAAGAGTGATTCCATTGGGATTTTATTGATCACTTATAATTAACCCAAATGTTCAGTTCCAAAAAAATTCAAGTCTAACTTGAGATGACTGGACTTGAGAAAATTTATGTATGAAAATCCTCAAACACTTTGGATATTTGACCAAAAGTGATGATATGAGCCTCGCTCTCCCTTACTCTAAGCAGTCACTGCAGTTCAGAAAGCAGATGGACCCATTTAGATTTAATTGACACTTCAGTAACTGCAAGTCAAGCCAGAACAGGTGTACCTGAGCTAACCCTGACTGCCTGTGTAACCACAGGAGACAGAGCCTCAGGCAGGGATGGGAGGGGGTACATCCCCCCATGTGCACACCTGTAACCAGGTAGCTCAAGGAACAGACAGAGAGGTGATGGAATAAATGGCATCACAAATATTTAATCTTTAGAGAAAAAATTGAGATGATGTTTCATGTTATTCAAGTGAATTCCAACATCTCTATCTCACAATATGATTTCAGGTTTTACAGCTTGCTCCTACTAGAAAAACAAAGTATGAAGAATAATTTTAAAAAATCATGCAACATTCCATTTTGAACAGATAGAGTAACATAAGTTGCAGTCAATTTAAATTAGATCAGTTCAGCAGTAACATTCAAAACGATCCACTGCAGCAATCTCTCAGCTTCCATATATTTTCAGGTGGGAAATATCACATACTTTTGATAGCAGAACATGCAGAAGTCCCAACAAGAAGCACAGGGCAAGGGATGTAATAAATGCTGCGATTTTTCTGATAGCTAGAGTATGCAGCTGAAATCTGCATACTGAATCTGCATACTGCAATCTGAAAGCTCTGTGACTAGACACTGATATTATGACCAATTTCTGTGTCTGTGTGGCTCCCACCAGCTGCCAGAGAGGTCTGGCCTCGCTGGTGCTGCCTGGTTTTGCCTGCTCAGCTGGTAAATCGAGCCGGCGCCTGAACATGCTGCTTAGCAGTCAAAGCTGGGAGCAGTTCAAACATGGGCAGACATGAAGAGATCTTCTGAGATTTTCTCTTCTAAAGCCAAGGAGGTCCCTTGTGAGTACTTACAAACCACAGTTATTCAGCTGCATATCAGCTTAGCCAACACTGGGTAGATTTTTTTTTTTTTTTTTAATGACAAAAGAATCTTGATGACTTTGCTACTCAAAGGCCACCATCTTGCCAACTGGGAAACACTCCACTTGAAAAGAAAAAGATCAATAGTTTTTCTTCTTCATAAACAATGTCCTAGCCTGCTCTCTGAAGTACATATATAGCTTTAAACACACAGGCACATACACACACATAGCCCTTCTTTCCTTACTCTTTTTTTCCTTTCCCTCTTTTTTCACCCTTCAGTTTTAGATGCTTACAGTGCTAAATTTCAGCCTGAATTGTTAAAACCCAACAAAAGGGTAAGTCCCAAAACCAGTCCAATGATTAGAATGATGAGCCCTAACAATCCTGCCTTTATTAGAAACATACCTAAAATTCAGCTCCAATGTACCTATCCATGTAGGATTAATTAAAAAATGCTCTGACAAGCACTTTAATTCCACAAAGACTGAGTGGTAAAATTATCTTTGTAACTGAAATAGGTTTGGTGCTACAATAGTGGTCAGAGTATATGACACGAAGGAGATTTTTTTTCCACTTTTGCTGGTGATAACCACCAAAGAGACACTTCTTAAACCAAAGAGATAATCCTTAAACCAAGTGCAAAAGTTAATTTTAGTATATTTAGTACATTTTAGTGTTAATTTTAGTACATTTTTTAAAGTTACCTCAACTTGTTAAACTGCAATTTTCACTTTTAACTAGATACTAGAGTTTTTCATGAGACATCTTCTCATTTTTACAGCTCTGAAGACTGTTGCAAATGTCTTGAAAGACATTGTAACAAGCACTTGTTCCAACAGCCACTGGAAAACACTGTAGTTAAAAATAGAATACATCACAAGTTTTTTATAATGGCAAATAAATTTTGTCATCTCATTAGATTTTATTGCACATGTGTTTTTAAAGTTAAAAAAATGACTAATTCTCTCAAAACCTGCAACAAAATTGGATTATTCTCACATGAAAGGCAGGTAGGCTAAACTGCAAAGGTACCAACTCATATCTGGAATAAGTTGTAAGATGAAACACAGTCGAAGCCACTCAAGGGAGTATCCTAAACTAGATTTCCAATGGTTCAGAAGCAGGAGTTACCATATTTCAAACTGAAGAATAGGTCCTGAAGTCAGAGAGGCCCCTATACTCAGAAGAGGTGAGCATGTGTATTATATTTATGCTCTTAATTAAGGATAAAACTGTAATTTCATGGCATTATTTACAGGGTGCAGCAGAAGGTAAATAATAACAGTCTGAAATCTGAATTTGATTCAGCTTCTGACTTCCTCTGCAAGCATGAGGCAGTTTTCAGTAGAAAGATGAAATGCCAGAGAACAAAATTTCTCCTAAAACAGAGACACTCTGCTAGAGAGGCTCAATAGAGCCTTGCTGCCCAGGAAGATGATCTGCAGTACTATTACAGACAAGGCTAATTGGACACTGGAATGTTTGACTGAAACCTTCAGATTACCTTCAAGCAATCAATCATTATATTTCTAAAATAATAAAAATAAATAGATTAAGCACAAAAGCCAGTTGCAGCAAAAGTTGCTTTGTCTGTGAGTCCAAAAATACAGCTTCACTCACTCACAAGAGAAACTATTCATGGACAGAAAGAACACTGCATAATTTGTAGGTATTTGCAGGGTTCCCCCCTCTCCACCCCAAGACTCCCTTTTCCTCAGAACAGCATGAGCCAGACAGAGCTTTTTGCCCCCCTACCAGTCTTGAATAGTTTTAGGTCTTGTGTGAGTGAATCGTAAAGAACTGGGACACAAAGTTCAGTTTAACCAACTGGCAAACAGGAAAGCACTCATTACTCTTTTAAAAGCATCCTTTGTGCAAATGACTACAGTGGAGCATGATGAATCAAAAGAAAAAAAAAAAAAAAGGAGGAAAAGAAAATCCACACAGGCAACATGACCAGAGTCCATCTACCCAGCCCAGTACAACCAGCAGGCAGATAATACTGTCACCTTTAGCTGCTTGCTCAAACTGACCTTCTTGGCTGTGAAGCCCCAGTACCATCTTTACAGCAACAGAGTGCAGGGGTAGGACAGCTGACTTGCACTAGAATGGCAGCAAAACTCCTGCTTTTATTTTGCCTCCAAGGCTTTTACTGCTGACATGGAATTTGAGTCTCATGAAGAAGGTATTTGAAAAGCTTGTTCAAGGAGAGGTGACCAATTAACATCTGGTAATGTCAGCAGTTACAGCACCAGACTGGAGCTCCATCAGTGTTATTTACCATGGGCCTTGCAATTAAAGAGGATGTGGGTTAACTGCACTCTGCACTGGCAAGGGAAACAAGAAGTACTGTCCTTCTTCAGTGCAGAGTTTAGCCCACTGCTTTCTTGAACAGTGAAACACCTGAGGTGTGCAGGTCCCAGTTTAAAGGGTTTCCCATCAGTTCACTGAAAACATGGAACTGACCATACAAGAGGCAAACCAGCACAGATCAATGTCAATGAAGACAGCCTGAAGTGAAACTTGTTCATGTAGCTCAACTGCCCTTCTGAAGAGCCTGGGACAAACCCCCTGGCAGCAGACTCCAGAGGCTTGGTGGTTATGGGATCTGCAGGGTCACCCCTTGGAACTGCCCAACAGAAACACAAACAGAACCAACAGTCCTGAATATGGCAAACAATTAACAGCCATGGGGGATCGAGATCACACCGAAAATGGAAGGTGTTTAACGCATTCATCAGGTCTCTGGGAAGAGTTTAAAAGTAACATGAGTTGCAGATGGCACATTTCTGGGTTTAAAAAAAGCCAAGTATAGGG
Source organism: Oenanthe melanoleuca (assembly GCF_029582105.1). Lineage (NCBI taxonomy): Eukaryota > Metazoa > Chordata > Aves > Passeriformes > Muscicapidae > Oenanthe > Oenanthe melanoleuca. The sequence goes on from NC_079340.1 coordinate 11,652,463, forward strand.
AACAAAAATTAAAGGGTATGGATACTACATTTTGTTTTGATAAAAATGACCATTTTTACAAGGTTAAAATGTGAGTGGGTTTTAAGTCTGTACAACCTTTCAGGATAAGGGCATAGCACTGTAAAAATTACACAAAATCATCAATTCATGATAATGAATAGAAACATAGGACATAAGAAGGAAACAATAATAGTACTTTAATTACTGCTACTTAAGTCAAAGGCTCATTGTTCAATGAAATAATAGTATGGTTGTGGTTTCTCTGTCTCAAAAAGCTAAGCAAACAAAAAGATTCAGAGATCAGCAAACACAACTGAAGAAACACAAAGACACCTGATTGAGCAAAGGGTAAAAAACTGCATTATTGATAAATACTAAGTACCATAGGAAAGTTACATTTGACAGGAAGGTTTCAAAATTATGTCACTAGTATTCAGAAAATCATACTTTTTTTTACTACTGCTAGTTTTTTTCCTTCACACAGTCAAATACATTGAAATCCCTATTACTAAGTACTCATGAAGCCAAGAACAGACTGGAACTCAAAGTAAAATAAAGCATTTATATTTACACATGCTCACTGACATTGGAAAATATAAATGACATAAATGGACCTTAAACATTAGCTTTGTTCTTAGAAGTATAACAAGTTTCATACATTTGTCACATATGACATCTAAGATCAAAAGTGAAAAAAAAAAAAAATTTTTTTTGAAATGTAGGTTACTAACTTCAAAAAAGACCTAGCATTTATTCTTACCTAATGATTCTATGTTTTCCTCTCCAATGAAAGCAACACACATAAACTTCACATATTAGTTAAGAAGGAAACAGACTTAGCTAAAAAAAAAGTGACAAACTGGAAAATCATTATTAGCAAACTGAAGGCCAGAAAACAAGAACTGAATCATAGAAGCCTGATGCCTATACAAAGCACTGGAGCAGTGCATTTTAAATCAATCTGTTCATTCCAGGCAATATGTATAGTGGGACAATTATTTGTTTTCTTTTCTCCAATGTTTAGTCACCATAAAAACCCTCTACATGAAAACAGCTTGTGCTCTACAGTTCTAATGAAGCTCATAAAAAATTAATAGAATGTGAAGAAGGAAACATGATGATGCATAGAGATCATATGGCGAAAAAACAAGAAGTATGTGCAGGTCACTTTGATTATGTGAGTATCTTATCTTTGCATCTAAGGCAGCATTTGAAACCTAAAGGCTGGATTATATCAGGAGTTGTTAGCTATCATGGCTAAAATGCCATGAATTTCAGAGAATGTATTCAAGTTTCTATCTTCTAGGGAATGGGAGAAACAAGTACAAGAAAATGAACTCCCCAGTGAAATCTTGAGTGTGCTCAGAAGAATGGCAAAACCAACACCAATTGCTGTAAGGACAGGATTTTATTTGGTAAAAATTCTGTCTACTTTTCTAGGGCCATGGATGTTGACCTTGCCCTCTCTATCACCAAACAACAACCTGGGCAGAGCTCCTGGTTCCAGGAGTGGAAGTTCCAGACCTGTGTCAGGCTTTCAGCCCCACATGCAAACACTTCCCATGGTGGGCATCAGAGCAGCCACTCAACCATGGCAGCTCATCACCTACCACTGCAGAGCTTATTCCAGTGCTTCACCCTGGAAAACTGAGTGGGTTATAAAGCAGAGAATCCTGCAGGAAATTTGCTATAGAGTCTTCTCAGCTCACCTGGGATTTCTCTGTATTCTCCCAGTAAAATTACATAGGGTTGCTCTTTCAAAATTGAGTTGAATTGGACCAGTATTTTCTGTCTTCCTAGCAACAAATGCTAAGGTTTGCTTAGGCTAAATTGGGTTCTGATGTCTTTTTTATAATACACTATTTCCTCTTGATACCTTAAGAAGGGGTATAAATACACAAGCAGCAGCAACAAATCAGAATAAAAACAGTACTGAAGAACACAGTTGAGAACTGTGTTTGATTCATAAATCCTTAGCTTATGCTATCAATGTTGGAATCAAACTCTGACAAGCAGCCCTGAAAAGGCTTTTTTAAGGTTCCTCATTTATCCTCTTCAATCCTAAGACTGACTGCTCTAAAACACATTATGATAATAGGAAACTATTGTGAAGTAATGTTCATTAACACCAAGGGCTGGGGAAGAAAGAAATCAGGTGCTGGTAGCAAATAATAAGAATACCCTTCATGTTTAAGGGCTGTGATTGCTCATAACTAGATGTGGTAGATTGCTGACAAGGAAAAGGAAGAAGATGATCAGACATAAAAGTAGGCATTGTTTTCAAAGATGCTCTTCTCTAAAAAAACCAAAAAACTCTAAAAAACAAAGAACTCCTCCCTGTAGGAGGGAGTTCCCTGTAAGGGAACTACATCTCTCCACTACATACACTGACACACTCATTTTTGAATGAAGTGTGTGCAACTCAACAATATATCTGCTATAAACTATCTGTCTCCATTATTACATTTCCAGCTGCCATTTCTCTGTAATTTAATGCTAATTCCTTCATGTTTATATTTGATGCTTTTAATACTATTGTTTTCCAAGGCATTTCAAAAAAGTATTTACCTCGATGAGTTTGTACGGATGAAATTAAACAAAACAAAACCAGGTGCATGAGCCTCTCTGCTGTTGACACTGACTAGGCTGTCTACAAAATTAATCTGCAACACTCCTCAAGTATATTAGTAAGCATCAGGCAAGTTGCTGAGCTCAAAAAGGATGCAATTACAAACACTAATGAGTCATAAGAAGACAGATAGAAACTAAAATTGTAAGTTGATTAAAGATACCCTTAGAATGACAGCAACAGTGAAAGCAACTGTAAGGCAAGAACTAATCCAGTTCTACCATAAACTGGTTAAGACTACTGGTGTCAAGATCAATCATTTGAGTCTTGTTCCAAATCATTCTTCTGCTTATGCCCTTTTGCTATTCACATCTGTCCTAACCATTATATACCTGTTTATCTAAAGACAAAGAACATATGGCAGTAGAGACACTGAGACAGCAAATGCAGACTAATGGGTACAGCTGTCACACGGGAAAGTCAGGCAGGTACATTCACCCATCTGCCCTTGCACACACAGTCACTGGAACATTGGCCATCCCCTCCCTGAGCAGGAGAAAAATCTTGAAAACCTGCTCTCAAAATTGAGAAAAAATGCTGATGTCTTTTTGTACATCAATTCTTCATAGGTTTTGTTAGCTGAACTTTTCAGAGTAAGTCATAAACACTCCTGGCAAGTATAAGCTTGTAATGCAAAAAGCACATCTGAACTTCACTACTGCTACTAGACACTTCATTTTCCCCTCACTTGAACCACATATCTTCTTTAACTAAAGGAGTTCTTCCTCAGTCTGGCTAACATCAGATTCAGGTGTGTTGCCTGCCACTGTTGATATATTGACATTTTGCTATTCCTATGTTCATGGACTTGAGCTATCCTGCTTATGTTTTGGATGTTAGGACTCTTTATTCAGCTGTCTTTATTCTGAAATTGGATTACAAGCAGCAGATTCAGTTATGCAGCCAGAAAGGAGCACACATCACCTTTCTTGCTACTGCAGAAAAAAACTCTATCTCTGGGGGAAGGAGTACAGGGAGAGTCATGTCAGTACAGCAGTGTGCAGAGATCAGGATCACTATGCTGGTTACTTGGAACAGCATGTCCAAGTCCTGAGAGTATTTCATCCAAGTTGAGCTTTTTGCAGCTGTTGAAGTTTTGCCTGAACTTAAATTCTCCCACTTTCTCTGTTCCCATGAAAATAGAAACTTTTAATAGTCTTTAATAGAAATTAAAGAATTCAGTTTGTGATTAACAGCTGAATTCTACAATTACTGAAACCAAATCAAATTACTGAATTGTTTTTACTCTAAATTATTATTTCAATAAACCAGCATGCAGATGAAAACACGATTCATTTTCCAATGGAAAAACTACCTACAGCAATAAAATCAAAGTAATTGGCACGGTGGTCTCCTGCCTGCCTGCACACAGTACAGAGGAACAGGTGAGAGCTGACATGTTACACTTCTGAGCTCAGCACAGGCTCCCTCAGGTGGGGAAAGGACACTGCTTTGCAAACAGGCTCTACATGGGAAACAATTTTAGCCCCCAATTTTAGCTTGGGTGACACGTAGTTTTCACTGAACTGCATCATCAGCAGTCAATTCCTGACAAGATCTTTACAGAGGCTAAACATGAGATTTCAGACAAGTGTTTATCAAATGCTAGAAAGAAATAATTATACACCTAAAGTGGTAGAATATGGAGAGATGTCTCACGTTATTGTCATTTGATCCAAATACTGGTCTGTTTGTCAAAACCTGAAAGATAAGGGGAAAAAAAACCCCAAAAAACCAAACACATTTCTACAGAAGCAAATCAACATGGAAAAAGAAGACCAGCAGCAATACTATCTTTGAACAGATCTTTCAAACACAGTCAAAGACCATTTGGCTGGAAAAATGGACCACATCAATTTTGGTGTGAAAGGCGTAACTGCATTTTAATTCATTTACAAAAAGCTTACAGATGTGGTTTAGACAGGAGTTGCTCAAGTTGCAAATATGCCTTGCTCTGGCAAGTCTCAATTTTTTTCCAAAGGGTAGGTCACTGTAGAGAAGGACAAAAAAAACCCTAACCAAGCAGCCTTGGGAATACATAAAAAACACTTTTCACTCAGAGCTAAAATTGAGTATTTTTATACTGAAACCAGACTAAACTGCTTCTTCAGGAAATTCTCAAAGGCAACACAGCTGAGGTTGCTGAAAGAACAAGAGGGGTTGGGATGCATTTTGGTCAACAGTTTTGGGCAACTGCAAATTCAGGGAATATGGAAGATGTTGCTACCAATAAAGCCAAACCCACTTAAATTGAATTCATCATTTCTTTGACAGTCCTTTGAACCTGAAACTCAAAATGAAAGTGAGGATGGGATCAAATCCTCCTGCACTGAAACCTATGAATTACGTACAAGTCTGCACCAGGCTGATCCTACAAACCCCTCTCAAGGAGTAAAGCTGTATTCATGTATTTCCACAATGCTGAGAAGACTCTCTTGAGTGAGAGAATAATATTTTCATGTAGTTAAAATGATTACCAGTTTTTTTTAACAGCAGCCTTTTCTTCTCCCTACAGAATTTGCAGACTAGGCAGGCTTACCATTATTCATGAATGATCCACGACAAAGAAAAATGATGCTATGGGCAAGGGGACTGTTCCAGAGATATACACTGAAGTACATCCAGGAGAGACTTTGGAAATAAATTCATTAAAACTCACAGCTTAACAAACCTTGTAAGTTACCATGTTCATGGTAACTACACTGACTAACACAACACACAAACCTACAGTCTGTATGCACAGTACCAGACAGCAACAGAGCATTGTCCAGAAAACAGCAGCTGGTGAAAATGTTGGAAAGTTCAAATAAGCAATAAGAGATAGTTACTTCCAGGAGCATGGTTCCTGCCTCTTCCATTCCTTGGGACTATTTCAATAGATATTCTACCAGCACAACACCCCTCAAAAAATTTGATGTGTGTGCCTATTGTAAATATGGTTTGTATCAGCAAAGAAAAGTGATCTTGCTAGTTTATAGCTTATCCTGATTCCTTGAGTGAAAAAGCAGCATCAGCAAAACACCATTTTTATTGTAGAATGATACCTATTCTTGCATTTCTGCCTGTATTGAGTGTTGTAAATAAGCACAGTCCTTAATGGCATTTCCATGCACATGCAGGTTTTATGTGCAGATCTTGCTCCAGGTGATTTCATCCTCACTCCACAAAACTCCTTGCCATTCCTACCTTAATGTCTTTCTTCCAGGTCTCAGAGAAATCACTAAAATCAATAAATAAACTATCTCCCAAAAGGTACATGCCTTTCACATAATGTAAAATGGAAATTCAGAGGAAAGCAGACAGATTTTCAGAACTCAGTCTATAAAAAGGGAAGCAAACACAGTTCAGTGGAAAAATGTGAAGGAGTCATGTAAGGTAGGCAGAAGTTAGCAGTCTGAAGCTAATTTCTAGTGAAGTTTAACTTGAATTTATGATGTAATTCTGTAACCAGCAGAGAATTGTTGATGTGGCAGTCTTCTTTCCCTGCACTTTTCCTCTTTTCCCTGCTTATTTACAGGTGTGTTAAATCAGAACACAAGTCTATTCTATTTCCTACACAGATGGAGCTCTCTTCCTTCTTTTAAGAGAGAAATTACCATTACTGGAGGAAATCTGATTATGGATTATTTCACTGCTTGAGTCACTACTTGTATGTAGATGTTACTGCTCATGCAGTATGAAACACAATCTTCAATCTTTAGTGTAATTATGAAGAAAAAGGAGAGCTAAGGACAGACCACAAACATCTTGATCATCAATGAAATCTGCAAGAGAAGCTTCTGGAGAGAGCCACTTAGATATTTTCCTCCCCTTGGATCCTTTGATTCATACAAAACTGATCTCAAAACAGATTACAAAAACAATGAAAATACATATGGGAAAACTCAGCTGTAGACTCCAGTTTTAGATGGTGACAACTGGTAACATTTCTTTAAAATGCCTCAGTCTGTTAACAATCTAAAGCCCTCTGCAAAAGACTTTGAAAAATTTGCCAAATACTGAGTGAAACTGTACAACAGCTTGAAATGGCATTAATTAAAAGGGTGGTTCATGGCAGTTCCATTAACAGAAAATTGAGAGCCACAATCACCCTTCAGTTTAAAGGTAACAAGCACTATCCAGGGTGAGATTTTTGAAAAATTATCAGCTGTTTGACATGCTTTGTGAAGATCAACAATACAGAGACATTTCAGTGTAAAGACAATGAATAATAAAGATTACTTTCACACTAAGACATTAACTTCCATATTGCAGTCAGACAGACATTTTGACAGTCAAAGTACTGCACAAACACAGGCACAGAAGCAAAATGTTAGGGGAAAGTGCCATTATGTAAACACAGAGAAGAAAGAAGGCAGAACTAAGCTGCAGAGGGAATACTCAGGCTACTACTTAGGAAGCAAAAAATGTTGAACTCTCATGCTACTGTTTTATGATCAGCCTCTGCTTCATTCTAACAAATTCCCTCATTTCAATCTGCCTTGGGCCATCCTGATGCCCTGTGCAATTTGCACATCCTTGAAACTGATGTGATGGCTGGAAAACCAAATGCCTATTTCAAGTGAAGTGTCTGTCACCCATTATTTTGGATGACTTGGCCAAAGTGTGAGCGTTCACAGGCACATGCCACCTGACTACAGGAGACACACAATTGAGAAGTAGGATGCTCAAAGTAAACAAACCAGTAACAGAAACCACTGCAATTGGGAATCAACTCTGAGGATTAAATAACCTAAATGTTGCCAGAGCCTGAAGCTTTGCTTCACTTGACACTAACAAGAACACAGCCAAGAATCAGGACTGGTGAATCTGGCCACTGTGGAAAGCTGCTTGTCTGACTGCACAAACTGTTTTCCTTGTTGTTTACTAAAAATTTATTTAAAAATAGGCGTCGGATGTCTTTGCAATCCAGCTAAATAAACCACAGTAATTACTGAAAGAAGACATTCATTGCTCCTCGTTCCTTTCACACCATTATTACATCTTTGCTGTGACAGTAAAAATAGCAATGGTTCAGGTCCTTCCTCTTAGAACAGCTAGACAACCCTTAAAACATTAATTTCCCAGGAAGTAGAAAGAATCCCCAATTTTTATGAACAGTTATTTGCTGTCTGAGATGGGTCTTTCTCCCCTCCCTCTACTAAGTAACAATTGAAATCTACTTTGCACCTTTCCAAAACGCTGTGGGCAATTACATTCAGAAAGAAAAGTCATTCATGTCTGACACTCATATCCCAAGACAAGCATAGATAAAATAGCTGTCTTGCTACCACAACTGCATCATTTTTGCATCTGCTAGCAACAACTGATGAGATCATTCACTGGACTGTAACAAAGTAAAAATATTAGCCATCAGTATACTCAAGTTCTTGGATCAGAAGAGACAGCCCATCCCACGACACTCACCAGGGCTGCCTGATGACAGGTTTCATTCCTACATCTCCATTTCTTCTGCTTAGCAGTGGGTGTCTGGGAGGTTCTTGATATTAGTATACCAGAAACACAGAAAAAAGAGAAATACACCTGTAGGAAGGTCAGGATTTCAGAGCATTCCAACTCAGGATTTAGTACTGAGTGCAGTTGCTCTAAAAACTGTAATAGAAGTTACTTTTTGAGGGGGATGGGTATTTGTCTATTTGTTCTCCTTACCCAAGAGGCCAATTTATTCCAGCACCTATCCCAATTAAAGTCACCTCAGTAAACCTAAACTATTCTTAAAAATTAATTTTATTTATGAGGCTAATACCTGCATGCAGTTTAACAGCAGGAACCACATTTTTTTACCTTGCTTGATTATGCTATATGAGAAGAGTAAAAATGTTTAAAAACCCCAAAAACTACTGTAATAAAAGGACTTTTCCTTGCAAAAGAAATGGCTGCTGTATGTTTCCCTCTATGACTTACGTGATAAGTCTCAAACAAGACAGCATTTTATTTTATTTATTTTAGAATAGCATTTTATAGTTTTATTCTCTTTCCTCACCTTGCATCACCCTGATGGTGGTAAGAAACTGTGTCAGCATGGCACTACTTCAGAAGCCAAAGCTGCACCACTCCTCAAATACAAAACTGCATAAAAAATGTAACTTAAAGAAATGGCTCACATACAACCACTTCACAAAGACAGGAAACTGCTGTGAAGTGAGGCTCAGGAACCAGGCTTGGATAAGGTGACCTGCCAAACTTGGCTACAGGCTGCATGCCACACACTCAAACTGCCTCCTCTATGGCATATTTCAATTTCTGTTGGATATGATACATGTAGTATCTCACTTGGGTTGTTAATGACCACCAGGCACTGTGCTATAATCACAGGGACACCACTAAAATGCTACAGAATTACCTTCAGCATTTCCACAGGCAACTGAAAACTAACTAGCAGAAGGTAAACCATCTCAAAATCTCCTACTATCCTCTGCTCAGATTAAAGCACAAAGATGGTAAATATGAGTAACTGCAGTGTTACTGTCCTTCCTACACTCACTCTGCAGAGGACATTCATTTCCAGAGGTGTCAGTTCAGCACCTTCTGTGAGCACTTCGTTGAGTCCAACCTCTCTCAAAGCAAGCCTGACATTCCCTCCTGACTTGTGCCAGCCCTCAGTGCACATTAAGCATCCTTATGCCCTTATTTAAAGGAACAAGCTCCCACAGAAATACCTGCAGACTTTAATCTGCAAGTGCAAGAGAGTGAAAATAATAAAAAAGAAAAGGCATCTGGGACAGAACTGAAGAAACTCCTCATAAAGATGCCAAGGAAATGAATTTTTTTCCTCCACTTGCCCTCCCCCAGTTTTAGAAGTATTAATAGGAAGTAAAACCAAAACAATCAAGTAAAACCACTTCAACCAGGTCAAATGTGTGTTGAAGTGAAGGTAAGAAACCACTTAAAGCTCTCACAGGATTATAATACCCTTTGACAGGTCTGATAATTTTACAGGCTTAATTCCATTACAGTATCTGGCAGCCTGCAAGGGCACATTTTCCTAACCATAGGCCACCAGGTCATAATAGATGTTGACAGAAAACAATAAAGGTTAAGTAGATGTAAGACCATAAAACATTTCAAGCTGCACAGTGCCAGTGATGTTAACTAGCAGTCATGGAGCTGTTTGAGAGGAGAAAGCAATGACTGAGACCCTGCAGTGCCTAGGGAATCAGATGGCCAGGATGGCCAGCACAGGCCTTGCTCCCACGACATGAAGATCTTTTTAGCTGTGCCAAAGCCCAAATTTCCTATCTTAAATCTCAGAGTGCAAGATCAGATTAACTAAGCTGAAGAAAACATAGGCACACAATAGGTTTCATGGCAAGCAGAGTGAGCAGCTGCAGCTGGCAGCAGCTGCTGTGGCACAGGGGAGCAGCAGGGCTGGAGGCACCTGGCAGCGAGGTCAGGCAACCTGCAGTTGCCTCTGTGCCAGAGGAGCACTCTGACTGGTAAAGCAGCACTCAGATTCTTACCAAGATGAAGATCTAAGCAGTTAAAACAATTCAGCAAGAAACAGTAATTTTGCCTTCAATACCCCTCAAAACTTACTCAAGCACTGCAATGTAACCACTGCAGGTGGCAATGCTCACTTCAACTCCCCCTGAGAGTATTTATGCAACTTATACATGCAGTTAAAACTCCAACATGTAATTTGGATTGCTCACTCTTGAGGGGTGCCTAGATACAGCAACAATGGCCATACTCACAGAGTTAATCTTATTTCAGCCACTAAATATGAAACTTAAAATTTGACATCCCAAATGAGCAGAAAGGAAGGTAATGCATAGATCATTGTCTGTGTGCATGGAAGAGGCTTAAAAGCTGCTCTCTTCTGCATTCTGCCTTCCACAAAGCACTAGGAGAATATACAAAAATAGATCTTCTGCTTTTTCTCTTCCCTATGCAAAAGAGCTCCCCTGAACGACATCTATCTGGATAATAAATTGCCAATACCACAAACAATTAAATTACAAGTAGTTCAATATGTAAGGGGGTGGGAGCTGACTACTGACCAAATCTGACATATAAATAGCCTGCTAATTTGTCAGCAAGCCAAAATAAATGGAATGGGCTGGCCACAGGTGCAGGTAAACGCCTCAGAAATAGACATCAATAAATCATTAAGCTCTCTATAACATTTTAGATTACAGTCATTTAACATGAAGGACATTTTTGCCTTTGCAACGTGATTCATGAGTGCTTACAAGTGAGTCAGCACTTAAGATGGGACTTAAAATATTCATTTTTTTAATCTCCTATAACCTACTCTAACTTAGCAAATATTATAAACTGTGTCTTCTGTTCTGCTTATCACAAAATACAAAATCCAAGATTACAGGGTATTGCACACTAATGATCAAGTCTCCAAAGTCTCAAACTCTCTCTGTGAGAGAATTAATCTCTCTGATATCTTTTGTAGATGTAGAGACAAAGAGGAAGTTTGCTGACTGTCAGGCAAGCCAAACAGCCAACATCCTAGTTTTACTAGATGTGTCTACATAGAAGGATGGAAAGAGCGGGTCATCATATATTAAATGTGTTCCAAGTAAAAATCACTTGGTCCTCATAATTTTCCATCTCAAGTAGTTCTTCAGAAAGTCATCCTGTGAATAACTGTTCTGTCTGCTCAAAGACCATCTCTGGGGCTGTGTTTCTATCAAAATTATACAAGGTGTCACAAACAGTAACAGACAGAAGCTTAACTGCATGATCTAAAGAAGGTCAGTCTTGTACTAAAACCAGAAACACACAATACACAAGGACCATCTATGCTTCTATTTTGCAAAGATCTTAGAAGTATATCTACAAGTTGTAAAGTCAATAAGTAAAAAAATTTAAAATCTTCCATTACTAATGGACTAAGACCATATATAAACTTAGATGAAGATTTGTTTCTGACCTCATCCTACTGCAGCTTTGGTCTAATGAAGCGTATTTCTTGACAGACATCAACTACTTCAAAGACCTTCCAGGTAAATCAGCCAATTAGGGAATTAGAGTATTTCCACCCCAAGGAATAGTTAGAAAACATATATAACCACTTGGAAAATGGGCTGATACAGGACAATTTAACTTGTCTACATGCAAGACAACTTGTTTCTAAGTTTCTTCCAGACTAATCTCTCCATTGCCCTGTTGCTAGAAAAACAGGAGGAATACAAAGGTGTATAGGAACATGAAGAACAGCTGGTTATTTCCAGCATATGGTATTTTATTACAGCTAGCATAGGAGGAGTTTTTACACACTTACAACTTCACATGACAGCCAGGCACATTGCCAAACACGCATTATAAACCAGAGCTAACAGCCAAATCAGGACAGAACCCCAGCTCAGCACCATATTCACTAAGGTGCCCCCAAAACTTACTGAAAAACACAACCAGCATGACACAATTCTGCAGAGAATCTGTCTGAGCAGGAAATCTGCAGTTAAAACTACTGACAGCAGTAAAATGAGAAGGCTGAGAAGTATCCGCAGCAGAACCCGTTAACAGAACCAGGGAGACCTACAAGCTGCTCAAGGCAGTCAAATAACAGCCTGTGATCAATAGAAGCAAATACTGCTGGCAGATCAAGCAGGATCAAGACTACATAAGCCACTGCAATCTGTATGAATAAGTAAATCATGACAGGCTCCTCTGAAAGCCATGCTGTTAGGCTGATGCTTGAAAACCTTAACTTCCTAAAACAGTTGGATAGTGTCAGTAGATAAGACAGTAAAAGTGCTGTTAACACCCTTCTTTCAAGTCTGGCCTGGTGTATGATAAGTAAGTGGCACAACACTCCCTCCTCAGTATTTTTTCTTTTTCTACTATGTACTAATGCAGAAATAAGGTTGCTAATAAATGTTAAATATATTAAACCCCAAAAGCAAACACCAGGTCAGTAAAACTGGCTAACATAGCTAACTGACAAATGAAGGGAGTCCTGTGACAAATACCTGTTAGCTCTCCCTGTTACCTTCACAGGTTTACCATGAAAAGGTAGTCAAGAATAAGTAAAGGAGTGCTTTTTATGAGAATCCCAGTTCTTACCATGTGCCCTAGTTCTGAAGCTCTACTCGCTTTATCTGTAACTAAGCTAGGTCAGAACGATTTTGAAAATCCAGTACAGATAGTTTTAATGATAAGATCATCAAAGAATGAACCTCTCCAGGTCTATAACACTATATCCAAACAGCATTCTAACAAGCTTGTATTGTATATCCCACAGCAATTGTGGGATTTTGTCTGCTTCCAGGATGGCAACAGAGTCCAGCTTGCCTACCTCCTGCAACTCAATTTAATAGATGCAAGGGGCACCAAGGAGGTATAACTAACAACAAAATTTAATTTGAGAATTAGAAGTTTATAAACAAGCATTAAGGGTAACTCATCAAAATGTTGAGAGCTGTACTTCAGTTACAATAAACAAAAATAATTAGAAGCTTAGCTGGCTGTCAGAACATTTTATTGGTACTAATAAGGACAACTGAGAACAAAATAAACTTTTTTGTTTGTTTGTTTTTTGTTTTTAATGAAATAGGTAAAACTGTCATTGGTTGCACTGGATTACTGTCAACAGAAGATCCCAAACAAGCTAAGACTCAGGATTCGTAACACACTCAGAGAATATTTAAGAATGACCCACGTCAAGAACTGAAGAAATATACAGTATTTATTAGAGGTGGGCTGAGTGGCAGCTTTCCACCCTACTGAAATAATTACTGTCCCAATGTCACTCATTTTTCTTCATAACTATATCTTGTCTTGATTTTAAGGGGGAAATTCTTCAAGCAACTTCCAATTAGAAATAGAAATAAAAAACCTGTTTGTGTTCTTTCTGGGTTTCTCTTGTTTCCTTACTGAATTGTCAGTGAAAGCCAGACTGGCTGGCTGCTTTCTCCCTGATGATGAATGGATACACACTTTTCCTGTTACTGCTGTGCTTTACTGTGCATTGCTGTACCTCTCACAATTAGTGAAACAGCCATTTCATTGAAGGCTAGCTCATCATTTTATATGCTGGTTAAAAGGGCTTTGTTCACTAACTTCATATTGCTTTTAGTTACTTCTAAAACAACTATTTTATATACCATTGTTTTGCTTCAGCATTTTAGATGAAGGTATACCCTGTGGAATTTTGGTTCCTATCCTGCTGCTAGAAGAGCCAATTGATATTAACTTAATATATTCTTTCAAGCGTGTTAACTTTTAGTTATTTTTTAATTAATATATTTTTGTTTTGCTTACTTCAAAGAAATAACCAGCAATACCACATTACAGTGAAACAGATGTCTACTGTTTTGTTGTTTTTTTTTTTTCACAGAACTTTCTGGTTTCTTCTGGAAAGGCAGTACAAGGAAAACAAACTCTAGGAAATTTAGCAGGCACGCAGTGGGGTCATTCGTTACGTGATTTTTTTTTTTTTTTTTAAACCCTCTGGATATATCTCTGCTGTATCCTGCAAGGTACCAGCAGTACTGAACCTTCCACTCAGCCTGCACAGCTCTCCATATGCCCAGCAAGGTTTCTGAGACTTCAATTAGATCACCCAGCTCTTGCTTGCATAGCTCTGAACAACAATGCAGCAATAGCTGAGCAGCTGGGAGGAAACCACTTTTCCCCACGTTTTTTTACTTGAGCAAAAACCTTGCTGTCCAGCTGCTTACAAGCAGTTTCATGGCAGTCTGTTAGGAGCAGCTTCTTCTGCTTGTTCCATGCAAGAGAAAACAGAAGTTCCCCTTGCCAGAGCAGCCTCAGAGGGAGGTATTTCCTGTGGCACTCTCTGTTCTCCAACTGAGAGGAACCAGACCAGAGTGCATCTTCACTGATATCTCTGGAAGACCATTTTAACAGTGTTTCACATGATAAAGCTTTGGGTTGTTTTCTGCTGGTTAGCTCCTTCCCTGATTTACTCCTTTGATATTTTTAATATAATCTACAATCTATTCTTTTGTTATGAGAATAAAAAGTTGCAACCATGCCATCCCATGGAGTGACAGCTTCCTGATGGCTTCACTCCAATGATTTTTTTGGTCACTGTTGATCAACAATATCCCTTTTGCTGGTGTAATTCATGAGAAAGCAGCCTTGCATTGTCACAGTCCCAGGGACAACTGAGGATAACGTGGGAACTTCTGTGTCCTCAGCTTACCTCATGACATAGAAAAACACTATTCTCTTGTCTTAGTTACACATCTTGTAATTGCAGGGGCTCGAGGCATTGGATTCAGAGACTCTCTTGAACTAATTGCTGCACTAACTCTTATGGTAACAGCAAGCCTGTTTTGCCAGACTATTCTCTCTAAACTATCTCACTGTGATTAATACAGCACCTGTTACTACAAAAACAAATTGTTTATTCATTGAGCCTAAGAATCCTCTGTTTTTCTCTCACTGTTGGTTTGCATGCTCTGCTTCTTTGATGGCTGGCCCCTGTCCACTGCATGTGGACAAGCTTTCCTGGATGTTCCTGGAGCATCCATCCAGCATAAAGGTCCCAGGACTAAATGCTACTTTCAGCACAAGCAATACCAAGAGAGTGCACATGTTTCACTGAAATATGAACATGGTAACATTTCAGCCAGGATCACAGAGACATTGACACACACAGCTTTGATATTTGTACCTATTCTACTTCAATCTACACAAGATTAAAGGCTTATGACTACATTTCAAACCTCTCTTATGATCACTATTTTCAATTGCCAACATGATGAATGAAATTGTACCTTGTTCGTTCAGCTGACTTTACTAGTGAAATTTCACTGCATTTATAGACCTATTCTCCCAGATATTTTCTGATGGCTCCTCCAGAAGAGGGTAAAGGTGGGGTGAGTGGGAATCAAATCAATGTTAAGTAATTTTTTAAATCAAACTTTGATCATAAATTTGATATTGAGCCTTTGGTTCACTCTTCTGTTCACTGAAACTGGAGCATTACTGAGTTCTTCTGAAATAAATTTACATAAACCCAAACTTTGTTCACATGTTCTATTGCACTTTAGCTGCCATCTCAAATGCTAAGCCAAAAGAGGAACAAAATTCTGCTAAGCAGATTGGTGACAACATGGAGAGATATACTTCTGTTCAACTCCGAGGACTTCCACTTTTATGCGTGATTAGATGCTGATAACTACTTTACTACCAATATAGCTGTAATAAACTTTTAACTCGAATAAAAACTACAGGAACTATTAGGCAACGCTGAGCAATTTTAGCTGGATCATAGTTTTATGTACATCCATTTCCAAGAAGTGTTTCAGTCATGCTAATTGCTTTTCTTAGGTCACCCCAGCTTAATGACCTGGTTAGCTTAACCTGAGACACGACTTCTTGAAAGAAACTGTCTCCACAGAAACTTTTCATCCTAAAATCGACAGATTTGCAGAATGAACATTATCTTCTATAGTATTATGAGCCAAGGTAAACTGTCATAAATGTGGGTTCAATTTAACCAGCTCACCCCATGAGATGTCCACAGAGAGCATCAGAAGATGACAGATAGTAAAGGGAATTTTAACTGGATCTTATAATGGGCTCACCTGAACTCAGGACAAGCAGCCTGTACGACTGAAGTCACAACTTGTTTTGACAGTGGCTTTAGTGGACCCAGAATCACTGATGCTACTTTATGCAAAGTCTATTTTACCTTACACAGCGATTTTACAGATTCAAAGAGCTGTTATCTAAAATAGCAACCTCTCTTCCCCCAACAGACCGTGCTGTCAACATCAGAATTGAAAACACTGAAGCTGTATAGATCCTTTGCATTTTGTTTTTGGCATACATTGATAAGGGCTATTTTATTCAGTTTTTAGATACTATTTGCATTAAGCCAACAAACTAAACAAAAAGAATAAAACTAAGGTCCCAAATTCCAGTCTTATATCACTAGTTTGAAACTTTCTAAAAACTCCTTAAATCATATGCAATTTAAATAACCTTTTTAGATTTTACACAGGAAAAGATTAAGCAAGGCACTTGTTACTACTCAACATAAGGGGCAAAAACTTGTCAAGTGGAATACCCGAGACTGTCACCGATACCAATACTACTTTGAGATCCTCCATGAAAGCACTTGCCACAGATGTGAGTTCTGCATGGCAAGGTCTTTATAAAGACAGCAAAAATGAAATGGTGGCAGCAGTATTGTCACTGCTGCTCGCAGAACAGCTTGTCACGTTCTGACAGCGCCAGACAGGCTAAAGTTGCCGGAAAGGCCACTGATAATTGGTGTTGCCGTTTGGTTTTATGACTGCAGATGCAGCCGGCGACCGCCGCGGGCCGAGCCGCAGGGTGCGGGCGGAGGGAGCCGGGCGGGCCGGGCGGTGCCGGGCAGGGCAGGGCAGGCAGAGCCGGGCAGGGCACAGCAGGGCAGGCACAGCAGGGCAGGCACAGCCCGCTGCCATCGCTGCCAGCCCCGCGGCCGCTCCCACAATGCACCCGCTCCGCACACACGGACAGACACACAGACACACACACGGGCCAACACGCTCCAGCACCCGGCCCCGCTCCCGCACGCACGGCCCCCGCCCCCCCGGAACCAACTCACCCCCGAGTTACATCCCATTCACAAGCCTGGGCTTCCTCTGCCGCCCCTCCTCTGCGCGCCTGCCTCTGCTGCTGCAGAGAGGCCACATATGTCTGCAAACACTTCTAGGCAGAAACCAGCCAGTGCAGAACAAAGACAGCCGGGGTTGCCTTCATCTCAGCACAAGGCAGCCAGTAGCTATTTTCAAGCTTGTTCTCTCTCCCTCTCTGAGGGCACCCTGCTCTGTTTCTCCCTCTCTCTCTCTCCTCTTTGCCTGTCCAGCTACTGCACAACACGCATCAATTATTCATTGCTTGTCTCCCGGTTTCCAGGCAAAACCAATCACAGATGGAGTCTTGCTAATGGGCTCATGCCGTACTTGCCAACAGGCTATTTGTGCTCAAGCTACAACCCTCTAGAGACAATAAAGAGAATCAGGTTAAGCTTTAAAACTTCACACGTACGCGGAGACCTAAAACGGCGATAGACATGTAAGCATCCCTATGACATTGCTTAGGAGTACGTCTTCGGCATACAGCATGGCAGAAGGCTGCTGTAAATCTTCCGAAAGGGTTTTAAGAAAATCAAACACTCAGAAAAATCTCACCTCAGCTGCATGTTACTGATATTGCTGGCTCTCTTTTCTGTCTCTAGTGATCCATGTCTTGCTTTCCCATTACACAGAGAGGTATGTCCTTCTCTCATTCTCGTGCACGCACGCACACACACACACGCAGCCACAGCCACTTTGCCAGAAGGAAGAGAGAGAAAGAGAGGAGGGAAAAAAAAACCACCCAGGCAGCTCACATTTCAAACTTGCAAGGAGGGGTGGTGCTTAAAACGCTAGGACAAAGCCTCTGTCTCTGGCACCCAGCCAAAATACTAAAACAAATCCCCTCGATCAATTAATTGGAAGCAACACTTGTTCGAGCCCGCGTAACAAACCATTAAGGGCACCGGGGCTGAAAAGTCTCGAGATTTGGGAAATCTTGTACCCTTGCTTCCCCCCTACCCTGTTTGCCGAATGCTGTTGACTAAATCCATCAAACTAGTCATGCTAATTAGCGTCCAGGGCAGCGCGGCGGCGGAGCAGCGCCCGGGGCGGGCGGCCCCGGGGCCGGGACCTTCCTTCCGGACCGGGCACGGGGACCGCCGGGCCGGGCACAGGGACCGATGGGCCGGGCCGGGCACAGGGACCGATGGGCCGGGCACAGGGACCGATGGGCCGGGCCGGGCCGGGCACAGGGACCGCCGGGCCGGGCCGGGCCGGGCACGGGGATCGCCGGGCCGGGCACAGGGACCGATGGGCCGGGCCGGACCGGGCACGGGGACCGGCGGGCCCGGGAGAGCGGCGGCTGGAGCGGCGGCGCTGCCGCTCGGCGGAGCCCCGGGCGCCGTCCCTCCGCCGCCGGGGGAAACTGAGGCAGGCGGGCGGGGGCTGCGGGCTGCCGCGGAACCGCTGTCACCTGCGGGGCAGCCCGGCCCGGGCAGGCTCCCTGCGCTGTGCTGCCAGCTCAGCTCTTTGCCGGCCGCACGCCGCTCCCGAGACATCGCCCACGCCGCTGCCAGCTCAGGGCTGCCTATGGAAGAGTTTTAAACACGTCCGGCTGTGCCTGCGGTGGTCAGCGTTTGAACTGACAGTGCGGGGAAAAAAAAAAAAAAAAAAAAAGCAACAAACAGCCGACCCCCAGGAAGCGAATGTGACAATTCTTTGCTGCCGCTCAAAGGGCAAACTGGCAGTTTAAGTTGTGGCCAGCCGAGCACCAGCCTTTTCCTGCCACCCTCCGCGGTGCAGAGCCACTTCCTTCCCCGTACAACCTGCACAAAGGCACCTCCACCTCTTAAAGGCGCACCCGGCCCTCTCGCACTGAAGCAGCCGGCAGGTTCCAGCGAGAAACAAGCAAAATACAAACAATAAAAAAAGGAGCACTTGAAAAAAATACTGTCTCTCCAGCAAAATTCCTTTCAGTGAAAAAATGGCCCCAGGTTCCCTTGCTATGCTTACAGTCACTTAAATGTGCTTCCCAAACACCTTAGCAGAGAGTCGGCAACATGACAGATTGGAGCAGCAAACTATCACAGATATCAAAGAGCAGCTCTTCTCTGAAAAATGATTCCATAAAAAAGCATTGTCAGATTTCATGTTCTTTCCTTTTTTTCTTTTCCCCCTAGGGAATCCACTACAAACAGGTAAGAATTATGTGAGCTCTCACTTAACTTCCCTTCCTCACATAGGATCTCAAGGTCAGCCTGTCAGACAGGGTTATTGCTTTCCCTCCACAGCCATCAGACCAAGCAGAACGGCAAACCAAACCATCCACGCTTTGTACAATCTCAGAGCTGCACAAGTGTGGCTGAAGGAACACTTCACAACCACACAGCTGCTCCAGGACCCAGCACTGGGCCAGCATCCCTAGCAGACATTCTGCACAGCCTGGGCTAGCCTTCAGCTAGGTCCTCACACATGCAGGTGGACCCACCAGGCTGCTGTAACAAACTCTTACACAAAATGTAGTTTCCATTGCAGTTGGTCAAATTTCAGATTCAGTCACATGGAAGGAAAGTACAAAACCTTGCACACTTTTTTCATTGCCTTTCAGAGTAGACAGATGCTTTAAGGAGATGTAAATGATACAGCTAGACTGGCAGAATAGACATAGCAAGCCCAAGTTTTAGGGTACTGACAAAGCAATGAGAAGTATGTCAATAATCCAAAACAAGTACCAAACTGCCCTACTAATGTAAGTGCACCGAGTTCAGACTTGGTGGATGTGAATGAAATTGATAATTGCTCTAATGCTACATGAATTCTTGATAGAATGAACATTCCTGTGCTTGCTTTGGGTTTTACTGCATTTACAGAGTTTTCACACAATTCATAAACTATCAGGTGGTTTTTTTTGTATTTTGAATAAACACACAAAGCAGCAACAAGAACATATCAGGTGGTTGCAAGGTCCCAGGTACTGAGACTGGCTCCTTCCTCATACAAGCCTTGATTAAGTTATTTTCTGAAGGTGAAAAGTAGTATTATTTTTTTTTCTGTATAGAAAACACATTTCCCAGTATCCTAGGTTTTTTTTTCCACCTACCATCGTAAGTAGTATCTCTCTGCAATTAAATTGCTCTTTCTAGTGTAACAGTGTAAGTTTCTCTTTTAAAGTTGCCTGTCTTTTCAGAGGAAGTGGTTTAGAGTAGACAAATCACTTATCTAAAAATTATGTACTTACTTCTCCTTTGACAAATCTTCAGCAGGTTTCTAATCCCACCCTGCCACTTGAAATATCACTTTCTGTGATGACATTTGAGTCACAGTTGTCAGAAGCATCAGGCTCTGTAGTCAAATGGATTAAATCACACTTCATAGCATGCAGTATTTTGAAGAAGGAGTGGTTTATCATTTGTAGAAATTAATCATAACAGTTTTTTCTCTAGGGCAAATTCCCAATCATTTTTAAAGATTACTATGTTTAAGCCCCTCTGACAGCAGTATGTCAAATTACATCACAAGGAAGGTTATCTCAGGCAATGATAACTATTAACACAAATCACTGAAGGCACATTCTAGTGGGAGAAGCAGGTCTGTACTGGGAAGCACCTTTTTTATGCAGGAGTGGGAGAGCAGGCTCTTGGCTGTGCTTTGTTTGGCTCTGTTGGGGCCCCAGGGATCCCAGTGTCTGGGGTGTGCTGCTGCTGGCTGCTGTCCCAGCTCAGCCCCACAGGGATCAGGACATCTCTGAGTTCTACAGGGGGGAAAGAGGAGATGCTTACTTGGAGCACCTCTAGCTGATTAAGGAAAAGAGTTACAAGATTTCCAGAGAAGTCCTACTTATCTCAAAGCAGGAGGCAATGTTTGTCTGTTTTGCATACACTGTCAATGCAAAACAATATTACAAACTTTGCACATCTCAATCCTGTCAGTCACTGCTTGGCACAGAAGCAAACCATGTTCCTATGGTACTGCTGTTTTCTCTACATGCCAGGACACCTCTCTGAAGGAGTGCATTTTTAAGAAGTCCTTAAGTTACCATGATGCAACAGACATGCCCACGGAACACCAATTTTTTATGGTGAGCAAGATAATGATGTGAACACATTCATATGTTCAGGTACCTTTGATTGCTCAACACTAACAGCATTATGCTTATCTTCAACTACTTCAAGTGAGGTAGCCTTTGGGCATAATTCTCTCCT
The DNA here is from genome assembly GCF_029582105.1 of Oenanthe melanoleuca. NCBI lineage: Eukaryota > Metazoa > Chordata > Aves > Passeriformes > Muscicapidae > Oenanthe > Oenanthe melanoleuca. Next base: position 11,673,789 of record NC_079340.1, read on the forward strand.
TCCTTGCCTCTCTTTGGTGATATTGCAAAAACTTAAATCAAATAGATCAACACCTATAATAAGGTGCAGACCACCAACAGCAAAGGAAGGAGAGGCTGCAGAGGGGTGGAGAACAAATAACCCATTTGGATACTTCAGCATCAAGTAGACTCCAGGAGGAGGGACAGCATCATGTTCTACTGTAATATTGTGAGAGGGATGCTGAGAAAAGAGCAGAGAAAGAAAGCATTAAATGGGTAAGGAAAGTCTCTTCAAGTAGCTGCAATAGCAGTTATTGCCCACTGAGTCATAATATAATCCTTTAGCAATGCAAATTTTCTATGACCAAAGATTTGGAGGTTTATCTCAGGGGCCAATCTTTATTCATCTGAGTTTTGCTGCACTGCTGAACACAGCAGGGTAGTTCCTTACAATATTTGTCTAGAGCAGGTTATTTGCCCAAGAATTAGTTCCCTGGATATGTATATATTTTACTATTGATTCAAAGGATTCAGAAAACTCTTTAGAAGGCTTACAATTACATAGCTGAAATACACAGAATACATGGATCAGTGGCCTTGTCGATTTCTCCTAATGTTTCACAGTAGGTTGAATCAGTTGAAGCTGTTATAAATCTAAGGGCTGCATCCCAGTAAAAAACCAGCTCTGCACTTGAAATACAGAAATTAAAATCCTTTGACACTGCATCAAGTGTCTTCCATGCATAACCCAGTTTTACATAACCAAATAAACTCCTTCCAAAAAGAGGTGTGGAGGGAAAACCCAGTATTTAAAAGCACAGTAAAAAAGACCCTTTCACATGATTAAGTCCTATCCTTTTTAAGTAAGAGGTTACTATATAGCAAATAATTCTGTGACTAAGGTACATACCTTTTGGTCACCTTCTGCATTAGGCTGTATAAAACAAAGGTAGGGAAGTACAAAAGGTAGCATCTGCTTTTTTTCCTGTTGCCCTTGACCACTGTTTGCTTGTAGCCCTTGGTAACTAAATGCTTTGATGAACCCTCTGATCTGAACCTGGAAACACCAAATGCTGCTTTGGATGCACACAGCAATTGGACCAAAACACTCAAAATCTTCTGAAAGACACTTACACCCTATTTAACTTTCAAGACTGTGGAAATCTCATGTTTGTGTTACCCCATTACAAAACAATATTCCTTCAAGCCTCTGCAAAGACTCAGGATAGACCTTTAGGCACTCTGATGAACACCTCTTCTCAATTGCCAAAACATTTTAAAAGGGAGATCTACCTTAAGACCATCTAATAATGTTGCAATCTTCTAATCTCTATTTCCTTCATTCTTTCTTTTGATTTAATGTCTTTACCATGTGCAGAAAAACAAGATGATCCATAAAATTACAATGCAAAAAACCACTCAGAAATACACAGTGAAGCCATTCATTAATTATTGTATCTTTGCTTCTCCTCACAGCTATGGTTTTATGGAAAACTGTGAAGCAAAATAACCAAAGCATGCAGAAATAAAGAACAAAGTACACTAAGGAAAAATAACATCTGTAATGTGGCATGGCAGCCAGAAGAGAGGCTTGACAGACCCAAGGTGTCACTGTACTGATCAGCTCAGAGCTGTCCCCAGGGCTATTTCACCTGCAGCTGCCCCCTCAGAGCCCAGCTTGTCCATCAGGTCAAGACATGCAACACACCCTTATTTTAATGTATCTATTTTGCTACAAATGCAAATGTATATTTTAAAATCTGCTTTTCATGACACAGGAGCTTCATTGTTTTTCTAACTTTTGGATGGATGCTTCTAGTGGAATTCCTAGGTAAACTGGAACATGGCACAAATGGCTTTCAGTGCCTCTTCTGGCACTTGGTCTAGAGCTCATGACATCTCTAGCAAATCAGAAAGTAATCAAAATTAATTGAAGCCCTTTCCATCCAAAATCCATTTTTTCAGTATGATCAAGTGGATTTCTAAAACATTCATATTTTTCACAAAGTTTTGCTATACCACACCTTGCAAACTGCTTGATTGTCCTCATGTAGCTTAGACATTTTTAGCCTTCTACTACTTTGGGGAATAGCAGATGAACCATTCTTTAGATTTCAAACAAAACTTTCAGAATTCTTATGTTCTGCAAAGTACTAAAAACTTTGTTATAAGAAAGCAAGATTTGCAAATGCAATGAGGACTGCTACCTCTCTAAGAAAGTTTTAGTATGTACTTCAATACAGTATTTTTTCTGCTGCTTTTCAGGATGGTTATGAATATATTCTCCCTGAAAGTATTTGGTTTTACTGAGCATATAGCAGAAGCCCCACCTCTGCCAAAGTGTGGGTTAATTAGAGGTAAGCTTTCTCTCTTCCTGATTAATTCTTCAAGGGGATAAGGAGGCAGCTCTGAAGACAGCAACTTAATCAGCTCTCACTGAAAGAAGATAGAAAACTATTACAGCAGCAGCTTGTGAGGCAATGTAGAAATAATGGCATGGAAAAGAGTAAATGAAACTGAAGCTTGGAAAGTAGAAGCCCTGCTAGTGCTCCTGAACACTTCTTGGCATTGTAAATCCAGTCTGGACTGTTTTGACTCTCCACAATTATTTTCCAGAAATATAAATTGTATGAATATTCCTCATTGAGATCTCGAAAGAATAAGCCCTCCATGAATAGTCAATCCCAGGGACTACTTTCTTTTATCTTTTCCTTCTAAACCTTAATTTCCAGTTGACACTTCATATCCCAGTCCCATCACAGCAGTGTGAGGAGCTGCTGCTCTGGTTTTCTGGCTCAGCTGGAGTTTCTTCCCCTCTGCATGCAGAGCCTTCTTGGTCCTGTTTCACTGAGCTGCCTCTACTCCAAAAACTGGTTTAAGAGGAAATCTAGGCTATTTGCTTATATTCTTTTAATTGCCACTTTTTAAAACCAATCCACTAATATATGGAAGGTCTCAGTTGTGAGAAGGAATATGTGATACATATGCCCTGAGTGGGACATAAAAGAATATACATAGGAAAGTTAATGACAAAACTTCTCTGTGCTATGAGTGAATTCTGAGAGCATTAAAATTAGAAAGTTGAGATGCAGTGTTTTAAGTCTTGGGTTTTTTTTAATTAAAAAAAACCTCTATGAAAACAACACAGAATGTCACTTTCTTCAAATTAATTGTGGAGTGTAGAAAACCATCAAAAATGCATTCAGATGTTTCATGATACCTTATCAAAACATATGAGGGGTTATATAATAGCCAAATAGATAAAAGTCCAAAGTTACAAATTAAAAGAAAAGTTACAAATTGGTGGCTATGCATCACTGTCTTGGAAAGCTTCCATCTGGAATACAAAGACATTCATCATTTGGAGGCCAGCTCATGCTTCTAGCTTTGTGTTTAAACAACCCCATGTACCATCATCATACACTTTTTATATCAATCTGCCAGAAAGCCATATAGTTATTTTTAGAGGACTGTGAGATGAAGTACAGTTTAGCTTGCTAAGTAGCCTAATAAGGCAAAATGCTCTTGGTGAAGACCAAATGCAGTCACTGTCACTCTTTCCCTCATACTCTAATCAATTTCTAAGAGCATCCCTAATTTTTCCCACTTACTGAGGATTACTGTATTAGCAACAGGACTGAACTAGAGGGAGAGAGGCATTCTTTATAGTTTTGTCAGTTTTGATAATCAAATGTAGAGTGAGTGAATAAAAAATGGAATGGTCTGAAAAGAAAGGGGCTTTGCTCAGAGTTAAAGAAACCTCTTAGCAGACAATCATTTTAAGAGAAACAGAAATTTAACATCAGTTTTTGCTTTCAGAAACTGGCAGACCCAGCTCTCAGTTTCTCCAAATACTTCAAGGCCTCAAAGCTTCAAAGTGAATATAAAGAACTCTCAGAGAGTACTGGTATGTTTAAATACTAGCAAGAATCTTAAAACTAGAAAAGTTCTCAAATCTACTAGATTACTTATGATCTGAGAAACATACTCACTTTGCCATGTCAATGCTAGGAGGGGGGTGATGGTTACAGCTGGGGGGGGTGATTCTGTAGCAGTTTATGAGAACAGGATTAAACCCAGCAATTAACACAGGTTTCTATCTTTAGTAATTATTCATATACCTGTTCAGCTGATTATAAGTCACAGCTCCAGGCTGTCTGCCTGCACTGCTAGGACACAGACAGCAACCTTTGCTAAATTGACTCCACTGGCTATGCTCATGCTGCAGGAGCTGTTTTCAAGGACAGATGTACAATGTTATATGGGTAAAGAGAGGAGCAAATTAAAGATGGGTGTTCTGTCAGGAAAAGGACTGAAGAACTTGTGTCAGCATTTCTCTACATTAATATGACTTTAGATTTTTAACCCTTCACTACCATTACTTAGATTTAAGAAGAATGTTCCTTATTCTATAGATAGCATAAATGCATCTCCTCAAATAAAATAATGAAAATACAACAGTTAAGAACAAAATACAAGGGCATGTAAGATAAATATATACCCACATATAGATATAGAGGAATTCCATTAAGAGCATTCAATCCTTCTTAAACTGTGATTAATTTTAAAGCATCACAGCTTGTGGGTTAAATAAGCTGAGTAGAGTAGAACATGAAGTTACCAAAACATATTATTACCACACAGAAGTATCACTCACTTTGAGGCCACCTAGCACATATATATACCTGGCACATTCCTACCAAACAGCTACACTCACATTTTTCACTCTCACTGAGATTAAATTTACTATTGAGGGTTTATGTGATACCACTGAAAGAGAGTTTCTGGCATGCATATAAACATATCCTATTTTACTAGAGGATTTCTAGCATAGATCTAGCCTACTTCAAGCAAATCTACACCTTGGAATGTTCACACTTCAAGATATTCTAATAACTACATCCATCTGTTAAGTAATTTACATTCTCAAAGAATATGAAGCAATAGTATAGCAAGGAAAAGATACATAATCTGGGAAATATCCAACAGTATTCAACACTGTTTCTTACTTCTCTCCTGCAACATCACTGGAGAGTTTCACAGAAGTTATGCTTTTATGATGTACAGGCACCTGAACAGAATCTTGTCCCTAAAGATGTTTGAAATAGCCTGATCAAGTCTAGGATCCTTCCCCTGTGAATGACAGGAACTATCCTCTTTTTAATCAATGTGCATCAGTTGAGTCTCTCTGTCCACTACTACCTTGGTGGGCTGTCCATAGCCAAAAGACTGAGTGTTAAGGGTTAACTGTTTCACAGCAGAAGCTTTAAAATGGAAAGTTTGATGGTGAGCTATTTTTAATGAAGCCTTCAAAGTAAAATCAGGAAAATTTTGTATCTTTCCTTAGGCCATAAATGTGCTTTACTTTTTTTTTCCTATTTAAAACCACTGTTAAATAAACATTACAGCTGAACATACTCTTTGGAAGCTTAACCAGACAATTGTATTTTAACCACTTAATTTCTTTTAATTACTTAAAGTACTTTGAGAACACACACTCAAGTATCTCCTCTAACTATAAAAACTGAAATGAAAGTTCAGGTGCAGTGAGACCAGTTTAAATGAGAGAGTACAATCTGGAGAAGATGAGAAAATGAAATTTTGGGTACTTCAACTTCAGAAAGCATAATTAGGTCTGATTTTTCTAAAAATGCTAAATCTCCTGCTGCTACAAGTTAAGCATTTTAATAGATTTAGAGATCTAGATTTAATAGAGAAACCACATGTCATTACCACAGCTTTTAACTTCTTGGCCAGTCAGTCAATGTCAACTCTCCAAACTATTTACTGACTACTGTACCTTTATAATCAACATTTTGGCAGGTTATTTAAGTGGGGCTTAACACACTTTAGTGTTACTCTGTAGGCCACTTATCTGGGCCTGGAGGACCTGCTGTTGGAAAAATACTATGTGGGTTTTAAAATTTAAACTCATATTAAATTTTTTTCTTAAAGGAGATGTAATATACTTGCATACCTGGAAAGAAAAGCACTAAAGTGAAAGCAAATTGCTTTTACCAAAGTTAAGATAAATAAAGTTATGAAAGTTACATTTCTCTTTAGTCAAGGCACTATTAGACATATTTACAGAAATCAGAATAAATAGAAAAAAAGATTCTGCTTTTGCCTAAAGACGATTTCTGTGATGAGGTATTAGAAATGACAAACCTTCATGAGGCAGGGACTTTCCAGGAGGAAAGATGAAACTTCTACAGTGCTGCATATCTCATCAAAACCATTTTATTTTCTCATGTAGAGGATGTCCTCTCCAAATTGCCTTTCTCTTGCTTTGAATCACCTTTACCTCTCTGAAGACATTCTTCTGGGTGAAGGCCTACGATTTTAATATTTGTAGCCCTGACAAAATTAGGGTTTATATTCTAGTACTATCTGCACTCTCATCTGCTATATCTTTCTGGGATTTAATGGTAGCTCTTATCTCTGCTGAAGGAGCCAAGTTTAGTGACCTGAGTCTCCTCACTTCAATCAGACCAGAATCATGGGGGTTTGCCTTAAACTCCTGTATCAAAGTCAGAGACAGGGAAAATGGAAGTCAGTTTTACAAAGAAAAGAAAAGAAGTTAATGAGTAACTTTCAATACCACTCCTCAACAGCTTCCTCATTTAGTAGAGAGAAATGACTATTTCAGCAAGATGAAAAGAGTTATATGCCTTCTAACACTCTTGGAAATCTTGTCATGCTCCTGGGACTAGAGAGGAGAAAGAAGCAAAGATAAAGTAATTTTGCCTTTTTTTTTTTCCCCCACACTGGTACAAAGGGGCAGATGGGAGAGAGATAACCCTAGTTTCTCAATAACCCTCGATATGTCACTTCTGTGCTCCTACTCCCATTTCAGATACATGCCACTGACTGCAAACCATCTCCTGCTATGCTATAAGCAAACTCTTTCAAGTCTACAGCACAATTTTATTTTTCCACATGAGGAAAACAGAGTTTTTCTTGGGTTCTCTATGAAAACAACAAGGATTCACTTTGTTTTTGTTAGCAATTCCTCTATAGAAAAGATTTTAGGAAGTAGTGTACATGGGTGTAGGTTTTTTAATTGGCTTCCAGGGTATGTCATATATGATAACACTTCTCACCCAGTGCATGCCTATTGACCTGCACTCTCTCTGTTGGCCTCTGGATGAAAAAAAAACCCCCACACATACACACACATATTCTTGGTTTGTTTTTTTTCTGCTGCAACTTCATTTCCATTACTGAATACTTTTTCCAAAATAAAGTAATGGGGCCATCAGGAAAAAAAAACCCTATTTATCTTTAAATTTGGAGTTATTTAAAAGCCAAAGCAGCAGACCCATGCAAGTAGTTTCTATACATTGGGAAAAAAACAAGCAAATTCTGTCAATTTAGGATGAGAAATAAAGAAAACCAAACCATGGATCAAACCAACATTTTGTTTTAAGTATCACCAGTGCTACAGAAGAGATGAACTAAACTGAAAATATATGGGTCCAATATAAATAATTTTCTTATGACTAATCACTGGAGTTACACTAATGCCCAGAGGCACAAGGAGGATTAGAATATCATCACAGCAGAAATGATCAGGACTATTTGCTAACTTACAGCTTTAAAAGTACATTCTTTTAAATTCTTAAGAGTGCTTAAGACTTTGACACTACCTTATACAACAGCAAGAATAATTCAAGGGCACTGAAGAAAAGGGCCTGAATCCCTACAGAATGCCACAGGAAGGCAAGTAACCACCTTAAACCTACTAAAGTGTGTAACACCATTTACATGATTCTGATAAAATATTTATATTGCTTTCAGACAAAGTATTGACTAAGATATTTTGTCAAAAACATGAAAACATTCTCTAAATAATTACATCAGATTAAAGAGCTGGTATTTATGCAGCAATGCTCTTTCAGGGTACTCAGACAGAGAAAGGCCAAGGTAAGAAAAAACATTTGTGAGAAAACAACACTTCTGTAGTGTGCATTACACTACTGAGGATGACTGTGTCAATCCACTGCAATGCCAGCTAGCAAGTGAGCTCAAACAGAGTGTAAGTCTGAAGGAAAATCCATACATTCCTTTAACCACCAGAGCAGCAAGTGGTGCCCTTGGGAGAAGCAGCCAAGAGCAGGGGGAGCAGCCACCCCTGTTACTGCCTTCTGGGAGGCAGCAGCGAGGAGAAGGAGCAGCTTTCAAGACCAAGGTGTGCTTTGGGGAGGCAGCTACACTGGGGATTCCTCCAAATTAGACCAAATTCTCCCCAGCAACCTGGCACACTTTCCTTTCTACATTTATACATAAAAAAAAACACAGAGACATAGAAAAGAAGGCATTTTTGCCCAGCATCTTACGAAGTAAAAGCAGCACCCAAGCCCAAGCACCATTAGTTTTATTTATAAAGACAGTAAACAGAGAGGTGAAAAAGGAAAGAAGTGACTGTGTCGCCACTTGAGCCCTGCTTGGGAGGAATTCAACACATTAATGTCATCCATTATACCAGTGCTTAACAGCAAATCCACTGCTTGCCTGCTACCCTCAGCTCAGGGAATGGACAGGGACAGGACTGTTGGTGCATCCCACGGGCAGGGACACTGAGTCAGCTACTGATACAGAGCACTCAGTCCCCCGGGGCAAGACTGGCTCCCTTCTGTCACTGACTGCATTGCCCTGAACAGCCTCATAAACACATGATCCCTAAACTGAGATGCTGGGTTAAACTGGGTTTCTGATTGCTCTGTGGCAAAGACCTCACTGTGGCAAACTGTAATTAGTCTAAAAGCTCTTGTAACAGAGTTAACACTGTCCATTTCCACAGGAGGTTCCTCATTTTTAAGAACACAACTCAAACCCAGGAGGAAGCTTCATGACCATAAACTCTGTAAACTCTTTATCTTCTCTCTCAAAAAAGACACCAGCAGAAAAACAGTGGCATGACAAAAGCAGTGGGGAGATTCAAGACAGCAGTTCCCAGTTCTCTGACAGGGTTAACTCAGCTCCCACCTCTTCTTTTCCAACCATTGCCTTCCTTACTCTCCTTCCTGTCTATCTCAGTAGAACTTATTCATAGGAAGGACCCTCAAAATGTGTGTGAAGTTTTTCAGCACAAATGGCACTGACCTCATAGGGGCCTGTGAGAGCACCAGTGAGTAACATCAACACTACAACCAACCAGAAAAACCACAGATTGCATCCTTGGAAAATTCTGCACTTTCTTCTTTGGTGACTGCAGCAGATGATGTCACCTCCTTTGGACAGAGAGTACACTGACCACAGCCAGCAGTCAGTGTAACAAATGTTTAGCTCACTAATAAAGAGATTAAGGCAAGAACTAAGGTTTTCAATAACTTGTTTAAGAAGGTAACATTATACATTTAAGAGGCTTTGAGTGATCTACTTCTTTTCAAAAGACATATCATTATAATCAAGAATGTGACTAAAACAGCTGAGTTTCAGACTCTGTTCACTTGGCTAAGTGGTCTTTTGCAATAGTTTGGGTTGTGATAAGGGCCAGGTCATCTCCTTAGCATCAGGAGCTGTTCAGCAGCACACTGGTCACAGCTCAGCTCTCTTGCCTACATGGCCAAATTCGGCATCTTGAGCTCAGGGAATTTCATACATAAGGATTTTGCTTTGTAAAATGTTACATTTTTGGAAAATGTTTCACTTTACATTTGCCATTTAATGCTTAGTCAGTAGGCTGCGTTCCTGACACAATTATCCCATACATGGAATTTGGGTTATTTCTCACTTACTGCTTCCCTCCACTGCAATCCTCCCCTCTCCAAAAAAAAATCCTTAAAAACATGTATTTCACAGTGCTGACACAGCAAAGCACATCATTCTCCCACCACCTGCTTGCATGTCTGCAGACTAAGATGTAACAAAAGGAGTAACAACCTAGAGAATGATACTAACAGCACAGTACCTCAAAAACACACCAACTCTTGTACATATTTTAAGTTCATTTTCCATACAAGTTTCAATTTAGCCATAACTTGAATTTCTATCAGCAAAGGATTTCTTTTTGCTACCGCTCCCTTTTTACTGGTTTCTCCCCCATGGCACAAACCCATTATTTTTCTCTGACATCTTCAGAAATTAATTTCTTTTAATCTTTTGTTACCTTTACCTAATGTCATCAATATTCAACATTCTACCTCTGAAAAACTATTTTAAAAAAAATCTATTATTTTCTCCATCCCTCTCCCAGTTACAGTACTGTTATTACCATTTATTCACAATCACTTTTTCTCTTGAATACATCTACCCTGCAGCCCATCCAGGAAAAGACTACTTGGCATTGATCAAAGAATGAGACTGGTTATATTAATCCTCATTTGGTACAACAGACACACTACATCAAGTCAATAAGGTAAGGTAAGATATGATAAGATAGAGGTTTTTACAATATCAAAATAGAGATTTTTTTAAATATTCCCTCAAATTAAATAGTAAAGTCACTGTACCAGCTCACATGACTACTTTTGATCTAAAAAGACTAAGGGGATAGTAAATAACCCTTTATTGGTAGGGCAAGTGACAACCTTGAACAAGAGATATCTAAAATACTTACACAGAAGATACAGGGCATTTTAAAATGTGTGCTTAAAACCAGCACACAGTCTCCCCCATGGAGTTCAATAAGCAGAGCAATTTCTCACTGTCTGTGCATTAAAAGCCATCATATCTACTAACAAAAACTGTTGGTGCATACATTGGCCTTTCAGACATATGTGGTCTTACATTTTGTCACTTCGGAGCAGATGTTTAATTGGGAGGAAGTGATTTTAAACATCTGTAGCCAGCATCTGAGAAGGTGAATGAAGACCACACAGAGCCTTGAGGAAATTAAAAGTCTATGCAATTATGTCATTTCCTAGTATGAGTATTTAGGAGAATTTAAATAAATAAACAACACCAGTAGTTTCAATAGAGAACCTTCAAAAACCTTCCTCTCCTCTCACTTGCCTTCCTGTGCCTTAGAAAATAATTGGTAACTGAGGAGATATCAAGTCCATTAAATAAGGTTTGACCAACAAGAGATACTGCTTTCCTTCAAGGAGAAAAAACAGGGAAAACCCCACCAATTTAGTACCAAGCCTTTAAACCCTTGGGGAAACACAGCAAAACAGAGTAAATATTTAAAGTGTAAAACATTACTCAGTTCAAGTGGGTCTCAGGTGTACTGCAACTGCATTTTCCAAAACTGCTTTGCTTAAGCACAGCATCATCTACAGAAATCAGACAGTTACTACATTTCTGAAATTTTAATTTAAAACCACAAACCTTAACAAAATTAAAAACACGTTTAAATAAAAATACAAATTCAGCCTGGTTTTGCTACCTCTCCTTTCTAGACGTCATTTACTATTGTACTGAACACAGGTTGGGTTTTTTCACTATCAAATATGTAAAAATAAACGTTACTTTGCTAGGAAGATTACTGAATGAAATCTTGAAATTTAATTAGAATCAAGTCAACAAAATGGCAATGGTTCAGCTCACACACAGTTTATAAAACATGAGGAAAATCACAAGGTTTCACAAAAATTATATGACCAGTAAGTATTTCTCTAAATTGATAAAATCACTCTTTAAAAATCTTCCTTAAGCAGATGCCAGACCTGAGAGCAGAGAACTGCTACATAAAAATCACTGTAAGTAGCATTAGTAAACCAATGGTGTCTAGGAATATTGAAAGACCTTGTCATAATTCTCAGCTCATAAAACTGCTGGAGTAGCTCCATGGCAGAAGTGAAAGACTTGGAAGAGGGCAATATGGTGTGTTGTGCCATCACACATTCACTCCTATAGCTGACATGCTTTGGCTTGACAGTAAAAAAAAAATCTTTCTTTGATTCAAGCTACAGACTATGGCTTTATGGAAAAATAAAAAAAAAGGCATCTCAAAAGAGCAAGATGCTGTTTCACAACATGCATTAGGGAGGATACAGCAGGGAATGCACACCTGACACTGACAGCTTTATGAGGGGTTTCTGGATCACAAGATGGTCTGGAAATTTCTGTGTACAAATCAATGTATTCAAATCACCAAACTCACACACCCTGAGTACCAAAAGCAAACACCATTTTGAAGTAGTGTAGTGTCTTCATTCCAACAGAACTGGAACATGGTTTTCCCCTCCATGGAACAAACCCTAATACAAGTAGCAAAATTTTCAAGAAAAAAAATATTAAAACCTCCATGAAAAACCTCCATTTTTGCCCCACATGAAAATATGTTACCTCAGCTTTTGGTATGTAACTTTTTATTAAAAAAAAATAAATTGAATTAATTAGTTGCTATTAATTAGCAGTCAAAGACAGAGAAACAAGCATGCTCTCTCCTCTCAGAGGAGTTAGGATGGTACCCTCAAAGCTGACTCAGGAATTAATGTAGCTGTTTCAAGAAACAAAATAGCAAAAGATTCAGTCTTTGGCAGCTTTTAAACCATCTGCTCCGCACTATTTTAATCACTACTGCTCAGTAGAGAGATTACGGGTTTCAGTTCATTTGCGATGGAAAAACAAAGAACGCTGCATTTTTTCAGCATGTGGGGGGAAATCCAGAATCCTCCCAAGCACCCTGAAACTGGGGTATATGGAGAAAGTAAAAGAGTGATAAAACCACCCTCCCCTCCATGTGGGATTCCTCCTGTGCTTGGAAGCAAACAAAAATTGGAATGTGCCACACTGACCTGAAAAAGGGGGACGTGGGCAAGGAGCTCCTATTGGCCACTTTATTATGGCAAAACAATTAGTATCATTCTTTCCAATGAAGATCCAGAAAGTTCCCACTGCTATTTGTTGTGGGAAACTGCCTGCTAATGTGAAGGATGTGTTTCCTCAGCTCAGAAGTTGCACACTTACAATGACCTCCTTGTAGCACTGCAAGTTCCGTGGGGCAGAAGCAGGCGGTGGGTTAGGAGGGATGAACCTGTCTTCTCTGTGACACAGTGATTTCTTGTTCCCTCTCCCCATCCCTGAAAGAAGAGCGAGCAGTTCTCCAAGGTGATGAGCAAACACAGGAGTCTGGTCACTGCAATGTTCCAGTTTCTGCTTCCACTGTGCTGCCCTAGTAGTTTCAAGGGGATCTGACACAGATCTCTGTGCTGCATTTGAAATGATGTGTCAGTTCCTTCTAAGGGCACTGAAGGAGTTCTCCCCAACATCCAAAATAATGTGGTCTTCTTGAAAACATCAAACACTTATCCAGACCTAAAATGATTTAGTCTGTGATTTGATTAAGATGTAGGCAACCAAACAGATTTATTAAGAGGGAACTTGAACTCCACCTGAACATGTCAGCTTGCCCAAGCTCATTGCCCCACTGAAAAAGTTTCTTCTGTTGTAAAAATTAATTCTTAGTATTCCTATGATCAGTAACTCCCATATGTTACCATTTTATACTGATACTAAAAGAGCAACTCAACTACATGAAGGTCAGCATGCATTCAGCTAAACAGGTTTGGTACATTTGTTTTGCATGGCCTTGGATGACTGACAGTGTTGGCTGGAAAATAAATAAATGCATTATGCAATTTTTTATTTCCCTTATGAGTTTTCAACCAGTGCAGTGTAAATTCACATTTACTGCCTTTTACAGTCATCAAAACTAGCAAGAAACTGAATGTATTCATAAAAATGCTTGATTTCTGCATATAGACAAAACATCTCAAAAATAAAAACAGAATCAACAGTTTACCTTGAGTACAAATAATAAAGCATTTATTGTGGTGCAGAATACACCCCTATGCTTGTAGTTAAGACTATAATAACTCTTAACTATGTAAATCAGGTAGATAGAAAAGATCCTCTGGTTTACATAGATTTGTGCAGCCACTTTCCATTGCTGAAGGATCCTCCAGGTGGATTAGTCATCTCTGATCTCAGATTAAGCTGTAGGTTTCCACAGGAAACATTTTCTATGCTACAGCAAACAAAACCACAGTGAGGTACTTTTCTTCCTCTTTTTTCACCTTGTTTTCCCAATCTGAGGCCTTTAGCATTTAATCCATCTGGATATCCAGCTACTAAAACCCTGCAAAAATCAAGACCTGTGTGAATATCATATACCCACAGAGGTATCCAGAAAGGGATTGTAGTGTTCTATTTTTAGGACAGAAATGTCACAGTCAATAGTGAGGCACATATCCTGCTTCACTCTGCCCTGGAGGTAACAGCTTTAAAGGTCAGAAAGCAATGCTTTCTGGAGATACCCCACTCCAGCTTCTCCAATTAGAATGTGTGATTTGCCTTTGGAATCTGAAAGTTATTTACCAATAGTGGTAAGACTTCAAACTGCTCAGACCTGCACACATGTGCACTTTGGACAGTTGTTTCTCCTTATGACAGGAGTCTTTCTTAGAGTCCATAGGATGCTTCCTGCTCTTGCTCTCTGTGATTCAAGCATAAAAGACAGATAGAAGGAAAAGAATGAATCATGGCAAATGCTCCTCAAGGAACTCTTCTGTTTGGCTGGCAAATGAGTGCTTTCTTTCTTCAACTAATTGTTTTTAAACAATCTCCAATACTGATATTTGAGACACTTCCAAACAATGATTTCAAATCCCTCATGTTTCAAGAGACTGCAGGGTGGCTGTAACAGCCTCCTGCTATAACTCTCTGAAGCACCTAGGGAAACTAAGAATGGAAATCCAGATAGAGGGCTGTGTAGAAGAGAGAAAACAAGTCTTTAGTGAAGCCCCAGCTGTGATTCAAGACCTACAGTAACATGATCTAATCATAATTAAATCTGCCCACTTAGGTGATTTTATTACATGTTCTACTGTAACCTGTTATGCATTCAAATAACTTCTGTGTATAAAATGACCATGTCCCCACTTTGATCCTTGATGAAAAGACATGATGACATTACATGATGAAAAGACGTAGTCTGACACTTTCATCAGGCTAGTATGCAAAATATAGGGATATGGGGAAAAAACTTTTAAAAATTGGTGAAGAAATATACTGGTTTAAATTAATTATATCATCTTAAAGAGACACATTGGATGCAATCAAAGAACAATGTACATAAAAGATAGTCCAAAAAATCCACCATTCAGGCTTGATCTTTCCTTCTACTTTGCTGGCTGAGATGATATCCAGCAAGAAAGCCAATTTACACTCCATTAGTGAGAAAGCTGCTTGCCTGATGGGCAGCTTCCTTCCTCTAGCTCCATGCACACATGGTCAGCAGCTGCAGTAGCTGCTCCAGCTCTTTACAGTTTGTGTACACTTGGCCTGTGGCAGGATGATGAGCTGCTGGGTGAGAGAAAAGCATAATGCAGGAGACCCAACAGAGGAAAGCTGATGCTTTGTCCCTGACAGTAGCTCAGCTCTCTCACTCACAGCTGCTCCCTCTCCTGACTTTACCTCACCTAGCAAGGGGAACCAAGTCAAACTGAAGCTTTGACTTGACTCAAAACACCCGAGAGCCCACTGCTCCAGACTGTGACCACAGCTGCCAACTGGCATGAAGTGAATTACACCATACAGACAAATATTGACTACAAAGTCACCCATTCTCCATCAGAGCTGCCTGAACAGTTAACAGAACACTTTCCCAAATGCAACAGCTTTCAGTCACTACTGGCAAAATTGATGCAGGTGTCACTAGGAGGGAAGGTGATTTTAAATTATTTATTTTAAACCACAAAGATATGAATATGTAAATGAACACATGTCATTTTCTGGTATCTAAACAAAGATGATAAAATTTAAGCTTTAGATTCATGCACCAGGTAAAAGTGAATAATAGGTAATGCACACATGAACAAAATGTTGAATGCCTTTTAAAACACAAGTCTAGATTTATTAGCTCTCTTACCTGCTTTTCTCTTTCTAACTTATTCCTGTTGATGACTCAATTAGCTTCCTTTGCAGACCCCAAGTCCCCATGGCGTGAGTTTTACCAAGTAGCAGAAATCTGATCTTTTGCAGTGCACCTCTTTGATTAATCCCTTGCTACTGCATCAGGGCAACTCTGTGTCACTTAGGCAGGGACCATAGTTAAAAGCTCATAACCAGCCCCAGCTCATTTGCACAATGTGGCTGAAAACCCCATGTGTGCTTCTGTGTAAGAAGTATCATGTTGTCCTTCATATTCCTACAGGGGAAATTCTTATTAGGCCCTTAATGATCCAAGGTCAAGAAATAATAGCTTATTTATTTATGACATCATCAACTACAATAATCCATGAAATCAACAGAACCAAAGCTACTCCTGTATGACAGGCACTCTTAACACTTCTATGGGTTTTCTTCATTTTTTTGTTATGAAAATGAGTTAGTAATTTGCCTTTCAGAGGCTGGACAAAGACAGTAATTTCATACAAGTGGCATCACACGAAACAAAGCTGGAAAGATTACTGTGCTGGGCATAGTCCTGCCATACTGCAGAACACACTACACAGAGGAAAGATGCCCTAAAAATACCAGAGATCCAACTGTCAGGTTTGGGTATTGTTAGCAAACACTCTAAGAAACTTTAGCATGTTGACACATTCCTCCACTACTGGGACTCAAATAAAATGCCAGCAGGCAGACCTCAGAAGAACTGATGGAGGAAAGGGGGAGTTTAAACTCCTTCCCACCCAAAAAATCATGCTTTGGACCAGCAATGCTGTCCTATTATTCACTGGCTCAAAAATACTGATTCAGCAAAGAATTTAAGCATGTGCCTAAATTTAAGCAGTTTAATTAACTTTGACGTCAGTGAGCCTACTTCTGTGCTTATAATTAGATATGTGCTTGCTGAAGCAGAGCCCATCTGAATAGAATCTCGTTGATTTTAATTTGGCCCTTTGTCTTTGCCCCTCATTTATTCTTTGCAGTGACTGAAGGATTAGTGCTAAGGTTCTGGCTCAGGAATGCACTTGAACAACTCATCTTCACTCATACCATGCAAAAAGAAGCTAAGTAAGTCTCAGAAAATAAGCATAGACCTAAGTGTTTTCCAAAATAATGATAGTTTCATAGATGAAGAACACATGATGGTCCACATGTGGTTCTTTTTGTTAGTCAGATCTTTTTTACAAGATAGACTTTTTTTTTTTCCATTTTCATAAAGAGCTAAAAGTATTGTTCCACACACTATAAATAAAAATTTACAAGTAAGCAGCTACTTCAGAGAGAAATTAAACTTTATAGGAATCCTTTCACAGTGTTTTTAGTTCTTGCAGCATGGAAAAGCCTGCTGTAAATGTCTTATTTGTTCATTTAAATGATGGACTTTAGCTCCCAAAATCTGGGATATTTTAAGGTCATGTAAAAACAGTCACAAAACAGTAAAGCATTAAATTAACTTTAAAAACAAAACAAATAAACAAAACCAAAGCAAAGTAAACAAAAAAGCCCAATACCAATACTGCATGGAGAATGAAGAGAACATGAACATTGGAGATCCAGTCATCAGAAAGAACAGTTCAAGTCCCTGGGGTAAAAAGACAATGAGGAACCTCCACAGCACACTAGAGCAAAACAGCAAGATCAAAGCTTCAGCTCCTGCCAGGCATTTCTGCTAAACACTTCTAGAGAAGAATCTGATGTCTTTTAACATGCCCATGAATTGGATACAGCATGCAGATAGCATCTTTAACAAGCCTTTCAACTCAGCTATTTCAGCCCATTCTTCTGTGTTTATGGCCTTTTAAAACCTGGAATACATGACAGCCATTATTAACTGCACAGATTCTACAATTAAAGGTGGATTTAGAAGGATACAGCAGTGCAGGGGGAAGAGGAAAACAGAAGGAAAACCAAGAACTGAGTTCAGTACAAAACACACTGCAGGAAGAGTTACTCAAACAAGGAGCCCCAAAGAGTACTTGTGCTGAAGATACTGCTGTCCATCAGTCCTGATCTACAAAGCTCCCTGCAGGGTTCCCTGATCCTCTGTTCCACAGCACAGCATGGGATGGATGACTGGGCTGCACCACCCACAGAACCACTGGCAGGTGCCTGAGCTGCCACAAAACTGCAAAGGATTTGTTATGCTGTTTGCATTAATTACACAGCTAAATCACCAACGGGTCTTTGAAAAACAACTATCTGAAATCCCATTGATTTAATGATTTTTCAGAAACCCTACCCACAAATATGTGCATGCAGCAAGATGGCTCATCCTTCATCTACTCAAAATCTGTTGTCACATATATAAATTTCTGCTGTCAAAAGAGCACTGGAAAAAAAGTTTAAAAAGTTCCAGCCTCAAATTAAAACTGAAGAGAAAGCTGACAATAGAAAGAAATCAACTATGTATCTACTTCATGAGTGTATTTGGAGAATAGAAAAGAATGTCCCAGCTGTGTTATTAAAGCAATAAGTGACAGCTCTTGCTCTAAGTGACAGCTACCAGTTCTTTTAAAACCTACTATCAATTTCTTTAAAGCCATTTAGTTTGTTAAGATGGGGTGATATATCGAAGAAGAAGAAGAAGAATCCATCTAGTAGTTTTAGTTTTGAGGGTATTATTTGCTTATTAACTTGCACATGCCATAAGGAGAACCTGCAGATATCATAAAACTTCATTATCCCATCCCCATGACTTTGGATTTTGAATTAGCACATGATTGGGTTTCCCTGGATACTACTAGATTTTTTTCATTCTATAATTTATATTTTTATCCTAAGGTTCAGCCTCCCCCACAGTAACTCATTTGTCTAGAATTTGCCAACTTTACAGGCAGAACAGGAATTTGCTGTCCATTTCCTCTGCTCTCCAAATGTGACCTCACCCTTCTTTGCTCTGTATCTTTTTGCTGCATCAGTAAAAGGAATAAAACTATTTCAGCTCTGTCATCTCTACTCTTCTACCACTTTACAAACAGCTGCCAAAATAATGGGCACTATTTATTGTGTGGGACAGATGATGTTTGGTCTGGGCACACTGAAAACACTGAATCCACAGTGTCTCACCATCCTGTACACAGCAGTCCAGGCTTTTTCTCCAGGGAAGAGGCTTAGAGTTCATCACTAACAAATAGTTTTCTCGGCATGGAACCTTAAAAAGTAACTCCAACATTGCTACATAAGACAGCGATTTTTGTACACATGAGCCTTCTCAAGCACAGTTTTATTTTTCAATCTCTCTGCAACCCTTTTAGCTTTATTGACCTCATGATAAGTAGAGTTTTTGGACAGAGAGATGAAAGCCAGATAAAAACATCACCTGTTGCAAATAAACACAGTACTAGAACAATGATCCAGTACAGACTTGTTTTTTTTTTTTCACCTTTGTAGACTAAATGGCACCTGCAGAATAAAGCTTCCTTTCATGGGGCAATGTATGTAATTAATATCTGACTATTCCAAGTTTTGTTTTCAAACCACAGTCCAGATATACTTACTTCACAACACATATACATATATGCTCATATCCCTTCCACATCCTGAGTTAGTTTTGTTTTCTTCTTTTCTCTACAAAACTCCTCTCCAGAATGATTTGTGTCACACTGAGATTTGTCAGCCATGTATCAGTGTTAGCTTTTTGAAGACAATCCTTAGAGGTCACTATCCTTCTACAGAGTTTAGGATCATATGATTGACTAAATCTAAGATTTAATTAAATGTTGGGCAAATACATTTCCTCTCCTCCCTAGATTTGAAAATATTACCCATCACAGGGCTGGAAATTCTGGCCCTTCCACTCAATCTGAGTGAAAGCTTACATTTGTCACTGATGCATGGAGACGTGAATTCTACCAGAACAAGAAAATATGAGGAACACAGAAGATACTTTCAACTGCAGAAGCCTGTGAGAGCACTACAGCAGTCTGAAGTGCTGACTGAACCAAAGGGACTGTGCCAAGCCAGACAAGGCAGTTAGGATTTCCTCTCTGCTTTTCTAACATTACCTTCAGTGTTTGCTACAACACACATTGTAATCAGAGGAAAGGAAAAATTGCTGAAATGCCTCTGCACACATGGCTGTTCCAAAGGGATGCTGAAAACCACTCTGCTGCCCTTAAAAAGGACTGAGGTCTGTTTGAAGCATAGCTCCCAGCAAGGATTCCACAGGAAGACTGGCTCCTGAGCTCTGCTCAGCTGACTTCTTTGCCCTGACACATGACTTGAGTTCTCATATTAGCAGTAAAGTCACAAACTCTGAATTTTGGTGTGTCAGAGATATCTTCACAGTATCATCAGTAATTAATCACCAAAGGATCCCACTAAGCCTCCAGCAGTGGTGTGATGATCCACCAGCTTTGTGCCACTGGCCTGAGAACTTTGCTCTCAGACATTACTGCTGTTTCTAATCCCAGCCTTCTGCTCCTTACAGGCACTGAACGGTTCTGCAGGGGGCTGACCCTGCTTGCACAGAACAGGAACACAACACTTCCTCCCACCCTTCTATCAAGATTCTCTAGAAGGCAGATCAGTGCCCAGACCCCACACCCAGCACACACAGGGGCTGAGACAGGAGCTCCTGAGTGACAGCTGTCACTGTGCTGCCACTGCCCTGGCTGAGCAGCTTCTGCCTTCCTGCTCACTGCAAGCTGGGAGCAATAGTTGTGTGCAAATGAACACAGAATTTCCTCCAGTCAAAGACTCTGTCTTTACCTATTAATTTTTCCACACACCAAAAGTAAAAAGTACCTCTCTCTTTTGGAACATTTTTTTCCTCACATTTTGACAGTTGCTAGACCAAAATGTCAGTCTAGCTCTTTTCTGCTCATCTTAGGTATTGAATGTGTAAATTAGCTAAACTGCATAAAATTTTAAATCAGAATTTAAAATCAATTTGCTGTCCTGTAAGACATGCTAGATTTTGTAACAGAACAGAGAAAGGAGTCTTGCACAATTTGCACAATGGCTCTAACAAAGACCTGCCCAAATCTTTGGTTTTGCTCTTAAGACAGCACAACATTGACACAATTTTAGTACCTCACTGCTTTTGCTCTGGTCACAACAGTTACTGTAGCTACTGCTTATTATTTCAAACACATTTGGTTGCAATACTAGAAAACCTCCAAAGCAAAATCCCCTTACAGCCTGCAGTGGTATGTAGCTTTTCAAGGACCACTAGGTCCACTACAACATTCCTACTGGGAGACAGCAACTGCTATAAATTTCTGGCAATTAACCTCTCACAATCTTATTTTAGACCAGCAGTGCTTCATTTTTCACACTGAAAACTTAGAGGTCTCTCTGGTTCTTTGCCTTAATTGAAATTGCTTCTGTAGTAAATACACTAAATAATTTCATTTTGTTTTTTCAGTGATGGAAAGACAGTATCTTCCAGAGTGAGCAAGATTAATGTCTTTTGGGTCTGACCAGGCAGTCATAAGGGAAACTATCACATGTGAAACAAATACCCTGCTTTGTACACAGATGTTCACTGTTCAATTTATTTCCTCAAGAGCAGCTCCTGTTCAGTCTTCTATTATTGAGTTCAGAGCCAAGTCAGTCATACTTGCCTTTAAAAATGTTTAAATTTATGCTTCCCTGGAGAACTTGCTTTAGAAGATGCACATGTTAAACCATTCTGTGAACCTGAAACTAAGGACTGATGACTGTGTCTGTGGGTTTGAATCTACAGAGCCCTAAGCAGGGCTTTGGGAAACAACAGCACAGGCAGCCAGGATTTAAAAATCTGTAACTTGTGCTATCCACTGAAATTAGTAGCCCCAGCACACCTGAAGTGCAGGCATTTCTCAAAGAAATAAGGAATGTATTGAAGAGGGTTGAATTAGTTTAGGTCATAGAAATGAGATTCAAACCAACTTAATTTTCTAGTTAGAGTCACACCTTTTGGAGTTTATTATTGTTAAGCTACTAAACTTCATGAGGAAAAATCTTATTTCTTGCACTTATTCCTCAAGTCAGATGTTATTGATATCTTCTACAAAGCAGATTTACCTTACATGGAATTGTCAAGAATAAACTCTGGATTTATTGGGATACTCACAGAAGTGTCTCAAAATAACATATATTGCATTTTCATCAGAATACCAAAAAATAAAAAGGAAGTTATTTACCTTGGCTTCCAGAAAACCTGCAGATGAAAGCAAATCTGAGGGTTTTTCTTTACATGTTTTACTGGAAGTATAAGTAGGTACAGGCAAAAACAATCTATAAAAAGGAAACAATCCAAAAACCTCATCAAATGTGAACATACTGACTTCTACTGAACTTCTCAGAAAAACAGCACATGTTACAAGAAACAATATGCTTTCTTCTTGGGAACATATTGCTTAAGAGTTCTCTTCCAAACTATTTTCCTTTATTCTGTGGTCCTTCTCCTTGAATTCCCTCACATGAAGATGCACTAAGACTAAAACAAATCAGAACTATCTATGATGATGAATCCTTATGATTTTTTGTTTATTCTTCACTGGTATTTTAATGAATGTACTGTATCACTTAGAACCTTTGCAAATACCATGCTATCAGCACACTTTAATGGTGTGCTTAAATATGAGCATTAGAAAATAGGAAATAAAAACACTTTTTAAAAACTTCTCAGTATGGAAATGCCTCTTTTTAAAGAGAAATACTACATATAACATCTTATCTACTAATCATTGTTTTTCTCAGAGTGTCATGTTTAGAGTACTCAGAGCAGGAACTTTTTTTCACAGGCTGACTTCATGCTGCAGACAAGCCTGGAGGAATTAGGGATGGATCTGAAAATGTGAGCTGTGGAATCTCAATTGTATTTAGGAAGTGAACTTGCTGTTCTTGGAGCCTGATGATCTGATCTGTTCACACAGTTCATGCTCTCGTGGTTCAGCCCTCCAGCAGCACAAAAGCTCCCAGTCCCCATGGAAGCTGCTGTGTTGCTGTTCTCATAGGCAGACTCCTCCTGAACTCCTCTGAATGCCTCCAGGATACACAGGCTAATAGGAGAGCACTGGCAGTGAGGTACATTTGGATGTACTGCAGCTCCAAAGGGAACAGGCTCAGGACTGCTTGCTGTAAGCTGTGAAAAGGCAGCTTGTGAAGGGTAAATGCAATTCTAAGAGTTTACCTTCTTCTCTCCCATGAATATATGCAGGCTTTCACAGCTGTCTCCCCTCTTACTTGCCATTTGTGACTTACCTCATCTTCAGAGGGAAGTTACTCAAAACAACATAAAAATCAAAATTCACACCTAGAACAAGATCTAAGCTGTCTCTACCACCAAATCTTCAGCTGTTCTCAGCACATATGGAATCCCTGAAGCAGAAGACAGAAAACACTGATACAGATCAACAGAAATCTTCTCTGGGGAATGCCAGCTCCAGTCCAAGTGAAAGTGTGCCGCACACATTAGGAAAAATTCTTCCCAGGAACTGCATGATAAGTTAATGCACTACACATTCAAATCAGGTAAGTACCAGCCTCAAGAAAATCCAAGGCACAGGCCAAGAAAAGAGCAGAGCAAGCTTGTTGCTGTAGTTGAGTGTCCACAATTTCTTCAAGTGCTATAGTAAAGGCATTAGAGTAAAAACGTTCCAACCTGGCAACAGTTTTACCGTGACATCTCTCAAAGTCAGAATTGGTACCATGGTAACAAGGACCAGTGAAATGTCAAGAACAGGCCAGATACACCACCTGGTATTTTGGCCAGTCAGAATAAAGAAGCAGCAGCTCAGCCATGCAACCTTCTTTATAAACATAGGTGTTCAAGTGTACAGTAGAACAGTGAATGCCAATAAAGAAGTGAATTTTCACCAAAATAATACCTATTGATATGCCATGAGGTCCTCAAGATCCCTGTAAAAATGAAGAGGAGCTGCCTAGCTGAGGATAATGAAAATCTGACACAAGTATGATCGTGTTTCCTACGAGCAGAAGGCAGATCAAACACATGAAGAGCAGACCTCTCAGAGGAAGGGAACAGGAACAACCCAAACAAATAAGGCCCAGTGGGAAAAAGCTTCTCATTCTGCAGGCTCTTCTTAACCTCAAGATGTCTGAGAGCTGACTACTGACGTGTCTGCCATATGTCAAGCCAACCTGACAGAGGCTCAAGATACAGGATATGACTGCCAAAACTGCAGGTCTTACAGAGCTTTGCTCTGAGTAAACTCATGGGTGAGACAAATGGGTGAAGTCCAGTGTGGCTTTTCTGCAGCCAATGTAAATGTGGCTGTCAGAGAGTTCAGACATGAATTAATGCTGCCTGCCACTGAGCACCACTACTGACTGCTTCCTTCTGGTCATGGGAAGCTGCCAACTTCATTAAGAGAAACTAATAAAACTAACCTCATAATCTAAATTAATTAAGAATTAATTACTCATTTATTTGTAGTATCCATACTATAAATCATTAGGAAAGAAAGACAGTTGCAACAAAAGTGTATCCTGCCAACAGATGTACCAGAGCAGAATTATTTTATCTGTATGACAACAAAGTGTCCCAGCTGAAACCATGGCTCTGCTGCACTGCATAACCACCTGCAGGGGAAGAGGTGGGTTCTGTACTGCATGAGACTGAATTTAACTAAATGGGATAAATAAAAGCGAGATGGAAGGCATATAATTATCCTTGCTTCAAAAATATATAACTACAAAACTGAGAGCAAAGCAGATAAGGGCACACAGTGAGAATCTGTGCTAAGAGCAGGGAAGTGAACTTAGAGGTCACCTGAAATGTTGACAGTTTTCAGCACCAAAAGCCATTTCACAAGGTAACAGCTAAAAGAAAATAATACCTTTATTTTAATGAGGATTGTCAAGTGGATGGTTTTAGGACACCAACTTTAACTACCAATGGATTAGATATCTGCATGGAAATGCATTAGAAATTTAGGATGACAGACAAAAAGTTCTTAACCAGCTTCCAGCTACATCAAGAACCACATTACACAATTTCATACACTGAATTTTATCTTTAAAAAGATAAAATTATCTTTCCATTTTCCTTTACTCTGCTCCATCCCTCTCTACTGTCATTCTAGCTGAAAATATTTTTAAAATGCAACTGCCCTAATAATTCTGAAACCCCCACTTATTTCAGTGTTTTATTCAATTTACAGCAATATGTTTTTGTGTCAATATTGTACTGTAGCACCATAGATCTTCTTGTTCTGAGTTGTTCATTAGTTAGTACTTACATACATTTCATAACTCAGTTTTCATTTCACAAACAACCCAAGCTTTTACTCTGCTTACTTATTCTTATCAGCCACTTTCCTAAGTGCAGAGACAGCATTTGTATTTCTTCTCCAGTCATATAAGACCATTTTGACTTGACTTGCTGGAAATCTTTGGTGTGAGGCATGAGACTGACAATTTACATGCTGTTTCTTTCCTAACAGAGGCCTGTCAATCATTTGGTCCCTTCAAGCTGGAGGGATGCCATCAGCCTTGGCTGGAGTAATTTCTATTCTATGCTTGTAATCCTTTTAGCCACCTCTCTTTGCCTTGTCTCCACAGATAATGTGAGCATTATTACAGAAAACTTTGTAAAAGTGTTAATCTAGTCCTATGGTCCCCCATAACCTAGAGGTTATCTTTACTTTCCACCTTTTTATTCAGTCTCATTGTGGCATCATTTCTTTCCTTTTATATAATCTCTGGAAGTTTGATTTGATAATACACCAAAAGACTCTTTGCCCAATCTCTACTATCACTTTGAAAATGTATCCTGATCAGGACATACCTTAGGTCTCAGTATCTTGTCCAGTAATGTTTTAACACTTCCATTTGCTAGCACTCCCACTGCAAATACCTTTGTTAACCCAGGGTCCTATTTATTTACAGCTTTGGCATCCTCCTCACAAGAACAGCCCTATTATATCACAGTTTGAGGACTGAAGCTAAAGAAATAAAAAAACTGCACAATATGGAGTTCTCAAATACTATGAAGTTTCAGTCCATACTTCATATAAAATCAAGATTATTAAGCAATACTGCTCTTGAAAAGTAAAATCAGAAGCACACCAAGCACAGCCTAAGGGATTGAAAGCAAAGTGATATCAAAAAAGAGTTGCCTTTTCTGCTATCAAACAGCCAACACTTAGCTGCTCGTCCAAGCTATCACAGCATTTGTTTGCTGTAGCTGCTCAGTGACTGCTAAAGTACCTTTTCTGCACAGTTCTGCCCTCAGGCTTCTTCCTTCCTCTCTCTCTTTACAGAGATACTGAACACTGTCCTTTTCTGACAAAGCTCCCTGTATGATCTCATCCTGTCGTCCCCTTGTCTGGCCTCAGCTTGGCCTCCTGACAAAAGCAAAAGCAGAAAAGTAGCTACAAGAGCAATGAAGTTCAGTAGCTCGATAAAGTATCTTCTTAAAAAAATATTTCAGAAAAGAAAATTGATCCCTCTCTTTCCCTTCACCCCCCACTTTTTTTTTTTTTTTTTTTAAATAAACACTTTAATTGGTGAACTCTTCTTTATTCGAGTACTACATGACTTAAAATCTTTTACAGGAAGGACAAAAGCATCAGATATGCTCAAAAAAAGTCCAAGCAAACACTATTCAGAGAGAAGAGCTTCAGGTTTAAGGAAGAAAAGCCAGAATGCATAAACACCTATACACTCACACATAAGAGCAACTCAGGCTACTGCAGTCTGGAAGCAAATGAGCAGCAGCCAACCTGCTGGGCCATTCCCTATAGGTGTCACAACAAGGCAAAGGAATGTGCAGGAAGGTCTGGGGAGCAGCTGTCACCAAAAGAGACACATATATTTTTAAAGGCTTTGTCATTTGTCTCCAGGGTGGGAAATGCTGTGTTTGACCTCCTGCTGAGGCAGCTCCCCTGTTGCAGCAGCATGGGCTAGAAGAATAGAAGGCAGCAGCTATTATTTCAGGTACAAACACCAGAAAGCAGAGACAAAAGGCACAGTCATTAAACCGTCATTTCTATTTAAAAACACACATGGCAACTTATTAATACTTTTCATGCTGCATGAACCTCCCCCCCTAGGCATTCTCCAAAACAACTTGTATTAGCTAATTGCTAGCTATCTCAATGACCAAGTAAAACAACCAAAAAGCACATCAAACACTGTCTGGGCAACACCAAACAAGCCTGGATGGGAGAAGCCAAGGAACTGGCAGCTCTTGGTCTGGTGCCCTGCCTTTCTTCCCCAGCTGAGGCTGTGCCATCTGAAAAGCTGCCCTGCCCAGCTGCAGCCTCCTGTCCCTCCCTGCTTGCCCCCTGTTTGCCTGGACTCTGATCTGCCATCTGCACTCCTTTCCAGCTCAGCAGGGAGCACCACCACAACAGCCTGAACCAGCTGGGATGAAACATCCTGGGGCCATTTCCAAGAACCAAGGGGTGGTTCTCCCATAGAGCTGAGCCAATTTGGCACTGGCTGCTCTGCCCTCCAGCCTCAGGCTCCAGCCCACTTCCATCAGGGCTGAGTGAGATCCAGGCACTGCCATGGGGACCCTGACTCTCCTGGAGCTCTGCAGAGACACAGCTCAGGGAGCAGTCAAACAGCAAAAAAGCCACACAGCAAAAGCTCTTCTGCCAGAGAGATCCCTGAACAAGCTGAGGGTGGGAACTGCTGGAGAACAGGAGCAGGACTGGAGGGGTCCCTGCTCCCCACAGCAGAGCTGCAAAGCCTGCCAGCCACCACTGCCAGGCCACCCCAGGCTCCCTGCAGACATCAGTCACCAAGCCTTGTCCCAAGATGTGAGGAGGCACTAAGGTGGATGGCCTTTGAAAGGATTTGGTGCAATTATTTTCCCCAATGTTCACCTACACAACTATGTTTTAATTAGAAAATCTTTATTTCTCTTAGCATTTAGAGAACGTCAGACACTAAACAACGTGGATTAAAAATGTTTCCAGAGTGATCCCACTGGCAGCATTAAATTCATACTTGGAGGAATGAATGCAAACCATTGTAAATTCCCCTTAAGCCTGGAAGAAGGGAAAAACAAATTCTTATTCATTAAAATTAATGCCATTTGATATCTACATCAGGGGATTTCTGCAGGAATGTGACTGGAAGAAGTGTTGAAGGTGTCTTTCATTAGATGCAAACAAAAACAGAAGGAGTTTCTCAAAACAACCTGTAAGCATCCCTGACAACAATTTAAGCAAATCACAAAAGACAGCTTTCAATGATGCACACTCTCTACAAGAAAAGCAAAGGACAATCTCAACATTTTTACAAAAACTGAATGAAGGAGCAGAACCACTGCTGTATTCAAAATCAGCAAATGTTAATGCACTCTGATGTGGAAAATAACCCTTTAAACAGAGTCTGTATGTTCTGAAATGACCTCACTTTTGTAACCCCAGTCTGTCAGTCTTTCAAACTGCCTATTCAATGATGCAGCTCTCAGAGCTCATATGTGAATGTGACATCCTTAGAGCAGGGGCTATATGTGACATTTCACAAAATATTTTGGGTATACCCCAAAATATGAGTATGTAACACAGATAGTAAGAGCACAAAAAGAACAGTGTAGATGGGCATGATGAAACACCAGGGAGACCTGGTGAAACAGCTGTACACATAGTAATACTAAAGGAGTTGTGAAATCAAATATACCAGATCATTGAAAATAAATTACTTATATATACAACTGGGAAATAAGAAGCAAAGCAAAGGACTGAGAAGGGTTTTAGACTGTACTGAGAAAAAAGCACATGATTTACCAGCTTTCCCAGTATTCTACCAATTAAAAAGGGAAAGACTGAACTCTCTACTGAGTGCTAAGATTAAAAAAAACTCTCACATATGTTCCTCAAAAAAGTAATTACTGGTAGAAATCAAACACTGGCATTGGGCTTCTCTAGACCATGATGACTGACCAACAGTTTTCAAGACTACTCCCTCAGTGAGCCCTAAAGGAAAAGGACTGCAACATCTGATTCTCAGCCTCACCTCTAGCAACACACTGATAGAGAGACACATCAGGAAGAATTAGTAAGAGAGGGGAATAGCTGTATTTTAGAAGAAAATTTAATGCTGCCACAGTTGGAAAACCTCCCTTGATAAGTTTTCTCTTAAAAAATAAAACAAACAACCAAGAAGAGATGTGATAGCTAACTAATGGATAAACTTAATAGGAAGTCAGAAAAAAGAGACATTGTGCTTGGTCAACAGAACGTTTTATCCTCCACACAGTTTTCCTGGATGAAAATCAGACAGTTTATTCAACATTTAGTAAGATTAATGGTCCCTTCCCATACAAAGAAATAGAACAGTAAGTGAAGATGCTTTGATGTGAAAGCCACTTTTGCATGAGGAATTGCTTAGAACACTTAGAACAAAAAGTTGCCATGAGTAAAGAAGTTTGGGGCTGATAAAAACTGAAAAGGAACATGAAAAGAAATATTAACACCCAATCAGTTGGCTAAAAGTCACTATTTTGGAAGAAGGTAACCTTTTCAGATGTTCCAAAATGGGGACTGCATACCAGTTTAATACTGGGCAGAAAAGTTATCCAGTCTCAGTCTGGAATGGAACAATTATCTTCCTGTTTTCCAAGCCAGTGCACATTATGTTGACATTCATCAGCTAAGAAAAGGAGAACCAGAATTAAATGCTCCAGTTAAATCGAACATGTGAGAAGCAGGAAGACCCTTAAGTGCACTTTCTAAATCTCTAAAAGGAGCAATGGCAATACATCATGATCAAATATTGCTACTTGGTCAGAGATCTGTAACAGATTATTGCTGTAAAATACTGGAAAAATGGCTACTTCACATTACAGCAATAGAATTACTACCTACTTTTGGCCCAAAATTCTAATGCTAAGGACTATATGTACATGAAACCATGGTACTTGTTTGTACAGGCATATGAAGTCAAGGAGTACAATTTCTGCAATAGATAAACCAGGGAGTGCAGAATGGATGTGAAAGATTTAGAGGTTGACACATGACAGAAAATCAATGGTTTACCAAGACAGAGGGGTCTGAGCATGTTCATTCCCACCATGAAATTACTAAACATCTGTGCTTCTGGAAGCAGCATTTCATCCATGAGATCAAACAGGGCAACAAACAGCACTAGCTGGGGAAAATATAAATTTCCAAAGTCACGTATCCTCAGAAGAGCATGCTATTGAAATGCTAAAAGCAACAGAACTATAAGCACCAAATATGTGTTTGCTTTTGGTTTTGTGTTTTTACAGAATGCAAGACAGTCAAAGGTAGCATTTTTTACAGAATATGATCATCTGAGAATCAACAATACATCAAAAAAAGGCTTTTCCTACCAGCTGATTTTGGAGTGAATTTGTCCCTGTTGGCTGCACATACTGCCAGTAGCCTGTATCCAAGATCCAAGTCAAATCCTTGCTGAGCTGCCACTCGACTAACCACCTGCAGAGGGAAAGAGAGAAAGCTTTGTTTAGAAAGCACTTGTGTGAGACACCTGAATTTGCTGCAACAGCACAGTACATGGTATAAGGCAGTGCTCCCCAGAAGTTTCTAAAACAGCACAGTGAACACAGGAGTATTCTGGAGATCCAATTATTTGACCACCTGTCAGAAGAAAGGCGTGGTAGTTCCACGAAAATTGGAGAGACAAAAGCCAGAAGAAATAATGGAGGAGCAATGCATGTAAAGATTGTATAGAATACACCTTCCTGTATTTGAGATGTGAGGATGAGAGATGCTCAGTCTCCCTCTCTGTTGCACAGCTCCTGGCCCTCTCCCAAGGGCAGTGCCCGGTCCCTTAGGTTATAATGCCTGCTCCATGCTGCTGGGCAGGGCTGTCCTAGGCTGTGCTCAGTGTCACAC
Source organism: Oenanthe melanoleuca (assembly GCF_029582105.1). NCBI lineage: Eukaryota > Metazoa > Chordata > Aves > Passeriformes > Muscicapidae > Oenanthe > Oenanthe melanoleuca. The sequence continues at coordinate 11,704,381 of NC_079340.1, forward strand.
TTGCTGAATTTCAACAATACTGTATTGGGAAGCACATTTGCTGCAGTTTTAGAATAAACAGGCCTGTGCAAGAAGCATTTGCCTAACATTAAATTAGGGAAAGACTGTTGTTGTTGTTGACTGATCTAGAAGAACTAGCAAAACCAGGCAAATTGAAGACTGGAGTTAGGGACAACAAGCAGTCATCTGTTTCTCCTAGCCAGCAACCCAGCTATCAGCCAAGAACATATCCTCTTTAAAATCTGCATAGTACAAACACAATACCACAGTCATTCTGCCAAACGATGCTGAAGTTATACACAGCACAGCTTTTCTATTGCCTTCCAGTGGCACATGATGACTTCAGGCTCAGAGGCACAGATAAAACAGATTATTCTTAACAGTGCCATTACTCCTTTGCATTAAAACAATGGTGAAGGAACTGCACAAGAAACAGAATGCCATTTCCTGAGGCAAAACAAAGTCCCTATCTTGAATAGCTTACAGTACACGAAAATAACCTTTTCCCACCCTTTCTTCATCTGAAAGCTTCTTTCTGAATAAATTACACTGCAATTATCTGTGTCCAGGACTGCAAAAAGCAACAGTATAGAACAGAGTGAAGAACTAACATATGTGATAACTTACAAACACTATTCTGTACTTTTTCCAATATATCCACTTTTCCTAATTAACAATTAAGAATCAAATTTACTTCTTAAAAAAGAATTAACATGAATGAAGTTTCCAGGTAGATTTTTTGCTCTGTTGCTCCTATTAATTTAAAAATGAGGCATTCATAAGGCTTAATCAGTGGCTGTGTTCCCTCCCAAAGTTTACTCCTCCCAACCTCAAAACTGAGAAGACAGCTTCAGGGAAAAGAAATGAAAATTGGGGATAAGCAGTGCAATAATGCACACCTATTGTTTTATCACATTCATTTACAATTACAATTTTCAGACAGAAAAGTAAAAAGGAATAAAATAAAAGAAATAATGCAATTATTTTAGATAAACAAAAAAACATTTCCAACTTGGTAGATCAGCCTTTAATGCTTTACACTTAGAAGTCCAGCTGTATCTTGCCTAAGACTCTGGGTCCAATCTTACAAAAATAAGAAAAAAAAAATAAACTACAACTACTACTACTACTACTAAATAAAAACCCACTCACAAAACCATTCAAAAACAGAAAAACAAGAGCAGAATATGATATGCCATGTTTCATGGTAAATTAGCATTAGGAGTGAAGACTGGTGGGCTGCCATGAGATCTGGAAAACACTTACATACTTGAAAATTTGTTTCCTTTTTCTACTTCCAGTATCACTGTACTTCAGCCACCCAAAAGTAGATATTGGAGGGGGATGAGAAGAGACAAAAAGTTCTTCTAAGAAATCCAAAATAACTCCTTGCTAAAGGCTCCTGAGGACAATGTCTCATGAATGTGCAAACATTATTAAACTCCTATTCCACCATCACAGAGGAACACATTTGAGAGTGCCAATCTGGTCTGTAAAACAATGCAGAAAGGGCCCTCCTATTTTCTGTTTTGCAAAACCATATAATCATTAAAGCATTTATTTTGAAACTGGATAGGAATGAAGGCAGAAACACCTGTTCTTCAGTGGGCACACAGTAACTCAGGAAATGCATTGGCTGCTTATACACTAGATTCACTTTAAAACATGAAACTACCTATCCTGAGACTCTCCTAGCAAGAGACCAAATCACTACTCTCAACTGACATCTTGCTAATTATGGAAAAATTCTACAAAGTAACTCAGGAAACAGAGAGAACTGTAAAACCCACAAAAGCCAAGTTCTGCTTGCACTGTCTTCACTGAGTGCACTGCAAAGCCTTGGCCAGTGCAGTCCTAACCACAGGCTGATGCCTAACTTTTTGTACTCCCACATCACATCAGCTTCCTTTTTTAATCTCCCCTGCCAGAGAGCAGTGCCATGAAGCTCAGGGGGAGGAAAGCAGAGCTTTCCAGCCCAAAGCTGACCCCACACACCCTGATGGGCACAGCACAGCCTGGCAGCACCCACCTGGCAGGCAGCAGCTGAGGCTGTGCCCCAGCAAGCACCACAAAGGGCTGAGCATGAGAAGGCAGAATCTGAACTTGACAGGGTGCAGAAGTCAGACAGTCAAACTATTACTTACTTCTTCATGCAAAGTGTGAGGGAAAACAAACTGGAAATTTGTTTTAGAAAAAAAAAAATCTAACTTTGAATTAAAGTGCTTCCACTGACAAACTGCACAAGAAGTCCCTTTTTCCTCTCAAAAGACCAACAAAACCCACAGAAACTTAACAGAAAGCAGATATTTCTAATAAAATTTCTGTTTTGCCAAGAGTAATTTTCCACCTACAGTTTTCTTGTATGCACTCCTTTAAAATGCAGAAAGAGGGTCTATTAAACAAACTGGTGGAGTTGTGCTCAAGGGGGCCTTCTCTGGTCCCTTCTGCTCAACTTGGTCAACATGAATAGGGCAGTGCACATCTATTTCCTTTACAAGGAATGGTTAGGTCAACTATGAGAAGTGCTTACAGCATTGCAGAAAGAACTCATAGTTGAACACATGGTGCCAGCTGCACGTTGTTTGAAGTTTTTAACAAGGCTTACAAGCATTGTCTGTATTTAATGTTTTCCTTTCACCTGTGACAGGTTAAAGACTTACATTTATTTCAAAATTAAGGTCAATGGAACAGATCATCCCCCTCCCAAAACCCTGTTTCAGGCTGTCTACAATTCAAGTCAGACATTGCTCACTTGGTACTTGTCAAACTTTCCTCTGTATGCAAGGGACCCCCTGGCTCTTTAAATAGACACTGAGAATTCTCAGAAACAAGATGACAAATACATCATAGGAACATGATCCACAAACCACAAAGAAATAGCTACAAGACATTTGGTAAGTTTAATATATTCAGGTCAGCAGACCCTGATGAAATTTACCTTTGAGTGTCTCAAAGGAACTTACCTGGACAAACAGTGCAACTGCTAATATTATCTTCAGAAATTCATTCAAGACAGAGAGCTTGGAGATATACCAAAACTGGTTTTAAGACTGTGAAAGCTGACTGTCAGAAAGTACAGATATCCAGATAGACAGCAAAAAACAAAGTATTAAAGAAATATAAGGTGAGCAATACAGAACATCATCATGAATGCATCAGCACCACACAATTCCCTTCTTTGACAAGTTACCATATCCTAACTCCAACACATTTTTTGACATTGCCTTATGTAACCTATTGTAACAAAGGAATAGAGCCCAGATGACAGAAGTATAAATTTTACTCACATTGTTAATTACTAGTTCTTTGTCAAATTAAAACTTGAGCTTGTTACAGGTAATTTCTATGTATTTAGTCCTGACTTGGACAATGACAGAGTTAGCTGCAAAACCTCTAGGTGGTTTTGCAGGCAAAAGAATCTGCAAACACTTAACAGGACAGGTAAGAGTTTAAAATTATCATTATAACCTGGAAAAATGTTGCAAAAATGAGACTGAAGAAATGAAATGCTACAGATTGGAAAGAAAAATAAAATGCCTAAATAGAAAATTAGGAACAGACATTCACCTTTTCAGTGTATATGTGACTCACTGGGAAAATGTTTGAGGTATTAAAAATCATCAGGCACTGACCTACCTATCATTCTCTGGATTTTGGAGGGTAAGGGCATTTACAGTAGACCAGACTGTATCTGTATCAAATTCTGGCTTGGAGAAAAAGAGTAGACAGCATGGTCCCTTAGGTCTGTCCCAAGCCAAACCTCAGTGATTCCAGACACCTGCTGCCAACTGGAACCATCCAGCTCAGTCTTGAACCCTGTCCCAGGAATTCTACCACTTTTGAAACCTCCCGTCATTTCAGTCTTATTCAGGTGGGGATCAGATGGAATCAAGGCAACAATTTCAACACTCCTTTAAATATTATGGCTAAGTGATTATGATACCATTTGCAAACTCTTTCTCTAACTACAAATTCAAACCCAGCATAACAGCAAAAATTCAGACAGATGTAGATGGCACCACATGTTCATCCATGACTTCATTCTGCAATGCTGTAAGAACTTATCTTACTTAACCTAACCATACATAACATAGCATTCCATTGAAAAGTACTGCAATTTAAAAAAAAGCCAAACAGACATAGTTGCCAGTCCCACAACTACAAATTGAGATCATCATCCTTTATCATGGGTGAGAGAGGTGCTTGGCCAGCTCAAGGTTTAACACCTAACAGTTCTCTATGTTATTTTACAGTAACATTCCAGACAGTGAGACCTTATAAAAGCTAGTCTATTCCCTACACACACTTGCAACACCTAGCTTTTATTTAAATTTAGATATGGCACTAACAGCTATTTTAAGCTGTCTGTAAAGGAACATATACCCTATCTGCAAACAAACATTATTATAACATCAACTGCCAGTACGAAAATCTCATCACTCCAAACCTCCGAAATCTTTAATCTGAATAATTCAGATAAACAGCTTTCAAAAACGAGACATTGCATTCACTGTCTGTGACTCAGCTCTGCAGAGTTCCAGATGTCTGAACTCTCAGGGTCATTGACAGTGAGGAGAAAATGATGAGAGTGAGATTTTAATTACATTAAAAGCAGGCAAATATGGCTACCAGCATCTTTTCTCTGCTGAATTTACCTGCAATACTTCCCCCTCACCTCCTTTCTCCTTTTGCAAGGCTAAGGAGCTGCTCCACAAAGCTTCACTCCTGCCCTGCCTGTCATCACCCCACGAAGCACTGGAACAATGCAGCTCTCAACCTAACAGCCCTGTTAATCAAGAGAGCTACATGACTGCTTATTTCTAAACTCCCTTCCCATTATGTTGCACTTTCAATGAAACTCTTAACTAGCAGCAGTCAAGAGCACTCCCCCCTGCTGGCATCAGAATGAATTTTACCAATTCAATTTGCTGGTTGCTCAAAACTAAAAATGCCAGCTGATTGCTAGTTCAGACGGCTCCGTGTTCAGCCACTTGTGCATACTTGAAATTATCTGAATGCAGTTTGAAGACTACAGCAGAAATTTTGTAATTAGAATTCTGCAATGTAGATGGTAATTTTTCCCCCTCAGTAACACACAAAGATCAGATAAACAGGAAGCAAATTGAGGAATTTTCCAACATGAATAGTGATCTACCTCAAACAGAGAGGGATAAAAAAAAAAAAAGGTAAGAAAAGGAAGAAGAAATCTGTGATCTGAAGTCCTGATCTGATGAGACTCTTACACTCCAGTTTTAGAAGGGCTGCCTCAACAACAGAGACAATCAATGCAAGTCAGGAAAGTTATATATATCATTAAGTAGCTTCTTGCCTTTCATGCTTGAAAACATACATTAAGCAGGTTCTGCAAATGTAAGACTTTACAGAATCTTTATATTCAAATGAGAGTTTTCTTAAAAGTTATTTCCCACTCTGTAAGGCGGATAAGGGCCATATTTTCAAAGTAAAACAAGCCAGTATGTCTGCCATGCCCTCCTTGATGCTTCCTGCAAAGGCAACGTGAATCATGCAGAAGGGTGTCTCCTCCTTTACATCCTCTTCCTCTCTGCTTGTCTCTAACTACCACAAACATCGAAGAAAAGGTCACTACACTCAACCCTCTCCACTGAAAATTGTCCCAGAGGAAAAGAGGCAGGGATTGAGCTGTAATTAAGCCAGCTGGTCACTACAACACTGCTGCCACCTGAGTCCTGGCGCACTCGGAACAGCGATTTGCATCAAACATACACCGGTCATAGGAAGGAAGTGACAAGGGAATTCCAAAGCACTTCACTTTGGAGAGCAGCAGATCTGGGAGCGTTTTAAGCAAGCCATAAAGGGACCAAGTTTCGACAGAAAGGGCTCTGGGAAGGAGGAGCAGCGCACGGCGCTTTGCGGTGCTGGGAGCGCTCGGAAGCGGAGCGGAGCTCTGGAGCTGCACCCTGGCAGCACAGCACACACACACCCGAGTGCTCTGCAAACACAGAATGTGTGTGTAACACACCTGCCGAGCATCATGGAGCTCTGGAGCTGCACCTGGCAGCACAGCACACACACACCTTGTGTTTGCAGAGCACTCAGGTGTGTGTGTAACACACCTGCCGAGCATCATGGAGCTCTGGAGCTGCACCCTGGCAGCACAGCACACACACACCGAGCGCTCTGCAAACACAAAATGTGTGTAACACACCTGCCGAGCATGATGGAGCTCTGGAGCTGCAAACACAAAATGTGTGTGTAACACACCTGCCGAGCATGATGGAGCTCTGGAGCTGCACCTGGCAGCACAGCACACACACACCTTGTGTTTGCAGAGCACTCAGGTGTGTGTGTAACACACCTGCCGAGCATCATGGAGCTCTGGAGCTGCAAACACAAAATGTGTGTGTAACACACCTGCTGAGCATGATGGAGCTCTGGAGCTGCAAACACAAAATGTGTGTGTAACACACCTGCCGAGCATCATGGAGCTCTGGAGCTGCAAACACAAAATGTGTGTGTAACACACCTGCCGAGCATGATGGAGCTCTGGAGCTGCAAACACAAAATGTGTGTGTAACACACCTGCTTAGCATGATGGAGCTCTGGAGCTGCAAACACAAAATGTGTGTGTAACACACCTGCCGAGCATGATGGAGCTCTGGAGCTGCAAACACAAAATGTGTGTGTAACACACCTGCTGAGCATGATGGAGCTCTGGAGCTGCAAACACAAAATGTGTGTGTAACACACCTGCCGAGCATGATGGAGCTCTGGAGCTCTGCAAACACAAAATGTGTGTGTAACACACCTGCCGAGCATGATGGAGCTCTGGAGCTGCAAACACAAAATGTGTGTGTAACACACCTGCCGAGCACGATGGCAGCACAGCTTCTTCCACCTGAACTTTCTGCTCTGGAAGTCTTGGATACAAGGAGTGAATGTAACATTTCTAGGGCTCTCAGGGGCAGCTGCAACCTGCCATTTTCTGTGTATAGATATGCTGAATCAACTCTTCCATCTAATTAATCACACTCAAATCCTAATCTGATTAGAAATCTGATTTTTTGGAATGTCACAGGTTGATTTCTGATCATGTACTTTTCTGAATTAAGCAGAATGAATCCAGGCAAGCATGAAGTCAATGCAGCAGCACCTGCATTGCAGTCTGAGGCATCCTGTTATGGAAACTTCACATTATTCAGATATGTCATTCTTGTATTTTTTCTTTTTTAACATGTATGTCTTTTTGAACCAATTATGCTCTTCATAACGTATCAGACAAGCTAAAATATATTATCCTGTATTATGACACTGGGAGCAATTAGGACTTTTTTTTCTCCTTAAAATGATCTAAAATCATCTGAACCATCTCAATTCCAGGATTTTCTGAAGAGAAATGCAATTCAAAAGATTACTTTGCTATTGTATCAGTATCATTAAAACATGAACTTTTAGCAGATACTTGCATCAGTTTCTCACTGATGCTTATTTTTTCAGCAACTCTCATCAGCAGTGCAGATATGTTAGTAAGAAGTACAAGAGAACAAAAAAAAAAAAATTAATAACCTTTAGATGAAGTTCAGCTAGGACTACAGGTTTTTGTTCTGTTTGTCTGCTTGTTTTAATTTAAAGAGAAATATTTCTTTCACAAACATGGGTAGGTTTCCCACATCTGATGACTGAGGTGGACCCAGTATTTGGAGAGGAAAGTCTAGAATGTTAGGATTTGGAGGGAAGGCATTTAAAATTTAAATTTAAACTATTTCAATGACTATTTCAGCATAGCTTTTTGTGGACGATCTGGAGTAGGAAGTCTTTTCAATTCAGAATGCAAAGAGAGACTCAGATCCCAGCCACAGTGGTTAGAGACAACAGTTTTCACTACAGAAGCTCTCTTACATTCAGTGATTTGACCAGCAGTTCAGGTAAGCACAGCTCACTCACCTAAATTCTTCCTACTGTCCAAAACCATTGTAGTGATGGATTTTAATTTTCTTCATTAAAGGCCCTAGGTACAGCTACAGAGTAACTGCACACAGCTCTGCTTCTCTCACTTTTTTATTTCTTGATCAGACACACTGAAGAGCCCTAAAGAATGACAAACTTGGTGCCTTGTAAAGCTGAAGCACAGCAAGAGAACAAGGCAGTGCCCTTATGGTCCTTTATGGCTGCAGACAAGTCTGTAAATCTGTCCATTTTGTCTCAGCTGTCTCCTCATTTCCATTTGTGCCTCAGCACCAACACAAGCATTATCCAAAGCCTTCAATAGGATCATTTACATGTTAAACTGCCTGGCAAGAGCAGACCTGTGGGATGAGACTACACTGGACCTGAGAAGAGGCAGAAATGAATGAAATAACCTGGGCCAAATACTGACTGAAAGTAATTTCTACTTTGAAGCATTCTTTCCTGAACAGCTTTTGACCAATATTTTGTTTTTTTCTCCCATACTCAGAGATATAATGCTCTACATTACCATTAAACATGACTTTTAGTATCCACATGGATTGGGAAATGGTTAGGAGAAAAGTTAACCTGTGAGTGACTCATGTACTTTGATTTCATTGCTTGTACTAGGTGTTTGATTTGGCCAAACCAGGGTTATTTTTTAAAAATGCTGTGTAGTATCTGAAGCTGTTCATTTCAGAAGACTGTAAGGTAATGCCGTATACGGTACATTTTTAGAGAATTATATTCTTAAATTTATCAAGACTATCAGCTTTGTCATAATATAATCTAGTGCTAGAGTAAGAAATTTTTCAATCCTAATAAAAATACAGCTATGTCTGGTTTGTGGAAAGTGGAGGCTGTTTTCATCAGCTCCCCATAACACTATGGAAGAAGTAGTATTATATACAAAAGAAAACCATATCCATTGCCATTTCAATAATTTATAGAATCAATTATTTCAATTATAATTCAGTTTCTGGCTTAGAGGCTGTCTATTTGATTTGAAAATAACTACTGCTGAAAAGTAACACCTAGCTTTTCTTGGCAAGTTAGAAGAAATTTTATTGTCTCTGAGAGAGATCATAATTTGCTTGCACGAGTTTTGTAAAAGATGTTTGAGGGAACCTTTCCACAGACTGTAGCTTGCAAGAAATAAAACAGAATTAAAGCTTACCCCTTTATTCCTGACTTATTATTTATCAGTTGAAATGAGTATTCTTCATAAATTTTTATTACGCACTTATTTTTTTTTCTGTAATGGGTAAGCACAAAAAGTTAAGCTCTAGAATTAGTGTCTGTCAGAACTGTTTGAACATAACATTGTGATGCACATGCATCACATTTTGGTCAGAAGAGGCACAGCTTTTGGGGCTCAGTTAATGAAAAAATATTTTCTACTTATAGCACAAACCATTGGTTTGCCCATGTATCCTTTTCTCTTCAACTGTTTGCACTACACAGAAATACCCCAATTTTATTCGTAGGCCTTGACTGCATTAGTCTAATTTCTTTATCACAAAAGGAAATGATTTAAACTCTGAGTAATCATTTAAAGTATCCTTACTTAACAAATGCAAAGTATTTGACTACTGAAATGAAGTTTACATACCTTATTAGGTACCTCTCTGGCAAAATTTAGCTGTTGTATCAAATCCTGAGCTTCTTCTTGAGATAAGAAACCATTCCTATTACGTTGCATACAATGTCACTGGGAGCCCACAGCAGCAAATGTAACTCCAGGGTTATAAAGTACTGCTGATATGGAAAAATTGTCTACTCCAAATAGCCAGTATGTGTACTGTCCACAGGTTATTATAAAAAAAAGAAAAAAATCACCAAGGAAAGAGAAACACCAGACACGTGTTGTTGTTCAACAACTGCTGTCTAGCAAACTCATGAAATTTTCAAGCCACAAAGATTTCTCTAAGTGCTGGTATTACAGTCTAAGAAAACCCTTTACAACAGCCTATTCTATATATTATTCTATATACATATTCTATATATTATTATCAAAACCAGTAATTCCATAAGTGAAGCTGGAAGCTCTTCTGCTATAGGCAGAATATTTCTGAGATCATTCTTCTTCATCCATTCTAAGATGGGCAGAAGGAATAAAAACATTCAGGTGGTTATAAAGTTACAAGACATTACTGACAGTCCCAACACAAAGATGGTGTGTCAGGTAAACAGAACTACTTCTGAGAACCACTTCTTAGATTAAAGCCTTATTTCAAGACTGTGAGCCTATTTGTCCTTTATTACTAGATTAAATCTAATAGTTTAATTTTTGCAAAGAACTATACTACATAAGACTTAAATGATGCAAAGAATGTTACACCTATTCTATGCTACACCTATGTAATGCCCATCTGTGATAATCTATTAAGCTTGCTATTCATGCCCCAGCATTACATCTGTCATTACATCTGATGCATTTCAACTTTGTATCAATGAATGGTTTGCACATTCCTGGGAGAGCCTGCCCTTCTGCATTCATGACATCCTAATAAATTTCAATTTGGATTAGTATATATCGTGTTACCACTCCTAGGACATGATCATTTCATATCCCTTGATGGTTCCAGAGCAGTTTAGCATATCACTTTTTCCCTGGTCTGAGAGTTAACAGAACAGAACGACATAAAAAAAAAAAAAAAAAAAAAAATCATTCTCAATACTATAGAGGGGAAGCTTTATGAGCAAGTGAGCATTTTTAGTATTTGCAGAATTTCCAAATTAAATGCCTTAAAGAACCACACAACTCAAACGTTGTAATGATGGTAGAGATTACTTGCTTTAAAAAGAATATCCAAAAATATGGAGATTTTATGGGAATTTGATTTTGAAGGTCATTTAAAGGCTGGCAAAATAAAACAGCAATCCTGTTTCAGTGGTTGAATAGATTTTCATACTGATTTTTCATTTTTCTTTTACCATAATTCTCACAAAGAAGAACACTAGTAAACCTTGTCAGCACTAAGAAAAATAGGCTCCTGATAGTACAGAACATGCAGCTATGCAAACTGATGTTAAATTTTCTCATGATATTCCAGTATTTCAGCTATTTTTCACTTATTTGCAATGTTCTGAATACTTTTCTGAAAACAGACTGACTTTCTATCATGTTTGTTAAATAAAAGTAGATAAACCCATTTTCCTGTAAGGAAATCCACATTTGCTAAATTATGAATCAGAACACATTAATTAGAAAGAAATTATGTATGAGCAAGTTCAAATAGAAAAAAAAAATTAGTAATTTTTTTTTTTTTTAAGAGACCTTGCCCAGTGTACTGCTAATGTATTAAGAAGATACAGGAAGTACAAACCTCTTGGGATACAAACCATGCTGTTAAATCTGTTTAATGGGAAGCAGGAAGAGGAAGAGGCATGTACACAATGAGAAATTAAAGAACATCTTTCTTAGAGGGATTTTAAAATTGAGAACAAGAAACATATTCATTGCAGTTTATAGGCATTCTGCAAATCCTGTGTATTTATCAAACATGGAACAAGCCACCTGGTTAAGCTCCTGTGTTATTTCCTTGTCAGGAATATAATGAGATCACAACATGTGATGAAGATGCTGCTGCCAGTCAGTCCTGCACTGCAGACAGTTCTCTTCCACAAGCTTGGAGAGGGGGAGCATGACACCCTATTCAGATTTCAGGGAGAAGTATAAAGCAAAGTAATACATGTGGCTGAAATATTAACAGTACTTAGATAGCAAGACTTTTTTTTTCTTTCATTCTTGTCAGAAGTAAAACAGTATTTTCATTTCAACACACTGAAAACCATGTATTGTGTTTTACCTCACCAGTTTTCATGGAACATTTCCTGCCCACTTTCTGTACACTTTGTCAGGAGAATGAATCACTGGCAGTCAGACCTTATTTTGACCCTCCACTTGGGCAGGGCTGAAGATCTGCTCATGTAGAAAGAAAAGATTTAAACTGCAAGGAAGCTGCAGGTCAGACTCACAATGTTCTAGCAGAGAAATACCGTGCACAGACTGTCCAATTATACTTGAGGTGAATGTTTCCTTCCCCAAAAATGCTAGCAAAGTTTTAAAAAAGATTAAATAAAATATAGTTATGGTCACATCGGACATCATGTGCATTTTCTCATAATTGATGCTACTGATAACTTTTACTTCCAACAGAATTGTTAAATGGTCTATCTTTGGAAGGAATGCTTTTAACTCCCTTTGTTTTATTTTTTCTTTGACTGGAAAAATTATATGCACCTCCTATTATAACTGGATTTATTCTAACTTTTTGACATACAAATCTGAGGGATGTTATACACTGGAGCACACTAAGATGGAGCCATTCCTTAACATTTGGATTTCTGGCACTAAATCTCAGTCTTAATGTCTGGTTTAGATACACCAGATTCACAGTGCAAGAAAATAATCCATTTCTGCCACACAACAAATAAAATGACAGTATCTTCATTAATGATTTCAGAATTTCTCTTTCTTTTTTGACTATTTAGATCAACTTGCTTGGGAAATTGCAGTGAGGCTTTTAACCCTCCTGCTCAGTCAGAATTTAATTTATTGAAAGTCTTGACTCCACATAACAGTTCTGGACCACTGCTGCTGGAAAATAAAATTTTCAAAACAAAAATTGCACAGACAAATATGTATATTAGTGCATTATAATGAAGTCACCTTAGGAACTACAGTGGTCTTAATAAAAAGTGAATGGAAAGAAAAGCATTGAAATCAATGGAACTGTTGGAATTAGGGTATCAGGATTAGACCTGCAGTCAATACATGTAACAAAGTAAGCTGAACAGGCATGTCAGAAACACTGCTGAGCTGGAAGCAAAGCATACATAGAATAAAAGACAAGCAGTCCTTCAGCCCTACCAAAAATGTCTAAGAAAAACAAATACCTGGAAAGTTCATTATTCTGTAAGAACATGACTGGCCTAGCAATTTCAAACCTGAAATAATTCTGTATGTGTATAACAAATAATCTAGCCTGGACATTTTTAAATAAACTTAGTTTAGTTAATCTAACTAAAAATGTTTAGCCCTCTTATGCTTTAACTTCTTTTTATTGCATTTTGCTTCCTGTTAAGCAAGGGAGTCAAATAAACAGGTCTGAGGACCTGGCTTTATGCATTTAAGGTAAAATGACAAAAATTCCCTTAAAATGCAGATTCTGAAGCTCAAGTTCCCTTGGCCACAGAGAGTGAACGCAGCATAAAACAGAACTGGAGCCCTGTCCCAGCAGGATGGACATACCGTCAAACAACCCATCAGGCTCTGCTCAAATGGCCTCTGGAAGGCTCTGGGGTCTCCACACCAGTCCAGGAGCTCTGTTGCTGCATTGTGGAAGTTTGCTGGGTTCTGTAAGTGCTGGAAAGGGAAGGCAAAGCAACATGGTAAATAACATACACAAGGGCTGACATATTCTTTTCTACATCACATTATTGCAAAGTCTGGCAACTAGGAATAGTATGTAATTCAAAAGCAAGACCTTAAATTGCACAGCAGAAAATCCTACTTCATTCTCATTAATACTTACACTGTTTTCTGACATGATTTTATTAGTTAGAGACAAGCTGTAGCTGAAATACCAGAGCTCCCAAACTCTTTCCTCCACACCACCACCTCTCCCACCTGCAACTCATAATGGATTCTGGCTGGAAATCCAAATTGTCTGAGCCCAAATTAAGGGAAATGCTAGTCTCAGGTTCAATGTCTTTGAAGTGTGCTTACACCCCACGGCTGGAACACGCCAGCACAGCACCTTCCAATAATCAAGATGTCAATCTTTGCTGCTGGCCAATGAGGCAAACGTGACAGACTCAGAAAGTTCCAGTGACAGGGAGGACACTCACTATACAGATCCTTTCTAGGAGCCTTGGTTTCTGTTGCTTGTAACATCACCATGAGCAATTAGGCTGATCAGCTTCAGGGCCATGACAAATGGAGGGTTATTTCTTAACTGAAAATGCTTTCACATGCATAGAAGGCATGCAGACACTTCAGTGTGGAACCCTAGCTCTCCTGAAGAGGGAGGCAGGATTTTGAGGGGAAAAAAAACTTGGTTTTGTTCTGAAATTTGCATGGGTAATGGATTTTTTTTTTGACTATCACATTAATTTCTGCCTTTTTCCTGCACAACCAGAAGTCCTGATTTTAGAGGCAGTTAGTAAATTTACCTAATACTATTGTTCACACTGTCATCCCTCACTGTCTACATTGCCAAAGTATTCCAGCATTTTAGCCAGAGAAGAGGGATAGCACAGGAAAGAAGGAATTCAATTTACATCAATAATATTACTACTAAATTCTCCAGTTCTGGTGATGGTAGATGCTTCAGTGAAAACTCCAGAAACAAGAAAAGAGAATATTTAGGAAATGTTGGGTTTTTTTAAAAAGCGGTTTTATAATTCTTGGAATTGCTGAGAAAAATATGAAAATGATATGAGTGTTTTATCCAGGAGGCACAAATCTCAGGGGCATAATTTTAAAAATATATCATTACTTTTAAATCAGTTGCATAATTTGGGGAAACGTGACTGCTCATTTCTAAGCATCTGGATGAACTATAATGTTCACAACCTATTTTTTCTCCCTTCATCCCCTCATGCCTGAGTAGCTGCATATTTTAACTTCATGACAAATGAAGGGAAAAAAAATTCCTCCCATGCCAGGTTTTCAGGAGTTCCCAGTCTGTGAGCTTCTGCATCACGTTCCATTAAATAATTCTTATTCAATGAATGCTCTTGGTCAAAGGCCTTGTTTTAACAAGAGATGACTGACATGCAGGGCACAGATTTTTAAAACAATAGCAGAATTTGAAAAAGCAGACAGGCATTGTGCATTGTGTTTCTACCTCTGCTCTATCAACATGGGTACTGCTCCCACTACCAACCAGTGAGAGCTTTACCTAGGCTGCATTTCAGAATTACATCTCTGGCTGATTGTATAATTATTGGTGGAGGAGTCAAATAAATGGGTATTCAGACTAAAGGCATGAATCCAAGTAAGTACATGTAAGAAGCCATTTTCTAAGGTTTCATGTGAATAAAAAATCCCATGAAGAGAGCCAGCAGTTTGGGTTATGAATCTTCCAAGTAAAAGGGAAAAGGATGCCTTTTTGAACTCTTCACTTAAACCTCCAGAGAAGTGACTGCCTGACACAAAATCTCTCAGTGAATACTGCTCCTTCCACAAGCCACTTTGATCTGCAGGAGAAACAGAAGTTGCTTCAAACCCCTCTACAACAGCATGTGTAAGCTCTGCTAATATCAAATACACTATTTCCAGAAGGCAAGAGAGGCACATGAGCTGGTGAACAAATGGCACCATACTGAATACCTACTGTACTGATAGGACTTAGGTCACAGATCTCTCAGAAGGGGAAAAAATAACTCAAACCAAAAACCCCTTCCACACAGAAACAACATAAGGAAAAATTCACTGAAAGCTATGCAATTCTGTATGTGAAAGAGTTTTAACTCTTCCCTCTTTGTGGGAAGGGAAATGAATTGAGATCCACTAAGCAAAAGCCCTAAGTAAGAGCTACATAATATTTATTCTCACCAGTACTACTGCTTGCCAGCTACACACATCTACTAAAGCTTACAATGAAATTTCCCCATTGAGAAACTGACACAATACCTGAATGAGAACAATTTTTACAGATACAGGCTAACAGATAAAAAGCAAGTCACACCCTTATCCATATGCTAAATTTAAGTCTAGCACTACATAAGGGGAATTTCTACTCACCATAACACCACTGAAAAGCAGTATTTTATTTTTTCCTAGAGTAAAGTTTCAACATATATTAAACTATCCCTTTTCTGTGGCAGAAAAGGCCCCTTCTACTTGCCTGTGCCAAAGGAGGGGTGACCTCAATTACTTGGTTTGTTCTGTAACCCTCCAGCAAGTTATTTCACTGCATGAGGACTGACTCCTGAAGGGCACTGTCAGAACCCACTTCAATACAGAGGGGATACTGAAATCCAGACTTCTTAAGTGCAACTGCCTGACTGAAACTTATTCAGAAACTTACTGGGCAAGATAAGCAATTATACCAATGTTACATCATAGACTAAATACCCAAACAAAGCACAGGAAAAAGTCAGAATACCAGTGGGTCCTACCTCAGTGGAGTGGATATGAGTAGTTTATGGGATAAGATAAAACCTGGTCCCAAGAGGACACTTCTTGCAATATCACAGTTCTGTCTGGGACATATTTCTCACAGCTTTCTGACTTTCTAAATAATTTTAAATTCAGGTTCTATTCCAGTTTTTCATTTTTGCATTACAAAGGCAAAGACTACTTTTGTGGAAAACAAACAGAAGATCCAGCATGAACCAAAGCATGAGGGCAGGTGCAACTCCTTCTCTCAGTAACATAAGAAAGCATTCCAAATGCCTACTGTGACAACTTGAACACTGTACATGAAGCAAAAAGTCCCAATGTCATTCCCATCCTCACAACAGAAAGCATGCCTGAGAAGAATATTACATCTACTATATTCATCAAACAGGAAATTAAAGAGATGTTCTCAGTTCTCGATCCAAGAACAGAAGTACAAAATAAAGATTATGCCAGATCCATCCATCAGCTTTGTTGTGAAGCATTTTCCATGCATGGCTCTATTCTCTTCAACTGAAATTATTGGCAGCATTTTGAAGAAGCAAGACATGTCTGAAGAGTCTTGTCTGAAACTGTGCTTCTTGTAAACATGGGGGAAAAAATCTACCTCATTATTAGCTGGTTTAGAAAATTGTGCCCATGAACCAGATCTGGTTACAACACATCTTGGTGTATCTTCAATGCTGCTAGTGAAGGGCCACCTAACAGCACCATGCTTGCAAGCAATCATGTTTTCAGCAAGTGGAGAGGATTTTCATGAATAAAATCTGAAGCAAAAATGAACAAAGCCAATGAACTGAATGAAGGAGTTATTTACCAGATTGCTTTCATTATCATTTGTGTTTCAGAAGACTATTAGCAAAACATGACAATTTCTACAGTGGAAAAAATTTAGAAAATTATCAATTTAATCATTTGTAACACCTCAAATCTAATATTCTCTTAGCCCAAATGGAACAGAAATACCTGATACATTTCAGCATATCATTATTGTGGGGATCACCAGGTGATGCTCTAAAGAGAGAGTCTGAGTCTCAGAGTCATTTATATTTGATCTTGGAAGGAATCTCTTGTTCTTTGTAGCTACTCAATTAATAGTCTGGTGTAGGGGAAGAGAGAGAACAGCAAAAGACTTTGCTCTCCATTTTACTGTCTCCAAGAAGAGTGAACTGTACCAGCAAAGCCCTTTTCTGAGGACTGCTGACATTTGGGCTGGATTCCAGGGAAGATGGAAACATCTACTGCTCCTCGTGACCACCTCTGGCTTAAATGCTCTGTTCACCTAAACAACAGGCCATCTTTGTAAATTTGCATGGGCATACAGGCAGAGGATGCAGGTACACTAGGACCCAAGCTCATCAGATTTCACAGCCAGAACTGTGTGCCCACTCCATGGTTTGCTGCTCTGTCATTTCCCGGAGCAAGGGTAACAACAATCACATTGAGAGTTATACACAACAGTTGATACGTGGCAGTTTTTGGTCCCAGCATTTCAAGATACAGCCACCACTTGAAATTGTTACTCCTTTCCAATCAGTGATCAGAAAGTCTTGATATACAATAAAAACTCTGCAATGGGCACAAAAATATTAGCTTCATTCCACACATGAATTCAGGGCCCTCTAAGCTAAATAGGCATATGTAATAAAGATCTTATTATTTAGAAGAAAAGTGCAACTGAGTACTCTCAGTCATCTCACCAATGCCAAAGTGGATGAAAACCACTTCCTGAAACCCCTGATTCAATAAGATTTTGGATACTGAAACAAATTACCCACATTGAAACATGGCAAGGACCAATGGCCTTATCTCCTCTAAATATATTGAGTCTACAACACATTTGTACACTTACGTGCCTTAGAACAGTCTAGTAAGCAATGAAAGAATACCAGTCAAAATTAAGAACAATTACAGAGGCTTAATATTATCTCACACACATCAAGAAACGCTAACATGACAGCAATGGTGTGGAAAGTGAATCATTTAAACATGAAATCCTTATGCTCCAGTTTGCTCCTATAGAAAGAAAATGTTGAATTTCAATTTACAAATTACATTTCTGGTGGAGGGCTTTTTTCCTCTTTCCTGTGAAATACATCAGACTGAAGGCAGATACCTAATTTACCACAACTTAACCTATTCAAAATGAGATGTCATGCAAATAAGTTTTTGAGCAGCAAACTGCTTAACTATGCTAAACAAGTTATTGCATTTATTTACATGATGTCGCAGCAAATTATGAAGGCTGACTCAAGTTGTCTGTTTGTTTTGCCGAGCTACGTCTGCTCTGTGTCTCACTCCTTGATTTAATTGAACTGCTGAAGATAATATAACTTATCACACAGACATTATGCCGTGTTGTAGATTCTAGGTTAATTAACAGTAGCCTACAGTCACTGAATTTCTCACATGGTTAGCCACTTGGACCCTGTCTACTGTCTAGCTTCACTAATCAACGAGTCTGGGAATTTTACATCAGCGACACAAAACACTGGCAACACAGGGAGCTTTTCATTGCACAGAAACAGAAAACACAGAGACATGTAGGTAGCCTTTTCTTCACTCTGAAATTAACCCCTTCCTACACACCATGGGCAAGGCTGCATGCTTGGCAAACAGTCTGGTCCACCAGTTGGGGAAGGTGAATCAGGAGGCAGATGTTCTGCAGGACAGAAAGTCTGGGCTGCTGTTGCACAAGCACTGGGGGCTGCCAGCCCTGGAAGGCTCCAGCCTCCCTCTGCCTTCTCCTGCCGGCTCCCCTGCACAGCACAAGAGGACACATGCTGAATTAGTCTCATTCTACACAGTCTGAGCTGCACTGGCCCTCCAGGATGGCAGGCAGGCAGGTCCTTGAACCTGAGCACTAGCAGGGGAGACAGGAGCAGTGTGAGACACTCCAACACTAGTCTGAGGCTGACCTAAACCTTAAGATACATTTTGTAGCTAATGCCTAGTCTTAGGCAAGTTATCTCTGTGAGTTTCTTTGCCCAAACATGTACTTCCAGCACTTTCAGTGCCTCAGACCCCACTTGCTGTTCTGTCATCACACTTCCCAAATTTTGACTTTCTGTCATCACTCACAGTGAGATCCCTTACCTGACCACACAGCCACCAGACCTGACTCAAAGAAAGTGGCAGCAAACAAAAGGTGGGGCTGGGGAGGTACCAGGACTCTGCTCTCAGCAGCAGCTTTGGATGAAACGCATGGCAAAACTTCTCCCAAAGGTGGAGCTGTATCATCAATTTAAGACGATGACAAAGTTAAGTTCACAGCATGAATACTCCTCCTGCCTCACAACACCCTCCCTTTTTAAAAAATAACTGCACTTTCAATTATTTCAAGCCAGATAAATATTTTTTATTAATGTTCCTCATTATTCTACATGAAACATAATGTATACAAAGAAAGGTGCCAAAAGGAAACATGGCTTTTTGGTGTTCTGATACTGTACATATTTACTCTTGAGGTAATCCTGAGACTTCAGCCAAGTTTAGACAATAGGTTCATCTGTATGCTCTCAAAACTTTCCAAGAGGTCCAGAATTTCAAGGTATATAAAATCCAGCACAAGCCCCTCTCTTCCAAATGATGAGCAATATACTCTGCATTACACAAACTGTGTGTGCAGGTGGTGGCATTTGAAATGCCTAGGTACAACCCTGAGGTTCACATGACCTGCTTGCTATTTTCAGCTGCAAACATGCAGGTTTTCAAGCCTTTCTTGACAATAATGGAAATTTAAATTCTCATATGGTTGCAAAATCTATGAATTTAATAAAAACAAAAAAGCAGCTATCAAGATTTACATATAAAAGGAAGTATACTCAAAACTATAAATGCAAAAACATAATTCCTAAAGGATAAATGGCTGGTGAAGGAGCTGACCCACTTCTCCATGCCTACAGGACTTTTCTAACTCTGGTGTGTATCTCACTCTGACTCTTGAGATGGGATTTGGTGGCCAGGTGGTTTGGCAGATTCTGCCAGGCAATTCAGACTATTTCTTGTCCATCTTAATGCTCATCCAGACATGCCTGCAGTCATGTGTAACAAAAATGCACTATTGTGCTGAAGAGGGGCAAAGAGGGGAGTAGGGAAGAATGGGACCTGGACAGAGAAAGGGCACAGAGATTACATGCCCTTCAACTTGAACAACCTGGGAGCAGAATTACTGTGCTCCTGCAGGCAGGGCAAAGGGTGGCCAGCTCCCAAATGAAAACTAATCACCTCTCTTAGGAATGTAAATAGGATTCCTGGTCAGACACCTTGACAGAGCACAACCAAGGGGAGACAAAGCTGGTCTCTGTGTGTTAGTCAGTGCACAGGTCACTGCTGCCAGACCTGAATTTGATCACTCACTCAGTGCCATAAGACCTGCAAACCAGCAAGAGCCATTTGGTTTAATACATTGCTGGAGCCTTTATTACTCTAAACCCTGAGCAAGCTCTGAGAGTGAGTCCAGCCATGAGCCTGTCTCCCCTCCTATGCAAAGGCCTCTACTTCAGATTCCCATCCACCACTGGCTGCCAGAAAACTCAGATACAGAAACACAGGACAACAAAAATACACTTTAAACATAGAAGAAGATGATATAACCTGAAATAGGTGGTTTCTCCATCTTTCTTTTTTTTTTTTTTTCCCACAGTCAACTGTGATTATGCACACCTTGCCCTACCCACAAGTAGCCATACTCAGTATATTAAAAATTAATCTGCAATCAATATTCAAAACAAATTGTCTTTTTCATGAGGATAGAGGGAAGTATTGAGCTCTTTTCTGTCTTTTGAGAGTGTGATTTTTGTTTATCTGGATATGGGTATAGATAGTTCAATTCTCTACAGTCCCTTTCAATATCAAATATTGTTTTATTTAGCAAAAAATTAAAAGGCTCAAGCTGTGCACTTTGTATTCAGATAATCCCCCCTCCCAACTTAGTGTTTGTGAGATTGAGAGATCCCTAATTAACAGAATTATCTTGCACTTACATGGCTCATTCCAACGGAGACTTTATAAATAATTTATTAGGCTCACATTTTGAGAGGCACTAGATATATTAAGAGAGAGATTAAGACCATGTTAGCCATTCCTACTTAAGAAAAACAGAGCAAACAGAGTCACCTTTGCCCCCTTTGTCCATTGCAGCTTCTTTTTCCAAAGAAATAAATACTGAGCAATGACCAGCACCTCTTTATTGGGTGTTTTAACATCAGGATAATACTGGGCAAGATCACATGCTAAATGAGAAAAAAGAACAAATAAAATAATATGAGCATCACTGAACTGAAAAAAACCTGAGCTGCTCAGTTATGAACTGCAAGGGAACAAAATCTGTATTAATGCAGATTTTCATAGATGCTTCTCTCATACACTTTTAGTATAAGGTGTGTGTATAACTCAGTGCTGACTTCAGAAAAGGTGACTGCCTGGTAACTGAGCAGCCTTGTTCTGCTGCCTGGATCTCCTATACCATGAGTTTTCTGAGGATGACTGCACACCTATATGGATGTGCTGGAGCAAAGGAAAGATACTGCAACCTTGGCTTGTCCATTAGTTTTACCACAGTGGAAGAAATGGATTTAACATCTGATCCTCAAGAATTATACATAGAAGCCTAAAGAGCTAAAACAAGAATCATTCCCTAACCCTGCTGATCAGAACTGCAACATTGTCTTCCTGCTCCATTCCTTTTGATCTACGTAACTCTGGTTATAACTGCAGTATATTTATCATATCTTTGATAAAACTTTATGTTAAGTAAGGGAACATGCAGCAAATTAAACTTCTTTAGTCATAACCTGTTGTTCCAGCCCACCCTCCCCTGCCCAGGAGGAAACTGTGACTTGGGGGTGTGATCAGGCTGTGATCAGATCTGACTGAAGATGGAAATGAGGCAGACTAATGGCAGTGTGTCTTTATGTTCATCTCTGATTGTTGGTGCAGTCTTTGTACCTTCCTCAACCCCCAGCACCTGCACTGCTATTATGTCAGCTGAGAGCAGTGGAAACAGTATGGTTTGCAAAGACTCCACATAATCACAAGGGTCAGAATTATTTTTCCTTAAGCCCTCACAAACTCATTTAATGGGATAAAAGTCAAAAGACAAAGGCACAACTGTCTGCTCTTTCTCCAAAGCCATGCTCAGTCATGCAAGGCTCCAGTCTTTCTTTAGATTTGCAATTACAGCTCAAAAGAATTACGAAATCAGTTTGCCTAACCAGTTCACTTGCTCTTCTTGGCAAGTGAAACAACCCATTTCCCATTAGTATCTCCCTGTTATATCATGCTAGCATGAGATGTGTCTCTATGTGACCACAGCAACAATGCTGAGGCTTCTTCAGCCTTACTATTCCAACAGGCACTGCAGTGATACAGGAACTTTCTTCTCTAAAGCCCCCGAGATTTTCAGTCAATAGTTTCAGTCCTAAATATCTCAACATATCAAGGAGTTAATTTTCTTAAAGCAGTGGCCATACTCTTTTTGTTAGAATACCACTGCACTATCAGAATAATGTTTCATTATTACAATAATATTTACATAAATTGATAATGGATTTTATTGATAAAAATAGACTTATTTGTTCTAGACTTGCTTAACTGCTGTCTTGATAAAAAAAATCTACTTTCATAATGTGTTTTAGAAGATTAAGTGAAGGACTCAGGCTAAGTGAGGTGTCTACATAAATATTTCTGTGTTGTGAACTATTTAATAATTTGAGGTACATATCACAGCACTATGAAAAGTTTGGGTCAGTGGTTTTCCTTCATGCAGTTCTTACCTTATCAAGGTGTTTTAAAGGCATTAAATAAGTATTACATCATCCATTTACTGGAAGATTATTGTCAATAGTGCATTCTTTAAAAAGGAGTAACAACACCTAAGAATATAAAGTGAGTTGATAGCAAGGGGGGGGGAAAAGCACTAACTCCTCTGATATATGTACTGAATCAATTTTAAAAATTAATTTAAATAGGTACATTTATTAATTTTTTAAATTTCAGTACTACCGATTTTGAAAAATAACCAATAGTCTTCAGAATATCCTGTTGAACAGCAGCACATTTGTTGGACATGTTTTGTTTTGCAGTTAATTTTTTGATTCATTTGAGTAACTTACTTATTGAGCTTTTTATAGCACTTTTAATCAACTGATTTAATCTTTATTATTTTAATCTCTTAATCTATGCAGAGATAAAAATCTCAAGGTGACTACTTAAAATGATGACTACACAAACTGATACCACTGTGGAGGATGTAAAATTCACATGACCTATTCTCACAGCAAGGCATTACCGAGATATTTGCAAATCAAAAGGAAAAATGCTTCCCCAGACAGTTCTTCAATTACAAAACTGCCCACAGCACCTGCTGTGTGACCTACCCATGTACAATGTGTTACTGCACAGAGGCAAGAAGGAGTGAACATCAGCACTGAAGAGATTTTTCCTTCAGGAGATGATGGCAGGTCTGCACAGCTGAAGGCTTTTGGTATTTTTGCCACCACAGCTGTTTGGAGAACACCTGCTTTTACAAATGGTAAAAAAGGTACATGCTCCTTATGTGCAAACTCTGAGCCATACCTCCATGGATTTGCTGCTGCACACAACAGCAGCAACTTGAATAGCAAGAGCATATATAAAAGGAAGATCCAGAAGCAGCAGAAGTCAGAGATGTCACCAGCTGTGCCACATTTTCACTGTGGAGCTTGACCCAGCTGCTGACAAAAAAGACTGCCTATGCTCATCTGACACCACAGTGACATCATGGACTCAATGTATGGATTTCTAGAATTTTCAAATATTCATCCTTATTTACCAAAAGACAATTTTAAACAACAGGCTGGATTGATTTGTTGCACAAAAAATAATAAAATTATACTAAATCCTGTGGGTACTGGAAGTTTTCTGTGTGAGTTTAAAATGTGCATTTTTCATTTTGAAATGGGAATACTAAGGACACTAACATGACTGATATTAAGAGAAATAACACTTGAGGAGAGGTGCTGCAGTAAAGCAGCAGAACTGGGAATGGGCAAAGTGAAGCTGCCACAACCTTACCCATCCACCTCACATGATGGGGTATATTCCACCCACTGGAATCCTGTCACATAAACAAAATACTGCAAACAAGAAGGGGCTCCTTCCCCCTCCCCACCAGAAGTGCTTCTAGCAAATTGCCTCTTTGCTCTTCTCCTTGCAGCTTCCCCACCAGGATGCAGGATCTAACAGAGCAGGAATGCTGACTGGCAAGCCTCTAAATGGACTAGAGGAGCCAGGAAAGCTGGTCTGCTGTCAGTTTTCCCTAAACATACTTAAGTGTAGCAGGGAATATTCCAACAGACCTTGCACAAAAGCAGATAAAGAACTTGTGGTGATTGGCCTCAGGGAAAAAGATATGAAAAAAATGTAGCTACTAACACAACACTGATGGACTATTCAACCAATAAACTACACTTGAGGGCCATCAAATGTCTTCTTAAGGAAAAGTTATTTTACCCCTTTAGCCTTGTTATTTCATATTTAGCTGCTGAAATCCTTTTAACACTTATACAGAATACAAAAAAAAAAAGTATATTCTAAACAAATGCACTCTTCATAAGAATACTTCTAATTTTCAATGTTCTTCAAGAATGAAATTTTTATTAAATTACTACGGGAAGTTTTGTGAGCATGTGCAAATGAAAAAAAAAAAAAGTATGGGAAGCATTTTTCCTGTGATTAAAATCTTTTCAGCTGTAATGTCATACCAGTCCTTGGTAACCAGTCCAAAACATACTAAAAATGACATGTTTAGGACTGCTTAGCATATACATGAGTCTGCAACAATAACACTGAAGAGCAGAAGAATTAGTTCAAACACTTCAGCACTTAAAAACAGTTATGTAAATATACAAAGAATTCTATTTTCCCCTGAATTACAAGTTACCAAAAACCTAGCTGCTGGATGATGAAAGAAATGGGCTTGCTTGTTTCCAATTTGAGCAAGCAAATATCAACACAAACACACAGCAATTACAACTTTTAGCATATCTCTCTGAACGGCTGGGTAGGCACTAAAAAGCATTGCTAGGCAGCAATTCAGCAAGCCTTCTGGAGGGAAAGAGGGGAGAAATGCTAATCAGTTTCTGGAAATCATCTGTGTGACGTGTGTCTCCAGTTACGTGGTGATCCAGCAGCATTTGGTGATGGTGCTCAGTGTGCCCTGACGTACCATGACACAAGCAGCAGAAGCAACCTTCTCTGTTCCCACCATGAACTAATACATCTGACACCAGAGGGCCTTTTCACACTTCTCCTTAACCTGCTACTAACATTTCAGCACAGCTTTAGTACAGAGCCTAACAACTGTAGTCAGCACAGCAGGAAGATATCACACACCCTTTCTGAAAGGGGCTCTTCCTCATGATTTAAATATAGAGAGGTTTTTTTCCATCTACTTCTTTGCAAGGATTTCAGAAGAAACACACAGAAATGGACTGACAGCAAACAGGTAGAACTCCCTAGATTTAAAATAGCTCCAAGTTTTTCAAGTAGACCTATTAGAGTTAGAGAGATGCTACCCAACCCATTGATTTCCCCTGGCATTTGCTTCTATCACCTCAGAAAAGAATGGGCAGTGTCTGGTTAAAGCCACACCTCTGCACTGCTATGAAGAATGCTTTAAGACACCCAGTCAATTCTTTACTGGGATTTTCTGTGCAGCAGGAGCCAAGCTGGCTCCTTTAGAAGGCTGTGCCTGGGCAGCAAAGCAGCTCTGCCATGCAGCTCCATGCCTGCCTGAGCCAGGCTGCCCCACAGCTTCATGGACATGGTGTCAGAGCCACCTGAGCCACGAGCCCCCAGCAGACAAACAGACTGCTACTGCAGCCTCAAACATGGCAGGGAATTCTCAGGGCTGTGAGACCTCTGCCCTGCACAAAAGTAATTTTGTGGTTTTGTTTGTATGGACAAAGACTTCAAGAAAAAAGCCTGCGCCCTGAACATCCAGCTTCCTTCAGTGTACCCTCAAGAGTCTCCTGTGTCATGACAAACTAATTGCACGTGTTAAGGAAAGCCTCTTACTTTGGCTTTTTCCACTGCACATCAAAAAAGCTGTGTTTGATTTTAAAGCACACACACTTACAAATACTGAGGGAATCAGCTACAAAGAGACCACACAAGCTGTTCCAGCCTTCCACAGAAGTCTGGGGTTTTTTTAAGCATAAATACACAGCCACCTCTTCAGTTTGCCCTTTCATCTATTCTGAAACACTTCTTAACACACACTTCATTTCCTAACTAGCTGATCATATACAAGTTTTGGGTTTGTAGCTTTAAAGCACTAAAAAAGATGAAGGTAAAACATAACCTTGATCGTGGAACAGAAGTCATCAAGGATACTGTGGGTGTCTCACAAGTCACAGAGCTGGGAAGAAAGAAGCCTGTCCTGACCCTGTGCTGAAACCTGATCTGTTAAAGAGGCACATGGATTACCATTTATAGCATTTCTCAGGGGCTGGAGTGAGGGGCAAGGAGGGCTGCAGACTGCTCTCAGCCTGGCTGCAGCAGCCACGGGCTATAAACCAGGGTTATAAACCTTGCAGATGCTGGGTGCCAAGGAAGGATGGTTCTCCTCCCCTGCTGCAGGGCACCTTCCACACCACTGCTCTGTTAACCCCCCCAAAAGCACATGTGTGCCCAGGAGAACAGCAGCACTGTTTGTTCAGCCTGGGAGACCAGGGAGACAAGGCAGACACGTTTTTGTCTGACCCTGCAGTTAATCCCCACAAGAGGTGAAGATACACTTCTATGGCCACACAAGGCAGTGCTCTGCTCCCAAACCCAACAGGTGAAGATACACTTCTATGGCCACACAAGGCAGTGCTCTGCTCCCAAACTCAACAGGTGAAGATACACTTCTATGGCCACACAAGGCAGTGCTCTGCTCCCAAACTCAACAGGTGAAGATACACTTCTATGGCCACACAAGGCAGTGCTCTGCTCCCAAACCCAACAGGTGAAGATACACTTCTATGGCCACACAAGGTAGTGCTTTGCTCCCAAACTCAACATGCACAGAGCAGTCCAGTTCTCAATGGGTGAACTGGAAATTACTCTTTCTAGTACTAGCCAGCTAATGACCTGTCTCAAAGAACAAGGTAAATGTCCTCAAGCTGGAAATTTATGATCCTGTGACAGAGAGTTGAGTGTTTTCCAAAAAGGCAGTTAGTTTCTGGCTCTTTCTCCACTATGGCAAAGATAACAGCACAAGATTTTGGAACTAAGAAAAAGCAAACAGCAGTCTTGAATTCACAAGCTTCCCCAAGCAGGATAAGTTCCTTTTCAGGCATCCTTTGAGCTCTGACACAAGCATGCTCCTAGTCTACCAGAAAACCCCAAGCTTTTTTCCAGGATCAAAGAAAACAGAGTGCTATACAAATTCTGGGCAGCCTGACCTTCCTCCCCTCCCCATGGCCTTCATCACTGAAGGAATATCCAAGCTGCATATGCAAAACAGCACTATGTATAAATGAAGTTAGTAGTTTAACTGACAGAGTACCCATTACATAGGCAAAATTATCTCTTTAAAACTTTAAGAAGTGTAATTTGATATTCTCTTATCTAATTAAAATAATATAAATTATGTACAGAAACCGACAGCTCTAGAAAAAGCAGCTGAGCAGCATCCTCCATTTGTCTCCACTTGATGTAAAGGTCTGTTCTTACAGCTAGAAGGTTAAATTGTTCTGCAATTTAACATTAATTCTTCATCCTGTGGGCTAGGATGGCCAAAAAGGACACCAATTTGTACCAGTCAAGGGCATGTTTTTTTCTGAACCAGATAGCTGCTCATAAGAAACTGGGATGAAATCCTCATATTCATATTTTCCTCAGGCCTCTGAAGGGCCATTAGAAGCATTAACTTTCACTACAGAGTGATGAAAAAGAGTGTCACCACAGAGTGAGCCTGGATTACGACCAGCAATTCTGCAGGAAAAGATTCCTAATTCTGCTCCTCAACCTAGGAACTAGCTTTGTTTGATTCATTCTGAAACCCTCTCTTGTAAAGCAAATTTGGAGAGAAAAATCATCTGGTTTAGGTATCAGCTATAATCTTTTCCTGTATCATCCAAAGCATGGCCAGACTTGCAAAAACCCACATGATCCTGCATTACAACACATTCTAGAAAATATAAACTTCCACTAATATCCAGGCAAAGCTATAACCTGATGATGGTGATTGATGAAACTAAGAGAAGAGAAACATATTCTTAGAGAATCAAAGAATATATCAAGTTGGAAGGGATCTCTAAGTATTAGTAAGTCCAACTTCCTGCTCCTCACAGGACTACCTAAAATTAAATCATATGACTACAAGCATCATCTGGATGTTCTTTGAACTCTGACAGGCTTGGTGTTGTGACCACTTCCACAGGCAGCCTGTTCCAGTGACTGACCATCCTCTCAGTGAGCAGCCTTTTCCTATTGCCCAGTCTGAACTTCCCCTGACAGTGTCATCGCATCCTCCTGCATTTTCCTATTGCTGCTCACCAGAGAGAGATCAGCACTAACCCTTAGCTGCTTCTCCTGAGGAAGCTGTAGTTAAAGAAATAAATTTAAAAATCCAGAGCTACTTATTCAGTACTACCCCCATGCTTATCTTTTATCAGTTCCTTTGATTTAGGGTACTTGTGTCTACAACCCAAATTTATGAACAGAGAAATGCTGTGCTGCCTCAAGAAGCAATATGCATATTTCCTAGGGCACAAGTAGGCAGGCAGGTTTTTAACTCAGCTAATACAAATAAAAAACTAAAGCAGTAGGACTGCTGTGACCCAATCTGACAAAGAATACTGTTCAGACAATAGTGAAAAATTATTTGGTAGCATCATTTCATGGAGTAACATGCTTCTGTTTTTCCAATGTAGTTCAGAAATTTTCAACCAATCTGAAGGGGGGAACTTTGGAGCTCATCTCCTGCATCTAGATGGGATCTTCAAAATATCCATGTGCAACTTGCATTTATGCACATTGTTTGTGCATGCATGCATTGATTTGGAGATAAACACAAAAAATATCAACATGAAAAATCATTCTCTTGCTCACCTCCTCTAAAAGGACCATTGCCATGAAAATTCTGTTAGGATTGTTGCATGTGGATAGGAACATACATGAGGGGAGAATACACACTGCCTGCAACCCTAGAGAGAAAGTTCACTGAGAAGGGTAAAGCAGGGACAGACAGTCTCTGCATCCTTGCTGTTGTAGTTATATATGTATAAATGCTTTTATAACTGAGCCTTTCACTTGGCTTTAAAAGCATTTGCAAGCACAGTTACAGTGGGGAAATCTGTAAATGAGACATAATTCACTGAAAGGCAGTGGCATGTGAAGAGCCCTTCATCTTCACAAACAGATGCTTCTGAAAATTTTACCTCGCAATCAGAAGTTTTTACAATCTCCATGCAAACTGATTAAGCAGCTCTCTGAGCACTTGGAGGCATGCCAGCCATCCAAGTTCTGAGTCTCCAGGCAGTGCAGGTCTCAGGTCAGCTACTGGATTAAAACCAAAACTGGCCCATTGGAACTGTGGATTACTGTGCTCAGAGCACTAGAATGAGGCCGCCCGCTGTGACCCTCTGGGGCTGAGCTGGCAGGACAAGCACCACTCTGCTTCCAGCTGAGACAGCTCTGCTCAGTCTCCAGGCTGAAGATTCCTTAGAAAGGGGTAAGCAAAAGTTTGGCTTTTGAGGTTAATACACCAGCTCTCACAGCAGATACTCTCTTCAATGAGATTAGAGTGTCTCATTCCTTCCCTCTGAAGGGCAAGGACCCTCATTAAGCACCAGGCAACTGTAATATGCAACACCTGGCACACAACACCCAGCCCTCCTTCAGCAGCAATGACCTCCACCTCCAGCTTACCTGTTTTATGCACTGCAGCCGGTCATTGGTCTGCTGTATGTGCCTGTCCATAGAATTCATTTTGATTGTCTCCACTTTCTTCTACCTGAAAGCCATTAAAATCCCTCGATCTGCAAGACAAAAAGGACAATAGTGATCACTGAACATGGTCCACACACTTCCACCACCTGAACAGCTGAACAGAGCTGCTTGCAAGAAGCCTCTGAGCACACTGTGAGATAAAATAATAATAATCCCAATAACAATGACAGCCCGGCTTTTGCAAGGACAAGGACGTGGGGATTCTTCCTAATCTTCCTCTAAGAGAAAATACCTCCCATAAATATTAAATGAACCAGATACAGCAGAGTATTACATGGCCAAAAATAGCACAAAATGTGTGTCCTGAAGAATCTGGATTTCTGGATTGAAAATAAAAGCAACAGGTACATTTTGGACTCTCCTCCAACTAGCACACCTATTTCATGAGCCATTGAAATGGCCAAGATGACAGGGCAGGGAGGACTGGGATCCACAGCTCAGCCCAGACTTTAGGAATGACAAATGTCCAGATGCACAACCTAGCATACATGGAATAGGCCTAACCTTCAGAGCTAAGGGCTGCATGGTTACTGCCTTCTAGAAAAATTGTGTTCATTCAAGTATCTACAGCTGAACAAACTACTTGTTACTTCTGGAAAAGTACAGCCTGAGGTCTTTAGGTCCATCTCTTAACAAATAGTGTAATTTAAGGCAAAACCTTCCTGCAACACCAAAAAAATCTAGAAAATCAAAATTAAGGCTCAGAGTAGCACTTGGAGTTCATGAACAATGAGTGGGCACAGAAATATATATACCCAAATGCCCCATTTACAGCAAACTTTATAGTAGCACAAGCAAGGTCCCAGTCTTGCACAGAAACCTCTCCCTCATGAACCTCCTAGTGCACTGAGTGGTTAGTTATTTGGAGCACTGTTCATGACAAAACTGTTTTTCATTCCCTCCATACACATAAGAGAGAGCAAATTTTTCAGATACTTGTCTGGTTAGACAGGCTGGCTGTTCAGCACTTCTAGTGAACTTCTAGTGGACACAACTCAACATCCTTCAGTTAAACTATTCCAGCACTGTCCATACTCAACCCCCTTGAGGGGAAGAGTGTTCCCCGTGGTGGGAGCCCTGATTACACAGCTCTCACAATGAGACAGACCCCAAACCACCAGAGGTTTCTGTACCTAGCTGATAATGTCCTTTCATGGCTCCTGCTGGATTACATTGGGGGGAAGAAATCTTTTCTGCTAGACAACTAAATGAGGTCTTAGAACAGCAGCTCAAGCTCCTTACCTCCACATTCTAGACACAAGAGGGTTCAATAAAGCATTCCTGTCAATAAATTATAATACTTATGAAACAGAGGAGCCAGTTTCACATGCAAGTATTATCTTCTGATTATGCCACTGCCACCTTCTCAATAGCAAATGCCATCCAAAGGTCCTCCAGCAAATGTGAATTAATACATTTCATTAAAAGCCAGTTACACAGTCTTATCTGCCTGTAGGACCCCCAAAAAGACCTCAGCAGCCATGAAGTTTAATCTCTCAGTGGACAGCAGAGGTATTTATCAAGAGATAAGCTAGCCTAGACATGACACTACTTCAGTGGTGATCCATTTTACAAGCCAGGACACATTATCTGCATTTTAATTGAACATCAGCACAGATGGAGAAGGGCATACTGAAAACAAATACATGTACAAGCACACAGATGTCTCTTGAAAAATTTTCAGACATGCAAACTGAGGCACCTTTTTTTTCCATGAAAGTCATGACATTTTTGAACTATACAATTTCATGGGTTCACATGTAATACCACCCCAGTTTGCTGCCCTACAGTTAACCATAAACAAAATTAAAGGCTGCTATCAGCTAACTGAGCCACAGCTTACTATAGTACTTGTCCAACCTGCCATTTCCCCCACATGGCACAGCTTCTCAAAGCCTGTCTGGAAAAGCAGAGGGGCAGAATACACAAAAGTAACTCACCTAACTGAGCAGGAACCTGACAAGGCTCTTGGAGGCAGGACTGGGAGTGCAATCCCCTACTCTCCTACTCACACAGGGCACACAAATTCTGTAATAAATGGATCAAATTCAGTCTCCAAAGCAGTTCTGTTTTTAAAACCCAATGGCTCTCATAAAAAAGCACTCTCTAACTCTCACCCTTCCCCTAATGGCTAGAAGAATTTTCACTTCCATGCTCAGTTCCACTTGTTCTCACATCATTAGCTCTAAGGCTGAGTCTTTGCTCTGCCAGGCTCCCACTCCCTCTTTCTCTCACAGCATGGATGGATCACTCACCAGCCTCTACTGCTGACAATCACAGCCCAATCTCATTTATTCTCTCCTGGTCAAGAGAAGGCCCTCAGCCCACTAACTCCCCAAACAACCAAAATTGTACACATGAAGCCTCATCATATACAATGACACAAGGCTTTGTATTTGAAATGCCCTGCCTCACCACAGCAAGACTCATCTTTCTCTTTCTCTCAGACACATCATAAGAGCATCAAATAGAGTAATTTTTTTTTCAGTGAGCATACTGGCTCTAAGTAATTTCTGCTATAAAAAAACGCAGAGCTTATTAGTGGGAAACCATTATTATCTGGAAATTACTCTTTCATGGGCCTCAGCAAGAATTAAAAGATTAAACATGGAAAGTGAAAATTATCATAGAGATCAGAAATTTCACCATGGCAGAATAAGCATTTTGACATCAGACCATTTTGGCTGGAAGAAAAATAACAGAAGAATTAAATTTCCAGTAACTATACATACTACATGGGTATTGCTGTACTCTGGCTTGGTTCCCCACATGCACATCCACGTCCTGAAATTTCTAAAAAATGCTCTTTCTGTCGATCTCATCCTATTTTCAAAGTAGCAGCACGATCACCTTAGTCGAAAATAACAGTACTTAAGACACAGAAAGGCCATCAGGGCTGAATAAGAACAGACTTCTATTTGGTTAAGTGCTGTGCACTTATCAGGTCAGGAGTGAAAACGACTTTGCAGGTCCCTGGCTGGCCTGCGGTGTCCCTGCACTAGACAGCACGCTAAGACTCAGGCTGCCAGCAGCTCAAGAGACAGCAGGGGATGTTGCTGATCAGGATTAAGGGTACTGGCAGAGGAGGATAGAGAAGGGAATTTTTCCCGGTGCTTTGTAACAAATCCCCTCTGTTTGGTGCACACGTTCGCCAGAAAGGTTGCACACTACTGCTTTATATGCTAACTCCATCCAAAAGGATAAACAAAAGAAGAAGAAGTGTTCCCAGCACCTTCGGGTAATTCAACAATAAAAAATCCCATTCTTCTTTCTTTTCTGAGGCAAAGACCCAGTCTCCCTCTCTTAAAAATAAAAAATTATGTGAATTATTCTTCTTCTTCCCTCCCCTCTAGCATTGAGAGTTTATAGCCCTAGGCAGTAATTAAAGAGGCCTCATTTACATATTTATGATGTCTCAAAAAATGGAGAATTTCTTTTTTAAAGGAGCAGATGTATCGACCTGTTAGCCTTTTTTTTTAACCCTAAGCATACTGAATCTTTTAAACCATTACTACAATCCCCTCTTCCATATTGAAAAACGAATTAAATTTTTCACTGGCTCTATGAAAGAGGATTTCACGAGATTCTGCTGCATTCTGTCTTGGGTGACAGTTCAGGTTAGGAGACTGCAATTATGGTATCAAAAACTGAACTTCCAAGTAACACAATTAAGAAAACAACTTAGTAAATGTGGTCCCCATCAGTTCCTAAGGCAGCCTGAACAGCCTGCTAGAGAGGGAGAAAAAAATTAAGCCAAACATTTCACCAGTGCTTCAAATGTGTCTAAAAGCGTTAGTGTTTTGGAAGTTAGTGTGGGTTCAGTTCTGCTCTGGGGCGAGCTCTCCTCACGGCCAGAACTCCGCAGGACCAGCGGAGCTGGGAAATCTGCTCCCCGCGGCCAAAGGAGATGTGAAGCATCACTGAAGCGGCCCAGCCTGAACCCGGGCTCACAGACACTTCCATCGGGAGGGCAGAGGAGGAAGGATAGCCCGTCCCTGGAGGCAGGGGAGAGCTGAGAGCGCTGCGCCAGGTCTGCATTCCCACCGGGAACAGCCACCAAAGATCCAATTTGGAGACACTTCGGACCACTCGGGCAACAAGGCCATAAATAAAAAGACAGGAAATACCTTTATCGGTTAAGAAATTTTAACAGTAGGTGAGAAGATCAGTTCCTTAAGGAGGGATTCGGCACAGAAGCTCCAAACATCCCTGCCCCCTGCTGCCACAGCACACAAGTTGTTAATGCTGTTTATTCAATCAGCTAAAAACCAATAATTTCCTTCAAGTCTCAGCATGCTGAGGGTCCTGCGAGAGGGCAGACGATCTACGTACGAAGTGACTTTGATGAAGCAACAAGCCAGGCGGGAGCGGGGGCGGCAGCGGCGGAGCGGGGCCGGGGCCGGGCGGGGGCGGGGGCGCCGCGGACCGCCAGGGGGCGCCGCAGGGCCGCGCCACCGGACACGGGGACACGGGGGACACGGGGGGACACGGGGGACATGGGGGGGACACGGGGGGACACGGGGGGACATGGGGGACACGGGGGACACGGGGGACACGGGGGGACATGGGGGACACGGGGGACACGGGGGACATGGGGGGCACGGGGGGACATGGGGGACAGGGGGGACACGGGGGGACAGGGGGGGACACGGGGGGACATGGGGGGACATGGGGGACATGGGGGACACGGGGGACACGGGGGACACGGGGGGACATGGGGGACACGGGGGACACGGAGGACACGGGGGACATGGGACGACACGGGGGACATGGGGGGACACGGGAGGACACGGGGGACATGGGGGACATGGGGGACACGGGGGGACACGGGGGACACGGGGGACACGGGGGACATGGGGGGACACGGGGGACACGGGGGGACAGGGACAGACCGGGGGGACACGGGGGGACGCGGGAGGACACGGAGGGACAGGGGGGGACATGGGGGGACAGGGACAGCCCGGGTGGACACGGGGGGACACGGAGGGACAGGGGGGGACATGGGGGGACATGGGGGGACTGGGACAGACCGGGGGGACAGGGACAAACCATGGGGACATGGGGGGATAGGAACAGCCCGGGGGGGGACCGAGGTCAGCCCGGGGGGGACCAGGGGGGACAGGGACAGCCCGGGAGGGACCAGAGGGGACAGGGACAGCCCGGGGGGGATGCCCTGCGGCGGCCACGATGCGAACCAGTCGAGTTCCGTCGCCTGAAGCACGGACCCCCGAGGAGCGGGGTCCGAACCAGCCCCTGACACCTCCAGGGACGGATTTAAGAAACACCATTTCTCCCAGCGCCCTGTTCTGGTGGTAAAATGTGACGGGGTCCGGAGACAAAAACCATCTAACTCCACTTGACATCTCCCTCGCCATCAGACACACTGTAAGAAGCTGTTTCTCGAGCGCAGCTCCGGGCACACGCAGGTTAACGCTGCTCATTGTGTGCGATCGCTGGATCCTCCGCCCGGCGCAGCCCAGCCCGCACCGCGGGCACAATGCAGCTCCGCACGTCTGCACCCTGCCCGGGGCTCGCCCTGCTCCCAAAGGCTCCAGCCCGCTTCTCAGCGCCACAATTTTCAAAGATCATCTGCTGGAAAAAGTTTAATATCTATCCATGACAGCTGATTTATTTCTTCCACTAGGTATGATACAAGAAGTATAAAATGTCGGGTGAAAGGCTTTGCATCATTAAATACTTGAAAAAGGAAGTTGTTTTAATAAAGCTTTATTTACCATAAGCTGTTAAATAGTTACTGCTGCTGGCTTTGAGCTATTAAAAAGGGCCAGATGTGAGACAAAGCAGCGTTTGTTATGCCGGGTGAGGAAGAATAGATATTTGTGCTGTGCTGCTTTCCATTGTTGCTCTACAAATGTGCAGTAATCCCCAGAAGACTTTCTATCATCTTTGACTGCGAGAGAGGGAAAGCGAGTGTGTGTGCGCACACAGCGCCCGGCAGGCACAGCTTCGGGGAGGTGGGAGCAGGTTTTTGTGATTTATGGTGGCTTGAGCTGCAAGGGCTGGCAATTTTGTCGGGTTTAAGGAAGCTGTTTCCGCAGCCGTGTGCTTGGGAACGTTTTTATATACAGAGCCTATTATATGCAGGCACCACCAGCCAGCCGGATACACACAAAAGCAAATCCACACATGCTTCTGAAAAAAAAGACAGCATGACAGCTTGCATAAGCAAGGCTGCCGGACTCCTCTGGGAGGAGGAGCGGCGGTGCGCAGTTGCTGCTCAATCATGAAGCACATCTGCACCCTGATTAGAAAAGCAAAGGTGGTCGGGCTAGCTGGAAGCACACACACGGCACCGGGATCTGACCTACACTCACAGTATAGACACAGAAATTGAAAAAAACTCACACACTGTACAAGAGAGATCTCCCTTGAGCCTGGACAAGCTGGTCACCAGCCAGCACTAAGCACTAACACAGGAACTGCCTTTTGCACGGGCAGCCCTCACCTCCAGCCCGCTGGCTGCAATGAGGGGTTTCCTCAGACCGAGAGCAGCACCTGCACATCACAGGTAATTGCCCTGCTGCATGCTTGTATTATAAGGTTGGT
Organism: Oenanthe melanoleuca; assembly: GCF_029582105.1. NCBI lineage: Eukaryota > Metazoa > Chordata > Aves > Passeriformes > Muscicapidae > Oenanthe > Oenanthe melanoleuca. The sequence goes on from NC_079340.1 coordinate 11,740,991, forward strand.
TTCCCTGCATTCCACCCAGCTCCCAGTGTCATCAGCTCTATCAGCTTGTTATCTTTAGGGAGAGTAAGGAGGTAAAAGGACACTGCAGCTCAAAACAGCAAGAGATAATAACACAAAATTAAAGGCAGAAGTGTGTGGAAGTGTGCGGCTGGGGAGCCAGGGCTGAGAGCCCTGCTATAGTGCTCTCAGAGGCTTTGCACACTCCAATATAGACAGGTCTGCTAGTACAAACATTGACAGCTCCATAGCAGAACCCACTGATCCAGTGGTTTACTATATGTACTGTAGCTTGCAGGTAAGAAATACTAATCCTCACTGGGACAGCTACGAGCAAATGAGCCATCCCTAAAAGCTTGCTGGGTTATGCTCAAATAATTTAATAACCAGTGTCCCTGATCACTCACACAACAATGCTGTAAAAAAATCTCTCCTGATAAATTGCCAGTCTCTAAACTGAAGCAGAATCAAGCACCTCCTCCCACCTTCTGGGCTCAATGGGAGGAATGCAGAGGGCAGGTGAGCATAAGAACAGAAAAAGGTTTACATTATGGCATGCAATGCTTGCTCATTTGCATAATGAAAGCTTGGCTCTTTCAGATGTTCTGTGCTAAGATGCAAAGTATTTGTTCTTTGTGTCTGCCTACCAAACAGGCATGTGGAATTGCTAACATCACCTGGCTCACACACCTTCTGGGGGCTGAGTCTATACACCTGCAAAGAAGAACATCTATGAACTGGAAACTTTTTCCTGCTTTTGTGAGACATTTATCTGAAGAAAACCAGCTGTTTGGACAAAAGCACCTAAATTATTTGCTTAAAACGTGAAAGATGAGCTACAGAAGACAACCTAATATAAGCATTTTCTAAAGTTCTAGGGGAAACAGTAATGACCTAACTGCCAAAGATGGTCTCAGAAGAGGGAGACAAGGACAGAGATGGCACCAGCAGGAAATATTTTTAACAATTACCTATCAAAAACTGAAGATGCTACTCTGTGTTTGCTGTGCTCTGATAACATCTCTCTTGCAGCAGATAGCCTGCTATATAATAAAGAGAGGTCAAAATCTCTTGGGTCAACCCAAAGAAATGCTCCTAGCAAGAACTATCTCAAGCCCACTGTGAATCAGAAACGAGAAGGATTTGCATTCTGACACTGAAGGCCCTCTTACTTATCTGATGAAACCAGGCATGTTTTGGAAGTTGAACTGTAGCATTTGAAGGAAATTGCTGATTTCTTCTCATGATACTGTACCATCACAACTTTTATTCCTCATTACTGAGTGGCAACACAAAGAATATAACAATCCCCCATCCCCAAACTATATTGCACCAAGTAAAGGAATGATGAGAGATTTAGACTCCTTTTTTTTCACTAAGTTTAAGCATCATGAAGAAGGCATATAGTCAAAGTAGATGGTAATTTCTCTTTATTGTCTATAAATGTAAGATCTATTCATCTATTCATCTAGGACCAGTGATTTCTGATAAGCCACCAGAGAAAGCATCACTACTTTGGAGAAGACCACGCAGAGAGAGGGAAGGAATGGAAAAAGCATCAGCTCAATCAGCAAAGTCCCTGGATTACAGAGCAACTGAATACCTGCTTTGAGATAAAAGCTCCAACAATTTTGACATCAGCCATTATTCTGGCCTGCTCTGATGAAATTTAAGTATTTACCAAGCTCCCCAGAAAAGAAGCAATATAAATTTCAGGAGGATCAGCAAAACTTGTAAAATCTAAATGTACCTGAACAAGTAAAGTAAATGTTGGATGGCTGTGAACTTTTGTATCTGGAGAAACAGAGCAGCTGCTGGCTGACAAATTACCTTACCTGCACTGCTTTCAGGTGCTATCCAAATGGGGCTTCTCACAACCTCTCCACTTGCTTTGAGTTATGACAATTTAGTGCTAGGGGGTTACTTTCTCTTAAGTAACTTAAACTAGAGATATTTGTAGTCTAGACAAAACACAACTACAGTTTTGGTAGTATCTATAATCTACTTTATCATCTTCATTTTAAGGCAGCTGACTGGACAGCCACCTATATTAACACTTGTGGACCTGCTAAATATACATCAATAATAAAAGGATTTGGTTTTACTGAATTGTCAATACAATTGGATAAGCATTCAGTATTTTAAGTCACCACCAAATCCTAAATTTAAGAAACCATACTGAGAGTGTGGCTAAATGAGCCAGGATTGGGCAAGTAAATCAAATGACAGTATATGGCTCATGGAAAACTCTTCTGTATATTCATAATGAAACACTGTGTGAACACAATATCCTGGAGGACTTGAAATGTGACTCCTGTTCATGTTAGTCTCAACAGCTAGTGTTCAAGGACCTGAAACACAACCAAAGGAACAGATTCATTGCTACTGAAACTTTATCAAGAAGCCCAGAAATACTTTGGACACCCTAGAGTTGATTTTGAAAACAACATATTTTTTAACTAGTTCCAGTTGCAATGCCTTCAATTCCAAAAAGTCAGATCTGCACACATCCCTGCTACTTGCCTATCTGCAGTGTAGTCATTGCTATTCATGCTTTCCAAGTGCTCATAATTCCAGTAAGGTAGAAATTCTCCTAGACACCTAGATGACAAAATACTGCAGGAGCTTTACACAACAAAGCCTGATGCCTTCAAGAAAGATTTTAACTGAAACATCCATGATCCTCTGCCCCATTTGGTTTTCTCACCACCTTATCATTTGAGGAAATTCTTATCTAGAAACTGGCCTCTGAGAATTACCAGCGTCCCAAAAACCTTCTTTAGAGGCAAACAAAGAGAATTTTACACTTAACATGAAACAAGTTTCTTTTTTACCAAGAATCTTAACAGACAATTTAGTTTTCAAAGGTTTATGAATTCCATGGCTAAAGATCTGTCATGTGCTCTCAGTTCATGAACAAACTTCTTGGGATAATCAGGAGCAGATTTCAGTAGAATTCCTTCTGAGAGCACAGATCTCTGTTAGCTGTACCTTCACTAGGTCTCTCACCCTCAGGTGATAGCACAACCAAAGCTGAAATGACATTTGGCAGAACATAACAGAGATCTCAAGCAGGTTTTTTAAAATCCTCTCAAGTATTTGAGAGCAGTAACTATACAAATGCTAAATTTGGCTGGAACAAAAGCTACCTCGACTGCAAAGACCAGGAACCTCCTGCTAAGAGGAGGAGAGCACAGTTCCCATCATCCCCACTGCTGTTCCCACTGGAGTGGGAGTGAGCCTGACAACTTATGAGCAACAACTGCCTCACAAACTGAAGCAGGCAGACTTCACATTTTTATTACAGACAATGTAAACAGGAACACTGTTGCTAATGAATTATTTATAGTGTGGTCCATAAATTAAGACATTTAGACTGTCTTGCATTTTTCATACCACCATCATTACTACAAAGTACATGCCCAGAAGCTTTTTCCCATAACTGCAGGACAAAGCCAGCCCTGTGAACAGAGACCTGAGCTCTTCTCCACCACCCAAGGCTTCACTTCTTCAGCTTCTCTGGCTTTCCAATTTCATCCAGTGCTGCTCTGGGTAGACTCTATCTCCACCAAACACATACAGTGCCTAACACAAATCACAATTCTGACTAGGGCTACCACATGCTAGTTCAATATGAACAGTGAAGTGATAGTGTAAAATCTTTAATGCATGTATTACTAGAAGTTAAGGATAAAACATCTAATTTACCCTTCCTGCAATTTCAAGACAAAATTTCCAGCGTTCAGCCAGACTTCCATATCCAGAATTAACTTGATAAACTTTGACTATGCATCCAGGTGACAGCTGGATAAAAGCTGTTCAAGTCCAGACAGTATTTTCTTCTACTTATATGCTTCCTTTCTTATTTTTCCTTTGTTTCAATGGTAATTGTAACACAGTGGAAAGACCTCAAAAAGCTACACACTTTCCTTCTTTGCTTCCAACAGCAACACTACAGACTCCAGAGGTCAGCTTTAAAGCCTTCCAGTTTTTCTGAAGCCCTGTCTGATTAGACATACTCTGGAGTGACTTTCATTGTGATCAAACGTGATGTGCTGGTGACACACACACAAAGCTGCAGAGCAGCCACACTGCAAAGCCTTCAGCAGGCAGGATCGGTCTAAGGACTCACTGGAAACAACACCTGGCTCCCCTGAAAAGGAAACAAGTATCCCCTCTGAAAAGGTTCTGATGAACTCAAGGAGAGACATGTTATTGTGGCAATATCAAACCCTTGCAGAGAATAAAACTCTCTCTTCTACATCTCCTTGTCTTTTGCCCTTGATTTTTGTGATCCTTGAGTGGTTACACTTTGGCATTTTTTTCTGTTTTTTTTTTTTTTTTTTTTTCTCCTGAGTAACTGAGGTGCATTGGATCTGAAATTTGGAGGGATATATTTTGAAAGATGGTTTTTGAAAAGCCTAGCTGCCCAATATTCCAGGATTAAAAAGGTTCCTGCTTATTGCATGACTGATCCAGATAGGGATAGAAAAGAAAAGGACAGCTTGGCATGAAACAAGTCAAGTTCCACTCCCATTTGAGACAAGGGAAACAATCCAAACAGTACCAGAGTGAGAGTTTTTGTTTCACTTGACATATGCAGAAGGAGTCACAAACTTAAATTACTTCAGATTAAGGACTTCTTTGACTCATACTTTCCCACCTTTCCCATAAGTCAGATTTTGAGCCTGGCTTCACTGTCCCTTATTTAGACACTCACCAGTCCTGAATAAGGAAATTTCTACTCTCTTACCTTTCTATGCTGTCTATCAGCTGGTTAAGATCTAGGCACTTTCAGTTTTTCCTCCTAAGATGATGGTGGTATTCAAAATGGCAGATAGCAAATGACTAAACAATGCAGAGCTTTACCTTTTGTCTATACATTTCTCAGCTTGCAATGTCACTGTTTTGACTGTACAAAGCATAAGAAGCCAGAAAACACTGGCCCAAACATTGTCTTCCTCCAATGCCAGACTTCTGGGCTACTGGCAAAGAGCAAAGCAGCAACAATTAAACAAGTCCTTAAGTCAGACATAGGAAATAATAATTTTAAAATAAAAGTCTAACAGAACAAAAACACCAATCTTTTTACAGGTTGGCACAAATACTGGAGAGGTATTGCTCTAATAGAAGGCAAACGAGATTGCTCTAATAGAAGACATGACAAAATATTTTTATGAAACACCACAGGACAAAGTATGACTTCCCACTTCTTTTCAACAACTACTTCTCTTTAGAAAAATAAGAATTATTTGACAACTTTCTCTTGCCAGCTCAAATTCAGAGGTATTACTATAATACTAGGCATTATGACCACCTGCATGGCAGGACAAAATCAGAGCATGAACCCTTTCTGGACTGCACAAGATTTTTGTTCAGAAAGGAATCTGTAAGCCAAAGAAGAAGAAAGCTATACTATGTGTAAACAGAACCCTAACCTGAAGAACTGGAGATCTATGCCTGCCCAGAAAGACATAAAAATACATGGATTGAAAGTAATTTGTATTAGCAACCAATGAAAGAACCCCCAAAACCAAGCAACTCTGTCACAAAGTCTGCAGAATGTAAGTTAAGCAATCATTAAAGCATCAGAGTGATGTTTCTAAGATTTGCAATTAAATATCAGTGTTTATTAACCATCTACATGAATTCAATCATGTACTCATTAACAATAAAAGAAAGAAAGAAATGGAGATCCTAAAATGTCCACTCTGTGACTGTAAAAATATTATCCATTAGTTCCTTGCAAGGTCAGTTCAGTTCCTGAAAATATCCCTTGATAACAGTCGAAAGTCAGTGGATCTTGGCTATACAGAATGACATGCAAGTGTTATAAATCCATTGGACAAGCTGCCTATTTTCAAGCTTCTTCCCATTTTACTTTCTGTGAGAAGGGACTCAGTTTCCACATTAATTTCTTTTTTTACTGCCTTCAATAAACCTGAAAAAATTTAGAGGGATGCATATGACATTATACAGCAACATTGTGACTTATTTCTACTGCTGAGCAACAAAATCATACACTTTTCAAAAATGGTAAGTGGAAAGGTATTTAGCTTAAAGGTTGACTCTATTTTAGGGAGCCAAACTTGTGCTCTACTAGAGTTTGGTACTCTGGTCTCTTCTACAGCAGAGGTACATTGCAGGAGCTCAGCTGCATGTTCTCCAGGTGATTTGTCCAAGGTGTCAACACAGGCAATTTTGAACCTTTCACTTGAGCCCCAGACAGTGTCCTAAGTCCTTCCTTCCCTATCACAAGAAGCTCAATATGTTAATAGATGGTCCAATTTTACTTCTAGCTGACATTAGCAATACAGATTCATTCTCTGAAATGGTTAAACCAATTCAGATATCTGTTTCAAGTGATGACTAATTAATTAAAGTCTCCTAAGCACTGCTAAGGACCTAAGTTAGACTATTGCTGCCACCTCTTCAGGCTATCAGAGCTGCATCTTCACTGCCCCCCTTGCCTTAGATTCTGCTTCAGGCCTTGTTCAAATCTCTAGAAAAGACTGGTTTATATTACCTGCAATTCAAGTTTTTTTAAACATTGCTATGCAATACAAGTGCTTTTAATACATCACATCTGTCATAGAATCAAGACTTACTAATGAACTGCATAGCAACTGCAGTGCTATTATGCAGCTAAGGGAAGAAAACCTCTGATGGTGTTAGCAGCAAAGTTCTCAAGAGCTTTCTGACTGGCCTGTGAAAAGCACCTCACCAGCACAGAATTTTTTAATAAGCCTCCTTCCTTTTGAAAGCCAACTGATCTGCTATTTATAAGGCTTTGATTAAGCTAACACATACAAATGCAGATGTAAGCATACATGTGCACACAGAATGGGATGAAATGCTGGGGAAGAAATAATTTATATTACAACCTCAGGTAAACACTTGCAAGATCAAACAAGTTCTAAGTGTTACGGAACATGGGATCACACAAGTGATCCTCAGCAAATTTGTCCCAGAAACAGGGATTTTATTTTGCAGCTTACTTCATCTATGATGCAGAACATGCCTAGGTTTTTATAATCATCCCATGTACTAAAGGGTAAGGGGAAAACACAGGGAAATGTGATACATTTTGTTTGATACATCATATTGCCATGGCTCTACCTGCAAGAAATTGAATTTCTAAATTAGTGTAAAACACTCATTTAAGAAAACATGTCCAAGAATTGAACAAGCAATTTAACACTCAACAGAATAAAGCAGCATTTAACCCTGAGGGTGACCCAGCAGCCTCCTCACAGGTTCAGTGAAGCACGGGCTGCCTTGTCAGTCTCAGAGAACGAGGCAGGGCTGAGAGGTAGGAGGCAGCTGGTTAGGACACACACTGGCAAGGAAAATATCAGAGTTGGAAGGTCATATAAATTGCTAGACATGGAGACGAGATCTGTCAAAAAGACAAACTACCTAACAATTTTAACCTATTGGCTAGAGCTGTCTGTGTCAGCATAATGTTAACATATATTATAACCTCATCACAAAAACATCCACGTAGATGGAGGAGAACTGCAGCTAAACTCCCTGTCTTATCTTCTGTTTAGACAGGAACTCATTCTAACAGAGGCTTAAGGAAGTATTTTCTCCTGGTTTTGGGGTTTTTTCCCATCCAAACCTAGCCTACTACATATATATTACGAGGAAAAAAAAAAAAAAAGCTGGCTAATATGCTAAGAACATAGCTGTCAATTCCTCTACAGTTTGAGAGTTTATCAAAGCACCCATCACAAGCACCTCTATTTCCAGACAACAGTGAGTTTATTACTTATTACTACTTTAAAATAAAAGCTTTTCTGAACAGTCACTGAAATATTTAAAATAGAAAAGTGGGCATTTGCTAGACAGGAGATTAACTCTTTCATATTTTAAATTGTCTGCATTTCTCCCAACTGTTACAACTAACTCAATCATAATTATGGAGCTGTGATTTTTCCTCTACCAGATGTTGATGACTGTCTATTTTAATGTAAAATCAAGTATGGTATCTCTTCTGATGAGATCTCTGCGACTTTTCTACACCATATGATTTTTACTGGCTGCCTCCAAGCCCCACTGCTTTGCAGTATCTTGCTTGTGCCCCCTCTCCCCTGACATTATTTGGATCAAAGTTAGAGAGAAGGCCTTTGGGAAGGCTTGGAAGCATTCATCAAGTTAGTAGGTGGGACACTTCCCTGGGAGAGAGTATTAAATTAAACCTCCAAGAATACTCTCAGGGAATCCTGATATTGTTAATCCCCCAGGGTTTATGCATGAAATGTGACATTTGAGATTAGTTCAGAAGCATCTGTTCATAATGCCTAGAACTGAACCTCCAAGAATGTAGCACACATCATTTTCAGAAAAAGATATCTCCCTAAAGCTTCATTTCCCTTTTGAGCCACTAAGGCAAAAATCCAATGATTATAAAACTGACCTGTTTCTCACATTATGACCCATCAAGTGACACATGAAACTCAAATGACAAACCTCCTTCCAAGTTCCATTAGGTTAGATTCTGCTTATGGTGCACATCCTACTTCCAGTATTTTTATTTTTGAAGAGTAAGTCAGGATTACTCTTACATCTCAGAATTATTCTTACATGTCAATTTTCATAGTAGTCAGCCTGATGAGCATGTCAATCACTGAAGAAAAACAAAGCCAGCAAACAGAAAATGAAAATTTCCTGATTTCTGATGTTTTTGTTTGGGTGGTTTTCTGGTTGGTTTTTAGGGTTTTCCCCCTTTTTTTTAGTGTGTGTAGTGTTGCTTGTTTCCTGTTTTTTTCCTCCCAAATACAATACAAGCAGAAGCCTATTCTGAAGGATTTGTAAGGGCAATGTATATTCCCTCCCAGCTATTCAAGCAGGCAGTAGATATTCATGAGTACTGAGAGATGCACGCAATTATGCCCGAATGATTATTTATCTAGAATGAAGAGCAACTGTGAAGCATCTATCACTCTTTGTTCCAGGTCAGAAGTTTCAGATAGCCATTTAAAAAGAAAAAAAAATAGCATCACGTGGATGAAGCAACCAACAATATAGTGAACACCATGAATACTGAATACAGAAATCAAAGGGTTTCAGAAACGCTGAAGCTCTAAAGTTAGAGCTGTTTGTCAGTACTACTCAACATGAAAAATTAGTTTGGTTCACAAAAGAGACATTAACAAAAAACACAAATTCTTTTAAAAGATGCATTGTATGCTTATGGCAGCCATTTTCTACTGATTGTGACATCTATCCTGTCCATTTCTTTTAACCAGACACTGAGCAGGATATATCCAACAGGAGGTCAAGAACAGCCTATAGATCAAGGAGCCCATTCCCAAGTACTGAGTAACATGAACAGCATCCCATACCATTGCAGGGTCAAGTTCCCCTTATTGCATCACCTTCAGAAGGTCAGAAAGGTGTTAAAGAGCTGTAACACTTAGTTTCACATGGCCTCTGGGTACAGAGCTCTACAAAATGTGCCATTTCTACATGAAAAAAGCCCTAAACCTTTGGCATACTCTGTTCAGTACCATTTGTAATAGTGCTTTCCATTGATCAAGCACAGTCAGTATGGCCACACCTACATCAGGGATTTCAATTCCTTGCCATTATCAACAGCATTTCACATGGAGATGGATGGAAAGGAAAATTAAACCTGCAGCAAGACATGCAGTTTTACTGCTGTGCCATTCTGCATGCCTGTGAAGCATGTGATCCGTCTGCATGAGGGCATCCAGCACTGGCACCACTGCTGGGGGTACCAGCAACTGGGGACAGCTGCTGCAAAAAAATAGTTTGTCTGAAGTAAATGAACTTAGACCACTCTTCATCTTCACTGCTTTCGACAGCACAGTACAAACACTCATCCTCCTCAAAAAAACCCAAAACAATCAGCAAAACAAAGGATCCAGCTGGCTTGACTAACTTTGTTTCACTGACTTGATGCAGAAAAACAATCCAAAAAAGAAAGCTGGAATTAATTCAAGTAAAAAGTTGTTGGTTTCATGCTACCCTTTTATGTGGCAAGATGAGAAAGGAATACTAACCAAATTCTAATCTCAATCAGGACAGTTAATGCTCATTTTTAAATATGTCATCTAAGAAAACAATGAATGAGTTAGGCTTTAAATTTGTTCTTTCTTCAGGGAAAAGAAATAGCAAAGGTATTTAAAATTAAACAGGACATTCGCAATTAATCTGCTTTTTAATTAACTTACTTTGCTGCTGTAAGTGATTCTGCATTTACTCTCATTCTTTTGAAAATTCCAAAGTGCTACTTCTGACCTGTGATTTACTGTTGCCGTACATCTTTATAAGCAGTACTTTAGTTTAAGTGGCAGTTGCATATTAATTACAAAGTTAATTATGTGCTATGTAATCATGCTGTAATTCATTAGTTTACTCCGCAGTGCGAAAGGATAATGCTAAATGGAAGACCTGATGCAGAGTATTTTAGTCATTTACATTTTTTGCATCAAATATTCAAAATATTAACCAGAAAACATTGTCTGCACTTAAAGAAGCCGATGAAACAGCTCATCGTGATTCCAGCAGGAATTGTGCTGGAAGTTTTCCTTCCTTAAAACAGTTGCAGAAATTTAAGCAGGGTAAAATGTCTTCTCTAAAACCAAGTACTGAGTTGCTAAGACCAGGGCAAAAAATCAGAAATATTGGACAAGGTCAAGCATCCAAATTTGATACTTAACATGACTCATCCTCAAAAGACACGTGCTCTCTGCTTCCTCAAATCAGTGTTTTAAAGATGCTTCAGCTTGAAAACCTAAACCATGATGCATCCAGTAGTATAAATCACAGCTGAAGATATTGGCTACAGCCTTTTATGATTCTTCATTACTGACCCTTAGCATGAAGTACTTATAGCCAGGTAATTTACTACTGGTTTCTGCCCAGAATCTGCAGGGAAATGCAATTCCTGTTTGCACAGGTCTCAAAATAACTCTGTTACTACAGATCTATGTTTCCCAACAGAAGTACTGAACACAAGTGTAAATATTTATTTTTAATATATAGATTTTTGGTGAAAATGAACTGGGCACAATACCATAAAGCTGTGTCTCTGTCCCAGATTTAATTATCCCTGGAACTATTCAGCTTACTCTGATCAATAGCACTACAAGACCTAATTTTTACAAAGATGCTCTTAGACATGAAGAATTCCTCTCCTGCTCCCAAGGGCACCCCCCACACCCCTCCAAAAGTATTCCAGCTATTACTGTTCTTCCTCAACTAACATTGGTTTTTCAACAGTAGTCTTTTTTCCTACCAATAGCTATCACTGTGATGCAAAATGATGCTCTTTGTCTGTTTAAAAATCAGGAGAAGTAGGAGTTTCTCCTCCTAAAACTAACACCATAAAACCCATGAGAAAAAGCAGTTCTATCACTTAAAATTAGAGACAGAAAAATTGCAATGCAAAGGGTCTATGTTTTTCAGCATATACTCTTCATCTATACATTGAAGCTATATTCACTCACTTAAACAAAAGTAAGGCTACTTTAGCTATTGGCATGTCTGTAGAAAATTGAGACATGCCATGAACAGAGGAGTCAATCTCTGTGCACTGTTTTGACTGCACAATCTTTATTATCAGGCAGATTGTATCAATGAAAAGAAGCCCCAACTATCCAAATAAACATCAAGATTACCAAATCCATGACTGAGTCTGCAGCACCTCCAAAATTCTATCTTATGGGCTGAACAAGTTTCCTTTGAAGTCATTAGGGAAAAATAAAGAATACATATTTCTACGACAGTGAAACTACTAAGAGCTTTTCACTCCTTAAAATTCTGAAACTGTAGTTTAGAAAACATCATAGGGACCTCAAAATATAAACAAAATGCAGAAAGAGTAACTGAAGTTCCAGTGAGAAAAAATGGAATTAACGATATGGTGCTACTGAAAATTTAAATACAGCAAAAGAGGCACATGTGCAAGTATCTTGGTAAAAAACAAACCTGAAATCTATGCAAAATCTTGATGTACTCTGTCATCTCAGATAACAATAAATAGTTATCTTTCTTTGAGCAACATGGTTCTGGATTGTCTAAGAAATGGAGTTGAAAAATTAATCTCAAGCATTACTAGAAAAAACAGTAAGTATTCTGTCTAATACAAAAGGAATTTTTAGGATTCTTAATCAGTGGGAAAAGCAATTTTACTTGCAAACTTGCACACAAGTACCACAACAGCTAAAACTACCCAAAAGCATTTACTCTCCCTTCAGAATCAGCCACAAGACACCTCACTGGGTCAGTAAAGCTCGGACTTGCTGAGCTGTGTAATTAATTTAGGTCTGTAGGGACTGGGTTACAGAACACACAGATCTGTGATCAGCTTTGGCTTCTATTTCAGAGCAGCTATCTAACAGATGTTGTTAAAATGTTTATGGGATGGAGAGATCCCTGCACTGGTTTTATAGAATCCAGAATACTTTTTTTTAAAAGTATGATGATACATCCAAAATCCAACAATGATTTAAAAAAACAAGCTCCAAACACAGCTCAAATTTTCTTCAACATGTTAGCTCATGGTAGGAAGTATTAGCCTTCTTGTTCCATATGGTGGTGTAAAAAAAGCTTTTAAGAGTATGTAAAGCTTTCAAAATAATTAATTAATTTTATTTAATTTAAATATAATATGGTTATATGATTGATTCATCCTTTCAGAATTCTTGGAGATTTCTGCATGGAAAAAAAAAACAACCAACCAACCAACCAACCAACACTTTTGGTTAGTTATTTTTCTACTACTTTAGCAAAAGGACCAATAACTTTGGTCTGGATTCTCAATATTGTCCATCTCAAAGAGAGGTTTTAGCCTTGGCTAACCATCAGGTTCCATCAACAGCCAACAGAGAGCAGGGCACTTTCTGAGGGGACTTTGTCCTCTGCTAAGACAGATGTGAAAAATGGGTGGCAGAAATTCAACAACCTATGACTCTCCCAGATTTCCATGGGAGGAGTGACTGAGAAGTTGAATACACCTTCCCAGATCCCTTGACCAGGACTTCAAGTAATGGAAAATATTCTCTCTTTTTATTATGTTAGGCAGTTGTTTCACAGCAGTGGAACGATACACTTCCCCAGGTGTTATGGGAATAGATCCATAAAAATTATCAGCTACTCAATTAGTAATTACCAATCACACAGGTAACATTAAAGTATTTAGATGAAGTATATTGCAATACAAGTGTTTTCTTTAAATTAAATACATCTCTCTCAGCCATGCAATGAAGCTGAATTACAAAAGCTCCCTGAGACAAATAGCCTGAAAGAAAACAAGCTTAGAGTCCAGTATGATGTATTACCACCTTTAATTATTAAAAAATAAAAAAATTACGAAAGTCTGAGATTACTTAGAGTCTTTGCCTTTATCAGCAAATTTATTCTAGAACAAATTTTTAAATAGAGACCAAAACCATGACACTTTAGGCAAGACCATTAGCACATTCTTGTTCGCCCTGGTACAGCCTTAAAAGAAGAGAGTGCTACTGATTTACAACTTTGAAAGTAAACAGAACTGCAAATCTCTTGCACATATCTTCCTTATCACCCTCCTTGGGACGTGCAGGCATGTAATGAATTCCCAGGAACAGCACAGGCCGCCACCTTGTCTCACCTTTGCTGACATAAGGCTTGCATTTCTCATCTGCTGCTGTCCTTGTGCAGCTCTGCCTCCCAAAGCAGCCTTGGCTCTGCACTGGTCCCCCACCAGCCAGCAATCAGGATGATACTGCTTTACCTCATTACTGGCATCTGTGTCATTAAACAAAAAATGGCTCCATTGTTCAGCAGCTCCTAGTGGGTCTGAAAGCCCAAAATTTGTTCACGAAAAATGTAAATATCCAGTAATGACAATCTAAGCCTTCTGGTTTTCCTTAGTCATGTTTTAAGATGAGCTACAGAACTGGGTCTGTTCCCCCCAGAATTCAGCAACTTGTTTTCATTCTTGCATTACATGGAATTTCTGACCACTAAGACCAAGTTCTGGTTGCTCTTGTTATCATCCTGCAATAATTATCAAGGAAGTAAGAACGCTGAGTCCTTGTTCAGAGCAAATGTAACAGGTCACACAGCATGCTCAGTGTGAAAAGCCATCAAAAAATTCCTTACCACTTCTGCTGTAGGCTTCTCTATCACAAATACAGCTAGTAACTTCAGATCTCAAATGCTTGGTTTTTTTTAATGGATCACAAAATAACATATCTGAGTCCTCCAGCTCAAGATGTCTCTATACTTACAATCTTTTAAGGGTGAATTCTCTTCGTCCTATGAATGCATCTCCCAAGATGATCTTGTCTGTGAAACAATTTTCTTTCAAAGCTTTACCAGTCTCCATACTCGTGGTGGAGCCTCCAAAGCTCCTCAAGTAACTTGCCCCAGTACCAGCAAAGAAAATGAAGTTGGTAGGAAAAGTCTGTAATGCTAAAAACCAGGACTGCCCCCCTAGTGAGACATTTCTCAGGAAGCACTTCATCTTCACAGTGGTGTAATCATCTGGGAGCATAACTACTGCAACCTACCTCCCATAAAGCCAGGTCAGGTGTGGGAAAGCAGGAGCAGACTGTGTGGTTTGTGCAGAGCTGGCACAGAGGGGCTGGCTGGGGAGATGCTGAAGGCTCTGCTCACCTCAGACACAGCCTCAGTTACCACGGAGCAGGAGTTTAATAAACACACATCAAACACTAGCTCATCTAACAATATCTGCCCTCTTATTATATGCTTTGAAATGCTTGCCTCTCATCTTACAACCTGCTTTATTCTGTTGTTCACCTTTAGAATATTAAAATTACTAAACTGGAAGTGATACCTAAATGAAGAGATCCAGACACCACTGAAGCAGATAAAATGAAGTATACATGATCAAACAGGCAGTCTGAGAACCTCTGCATCCTGATGTTTCCTACTCTAGAACTGCTGATCCATCAGCAGCTCAAAGCAACTGTGAGTTTTGCAGTGTGCCTGGCAGCAGTGCTTGCAGTGTAAGCCTCAGGGTGTCTTCTAACTTATTACAGACCACTTTTTGTCAGCTCATGATGGCAGTTCTTTGTAGGTATAAATAACTTGCATATCTCTCTTTGCTACATCTAAATAGAAATATAGGCATGCTTTAGAAGTCATGAATCAGAAGCACCACTACTTCCCACTTCCCCCTAATCTGTTTGACTGAGTTTTCAAGAAAGAAATGTAAAACCATAAACTTGTTGCCTTCAAAAAATACAGAGTTTTACAAATAAAGAGAAAAGGGACAGAGAAAATTATGAATTAGAGGCCACAGATTAATGAAAGCAGTGGCACAGTACTGAATATTGATAATTACAAATGCACACACACGAAATTTGAAGAGATCAATAGGTATAACACCACCAAAGAAAACAGTAGGTGTGCAAGTCAGACAGCACATAACAAGAGAATTGCAGGGAACACTGTTTAATCAGAAAAAGCTCTCTCAGGAAAACTGTTTTCTAATTCTGTAAGAAGAAAGTGACTGCAACAAGTATGAAGGGTGTGTAATAGAGAAAGAGAGAGAAGGGGAAAGATTACATTTTACAACAGAAAATAACAAGAATTGTCCCTGAGATAGGATCTTGGAGTGTGGTTTTGTTAATTAATTTTTATTAACATAAGCATCTTCAAAGAAGAGGCTGCAAACATGAGAAGTTGACAGAGTTAACCATAACACAGAACAATAAAAGAAAGAACAGAGGAGAACCGTCTTCCTTTCCTTCACGTATCTGTGAGATGTTTGACTTCACACACATCCCAGGCTAGGTATCAAAACTAAAACTAAATCTGATGGCTCATATTCCTAATAGGATACAGTGGCCTGCACCTTCAGGTCAAGAGTTCAAATGCAAGCCCAATCAGTGGTGACCAAATGTTGTTACCATCTGCCTGTTTAGAGCCCTAGACAAGAAGAGAAAGGTTGTTCAGCTCAGTCCCATTGTTAATGGGCAGGTGTCTCCAGCACAGCAACAACCATCACGAGTGTTACTAACTGGAATTTGAGTCAGAGAGGTCAAGAACTGAATGGGCATAAAAACTAAATTAGCAGATTAAAGAGTCCCTCTAGATAAGGGTCAAGGCAGTTGTGTGTCTAGATAAAGAGCATTTCAGTCTTCAGGGCTTGCAGTCACATGCCTATCATGGAACCAAATTATTTTTAAATGGAAATTGAATTGAATAAAACGATTTATAATTTGATTTAATATTTAGCTATTAGATTGGTTTCCATTTTCTTTAGTATCAGCTGGAGCTACACAGAAGCATAAGCACATCTGAGGCTTATGCAACGGCCCTGCTAAATATCATATCCTGAATGTTCCAAGGATTTCACATCCAGCTTGACAGGTAGCAGACATGGCTACAGCCACACCATGGCTATTTCACATAGTGAGAGTGGGTTTCATGCAGCAGGCCTAAAAACCCATCTGGGCTTCTAAGTGCTGAGATTTGTAGTGACAGCACTGGAAGGATGCACTGGGTTTTACTGACAAGATCACATACAAACATAAATCTGTATTTTTTTTCTCTTGCAGAACTTGGTGTTTGAAAATAAAGAGTGATAGTAGAGCTACCTTAACTAAACTCTTTATATTGATACTGCTTGGAAACTCTTCTTAGCCTTTACTCTGCTGCTTATTTTTAATTCCTTGATGTACAATAGTAGTTCTAACAGTGTCTCAAAATGCTAAGGCTTTATAGACTTAGTTCAAAATGTTTTTCTTCCCTGTACACATACATATATTTTTTCCCTTCTACTTAGATCCACTGAAATCTGATGATAATTACTTTGTTTTGATTCTCACAGTAAGCGTTGTGCTAGAGTCAACAATGAAGCAGGAATATGTCAGATGTGCAGAGAAGATAGCTTGAAGCATCAGCTTTGAAAAATTCTGTACAGATAGCAACTCTGCTCTCCTCCCTGCCAGGAGAGATAATCTGGGCTCTATGCAATTTAAAGCATGTATATGCATCTGTATCTTTGGGAACATTAACAGGAGCATGAGGTTTGTCCAAGGAGGAGGAGCTAAGTCTGACTTGCCCAACAATTCCCATATTACAATTGTCATGAATCAGATATTTTCTCAAATCAGATATTTCTTCTTGCCACTGTACACAACAACACCTTTCAACATCACTTTGGAAAACATGGGAGTGCTCTTTTCTACCCTGCAACTCCCCCTGTTTCTCACTGGTATCTTACTTAGAGAATACTTTCTGGATGCTTTCCAAAAATCACAAATATGAATATTACTTAACATGAATATTTAAAGCAAGGAAACAAAGCAAAAATTCTTATTCACAATGCTGTTTGAAAAGGAAAAAAACAGCACGAAAAGGACATGGGAACTTGCTGTTAGCCTCTGTACAAAGTCACAATAAAATTGCAGTTTACACAGTTCTCACTCTCCAGTGACACACCTCCCAGTAAACTATAGTTTCTTAAGATAAAATAGAAAATAAAACAATTCCTACTCCAATTATTTTCTTTCATCAGACTTGAAGGCAGTAACACAACTGGTTGGAAGTAACTGTCCTTCATGGATTATTCCTGGGCTTGCCAAGACACTAAACTGCATAAATGCATTGGAGGAGTAAAGGCATGACTCAATATAGTAAGTTAGAAATGGTCTCAGAAAATAAAATATTTTTATGAAGTATTTCTCTCCAAATAATATTTACATTCCAAAGACTCAGAAACAGCAGCAATGGGCAACATCTTTATTGTGATAGTGTGAAACAGTCTCCAGGATGAAAGGGGCCATTTCAAGAAAATGGGTAATTCCTCTATTCACTGTTTATCCAGACAGCCACTAATTCAACAGTAGAATAACAGCATATGGACATCTACACCTAGGCCACCATAGAACACTGTTTTTCCTTACTGAAAGGCTTCCTTTCCAGGAGAACAGAATCCTCATCCTTTCACCTTCTCTCATACAATCCACATGTCCAGTAGCCTCTTATCAAATAATGGCATTCAAGTTATTCTCATTCACCATGGTAGAATGGATATATTATACTTTTAGCTTCTTCTCCTGGCTATAATATAATCCTGGGAAAATACTTTTCTATTACTCCTATATATTGGTTATTCAGATTGCCCCTTGGGGACAAGAACAATCCATTATTTCAAGACTATCAGATACAATCTGGTCACAAAGTGTTATGCTCTACACAGAAGATTTATCCTAAAGTTCTCTACTAATTGCTATATTGGAAAATAAATTCTGCATCTCCTAAAGATTAGGTTCAATAATCCTGATTATGCCTTCCTATTACAAGGTTCCTGGGAACTGGACACAGCAGCCTCTTTTCAAGAGTTAGGAGCAACTTTCTTCTATTTCAACTGAAGTTTGATCACGATGCTTTAGCAGAGACCCCCTTCAGAAAGGGCTTCTCTCTGGACACTCTTCCTGAGTGCCTGCAGGGTTGAGTGCACTGGAATGCAACATGGAAACTACAGAAACCTACTGAGGCAGTAAAGCAACTGAACGAGATGATGCCACTGCAGTAAGGAAACAGATCTTACTGCCATGGCTTGGATCGTTTCCCCTGCTGTGCCTCTTGAAATGCCTCTGCATGCTTTGCTAAAAAGAATAATTGAATTCATTCTCCAGGTCATATTTAACAAAAGGAGAGACTTCTACCATTTATAACTGCTCCAAGTTAACTATTCTTTTGCTATTCTGCTGATGATTACCTACAGCATTAAAATATTTGAAAAATTCTAAAATCTGGTAACTAATACCCTGTTAAAAACTGAAAAAGGGAGGGTACTCAAAAGCTGCCCATAACTAATATATCTAATGAAGTAATTTTTCAGTGAAGCTACTGAATTACAAGCTCCACATCTAAGTTGCCTCACAGGAAAATGAAATATCTGTCTAACGACTGCTTCCAAGGCACACATCCATCATCTTATCCAGCTGCTCAACCTACAACACTATTTCTTTGCACTCTGCCTTTGTATTATTATGCCAAATCTCACTGATGTACTAACACCACAAAATACAAGTAGGAAGCATGAACTGCTGAAGACACAGGAACCACATCCTCAGTCCTGTTAACCAGTTGTACAGAAGAGAGAGAAAAGCTCTGGAAAAAGCAGGTTCTAACTGTGCTGTGTAAACACCACTGCTGAGGTACCTTAAATGCTTCCAGTTTGCAAGTTCTCATCACAAGCAATGGTGTGGTCTAGAACACAGGACAGCCATCCATGAGTCTCACCCATCTTCCATGACTAAATGTGCAACTACTTCCAGGATGTGCAAAAGATGGTGAAAGGGATTAGGTGTGCTGGATCTCAGTATGGCTTTGTGATAAATGTAATACTTGTATAAATAAATACTTGTGTGGAAAGAGGCCAAAGACAAACCCCACAGTTATATCAAAATATCTGAAAGCTACAACCCCAATCCAGTAATCAAAACAGACTGAACCACAATCCTGTATGCACCAACTTAAATTACATACCTTGCCTCTAGAATCTGCTAGTAACACACAAAACCAGCTCCTTTAGAATCACTCTTAATTCCATGAAAATAGAAGAGAAACATGTTATTAATCATAGTCTAAGATAAATGTACAAATGTCTGTTTCACAGCTAAGGTTTTTGATAAACACATCAAATCCATTTAAACTTCTCACCAAATGTAAGTGGAAGTACATGTCTGAACAGCCCACTGACAGTCCTCCAGAAGTCTCACAAGGCCCAGTGCTCAGCAGACTGCTAATTGATAACTTTGTAAAAAGAGGGCAAATCCTGGTCTGTTTGTAAAGCTGCACAGATAGCTGTGGATTCTCTCTGTGACATTAGATAAAAGGGGAGCCAAATCCCTAGAACACATTGTGCTTTCACAGAATAACAACAATAACACCAACAAGAAAACAAAACCCTTCATTTATGTGTGTCTCTTGGAAACTTTCATAAACAAATTCAGAAAGGAAGGTCTTATAGCATTCTATCTTCAGAACAATCAGAGCCACACCTATCAGAGGCTACAGCTGACAATCTGGCAACAGCCGCCATTAAAAAAGTGATTTTTTGCTACCTTCAAAAGTTTTTGTCATCTACTTTAGACACAACTTCTTTATGTCACATATTTCACTAATAAGGAGACAAAACAAATAGAACAAATGTGAAAGCTTAAATTGGGAAGTGTATATATAAAATACACAGGCATACATATACATATACAAATAAAATTAATTGCTATTATCTGAGTCTGCCTACCATCTTGGCCTTGCAAAAACAGTGTTCTCTATCATATCACATCATATGTGTTAGATGTGTTTGCCTTTTGCCTTTCAGCTTCAACAAATGCATCTTTGTTATTACACTATGGAAAGAGACTAAAAGATGTATGATTGACCTCCATACTACTCTCTACTTCATATTCCCCCACCCCTCCCCCCATTTATTTGTCTTCTAAACTCAGTATGTCAATCTTTAATTTTCTTCCTCCTCCTGAGTAATACTTTTGTTGCCAGGATTTAAGTCTTGTCTATCCTGTCTATTCATAACCAGACAGAAAACAAGTTTTTATTCAAGGTGAGGTGACCTGTGTTTCATCTTGGGGTTGTAACTAAATTCTTACTTTTTTTTTTTTTTTTTTTAAGCTACCTACCAATCAAAAACAAACACACCATTTCTCCAGTCTCCAGGACCTTCCAGAGAAGGATTCAGCTGATGACTTGAGCCTCCAACCCACGGTGCTCACTGAAGTAAAGGACAATGCAGCCTCCCAAAGCAATCCCAGTCCTGAACCCGCTCCTGCCCTTCTCCTCCCATTCCTCCATGGGCTGTTTGCCTCTGCTTGTGATGGCTCCTGTCAAATCCAACGTGGGGGCCAGGAGAGGGCTCTCTGTCACACCACTGCTCTCAAAAGACACCTCCTAAACCCACTGCCAACACAACACGCAATCTGTGTGTGCTCCTTTTCTTGCCTCTGCCTCTTTATGTCTCTACACGTTAGACAACACTGAGATCAGAAATGGCACTTCAGTGAGAAAATTATTACTTACATTTTTGTGTAGGACTAAGGAGAAAGAAAATACAATTACACATAACAGACACACACATATACACGCCTCATCTCTAATTCAAGGCAAACATTTCACAGTCAGTTTCTTGGCATTTTATATGAATATATATTAAGTCTAACCAAGCTTTATGTTGAATATGTCAACCATGTCATACATAAAGCTGTCTATCACAGTCTTTCAGGAGCAACAAAATGGTGAAACAAACACACTAGGGCTCCTGACTACCTCCAGGCACTGCTGAGCAATCTGTGGAGGCTCGTGACCAAAGTCATTTAGCTCTTCAACATCGACCTCAGGCACTCCAGATCTGTGTTCCCCTCGGTGTGAGCTGCCCCCTGAGCAGGAGCACGGCCATCCCGACCCGTGGGCACTCTGGCCATACCTGCCCTGCCTTTCCCATCCTTCAGGGGCTCCCACGACTGCTGGTGCTGCAAACACAGCACACGGAACTCCCAAGACTGACACTGCTACCCCCAAGCTGAGGACGGACTGTGGTTTGGCCCTTCAGCTCTAATTATTTTTTTTTCCTTAGGAATCATCTTTCATGCTATACCACCAGGCAGGAAAGTTTAAGATTATGATAATTTTCTGTTATTCTTCTCTGGCCATGTCTGATACTTTCTTATCTGCATTTCTTTTGCTAAAGACATTTGCTGATCTTAAACCTGGCTTGAATGAATAGCAATTGTTCCCTTCTGGTTTTGAAGGTACTTTGTTTGTCTACCCCATTCACTGGCCTGAAATCAGCAAGGCCTCAGATGGCTGTTGCTATGGCAACTCTGTTCATTCAACACTGGCATATAATGAAGACAATGTGTTTTCCATTTAGATGAGTTTTAGAGCAAAAGAGAGAAGACTCCTGCTTAACAGTCCCCGAGAATGCCAGGGTAATATAATCAGGGTTTCTGTAGTACCAGTAAAACCACCATGTGCAACTAAAAGAGGGAAGGAAAGAAAGAAAGAAAGAAAGTTACATTGCTATTTCACAATAATTACAGTGCTGGGCAAATTAATCAACAGTGTGACTGCACTTCTTTACTCTTTAAGACCTTCTCCACCGAGAATAATTCAGAAATAGATGTTTTGCTCATACTTTTTCCTAGCAAAGTGGCAATTTGGACACTACTGCCCTGCTAATAAGACACTGAAAACCTTCTCTGTCCCCCCTTGCTTCCTTAACCAAAGGGGCACTTTGAAATCACAAGATGTGTGGCTATGTGCCTGTTTTCAGAACAAGTTTTCATGAACACTGACAGGCAGAATTACTAATGCAATGACTTTCTCTGCCTCCTCTCATCTGCCAGGTCCTGGCTACACAAGCTACAGCAAAACAGAAACAAGGAACACAGTTACAAAGAAATGGCTCTTCAAATACAGATACCCCTCACTTTTCATATCTGTGCCCCACATTTTCCTACCTACCTCAGTTATGTTAAAACAGGTGTAATTAAGTCAGTGTTGGGAGAGGGGAAGCTCCTGATCACCGGGAAAGGCTGCTCCTCTCACCCTCTGGGGCTCACTGTGCCCCCTCTATCGTTGCTGAAGAGGCTGCTTTACAGAGATTCTTACAAATACAAACATTTCCAAAAAACATACCACAGAAACTTGTTTACTCCTTTGATTAATGAAGTCCGGACATTTTCTCTCTCCCCTCCTTCTGTTTCTCTTGCTCTCCTCACAAACCTTTTCTAACTTTTTATCTGGTTACCTTGTGGGCTTCACTCAGGAAAAGAA
Organism: Oenanthe melanoleuca; assembly: GCF_029582105.1. Taxonomy (NCBI): domain Eukaryota; kingdom Metazoa; phylum Chordata; class Aves; order Passeriformes; family Muscicapidae; genus Oenanthe; species Oenanthe melanoleuca. The sequence goes on from NC_079340.1 coordinate 11,763,779, forward strand.
AACAGGGATTCTTAAGATCCCCGGCAATGACAACAATGAAGAAAATGGAAACTAGTTCTTTTTCTATTTACAGTGGAAACATTGACTTGAAAAGATTTCTCTTTTCCACTGTTTTTGCAGAGCAGCAGGGAGCTAACACTTCCTGAAGGGAAAGCCAGTTTTCCATACTCAAATGAAGTCCAATGTTTTAAAATTCTTCAAACAGGAAAGCATTATGCTTTCAACTGACATGTCATTCATCTAATCAGGTTATCTCCCTTTTTTTAACTCTAAGGAGGTGAGCGGGCTTGGAACTAAGTTCTTTTCTTTTTTAAATTTTTTTAAATGTCAAAGTGAAAAAACCCTAATATCAAGCTGAAGTAAAGATACAGGACCTACATTTCTCTACCTTCAAGGTAGTAGCTTTTGGGGTTTTTTCTCAACACTGAATTTAACATTTCCAGGAGTAAAGGAATGGCCCATTTTAATACACAGGACACTATCTTCTTACATGGAAGGTCTGTGGAATCAAAGTCAAGAAATACTGGGTGTTCTTGGTGATTTCAGCCTTTGTATAACAGCAGCCTGAAATCACACACACTCACTGCAACACACAAAGCATCCCACAATTTCAAATATTTGTACCACCAGATTGCTTAAAAATTTCTGAAAACAAAACAATATTCTCCATATAGACACCCACAGAAACTTTCTGAGACTTCTCATTTTCTGTCAAACATAAGGTTTCCCCTCATATTACCCTTATATAAGGTAGAGCAAACTAGTATTTCTCTGTTATCCAAGTTGCTGGGCTTTGATGGGTTATAAAAATTGGTGACTACTCATACATTTTGTAACACTATCTAAGGAGGAGGATGATGTATGTCAAGATCTGTGTTTGTTCCTTTGCACTTCTACAGCTGAAGAAAGCAGTCGTGTTTATGTCTGTCAGATCTTTTCTGGCTCTTCACTTGTGCTGACAGCTTACAGCCTTGCTTCAGCTCCCACAAAGCTCAAAACCTGCAGCTGCACTAGCTGGCATGCCCTTTCTCATTCCTCCCCTCCACCCTCCATCTCCCCCCTTTCACACCCCCATCGTTACTTCTAAATTTTTGGACCTTGATCAAAAGCATATAGTCACCAAACCTGACCAGGCTCCATGGAGAGACCAGATTTTAAGGCATAACTACAAACATGTTGCACATCACACTTTCCTCTTTTGATTTCATAAAACTAACCCCGAATTCTGAAGAACAGCTATTGCACTGAGCTCACTTACTGCCAGCATACCAAAAAATAGCCATCAATTATGCAAGGAAGACAGCAATATAAATCAAGACAAGTCCAGGGTACTTGAATTTAGATTCATTGTCACTTCAGACCTTGAGACATAGCTCTTTGGCTCCTGTCAGCTAAGTCAAGATTCAAGGTTATGATTCCCCAGATGAAACAGACAAACCCATTTTGTAGTGTCAGCCCAACCAAAGGGTGGTTTTGTTAAATTCAGTAACACCAAGTTTCCTAACAATATTGTAAGAAGTAGCATGAGTTCTTACAGAAATCTCTGTATTACCTACAAGATATAAAACCAAACCAGCTTTTAAATAGGCACAAAGTCTGCACATAGAATTGTAGTGCAGAGATTGCAGAGTACCTGCACTGGGAAATGAAGTTACTGTTGAAGCTTTTAAAGCATTAAACACCGCAACAACATTCAGGTCAAACTTCTCACTAAAAGATAAATTTGTTTCCTTTCCTCATCTCTCTTCTGTAGGCAAAAGTACTGCAGAAACAGTGGAGAGTAGGGCAGAGCTGTAAAAGCACCCAACACAAATCAAAAGAGCAGAGTGTGCAACAGCAGAGGGTTCAGAAGGGAAAATTTTGCTAGTTTTCCTAGATCCAAATGTCCTGCTTAACCCAAACAGACAAGAGAGCAGCAGTAAGCACTACTCCCCCAGAAACAAACACAATTTCAACAAGATTCAGCAACGAATCCGTGTACTTCAGTATCACTTGTCAGTGTTTGTACCACTCGGGCGTCTCAAGGCTCTTGGCACAGACCAGCACACCAGCACAGGAGGTGCTGCAGGGCCTGGCTGTAAATGTGAATAATCCCACAAGCATCAAGGGATTATTCTCCACGCTTCAGCCATCTCAGTCTTTGCACGCAAGGTGGGGGAGAGGATAGAGTGGCTCTGCAGCCTGAAATGCAACGTGCACACATGCAGCCCCACAGCACAGGGATGGCACCAGCCCCAGCTAGCACTGCATTCCCAAATGGAGTTACTTCAGGTGCTAGCTGCCTACATGAGTGCACACACCCTGTGTGCAGAGCACCCCTCCTCTGGCAGCCAGGGAGCCCATGGAGTGCAGCACAAAGTTATCAGGTCAGGCTTCTGCAGCAGCCCAGCTCCCTGTGCTGCCAGCAGACAGCCAAGGAGAAACCACCGCCAGTAACATCCTCTGGGCTCATCAGCTTATGACCTGCACAGGAAGGGGAATCACTGGAAGGTGGGGCACAGGAGGGCAGCTGCTCTATGAGGTATTTCAGATTCCTTACCCTTTTTACCCCTTCTAACTCACAAGCTTGTGCCTTTCTCTGCAGTGAAGCTGCTCCTGTAAAAGGCTCAGCACGGGTGCATGCTCTGCAGGAGCAGCAGGGGAACCCCGGTCCCAGGCTGGCTGTGGGAGACCAAGAGACAGAAACACAATCTGGATAAGCACAAGGCCAAGGTCCTTACAGCAGAGGCCAGCACAGAGCAAAATATGGGAAGATGTGAGGCTGCTTAAAAGGAAAAGTGGCAGTAATCACCTCAAAGACACACTAGGAATTCCTGGTGCAAAAGAAACTAAAATTGGACAAATCTTATTTATTGAAACAAAAGGAATTTGTTAAATAAATGTATTAGCTAATGTTTATTACCCTCATTTCATCTATTTCTATGACAATGTGATTTATGTATATCAATTTAGGACCTTTCCCAAGGTAGTAGCAGTAGGTTTTTAATCTGCACTGAAACACTGCAGATTCTTGAAAAAGAAAACACTTCCTTTATATTTAAAAAATGTTTTTTTCTTTTATCATCTAGGTATGCATACTACCTAGCAAACTGCAGTCAGGTCATAGGGGAGGTACCTCCTAGTAATGCTATAAACAACTGAAAGAATTGTTTCAGCAAAACCAGTTTGAACAGGGGAAATAAACTTGTTCTTTTCACTGATGCACTAATAAACAGCAACAACAATAACAACAGAAGCAGCAGCAATTTGATGATTCAGTGTTTACAAAACTATGTCATTTGTAAAAATTTCCAGGAAACTTTTAAATTCAGACAAAGAAACATGTTTTAATTTAGAATGTTTCAACTGTCTGTAGGCAAGCTGCTCAGCACCTCAGTGACTGGATTCACCCAGTTCTGGTTTTGTTAGAATGGACTGCTGAATACAGAATGCTGCTCCTACTGAACATCCATTCAGAATATAATATGTTCCAGTAAAATTCATAAGAAGTACTTTTTTCCCCATAATATGCATAAACATAGATGTCATTCTCACTTGCAAATTTTTCCTCACCTCAGAAAAAATTACTGAACAAACTGAAATCTGAGATTTTTAGTCAAACGAAAATTTTCATTAAAATTATAGACACATACAGAAGTCAACAGGATTCAAGTCTTCATTAGGTAATTAAATAATTTAAATATTAAAGTTATTAATATTCTACATTCTTGCTAACTGTTACATGTGAGTCACCACTATCAGAATTTTGAACAAAAGATCTTTTTTTTTTGTATGGAGCAGGATTTGCCTGGGTAGATGGTCAGCAGCTCTAAGTTATTCCTTTTGTGTTACAATACTGTGCACCAGCTCATGACTTTTGTCTAATAAAGATATTATAACATGAGCAAACATCATGGCTAAACTAAATCCTAATGTAAACTACTGTTAGAGGGGTATTACATTGTTTTCATTTGCTCTGTGAGTTGCAGACTTTAGGATAATAATATTGCTCTGTAATAGTGATAGCTTAATTTCATGTTGTAACACCCTAATGACTTTATTGTTTCACTCCCATTCCAATTCCAATAGCTATTACCATTTAAACACCTGTATTATCAAAGTGCTGTGGTTGAGTACCTTCCAGATAATTTACTTATGTTACAAAAGACTAATTCAAAGGAAGGCTGGATGTTTCTCTAACTGCTGCACCATTTATCTTTTAGCACTGGCAGAATCCATCAGGAAAGTATGTGTTGATTAAAACTATCAGCCTACAGTTATACTTCGTGTGCAGGATTTATCTCTCTCAATGTGATGATGAGAGGGAGAGGGACAAAAAAAATTTTTATTGTAGGAAGAATTTCTAAAAAATTTCCAGGGCAGCAAATTCTTATTACACACAATTAAGACATTTTTATTACACACAGAAAACAACTGCCCTCTGGTTAAAAAGGTAAAGTTATATTAGCTTTTAATTTTCATTTTCAAAGGTATGCTTATGAAATATTTAAATTTGTAATAATTTTTCCCACTACACACAATGACTACTGTGGGTTCTCTCTTGTGCTCCCCATTGGCCTACTCCAACCAGCCTCCACCCTGAATCTACATCATAAATATAAATTTAGGTGAGTGTCCATATATAATAAATTAAATCACTAACTTAACAGAGGGGGGGTGGAAAAAACCCTGACCGAATTTTTCTTCTTTTTCTGAGAAATGCATGAACCATATGAAAATCCCAGGATGTTGGATGCAGCCCAAAGATCTGATTGCAGAAATTGCTTTTAAAATAGTATTTCTACAACCATATTAAAAATATAACATTGTAGTTTTAGAAAGAAAGCTTGTTTAATAAGGATTTTACATTTCATTAGACCATTACAAAGATTCTTGAAGAAATTCATTCATATGCACTGAATTAATTACTTGAAGTGACCAGCACTTTAGCAGGAAACTTCCTAAGGATCAAATAGCAATAGCAAACTACCATGTTTAGTGAGACACAAAATTAGCACAAGCTCAGGCTCAAGAACTATTTATTATCAGACATGCTGAAGTAATTCATATCCTGATGATAAATTTCTACAGGGAGTAAGGGGAGAGAGCTTGGGCTAAAAACCTCACTTACTTTCTAAAAGCAAAACAGCCTCAACATTTCTCTTGAAAATAACATTTTTGTGTAGAGGAAATCTAAAATACTCTGGATCAGTTGATTCTGGTAAACAAGTCTTGTTCTTCCTCTGTCTCAAATTCTTAACTTGCACTCCCCCACAGCAAAAACCCCTCCATCTCAGCATCCAGAGATTCCCACCAGTTGTGACTCCCAACCCAAAAGTAATCTGCTTAACACTCAGCTTTACCAACAACTGTACCAGGAAACAGCTGCTTTAAAAAAGAAGGGAAAAAAAAATAAAGCCAAATTTTAACAATCACTGATCTAGTTCACTATTATTTGCCCAAGGTCAGTTCTAATTATTTTCCAGTGCAGCATCTACAAGGAAACTGACACATGCTGAACAGACCCCTACAAAGGAAAACCAAGCAAATTTCAAGGAAGGCATCACACCCAATTTTGCAGCTTTCTGGTTCTCTCTGACCCAACTGAAACTCCATATATCAAAGTGCATTTGGTAGTTGGTTGGCAGCATGGCCACTATGGACAACCAGGGTTCCCCAGGGCAGGACAGTGGAATGATAAATGCCATAAATAAATGTCATCTCACTCACCTAAGAGGAAACTTGTAGACACAACACCTGAGTGTGTGCATTAAAAAATTGCAAGTGCCTAAATACATCTCCATTCTAATATAAATCTAATTGTGAGGCTAAAACACCAAGGTAAGAAAACCTAACCCTGATATGTAAAATTACCTGAATGAAGTACACACAGTATTCTCCATCTCTTGCTTTTTGGAATAAACAGCAACACAACAGCACACACCTCCAGAGAATAAATAAAGCCAGACTAAAACTCACACATACTCTTACAACTTTTGCATGGCTTCTTTCTCAGCTAGAGCCAGTTACTGCTGGAAGGGAGCTGACAGCTTCTCATGCATCAAGGAGCAAAGCAAGTTACCTGAGCTCTCAGCAGTAGCCAGCCTGTGATAAAGGCCATACTGAAGAAAACAATGTTCTTATTTAAAAAGCATCAAGGTAGAAAATTTGCCACATGTATAGCAGCCAGGGAAGATTTTGGAATACATATTAGCAACACCCGAAGAGAGTTTAGTGCAGGATTCAGTGAGTGTGAGATGACAGACACTCAGCTGCGGTGGATGAACATGAGCACTGCAGCTCAGCAGGGTCTCTGCAGAGAGCACAGGGCAGCTCAGCACAGGCACAGCAAGGCTGCCAGCACACCGAGGAACCTCCTGGGCCTGGCTGGACCCCAGGGAACCCGAGGGGAGGGAGTGCCCAGCCCTGACCCCCCAGCACTGCCCTGGGCACAGCAGCCCTGACCAGGCTGCACGTCCTTATCTCCTACCAACAGAAACCTTGTTTGGCGACCACCAGGCATAACAGAGCTCAAATCTCACTCATGAAGTATTCCATGGCTTCTCACAGAGAATAATAACAGTATTTAGGAGATTCATTTCCCCCTTGATGTGCCCAGACTGTCACACAGATTAGTACCTTCAGTGAAATGTTGCAGTTAATACACTTTTCAGTCCAGCTCAGTTTGTTCCAATCTGATTCTCAGAAAACCACGTGGAGAGTTTTCAGCTGTAAGCACCATTCCTTGCACTGTGTTATTTAATTACTGTACAGACCTGATAAAGCACTGCAGTCCCTAAGTCTCTTGACTTGTATCTGGCCTTCCAAGTGAAAAGCTAAATAAAAGAATCATTCTCGGTGGTATTTTCACAATGTTAACACTATTGAACAACTTGAGGAAGAAAGCCATGATCTTGCATAACTATGCAACAACATGAAGTCAGCAACAGCATTCAATCATGACTGACTTAGACTGATTTTACCAAGTGAATCCTGCAACAATGAAGAAGTCTAAGACTTCTATTTGACTAAGACTTAAACAAAGATCCAGTAGCTTACCTAACTAAATCCTAAGATTTTTTTTCTTTGCTGCTAGATAAAATGTTTGTTTACCAGGAATCACAAAACTAAAATAAAAGCATTAAACTTCTATAATGCTGCAAGTTTTCACTTAACCCTGGGGCACCAAATTAACTTAATTTCTCAGTGCCTGATAGTATTTCTGCAGGATATCCACTCCTAACTTCACAGTTAGCTCAAAATCTTTATTAATATTGCCAGAAACCAAGGTGGTAGCAGGAGATTGACTTTTTCTTATTTATTTCTCATTCCCAAAGAAAAAGAGGTGGTGACAAACTGCATGCCTGTTAGAACAACATGATTTAAAATTTTACAACAGAATGAAGCTCCTGTTGTACTGCCTGGTTAATAAGCTGTCAGTTCATTTATTAAGAACTATAGAGATCTGATGGAATTTGGGCAAGTGGCTGACAGCCCATCATATTTCTAATTCTAAGGTACATCCTGTCATTCAGTAAAGTTTGAATAAAACAATTCCACATGCCAGGTTTGCAAGTGAGCTATACAAAGAACAAAGGCAATTGGGAGGAATCTTGTAAAGACCTAAAGCTTTGCAGAGTGTCTAGAGAAATGTATCTATAAGCAGACTCATTTCCCTTGCTACACTCCCCAGTGCATTTTCTCCCATCCCTCCTCCATCCCACACAACATTCTTCACCACAAGGAAGTTCTGAAGCACATTTACAGAAGGTAATCACTGATGGAGGGAGGAAGGGTAGGAGTTTTTCATTTCCAAGGCTAAATGAATGAAGTTGGCCTTAATGGATAGCATCTGCAACTGTTCTAGCAGAGGAACAAAAGCAAGTCTCAGCTTAAGCTTAAGAAAAAATAGTAGGGACAAATGGAAAGAAAAAACCTTAGGAGTTGTGATTCTTATCTGTCTAAACTGCCTTTTGGGGAAAGGACTGCCTACCTTACAAGAACTGAAAGTGATGTAAAACTTAGTAGCCCTATTGGATGTTTTACTACATCCCCACCAGGATCTTCATTAAAATGCTATTTAAGATTAAGTCAGTGGCTGGTTGCAATAGTGAAGTGGCACCCCTGGGACGTTGCCCAGTGTGATTAAGAACCACACAAAACAGTGCCACAAACTGCAGCTGTTCCAACTCGGATATCCCAGTGGTTTTGTTTTCATTTTTAAGGAAACATTAAGAAACCTTTTGATTAAAAACTCACCAATGGTTAGGAAATGTCTTCTGCTAGAAGGGAAAAGGTGTGCAGCACCAGCCTGTGGGACTGGCACTAACACAAGCAGCTCTTCTGCTGTGACAAAACAGCACCAGAACCAACAACCTGATAGGTGGGATCAGGGGAACCAGCTCAATTTCTGAGTGTTTCAACTGCTACTAACATTTTTTGAAATACAGAAAAAGCATAACACAGTCTTCCTTATATTACACAATGCTGGAAGACCACATGAATAATGCTCTGATTTATATGTAAAAGATCCAAGTCCATCTGCTGCTGAAGTCTTAACAGGCCTCAGCTTTATTTTCAAGATTGCCCACTGGAGAAGAGAAACAGTTCTACCTCTTGTTGGTAGGACAAACAATAAGTCAGAGAAAGTTCCACTTATTTCCCCAAAACCACAGAGGAGAGTCTGACTGAGCCAAAACTGAACCTAACATATCCTGGCAGAACAGGCCAATCAATCACAAAAATACCTGCTTCTAACTTGTCATAAAAGAGAGTTTTGCTAAGATTCTCTGACTTATGAGTCTGTAAAACCTGGAGTTCTGAAAATGGATTAATCTCCATGTCAATACTAGTTGTTTTTTGGTGACATGCTCGACATTACAGTCAGCACTGCACTACCATATATAATTAGATTCACACTAAGTACTCTACAAAATAACACCATACTTAAGTTAAACATGTGTTAACACTGACATAAAAGTAAATATTTTAATAGCTCAAAAATCTCAAGACCTCTACCAGCTCTTGTACTCCCTACTGTTTTAGGCGCTATTATTTAAATGCAATTTTTTAAAAATAAAAACAGAGGATACTGCTTTTGCTATTATTATAAAAATATGAGCGTGCTTCCATTTTTGTAACTGTAGGTAATGCACAAGGGACCAGAACTTGCACACATTTTATCACAGAGTATTACACAACAGCATTTTCTAAAATTGCATTTTATTCTCTCCCTTAAAACCAGAAAAAATGCTGACAGAACAAATGGGAAGATACACCTGTTCTCCCTGTGTTGTAATGTTTTCAAATGCAAACTGCACAGATGAACAACATAATTTGCAGAAGCTTACAACTTCTCAATGGTTTGAGTTTAAATATAAACAAACAAAAAGTGACAGTAAAACCCAACATAACAGTGAGAACACTTCTTTGGGTAAGTTACCAGCAAAACTTTTATTAAAAAATTGCTCATCAATTACAAGTTTTGGCAAAGCAAACAAGCTTGCCAGTCTTTGAAACCCCTCAGAGGAAAAGCTGCACTGGCTTTCATGATGAAATAAAAATTTCTTTACAAAATGCTGGTTAAACATGAAATGTTTTTAAATACTATGGCTTCCTGTTTTAGACACTGAAAACATCACAGGTCCAGTAACTATTAGCACTGGGACTTGCTCTTGAGTCAGTGATTAAGATAAGCCAGGGTCTTGGTCAGGACTGCCCTACCACTGCATCTCCTCCCAGCTCAAGCTATAATGCAGGTACATTAAATTTTTGTTTAGAGAATGAAAATGGTGATGTACACAAAGCTAATGAAAGAAACTAGAAGATGAGAGCATCCTCCATCATTTAAGAGACAACACTTTTAAAGCAAAGCAATTTTTTTGTAAAGCTCTTTGCTTTTTTTTTTTTTTTAAATCTATAAAATTTGGAAGACGTGGAATTTCCAGTTAATTTGAGATGGAAATTCAGACTGCCTGAAAAATCCTATTTCTCACACACTTCTCAATTCCAAATGAAGAAACTCCAAAGTCTTAAACTCACAGTATGTTCCATTGTAAACAGGATGATAACATATATGAGAAAAACCAAAACGTATGTTAAACATGTTTATCACCATTTACAGTGTTGAAGCTCTAATGGGGTTAAATGTTAAAAGAAATGCTTCTTCAAATAAGAGAGTAGAATACTGTTTAGAATGCTTAATATTAATATGTCTGTCATTGCCTAGGAAGCTTGTCACCCAGTCTTCTCTTCCTAAATCACTTTCATAACTCCAGTGCTGCAGATTTATTGAAAAATATAAATGGGGAGGAGGAGGAAGTCAGGATAGAAGAACCAAAATCATTATTTAACTCTCAAAATGCCTTAAAATATATTATGCTTTAGCTATCACAGCAAGCCCTTTTTCAAAACCTGAATCATGCATCCTTTTTCAGACATCACTAATTGCCACTAGCATTGTGCAAACCTCCAAACTTCCAGAAGTTTTGGAGCTTCAAGAAGTTGACATACTTACCAGCACCTCTTTGGTCCTGAAATCCTGGGAAAGTTTCCATTATCCCAGTTTTGAAACAGCCACAAAAATTTTCAAGAATACGCTTTGCTGTGGTATTTCTCTTTCCTCTTCCAAAAAAAACCCCAAACATCAGTTCAGAGGCATGTGACAACACTGTAAAATGCCTCTTGTGCTTTCCTTAATCACCTAAAAAGGATCAAAGTTTGGATAAAGGTTTGCTTTCTGAAGCAGGATACACAGCAGTAACCCATGACAAGCATTATGAATGCTCTCTGCAAGTTCACCTCCTTTTACAGCCCAAATGGGAACATCTAAATCTTGTCTTCCTGTAGTCACAAAATCTTGTTGCACTTCCACCTCTCACAGCAAAGGTCAGAATCACACACTATGCTGTCTCATTTACAAAAAAAAAGATGTATCTTCTTCCATATTTTCCTCATACAGTTACTGGAGCCAACAGCTGATTTGTACCTATAACCTTCTGATAACCTTGCAACAATGACACTGCCCTGCAAGGAACTGAGCCTTGCTCTTCATCGATTCCAGCAAGAAGCAGGTTCTACACAAGGATACACTATCTTCCCAAGACTGGAAAAGATTTATATAATGAAACTTGGATAAAAATCAGCTCTTTAGAGCAGTTACAGGATAAACCCAAAGGTCTAAGTAAGGCAATTCTAAATAGGTTTAGAATCATGTTTGATACAATACCTACCAAAGCCAAAAAATATCACGACTAATTTCAGTGGATGCACATTCCCATGCTTGGCCTCAACTACAGACCCATAGTATTACAGAAATTAGGGGATAACCTAAACTTTTGCTGACCTCCCAAAAAACCAGCACTAATGCAAGAACTCTTTCACAGAGATGAAATTTCAACAAAAATAAGCTGCCTTAAAAAAGAAAAAACAAAAGAAACCCCCAACCAACCAAAACCAACACAGAGGCTTTTGCTGCCAGCGACAAACAATATTATTTTTTTCCTTAACTGCCCACAAAAACTTCATGTCAGACTGCACTTGTTTCAACCATCGCTGCATCACCAAAGCCTTGGCTTTTGGAAGAATTAGGTGTGTTGTCTTTGGGGCCCTTCCAAACAGCTGATGATAGCTGAAAGTCAGTGCAGCTGCAATATGGCATATCCACACTTAATGGATTTTTTTTTTTTGTTCCACAAAACGACAAACATATTTTAAACCTGCCTGTATTCCAATAATGTTGTAAGCAAATGACAAAACTTTTATTTATAAATATATACCACCCCCTCCAAGCTTAAATTCTAGAAAGACAAGAAGCAAAGTACTGTTCTCTTTAAGACAGCAGGACTAAATGGCTTCCCTAAAGTTCCACAGCTATCCAAGAAGTATTTTGTCTGTGCCTTAAGCACAAAGAACCCATCCCCAATGTGACACCCCAGGACTTCCCGCTTTGCTGGCTTCAGCAACTCCATCAGCAATATTCTCTGTGAAAGAACTGCTGCACCACATGCTCTAATCTAGTGCTGGGAAAGTGAAAAATCTCAAAACTGTTTGTAAGCCAACTGGCATCTTGCTAGCACCGCCTTCTTATTTAAGTATATTTAGGATGTAATCATCAGCAAAGACCTTAGTCAATACCCTCTCTCCTATTAGCAAAGTCACACCCAAGGAACAAACAGGAACAGCATAGGAATATTATCCAGAGTAAACTGAACCACATGCACATTATATTGTATTCATGTCAGGTGTGTTCTCTTTTTACTGTCTTCATTTTTTACTTTTTAAATTACTACATCACACGACATCTTTCAAAAGCTGCAACAAATTAAACAGCTTGACAGAAATATTATTGGAGTGGAGACTCTTGGCTGTATGCAGGAGCACAGATTAGACTTACATATTTATCCTTTCTGACATTATAAAGCAATTAAAAAGCAATCTTTCTGATGTTACTTTGAATGAAAGTGTTAAGTGTGTCCGTGGGTTTAGCAGCTCTGAGTGACAAGGCTTCCCCCACGGAAACACGCTGCGGCCGCAATTAAAACACGCAGTTTATACAGCAGTGCTGCAGAAAGCCCTCTACTCTAATGGAGAAGAAAATACTGCAAATATTCGTGTGCTGGGATTGCTGCGTTTTAGAATGCCTTTGCAAAACTTTGCAAGGACGGCACAGTCACTCACAACATTTATTTAGTTGAATAAATAGCAAATCTCATGTTAGAAGGATTTTGCTGCTTGGAAGGCGACACAGTGAATGAACTTTTTCGTAGATGAGTGGGCACCAGAGCAAGCTTAAAAAGAAATCCCTATCTCCATCGAAGGCTAGTGTTCCAGAAAAAAAACCTTTTATCCTTATTTCTATTATTTGTTTTACAAGAGTATCTAAAAGTCCCTGTGCCAGATACAAAAGCAAACTGCAACAAGCGTTCTCCCAGCAGAGATTTATAATCTAATAACAGGATATGGCATAGGTGAAGAGACTTGTCCAAGGTCACATAGTAGATACATGCCACAAATAAGAATGTCAATGCCTCCTGACACTCTCTCCAGCCTTTGCCATCTAATTCACATTGCCTTCCTACACCTTTTATGACAAACAAGAGGACAACCTATTCAGGGTGGCAGGAAGGGGATGTGTGTGATCCTTCAGATGAGCATTGAGCCTATTTCGCTGATTAAAAAAAAGGTTTCTGTTCATCCTTAAATGGAATAGTTGCAGGTACAGTCTTTATTTACCTCTACCACAAAATCAGTACAAGTCATATCAATAAATTTATCTGCAAAAGTATGTAAAAATCTTATTATTTAATGATTGATTCTTAAACATGGAAAAATCGGCACCAATTTTCATTATATTTGTTGCTGCTAATTTTAAACAGATACTTTTTCAAGAGAAGCATTAAAAGCATAAGCATAACCATCTTCCTTCCCTGCCTGCCTTTGTTTACCATGTAAATTGCCACCCACACACTTTCCCATATAGAGCACAGTGGGGTACTATTCACCAGCACAGAGCTTCAGAAAATGCAGCTCCTGTCCCCAGCAGGAATAAGGTTGTGCCTGGAGTTCACTCTTTAAGTCACATAAATTTATCTGGGGGTAACAGGAAAAAGATGCCTGATAAGAGTCACTGAGCTAATCCGACTTACACCTAATGGACCTGAGGGTGGGGGAATGGAGGGAGACACAGAGCACAAAACACACAGAGAACAGATCATCTCAGGAAAAATAATTTTAAAACCATGAATTTACATTTTTCTGGGGTTCCTTCATGACACACACACAACCAACATACTGTACTATGCATCCAAAAATGTGCCAAATCAAGAAATCAAAAAGCAACCCAAAAACTACATAGGTTTAAACTTCAAAACAACAAAAAATTTTAGGAAGTATTTGAGGGATGCCTTTTATAATATTACTTTCTTCCTTTTAAAAGGAAATACTCTTTTTATTCCTATCCTTAACAAATGCTGTGCAACCTTAAAATCCATTTGTGAAGTGCTGTCCTACCACTGTACACTCAGTGAAGGCACATGATGTTTCTCAGATAAGTACCAGCAGTTGTATTTTTATGCATTCAACACAACCTCCATCTGTGTGCCTGCAAGCTGGAGGTTTGTCATATGGGAAAGGAGCTCCAGGAGCAGCTCACTGCTCTCCACTTGCTGCAGGAGCTGCAGGAGGGAGAGAAACCTTTGTATGCTTCAGTCTTCCTTTGGGTAAACTATTAGCAACCTCTAGAGAACAGAAATAAGACCTCTACATTGCTGTGTATCACAGACTGCAAAGGAAAGAAACAGAAACACACACGTAAGCTTTGCACAGGAAAAAGTATTTTATTTCAAGATCTCAATGCAATGCTACTGCTGGGGAAGACAGGTGCTAAAAAAAAAAAAGAAACAACCCATGGAAGGAGCTGAGAGAAACAGAACCAAAATATTCTACCATCCCCATCTGCAATACATCTCCATTTAGAGGTTAACATGGACACACATGCACAATCAAAACCTCTACTTTCCATCAGAAGACAAAATGCATGTTGTACAAACACAGGTAGCATCATGTGCACCCATTCACTAAAGCTATGTTCTTACATTTACAGAGGAAGAAAAAAATCTAATCCTGGCTTAAAACATACAAAAACTCAATGCAAAGTGTATGCCTGAGGATTTTCAAGTATCACTTTTCCAGTTACATCAGTAATAACTTTTGTAATTTTGAATTTCCATGATGGGGGTATCCCTTGCAGGTTTCAATTAGCAGTCTTTACTGTCTGAAAGTCTTTACTTTAATCTAATTTTTTTTTTCCCCTGCAGTGAAATGTTTTGCCATTAAGCAAAATGGAGGATTAGGAATAATGACAATTAATGGAGCAAATGTTTGTATAATGAAATCATGCTTGTATCAGCAAGCAGAGAGAGAGACTCAGGACAGCCTTTCTGCACTCCTGATTTTACACCGTGCAGCTTCAGGTATTATAGGAAAACAACTTAGAGCAAAAGACAATCCTCTGGCTCCTGATCTGGCATTGTGTTTACTAAGGACACACAGAAGTGACATTATCCCAAGTGACATGTTAGGCAAGCTTAGAACTTACACTTCGTTCTCCCTCTTTCTTTTTCACTCCCTTGAAAAGGTTTTGGGGAACATGGATTTTTAAGACTGCCAAGTAAATCTGTGGCTGAGAAATTCAGAAATCAAGTGGCCCATGGTCTAGACACCATGTTTTTTTCAGGGAGACTGCAGTGTACATTTAGGTCTCTTTTCTCAAATGTCATCTTTTAACATTTATTTCTGACTACTCTTATCTCAAATGCTTTATTCTAAGAACCAGAATGGATTTACAGATTATAGACTATGGGCTTCCTGCCCACAGCTAAAGTTTCATAGACAAGATACAACAGTAATAGCCACCTTCCCACTTCTAGGTAAAGAGTTAAACAAGAGGTACCCAGTGAGAAAGCAGCTACTGAAAAACTTCAGAGTACTCCCTCAAAACTCCAGTCTTCAACTATTCCCAGACCAGCTTAGCCCCAGGATGCCCCAGTGGCATCCCTGCATATGGTGTCTATGCAGGAGGCTGCAGAGACTGCTCAAATCCCCACAGGGGCAGAAATGAGGAAAGGCTGGATCTCACCAACACTTTAAAGGAGTCAGGCTTTGCAGAAAGGATGGAAAACAGCCCGTGCTGTACATATCAGAATTTAGTAAGGGTCTTTTTTGTAGTGCCAAGGTAACAATCTCTGTATGAAAGAAACTGTGCTCGGGAGCTTGAACGTTAAAATAAAGGTATTAATTTTGAAGGGAAGGACAAGCCAATAAAAAGCAAATTCAATCATCTTCAAAAGACTTCAGTGCATAGCTCAGAAAACAATGGCAGAAGACAGATGCCTTTACCATGATAGGAGGACAATATGTATTGGAAAGGGGAACTTGCTTTCTTGGAAACTTTAGTGTGAGTCCTAGAGGCCTTTGTTGCCACCTAGTCAGAAGTTAGCAAGCTTCAATCCAGCTTGCTACCACTTCAGTTTTCAAACATACTCTAGCAGTCTTTCTTTAAAGGTCAAACACAATCAATTTTCAATAGGTAATTTCTGACACTTTGACAAGACTAGTAATGTGCAATATGGTAAAGTCTGGCTAAAGTAGTATTTCCAAGCATTCTGCTGGGTTTTGTCTATGAAAAGCCTCTGCCATTTAATTTCTATCCTCTCTCTGAAAGCAGGTAGCCTCCCAAAACATTGCAACTGACACAAGGTGTTTGCACTTCACTAAATTTTACTTCTTTGCCCAATTAAGTGATACCACTGAACACTGCTTTTATATAAATATTTGAGCATATCATGTTTATTTAAAATATATATATATAACCAGGAAGGACATCAGAGAAACAAACTGCTCTTCCATTCTCTTAATTCCCAGGTGCCCAGGTGGGTCAACTGTATAATTTCTTCTTACTCTGTTTTCCCAGGAGATGGAAGGCGTGGTATACACTCAGGGCTGTATTTTCCACATGCTAAAAAACTGCAACAAATTTAAGATAATATGTGCACACACATGCACAAAGCAGGCTTTCTTTTTTTCATTCCTTCAACTACTTCAATTGGTTTTCTTTGGAGTCACAAAGATACATCTAGATGCAGTTTACTTCTGCCAACATGCCTGTACAATGTATCTATTCAAAGTAGTGTGTCTTGTGAGATTAGGGGCTGCTTATGCTTTTACTTAAAACTGCTGATGTTAGCTTCATGTAAGATGTACAGAAATCAGGACTGGTAATTCTGGGGATAGGTACTAGGCTACAATGTAATTTACTGACAGAGTCAGGGTGTCCACAAAGGTAAGGTTTAGATCTGCTTTCTCTCAAATTCTGACAAATCAACTGCAAAACTGACCTGTGATAAAATTACTTCTCTCAGCTATACACACAACGTTTTTCTTTGGTCAATCATGTGTGCCACAACAACATGAATTCTTTTTGTAATGGTGTTTTACTGCTCAAGTCTTCTGAACAAGATACTGAGTTAAACTACTCAGTTCAAACAAATTATTTCACAAATTTTGGCTGTGTTATGGCTGGTTCTTTTTGAATGCTCCAACTAAAAGATTCATCATTCATAAAGGCACACTGAAGAGGTTACAAATCCATTTCTAATGGAAATTTGGGGACTGTTTACCTTTTCTATGGGCCATTTCCTCACTCAAGGTGTATGACTATACACAAAACAAGCACTTTATTGCTACTACAACTACATTGCTGGCAGAGAAAGAACACTGCCTATTCTTCTCTAATTTCCCTTCTCTCTCCTCTAAGGAAAACCTCAAAAATATCTATCAATGCACAATTTCATGAAAACCTCTTAGGCTAGAATCTGTGGGATTCCCTCAGTCATTAATGCTGTAACAAAGAAGCCCTGCTTATCCACCTACTTCAGAAAGTATCATGACCCTAAGCCTCATTTTATACTCTGATTTAGTTAATATTTTTGCATCACTCAACAGCTTTTACCCAACCAGAGCACATTCTCAAGCACACATACACAATAATGTGTTCTTAATTACCCTGTTGGTGGGAGAGTCTGTCAGGTTTCTTACCTTTTATTTTTAGCCACTTCCAAGTTCTTTTCATCCAAGTCTGAACCAGGGAGCAGGGAGCATTTATTTCTATTAATCAATCAATGATGGCAGTGGTGGTGCACTCTAGTTTTTCATTCTGACTGCAAAGCAAAATTAAAAGCTGTATTTTGCAAATTTACGCATTATAGATTGCAGCAGCAGCTGGTGGACTGCTGCTGAGACAGACCGTCTTCTCCCTTCCAGTCCCCTGTGACTGAGATGGAAGAATTACAGGACAGCATTAGCAGCTGCTGCTGCTGCCCCAGAAGCAGCAAGCCAAGGTCTCTGGAAAAATAATTGGGGACGTGGGGGAAGGGAAGAAGGGGGACAAAGAAGTTGGGGAAGGGAAGGCACTGCCAAGGCTGGCGGCACAAACAGCACTGCGCCTCGCCCTCGAAAGAAACAGCTGAGCTGGTCTGGGCTTCCTTCAGCAGACACAAGGCTCTTAAGCCATTATGAGACTTGGAAACACTACCGGTTTTTGATAAGGACTTTAAGAGAATGAAGAAAGAGTGAGAAAAGGCAATATTCCTTCCAGTCCGATGCTTGCAGTTTGCTCTCGAATCCTCTACAAAAAAAGCACAGTACAATGAGCAACACCCTTCCTTGCAGCTTTGCAACAGAGTCATTCCATGGAGCACTCCACATTAGCACACGCACAGTCTACAAGTCAGTTCATGCCCTGCCTGTCTCCTGAAAAACAGGGGTAACCAAATCCTTTCTCACACACATGCAGTCATGAAGATAAATAACTAATGACTCCAAGACATCAGCAGTTTGAAAACACTTCCAGTCAGTCATTTTTAGATAGATTTCAAAGTGAAACTAGTGGGAATTATGCCCATTTAAAAAAAAACAACTAACTACTCAGTGCAAAAATCAGCTTGCTTATGTATTTGGTCACCTAAGCAGTGGCTCAGTGCAAGCAAGCAATGCCCATCTATGCTACTCAACACGCTAAATACAAAGCTCATCTCAACAGGGCTGAAAAACACAAGTACACTGCCTGACCAAACCACTTCCACACACATCTGAAAACCTGAAGCTCACCCCAAAGCTTTCATGTTTCCCAGTGGATCTCTTGGGTTCATGCTGACCTCCGGGGCCCCTCTGAGTGGGACAGCAACACGCCTCACTCCCTGAGAATGAAGAGCACTCTTTACAACAGTGACTTCCAGTTGAAACAGAAAAGACCTGTGAACGCTCCTTTTCAATAGAGATCATCTTTACACACAAACCCCACATGGGTCAGGCGTGTATCTCTCACTAGTCCTTCTACTAAGAGACTTCAATGCAAGAAACTACTTGGTCCAGTGGACACCACTTCATTTTCACAGCAGTGGCAAAGCCTTCCATATTAGCCATAAAAGATATTATTTGAAGAAAACATTCAGCTATTCCAAAAGAAAAAAGGAAACAACCACTGCCACCACAACAGATACAGCTTTCTCTGCCTCTCATCATTAAAACAAAGAGAAAAAAAATAGAAAACAAACAGGAGAAAAGAAAATATTGAAACTTCTTCGAATTGATCTCATACACATAAGCCAAGAAATCCTTAAGGTCAGAAGAAAGTACTGGTGGCTAAAACAGTTTGCATTGGTTTTGTTGTGTGTCAGAACCCCTCTCAAGATAAGTCAAGAACACTGTATACAAAACCAGTATCATTATAAGCAGACACAGCCTTCTCTCAATGTTTGTATTTCACATTCATTTTGGGAAGCTAAGCTAGTGATTTCTATCTGAAGAAACAGCTTTTGATATATCATCAATTTCCTGAAGAACATATAAGTTTATTGAGCAGGGGTTTTCAAACTGTTATCTCATTTGATAGTATTATGCCTTACTTTTAAAAAAATTTTTTTTTTTTAAAACTATAGTTAAAATATTGAGATGCCAGTAGAAGATGCTTACTTCCTCAAAATCTAACTACAGGTATCAGCTGCTAAGATTATCAGGGACTCAATCTGTTTAGAAGTTTTTGAATAAAATTAAATAAATCCTTCTTCCTTGGCATATTAGATCCTACCATTGTTTCTAAACACAGAGTATTTAGTCAAAGTACTTGTACACAAGTCTCAGATTAAATCCACCACCATATGAATTTTTAATGCATATAGGAAAGGAGTTTCAGCAACGTTAAACCATTTCTGCTACTACACGTGCTTCAAAAGTCATGACTCCCAGGTGTTACAGTGATGATAAGGATTAGAACATACATCTAGCATTTATGTCAATTTATAGCTGTGTAAGTGAGTAAACAGCTGAGGACAAGAAGGCTAAACTACACAAAAGCCCTCACTGTTTTCCTAGAAGTCTTAACCAGTTAAAGAACAGGGCAGTTTTTTTTCCTCTATAACTCATGAGGAAGGATTTATAGAATGGCTTGGAATATTGCCACAAGACAACTAAGGCCTCAGAAGCTCCAGCATCACACACATGGAAATGGAGGATCAATAGAGACCAATAACAGGGTACAATGAGAACCTGCACCCGAAGCAGCCCATTTCTGGTGGTGATATCATGTGTCTCTATACTGAAAATACTAGCTACGGCAAGCTTCTTCCTCAGCAGCAGTTCTCTCAATGACATCTCAGGCACTCAAATGTTATCTGAAGTTACTCATCTCAGTGACTATACTGTCTCTTTCTCCTCCCTCCTTTTTGACCTGAAGCTATTTTTGAACTTGACCTTCTTTCAGTCTCTCCAGTCAGAAAGAAGCCTTTGATTTTTCTCGCGTTTGGGATCGTGATGGAGAGTTAGGCACTATCCACTGCTCTTTGTGTAAGAATGCTTTTTGCTCTCCTTACACCATCTCTTTGTCACTCATATTTATTTACCCACAATCCACTTGTTTCACTTATTTAACACATCAGCATACCTGTACCTTTCTTCCCCTCTTGGCTAGGAGGCCTCACAACACAAAAACTTAAGAAAGCCATCTACTCATGAAAATTAATTTCAGCAGGTGTTTCTCCTTTGCAGTAAGTTACCTTGGTGTAAGTGGTTTTAGTGGGTTTTTTTTACTAAATACAAATACATATGGAGACATTTAAGGTATTCTGCCACTCACTTCACTTTTCAAGATTGAGAAGTCTGATGTTCAAGAACATAAGATGTTTGTTTTGAAGACAGCGTGGCCTTACTACACACACAATAAGACACTTGAAATAGCAGACTGTGCCTGTACTTCACGTTTCATAAACATACATACAGTTTCTACACTCGGGCAATTACCTCACATTTCACGCAAAGGGCATTAGAAATATGACACCTGGGCTCACACATCTAGCCTGAAGCTCCAGGCTCATAATGCACCTTGTGTGTGTATGTGTGAATGCACATTGTCCAAAAATGAATCAACTGCAAGCTTACAAAAGGAAGAAAGTAGACATACTGCAAAGTTCAGCCCCTCCATCAGAAAGCATTACAGCTACAAATATTCTGGTAGCCTATATAGTATATTCATGTTACAAGTAGTAAATTTGGTTTGGATGTATTCATATCCAAAGAAATATTTCCACCTACCAAACAACACAAAACCTTCCCTAACATTCTGCATGTTATCATGGATACATTCTTATACCACTATGAAAACTGAATCCCCCCATTAAACTGTTTGCAGAAGTCAAGCTACATTTGGGCAACAAAAGGAGCAAATGTAGATGATTCCCTGATTTCACACATAAACCCAAAAGGTCAAAAAAACAGGTGGTTATTACTCAAATTTTTTAACAAGATATAATTTGAGATTAGTATCTACAGTCCTGCACCACACTGTGGGTGAAGGGAATAAACATTGAAATGAAACTCCACCACAAACCCTATTTCTAAAATACCTTCAATTCATTATTAAGATTCATTCAGAACAAAGAATTTTCATTCTACAAAGAACTGTAAAGTGTACCTGATATCAGTTCAACTTTAAATAAACACTGACAATACTTAAAAATACTTTGACAAGGCTGCTAAAAGGAAAGTTCTGTTTTTGCCAGACCTTATTACTGAGTTTCCCTACTGAGGAACATAATAGGTTGCTGACTGATTACTCTATTGTGTAATTATTCAGAACTTATCATATACACATCATCTCATAAGATAATGTGGCTTGTCCTACAATCTTCCTGTTTCCATGACCAGCCCTTACAAGAAGCTAGAGGCATAGGTTGGTTTGGCAAATTTCTGGATCAAAACAGTATCTGGCAATGCTTCAAACTGATAGCAATCAAAAAAGTCACAACAGATTCAATGGCCAAGGACAGTGAAGTCTCTCTTCCAGACATTTACCTTCAGTGAGATGGAAAGAAAACAGGCTTTAGCTATGTACCACCAGTGAGAGCAGCAGGATTATTTCAGTTGAGAAAAGCAGATGTTGAATTACCTAAAACTTAGTGCAAAAAGGGTTGCAGCATCAGCAAATACATGGAACAAGCAGTACAAGTGGAACAGTAACACAAGCATCAGGCCACTGTGCATTTCTAGTGTGCATAAACTACAATACACTGCATGCATTTGATAAACAACAGAGATCTCTCCTGTTCCAAACTTTATGGTATTGCTCACTGCTGCACCATAAGTAGTACATGCCCCTTACTTAGGAAAAGTCTCAGAAAATTTCCATGTTAATTCATTTAACTAAATAGCTGGAATAAAGTTCTCTTCACAAGCTTCTAACCTTATTGCTTCACCCATACTTCCTCAAGATCAAAACTCACTTGTTGTGGCACATTAAAAGGAAAAATGTGACTGAAATCTATTTTTATCTACAAGCTTCTGGAGGGCTAGTATACAGATGTACATTTCTTGTACTTGCATATGTAATCAATATTTAACATTTTCTATTTTTACTGTAAAATGACAGCTCACAGGACTAACTGCTAACTGCACAGATCACTAGAGACACACCCTGGGGAGTTCTTTGTCTATAGACATTTTTCAGGAAAACCCACTGCCTTTAACTTGAAAAAAATACTCAGTAGAAATGGTTGGACAGAACTGGCTTCCTGAGACATATTATAAAACAAAAGCTGGTGACAACCAAAGCAAAATCAGGATCAAGGGAGAACAGTCCTCAAAGTCTAAACTGAAACTTTATCCTCTGTGAAAGCAGCCTATATATCTGGAAATAAAAGTTTTGTCTTTTCTCATGGAAAAAAAAAAAAAAAAAAGGAAGCAGAGGCAGAGGGCATTGAATTAGTTTAAAATATAGTGAATAATATTTGGAGTATTTTTACATACATGAAAGCAGTAGGAACAGAAAACATTCTCTTGTGGGTTAAGCCAGTCATCCCTCTAACTGGGTATTCTGAGCAGAAGGTATTTATGTAGGCAGGGTACACGAGCCCAGCTCTTGTCTGTAGTTTCTGCCTTTACTCCCCAGCACCTACAGTGAGACAGCAGCAGGAACAGCATGTGGCTCCCTTCATGTCTGCTCATGAGCTTTGGTCCACAGCTGTGTTTAACCTGGTGATCTGCCTTCACAGCCTCCTACAGCAGCAGTTCTGCCAGGTAAGGCAATTCTCCCCTTGGCATGGCCAGCATTTCTCTACAAATACCAGTCTTGCCTCCACTCCCTAGTAGGATTTTAATGCTATCTTACTTATTGTTTACAGGAAAGACCTGTAAAAATAATGTTCAGTTGTGCAGTATCCTCACCACTCCTTTTGCAGCAGCCAGGCACACCTCTTGCCCATGAGACTTTTCTAAATATTTCCCATCACATGGCGTGCAGCAAGAAGAAAACAGATCTTCTAGATCAGAGAAAACAAAACTCTTCAAATAAACAAACTGTTGTTGGGTTTCCCCCCTCAACCACTTGGAGCACAGAAAGATCACAGCCATGCACCCCATTCTGTTATCTAAAAAGGTTATGAACCCCTGACCGATCAGCACTGTCATTCCCAGCACTGGAAGTTAAACATCATTTCAACTTCACTTGTTGTCAGTGATCCTTTTCTATCATTGCTTTTATTTTTAACAAATCACCCCAAAAGCTGTAGTTTAAACAAAGAGAAGGAAAGACGAGGTAAGACTGATGTGGTGAAATTTGCTATTAGACAGCCAGGCTACTTGTGTGATGATTATCTGTTTCTTGCAGAAAGAATGATCCAAAGCTACTATTTACATGCTCAAACTAACCCAGCCCAGTTTGTCTCTAATGGTGAACAGAATAATCATGTGAACTATCTAGCTGGCAGATCTGAATGGCAGCAACTTCTGCCAGAGGCAGCAATGAGAACACATTGCTTTTCACAGCCTAATACACTCTCTAAATTCAACCAGAGCTGTCTGAATGATGACTACATTTGAAAAGAGGTATCAAAAGCATTATGATGGGCCACACACATGAATTTAGCAGGAATTTCTAAAGCACAAAGGGGAGAGAGGCATTCATCTCCTCTAGTATATTCAACCACGAGTGCCCCTGCCCCTTGGTGTTGGGGATCTGCTCTGGAAACACCCACCTTGGAGCTCAGAAGTTTCCATCATTCTGGACACCTGCTGACACCTTACACAAAAGCCAAATACTTGATGCTTATCTATCAGCTGCTGTGGCTCATACAGAAACCCCCCAGCCCTCAGTGCAGTGCTCTCTCACCAGCCACTTGAGCCACCTGTATGTGTCACTCCCCTTCCCCTCTCGGTGTTTGCTGACCGTGAGTGGTGCACAGGTGACACACTGGGCTGAGACAGGGGAGGAACACTGCTGACCAACATGCCATTTATCTTTTTTTTAAACCCCTAATCTACATATTTGGAGAGGCAAAGAAACAGAGAATATACGATTCACCCTTGACATTCCACCAGATAACTCCAATCCTGTAAAATGCCCCCTAATGACCTGAATATAATACCATGGTGTTACAGTGTCACTTAAATACTGCAGGGTCCTTCCTCTGGCAGTGCAGTCTGCAGACTTAATATGTCATGTACAGGATTATACTGCCACTAAAATATTACTTAGTGCTGCTGAAATTTCAAATTAATTCTGGGAGCTAAATCATTATTCAACTCTGCCTTTGCAGAGATACATTCCCCTGGTTGTTTCAATAACAGTGATTTTAGAACTAGAAGGTTGTTACTGTCTCTTCAAGGCTTGCTCAAAAGGAGAAGTGGCCTCTAAACTGTCAAGCAAGTTAATGCAGTGATGCATGGATGTTTGTGACTAAAAAAAAATTTGAGAAAAACGGGCTTAAATATTAAGAGAGATCATAGTAATGTGGCTGATGAGTCATTTTACTGTTTAACAATACAATAAGAGACTAGCCCAGTTTTCTCTATATTTATCTACATACACACTCCTGTGCTCCCATCCACCACCACCCTCCTCCACAGACAGATTTCATAATAATTGAGGGGACATATTCTCGATGAAGTGAATGATGCAACTGCTGGTAACTGATGAAAATGATCTTTGCCAGTTGAGGATGTGGCTTTCAAGTCATTCTGAGCTCAAGCTTTTCAAACCTAAATAAACAAACTTGAACTTTTTGCAGCTCTGGGTTTCTTCTTCCTGAATAATTCCTGTTACTAGTGAGTATCCTGTACTTTTAGGTGACTACAGCACTTCAGCACTAAGAGGGGCCAATCCTTGACACTGCATTAGAGCCAGTGTACACAATAACTTGCTAACTTATGAAGTAAGGGAAGACAAAAAACATTGGATGGGCCAATCATAAAAGCAAGTTTCTATCCTCTGAATGTTTGCCCATTTTTTAACATTGTGTTTAGATTAGTTGCTGTTTCTCAGTTAAAATACCAGGCTGCTCACTTCTACAATGAGGTTTCTTAAATCTGGGAAGTGTTCCCAAGATATATTGAAAAAACTCCCAAACCAAAACCCCCCCAAAACCAGTGGTAAATGAGGAACAAGACAGGGCCAAACACACAGGCTGAAAACAACTTGTGGCAATGAGTCTAAATTAGGAATAGTCAAACTTTCTCCTTATTAAAACTGTTACCTACTTCCTCATTCATTAATACTGTCCTTGTTTACACTTGCAGCCAGGCCAAAGATTTTCCCCTCCCTCCAAATATAATTTCCTGCTATTGACAGACATGTTCAAGTGCTGGATGTGTGTATGTCTACATGGCATACTGCAGGCAGAGGCGAGCCTTGCTGGCCACCATCCAAGCCAGCTGTAAATGAGCCAGCTCCAAACTGGAAGCTGTGTAAGCACAATTAGCACAGCAGTAAGCCTGATCTAACACATCCTGCCAAGAGACCGAGCTTATTAGCTCCAGCTCAACAATGTGGACAATGGAAATGGGGCTTCTGCTTTGGCTCCACACAAAATGTGGGCAGCTGAAGACAAGCACATCAAGCTCATATCTGCCCACAAGACATGGTGTAAGTACATCTTCTCTTGGGGTATGCCCTCTGCTGCAAGCACCGCACTTTCATACTCTGAGCACTGTGAGCAGATGGAGGGATCAGGGGACTCCAGGTGAGAACTTCTGAGGCACCATAAGAAAAAAAGCACCAGGCACCAAAAAGGTCAAAGGGAAAGGTGAGGGAAAGGCAGAGTAAAGCACTGTAAGACTCTACAGACTGATAAAAAGCACTCCACTTCTGGCTTGTCCAGGTCCAGAGCAATAATGATCAAAACCCATTACTGTACTGTGGGTG
This sequence comes from Oenanthe melanoleuca, assembly GCF_029582105.1. Lineage (NCBI taxonomy): Eukaryota > Metazoa > Chordata > Aves > Passeriformes > Muscicapidae > Oenanthe > Oenanthe melanoleuca. The sequence goes on from NC_079340.1 coordinate 11,790,003, forward strand.
TTAAAATAGCTCTGCACAGGTGCTCCCACCAACAAAGAATTCACTATTTCTGGTGGACATCCTAGAACAGTCCAAAAGAGGAATGTGCTCAGAGAAGGAAATCTGCTATCAAACTGGGACCCAAAAAACCAATGCTCCCCTGGTGCCATAGTTTTTATTAAATGAGCAGTGACAGTCTAGTGGCTGGCAATAGTAGTATGAGAAACTTATAAATTCAGAGCAAAATGAGACAAAAATCAAATTGTAGCAATGAAATCATCGGGGGGTGGGGGGGGAACGATTTAAGAAGAGCACCAGAAGAGACTGGGAATGTTTACATTTAAAAGGACAGTAATGAAATGGTCATTGCTAAACTATATTTAGCAGAAACCAACCTATACAAGCTAGTGAGCTTCTACCCACCCAGTAAGTGAGCACATGGGCTAGAGGAAATTCCATTGAAGGCCCCAAATCAAAGGCAACAAAGAAAACACCTTATTCAACACCTAATTATTTTGTTGCATCTCTGTCAACAGACTGTTCTGTAGCAAACACTCAGTATCTTTGGAAGGCGGTGCCCATGGCTGTTTTCTTTTTCCTCCCACTCTGCTGTAAAGGAGTATTTTTAGCTTTCAGTTTGAGCTTCCTGAGGTATGGGACAGGTACAAGCAAGAGAGAGAAGGGACCCCACAAGGTGTGGCAGACACACTCCTCCACACATTCAGATTCTGCAGATTAACTAGGTTTAGTTTGACTTCTTAGATTTTTAGATTACAGTGTGTGTGCATGGAGGCTTTCCATGATTTGCTAGCTTGAAGTATTTTCTTTGAAAGGGCTTAGTTTGATCTGTGGTGAAGACTGCAAATTCTCAGCAGAGTACAAGCAGTTTATATATCTGTCCCTGTCCCTTGCCTGATCATCAGTTTGGGCTGTACACCTGCTGGCACTTCACACAGAATTTCTCACTCTAGTAACACAGATCCCACTCATATATATCCTCATGATCCAAGGCAGCATTTGAATCACTGATACTTGCTTCAAAGGAGTGTTTTTCTTCCCTTTTCCCTATCCTTTCATAAACTTCTAAAAACATGACCAAATCAAACCAAATTAATCACACCAGGTTAAGAGACATAGACAAAAGAAAAACTGAGAGCTGAGATTACACTTGTACTGTTCTTTTGTCTTGAAAAGGAAATAATTTTCTCTCTCTTTTCCCACTTGAAGGCCTGAAAAAGAAAGCTATGCTGTCAGAAATATCAAGGCCTAATAAAATGTGTGAAAAACCAGCTGCACCTTGAACTTACTAACTTCAAGAAGGTGAAATAGAGAAATGTAATTAAATACTACTTGATATGAAACATTTAAAAATATGCAACTGTTTGATTACTGCAGGTTAATTTAGACTTATTTAGATTTTTTAGTCATTTAAAAATACATATATAATCATTAACCATTGTTAATACAGCAACAACTATTCTGAAACAGAATCTCAATTTACACACACATCTAATATATCTAAAATATAGAGTATACATACCTGGAGGATATAAAAGTCAAATAACCATCCAGTACCTTTACTTACACACACTTTCAGTGAAAAGATAGAAAATCTTGGCTTATAAATCTGAATTAAAATACCCTAAAAGAACACATTTCTAATAGTCAGAAGAAAACACTGAGGAGAGAAACATGATTAAGGGAGAAAGAGAGGGTAGAGAAGTAAAATATTTGCCAGTTAGCTCTGAATACTTTTGTATTGAAGAAAAATAAATACTCAATCTTCGTATTATTTCTTTTGGAAATACTTCTTTGCAGAGAGGAATGCAAGTTAGCATCCTTTATAAGGCCATAAGAATCTTGGATATTCCTCCTTAAAGTAAGTCTAGTACAGGACACCAATCTCCCACCCAGTGACATGATAAACAGAATCCTTGAATACTGATTTTATTTGGTCTCCCTTCAAAGCAATAGTTACTTAAAAAAAAAAATAAAAAGAGAAAAGAATCAGAAGCCATCTGCCAAAGGAAGTACCTCAGACTAAAAGACCTGTCTATACTCACTATATGTACATTGCTTTTTGTTTAGACAAAGTCAGACCATAGATTGCAACGTGTCTGCAGAAGGTTCTTCTATTTTTAACTAATACAGTCCTGCCAGTATCAATTCATCCAGATAGAAAATCCTTCATTAAAAATACAATTTACTTTGGTTGCTTTCCACTATGTTGAAGTGACAGCTTTCCCAACCACTGTCAAAGGCCATTAGGAGCAGAGAGCTTTTGAGAGCAAGTTTCAACCATGACTCCTGTTGGCCTGCCTAAACAAAAGTTTCCTTAGGAAGGCTTGGGAATCCTTAGATGGGAAGGGGCAAAGCCAAAGGGCATGAAAAATATTATTCAGATATACATAGTATCACTACAAACAAAAAAATCTTTGCAGTGTCTCATACAGGCATGAAGTGACAAACCAGTGAAATATCCTAAGGAATGAGACAGAACTATGAAATATCTCAAAAAAAGAGAAAAAAACCCAAACAAACAAACAAACAAAAACCCAAAAAAACAAACAACAAAAAACTCTTGTACACTATTTCTGCTACCTAAATAGGTGGGATTTTTCACCTGAAACTTGGGGTGCTACAGCAATTTTACTAAAAAGTACAACACTGAAGACAACTCAAGCAAGAAGTTACCAACATTTTACTAAGCTATGCACATTTCTATGTGTCCACCTGGGAAAAAACCCCACATACACAAGCAGATAAACTCAACACAGTTTACCTTTGGAGTCATGGCTTACTTTTACAAAAGATGACATATATATCAGAGCATTTATATTTAAGTCAACATTTGAAACTATGCTTTTCCCTACAAATTACAGTAGAATAACTTCAGAACAACTCCTTAGCTTCATCCTATTCTCTTCTCAATCAACTGCTCTAGCTGGAAACCAGTAGAGTAGGAGTCAGACAATGTGACAATCTGTGGCAATCAGACATCACAAAATTAATTGGAACAAAACATAAAACATACTTTATTAACATAAATGATTCTAGACTTCATAAGTTTCAACACTAGGAGGATATAATTCAATAATTAGTCACACTTAAAGAGAGAATTCAGGATATTCAGGAGGGGACAGGAGAAAGGAGTGAAGAAGCCCTGTCAAAGTGCAGAATCCAAGCCCCTGCTCAATTCCAGATCTACCCATGTTCCTCCTCAGGGTGCCAGTTCTCCTGAAGTTGGGAAAAAAACACCTCTACTACTTCATACTTTAAAATGGAAGCTCAAAGACAAACTATGCTGCCTTTGTGTAACTTCTACTGCAATAAATAGTCAGATTCAGCAACAAGCCTGTCTTGGCAGGGTTGTACACCTCCCACTGACCACGTCCTGGGCAGCCTCATGGAAGATACCTGCTCACTGCTGGGGGTTTCACAACAAGCAGCTCTATCTCTGCTGCTCCTCCTGGGAGTGTCAGCACAGCTCCATGGTGCTGGGCAGAGAACCCACCCCGTTAAACTAAAAATAGCCCATTCATCCTGCCCCTCCCTCCCCGCTTTTGCCAGGCTATTTTTAAACAGATGCATTCTCTGTCCTTGTTCAACAGGCAGCTTGGCTGGAAGGGGAAGGGAGGAGGAGGAGATGCAGCCCTGCCAGCCCAGGCAGGGTCCCTTCAGCCCACCTTGCCTCTAAGACATAACATACCCATGGCATTAGGGACACACAGAGGTCCTCATAATCCCAGTTTAAGCTGGTGTTTGCAAAGTCTGAAAAGCAGCACGTACTATTCCCACAGTTAGATGGAAGAGGTTTGCATAATCTTATCCCTCATATCCCAGGAGCCAGAACTAATTCTGTGCTTTTCTGATTTGACTTGGGGATTCTACGCCACCACAGCAGGACTTAGGAAATGGCTCTGCACTGTAACCTTGTCTGAGTGCTCATCTTTTGTTTGCATTACTCTGCCTTGCAAGATGACAGCTATCAAGTCAGATTACTGAACGCCACTCACAGTGACACATGCCAAAAGTAAACCATTAAGAACGTCTAAATAAGAGCCAGGCTTAATATGTAGGTTGCCAGGTATTACATCTAGTAAGAAATAATTCTAGACAAGTTTAGCAATTATAAAATTATTAAATTTTTTAACTCAGTTCTTAAAATTCACTAATAAAATAAAAAACTCTACTGAATTCCTAAAAGAACCCTACATTTAAAGAGCAATTAATTTAGGCTGTCAGAAAGAAAAAAAAAAAAAAGGAATGGGGGGAAAAATACTGCAATTTTTTTCAAATCCTCCTAACCCCCACTGTTTTTTCTGTGTGTTTATGAAGCCTCTGGAAATACCATGGCAAACATTCCAGCTCTACAGCAGAGAGGCCACATGACCCAAAGGCACAGCAAGGAAGTTCTTTCCCAAGTTTCCTTATGGTACAGAAAACTGATTTTTATTTTCTTTTTCCAAATGAAGATCAAAGTCTAGGGAAATCTCCAGGAAATTTTCAAGAGTACAGTTTTAAAAACAGAGTGTTTCTTTATGTAGTGGGGTTTGGTGCTGTTTTTCCTTTTGTTATTTTATTTGTTATTGCTGCATTTCTATGCCTGCACATACATTTTTATTATCTAAGACCAGCATCTTAGACCTGTGTATTCAGGAACCATTAAATACAGTATACCATTTAAGTTGCCTCTAAAAACTATCTTATAATATTCTCTAGATCTTCTAATAGAGTTAAAATCAGTACTGCTGTATTTCTTAATATAGCCATGATCTTTTCCTGGCAAAAAATATGGCATTTACAACCTCTCCCCATTCTTGTCTTTCAGGATTATTTCAGCTAGCACTATTAATGAAAGGATTTATGCAAACAAGCTTTGCTAAACATTAGGAATAAAAAATTCTCAAAATCTGAACCTGAATCACAACCTTGCATTTTTACAATTGTGTGTGCATACTTGGAATTAACTGAAATGTAGGAGTGCTGATGAATCATAATGTAATAGGTGAGTATCAGAAATTTATGGTTGTCTGAAAACAACATACAAGAAAGCACTGGGAAGGAAAACAGTCCTGCAGTAGAAATGGCACAGCAAACAGCAGGCACTCACCACTAACTTGCTTTGTAACCATGTCAGAAATGCTTCTAATTATCAGAGGTAAAAGAGGGATGGCATTTCTGCTAGAAGCAAGTTTTACACTTTAGTCTTTCCTCTCCCTTCTCTTTCAGCCTATAAATATTAGTCTTACACATTTTTCTTCCATGCAGCTCTTGAAAAGGGTTAGTTTTTCAAGGCTGAGAGCAGACAGAAATGTTCATCAAGAAATGCCTTGAGGTTCACTCTCTGTAACTCATCAAAGTGGAGCACTGAAAATATGGATGAGGTGGATTGTATGAGCATGGTAAAGCAGATTTAAAATAAAAAAAAAAAAATCTATGTTCTGATGATCAGTCACATTTTTTCTTTTTGGAAATGGGTTCAGTTATGCACCCTCAGTGGTAATGGCCACAAGGTACTGACTCCCCCCCTAATTTCAAGTGCATTCAAAACAACTACAGATGCATGGAAGTATCTTTAGTTCTATTTCCCAATACATGGAAATGCCACTAGGATATGACAAGGAGCACAAATGGAGATGATCCACACAGCAGTGTAAGGAGAGGCAGCTGGTCCACAAGAAAATTAAGATGTAGGCCAAATTCTTGAGGAGCACTGAAGTACACCACAAATAAAGCAGAGATGAGCTTACCCACGGCTTTATTAAGTACATTAAAATATCTAAAAAAACCCAAAAGCAATGGAAAAGCAGCAAAGAACAAGTCTGCAAAGATTATTTTTCTTAAGTGAAGGAGGAAACAGAAACCCTGGAGTGCCCACTGTGCTTTTTTTTTTTTCAAATTCTGTAAAACAGCTAGACGTAAGATATTGAACACATTATTGAAACTATTGTTCACTTCTACTCAGGGATTTCTGCTTAGTTTATTATAAATGCACATTTATTGGCAGCAAGCAGAACATATTATTGCTGTGTTTTATAGCTCGAATGGCTCATGCAAAGAGCAATTTGTTTGTATTCTGTATCAGGATCAATACTGTGCCAGGGATAGCCTGAGGAATGTTTATGCTGAGGGCTTTGCTTGCAGTGTTTTGTTGTTGCAATCAATTGACCAAACAGGGCTGCTTCTTAAAACAACAAATAAACTATGATAGTGACCAGATCAGCCATTCAAGCATCAAACATGACACAGTATCTGGAAAAAGAATGAAGGCCCTCAAGTGTTTTCACTGCTTGATGGTACACACAGCTTTCCTACCTGAATATTTCCCACTGGCTCTTCTTCCTCTCAGTAGCTGGGGACTGTTTTCTCAATGCCCTCACATAACAAGATCCATTTTCCTGCAATAAAAATACAGACACATCATGTTTCCATTCTCCTGCAGAACACAGCAGCATTTGAATCAGCTCAGTGAAAAGACCTGAAATGAATTAAGAGCATTTAGGAGTCCAACAACGAAGCCACGAGGACCAGATCTGAGGCTGGGCTGGGGTTCCAGCCCAGCTCTTGCCACTCCCAAGCTTTTGAGACTCATTCAGCAGTTTAAGTATTACAGGTTTTCATGCCTGTAACAATGAAATGAGGAAAAGATAATGAGAATTCTGTTCAGGTTTATATCAAAATTTCCTGAGCCAAATGGTAATTTTTTTCAGTTAAAGGTCATGCTGAAGTCTCTTTTATTCTCTTTATAAAGGCTACTCCCTACTGTTGTGAGCTAAGTGCCATTAAAAAAGATAAACCAACCCCCAAACACTGCTTAAGAAAATACACCAAAAAACCTCAGAACCACCATCCTCTCTGCAGCAAAACAAAACAAGTATATGGATTACACTGGCGCAGCACTTCTAGGAAATGTTTTTTTAATTATAAAGAAAGATTGCAAAGGGAGATGGGGGAATGTTTACGGGTAGTCTGTATTTTGTTACATGCTGTTTCAGCAGGCAGACAAGGTGTCCTTACAGCATTATACTACCAGGCTCCAAAACACAGCAAATATTGAGAAAAGTAGCACAGTGACTATATTTTGCGTCTCTTTTGACTGACTTCCAAATAACTTCCACACACAAAAAAAAAAATCCATTAAACATGAAAAAACACATACTACTGGAAAAAAATACCAATTCAAACAAAAAACAGCACAGCAAACCCCACACAATCTGCAACGGGTCCAGCTGTGGGAGCAGACACTTTCACAACAACTCAAATGAAGCAAAAGTCACAGGTGACTTTAAAAAAATGCAGAAGAAAAGCCTCAAGTTATTACAAATAACTTGTTAGTTGCATTCAATGTTTGTTCTGAAGCCATATTTATCATTTTCACTGGTAATTCACAAAGAATAAAAACATGACTGAAAACCTTGTCAGAAACAGTCATCCCACCCCAACACACCCAGTGCCACCAAGGGACTGTCTGCTCCATACAGGGATGCTGCTGGTTTTCTCCTCTCACAAAAGGCAATTTTAGAGAAGCTACATATTGACAAGCAGTCTGTGTGAATGGTTGGCTTAAAGGCCTCATTGAACTCTGGATGTTTTCACTCAGAACAGATTTATTCTCATCCAGAAGTTCTCTCCAGTGTTTTTCTTCTGCTTATGCAAGGCAGGAAAAACATGTTAATTGATTCAAATTTAGTATGTGTTAACATGACTTTCTCAGCTAATGTAGACTGGTCTTTAATGAAGTTGCAATTAGTTATTTTAGTTTGTTTCTCCAATTGAGAAAGTTTTTTCTGCCTGCCCCAAGATCTGGGTACTGGTGGCTGGATTGAACTTTGGTCAGATCAGGCTATAGCACTTACCTGGACACTTGAATTTTGCCTCTCACTCCTCTCACCTGGACTCTAACACTTCATTTGTGCAGCTGCATGGTTAGCTGGAACGGGGGAACTGATTTCCTTCAGCATGTTGTCTCATAAACCACCGTGCCAACACAACAGAGGGAGCAGGCAGGAGCTGCTCACCACGACAGGAGAGCTCAGCCACCACGGCAGAGGGCAGGAACAGAGGCTGTTCAAACCAGCCCCAACAGCACTGCTGCAGCACACAGCCCCAGAGCTTTGTCCCCTCCTTTGTGCTTTATTCTGCCCATCTGTAAGACTGGCACCACAACTCCTACTTTCCTTTATAAAGCAACTCTTAAAATGAAAGGGCTAGCCATTAACATTGTGAATTCACATTACTGACCACCCAGCCCTTTCATGAAGCAGGTCCAAGCAGATTCTTAGGACACTGGCACTGTCCCCACAGGCATCTGCTCCCCGGTTTCCCTCACAACCTGCCCAGGGCTTGTACAATGTCCCCCTCACACCCCAGCCAGCCCCAGCTCTGCCAACACACTTCACAGGCAACTGGGAACAGCAATCAGCTTCTAAAAATAAAATTAGCTTCTCACAGCCTGGTCCCTTCCCTCGTCCTGTGTCTAAAGAGATCCGCAAAACAGAATCTGGCAAACATCGGGGGTAGCGGGCTACGCCTGCAAATGAGGATAGATGGTAGAGGAGTGTCAGCCGGCAAGCGCTTACAGCTGGCTTGCCCCGGCCGCCCTTCCCAGGTGTGTCCTAAGCCCGACCGTGGCACAGTGACTCGATCTGCGCAATTCCCAGCGTGTTCCCGGGTCACGGCGGACTCTGGGCAGCACGGATGCTGCCCGCAATCCCCGCCGGCCGGCGGGAGCGGGGCAGGCACGGACACGGCCGGGAGCCGGGAGCGCTCCGCCGGGACGGCTCCTGCGGCTGAGCCCAGCAGGGGGAGCGGGAAACGCGCGGCTCGGGATGCGCGCAGCGCGGGATGCTCGCAGAGCTGGATGCGCGCAGCGCTGGATGAGCGCAGCGCTGGATTAGCGCAGCGCTGGATGCTCGCAGCGCTGGATGCTCGCAGCGCTGGATGCTCGCAGCGCTGGATGCGCGCAGAGCTGGATGCGCGCAGCGCGGGATGAGCGCAGCGCTGGATGCGCGCAGCGCGGGATGAGCGCAGCGCAGGATGCTCGCAGAGCTGGATGCGCGCAGCGCTGGATGCGCGCAGCGCTGGATGAGCGCAGCGCTGGATGCTCGCAGCGCTGGTTGAGCGCAGAGCTGGATGAGCGCAGAGCTGGATGCGCGCAGCGCGGGATGCTCGCAGCGCTGGATGAGCGCAGAGCTGGATGCGCGCAGCGCGGGATGCTCGCAGAGCTGGATGCGCGCAGCGCTGGATGCTCGCAGAGCTGGATGCTCGCAGCGCTGGATGCTCGCAGCGCTGGATGCTCGCAGAGCTGGATGCGCGCAGCGCTGGATGAGCGCAGCGCTGGATGAGCGCAGAGCTGGATGCGCGCAGAGCTGGATGCTCGCAGCGCTGGATGCTCGCAGCGCTGGATGCGCGCAGCGCTGGATGCTCGCAGCGCTGGATTAGCGCAGCGCTGGATGCTCGCAGCGCTGGATGCGCACAGAGCTGGATGCGCGCAGAGCTGGATGCGCGCAGAGCTGGATGCTCGCAGCGCTGGATGCTCGCAGCGCTGGATGCGCGCAGAGCTGGATGCTCGCAGCGCTGGATGCTCGCAGCGCTGGATGCTCGCAGCGCTGGATGCTCGCAGCGCTGGATGCTCGCAGCGCTGGATGCGCGCAGCGCTGGATTAGCGCAGAGCTGGATGAGCGCAGCGCTGGATGCTCGCAGCGCTGGATGCGCACAGAGCTGGATGCGCGCAGAGCTGGATGCTCGCAGCGCTGGATGCGCGCAGAGCTGGATGCGCGCAGCGCTGGATGCTCGCAGCGCTGGATGCGCGCAGAGCTGGATGCTCGCAGCGCTGGATGCGCGCAGCGCTGGATGCTCGCAGCGCTGGATTAGCGCAGCGCTGGATGCTCGCAGCGCTGGATGCGCACAGAGCTGGATGCGCGCAGAGCTGGATGCGCGCAGAGCTGGATGCTCGCAGCGCTGGATGCGCGCAGAGCTGGATGCTCGCAGCGCTGGATGCTCGCAGCGCTGGATGCTCGCAGCGCTGGATGCGCGCAGCGCTGGATGAGCGCAGCGCTGGATTAGCGCAGAGCTGGATGAGCGCAGCGCTGGATGCGCGCAGCGCTGGATTAGCGCAGAGCTGGATGAGCGCAGCGCTGGATGCTCGCAGCGCTGGATGCGCACAGAGCTGGATGCGCGCAGAGCTGGATGCTCGCAGCGCTGGATGCGCGCAGAGCTGGATGCTCGCAGCGCTGGATGCGCGCAGCGCTGGATGCTCGCAGCGCTGGATGCGCGCAGCGCTGGATGCTCGCAGCGCTGGATTAGCGCAGCGCTGGATGCTCGCAGCGCTGGATGCGCACAGAGCTGGATGCGCGCAGAGCTGGATGCTCGCAGCGCTGGATGCGCGCAGCGCTGACACTCGGCTACTACTCCTACCGCGAGTAGATCAACCAGCTCTGTTGAAGGAGCCGACCAGGACAGGCCAGGAAAGCTGCAGGAGCCGGGGGGAGGAAGGACGGGCTACAGAGCCAGCGATTTTATCGTGTCCCCCGCAGCACCAGGAATTTTTCCGCGAGCTCTCCAAAGTCTCATCATCACATAAAAATTTCAGCTTTCAGCTCTTTGCTTGTTGTTTTTTGTTTTTTTTCCAAAGGATATATTTATCTCTAGGCTTCCAAAGTTCAAAACGAAAGCTGTAAAAATAAACCCTATAGATTTAAAAAACAGCAAAAGCAATTCAACAACCCCCCAAATCTGTTGTTTGTACATCATGGGCAAAAGAAACTCAAATTGGGGAATTTCACGTAATTTTACTTTATTTATTGACAATTAGCATTTTTAATTATGAAAATTTTATGTAAAATTTAAATATTAAAAATCCTGCAAGGAGGAACTGGAGGAAATCCAGTAGGGAAGTAACCAGGAGTTCATCTCTAAACCTCCCAATCCCAACAGTATCACTGCAATGGACTTAGGTCAAGCACAAAGAACCTTCCCTGCTTTCTCATCATATCCTGGTCCCACCTGGTGGCTGCCAGATTTTAGAGGCAAGTTTTAATAGATCTGTCTGGACTATCACAGACAGTCCTGGGATCCTGCTTCTCATCCTCAGCCTTACCCTCTGTGGAAAGCAAGAGCTGCCCCAGGGTATCTCTGTCTATACCTCAGCACTTAGCCTGTGCTGGACTTGAATAACTGCAAATAAATCAATCTCTAAAAGTAACCAAGAGTAAACCCTTCAGTTTCCATACACAAAATATCACTTGGACTCCACGTACCCAAACAAAAATGAAGAGATAGCAAATACAAAACACCCAAAGGAAATTGAAAAACAAAAATACTGATAGGATAGGCAGTTCAAGAATGTTGTACAATCCTCCTATGAAAATACATAAGGCAGGTGCATTTTAGGGTATTTTCCTACTTTCATAAATTATTTTGAAGTTCCAGTATTATTCTCCTTGAACTTCAGAACATGTTCAAACTCAAAATTCCTGTAAAACCACAGCATGTCAGCAATCCCAACTTCTCATTTATCCACAGCTGTAACTGGGTCATAAGTGAAGAACAAGAAGTGCTGCTCTTCCTAAATAAGCTTACTGGTCAGCAAGCGAACTTCTGCTATGCAAAAACATTAACAAACTTCCACAGAGAGTTTAACTATTATATGCAGTCCTTATTAGGTATCATAGCCCTCTATCATGACTTTTTAGAAACTTAGGGTTTCTTGAAATTCTAAAGCAACTCAAAATCAACAGTGAGTGTATGTCTGAAGCTATCCACACTGACAAAGAAACAGTCTGGTGGTTTAATAAGAGAAAAGCAAGAAGTGTTGTTAAACTAAGTAAAGCAAAATAGATGAGGGTTTTGAAGAGGAAAGAGAGGCAGAGAGAGACTAATGTCAGTGCAGGTTGGTGTGTTCCTTCCTGTAGAGACAAAACAAGGGAGGAAAGTAAAGCTGGGAAGATCTGTGTGGAGGGAAACAGGACTGCAGCTTCTGACAACTTCCAACCTTGCCTACATCTAGACTTGGTCCTCAATAATCCTTATTAAAACAAGAACCAGAAAACAAACAAACACATCACACCAAAATGCAGCAGCCACATGGCTGTAAAATACAGACATTTATCTGACAGAACAGACAGGGTGCACACTCCTTCCAAACACAAGCAGCAGAAAGTGGCCAGGCTGCACTGGAACCTGCCATGTGCCTCACCTGGCAGCACCTAACACATCCTCCTCTGCCCCAGAGAGCCCTGGAGTCAGCCTCCTGCCTTCATCCCAGCAGGGCTCCTTGGAGTCCCAGGAGAAGCCTGGCCCAGCACTTCTGAACTGCCCCATTTCCTCCTGACACTGTTCCCAAAACAGAAGAAGCAGGTCCTGATAGGGGGCTGCTGCACTGAACAGTGCAGCCACTCAGACACTCAGCCAAACCAGTGCCTCCTGTATCACATCATTAGTACAGCCAGTCCTCCTGGGAGATTCCTCCAGCTCACCCCGTGAGGCAGAATGCCACAAGGGTACAGCAAAGTGAGAAAGAATTACAGCAATATGTAAATTTTGCTTGTGTTTTCTCCCATTTTCTTTCTCACCAGTGTGTAGAAGCAAGTTTTGTTTATTTAGTCACAATATTCTCAATTAGTTTTCCCAATTTAAAAAAAACCCAAACAATTACCTTTAGTTTTTTCTCTGCGTAAACAGAAATGAAAGCCTTCTCAAACTTCTATTTCACACTATTTCAAAAAAATAAAACATAACTGAAGTACACATTTTCTCAGCTGTTGAAAGCCATGAATTTGCAATTCCCTTATTTTGAGATGGAAAGGAAAGGTCCAGCTTGTTTTCATACCCTAGGCATTTAAGGCTTAACAGCAGCTGTTTGCAGTATCATGATCTCCAATTTAGAACAACAACAACAAAATCCTTTTCTTCTCCCAAGTTGTTCCACAAAACTCTAATTACTGAAAGAAACACTTTTACAACCCTGTTCTCTTTTTCAGGCTGTATCTAAGATGGGTCCAGTGCATCTAAAAACACAGGCATGAGCACCCAAGATTGCTGCAGTCCATGTCCCTGCTCTCTTGTCAGAGCCCTGAAAGCCCTAAAGTCCCTGGGGCAGTGCTGCACCTCATCTCCCTCCCAGCCTCACACCCCAGATTTAAGGGGCTGCATGTGAATCAGCAAATAGATCAGAGTTTTAAGAAGGAACAGGGAAATACTAGGAGGACAGGCAGTTCAGCATTTCTTTGCAAAACTCTAATCTGATGGAGGTGGCTTTGGCCCAAGCTGAAATAAGAAAGATTTGGTGTGGCTGCCCTGTGCAAGGCATCCAGGCAGCTCCTCCTGCCAACAGCACCCAGCCAGCTACAGTCAGAGCCAGCCTGGGGCTGATGGAGCCAAACCAACTGAGGTTTGCAGTGCCTTATCATTTCACAATTGACCGTGGCAGTCACAGCTCCTCCCCAGGCCACAGCAGGCAGCAGCACATCAGACTGCATCTGTAGCAGAGGCCAACTCACAGGCCTAGGGTAACAAGCACCATTAATCTTGGCCTAAACTGAACCATTGTTCTGGAGATTGGACATCTCTGGTCAAATCCCATTATTAGACTCCAAACTTTTTCGGTGTTTTGTTCTGTTTTGGAAAAAAATTTCCCCTTCCCTTTTCCTTAAGTCCTATTGTACTTACAGAGCCTTAAACAATAACCCACTCAAGCACAACCATGGAAATGGCTTGAAGGAACAAAAGCTGCTTCTGGCATAGCCAGTGCATCTGACTCTCCCTGCTACAGCTGCAGAGCACCAGCAGCTACTGATTTCCCTCTGCTCCTCCTGTGTGTTGGACACAAAATAAACATGAGGAGTCTACTCAAATTATACTTGCAGCATCAGCTAAGGGTGAAGGTGAGTCACAAGTAAGATCTGCAGCCTATCTTGCTAAAGGAATAGGAAGAAGATTGACCTTAAAATTAAGTAGGCATGAGTAGAATTAAAAAAAAATAAATCTAACTCTAGGGAGACAAGGCAGTGGAAGCAGTGTGTCTCAGGCTCTGCTAAAGAAGATTACTGCCACATCTAGCAGTTAGCACCCACCCAAGTAGAGTGCCATCAACTTAATTCTGAAACGAGACCAGCAGAACAGGCAGACAGGATTAGACATGCTTGTTTTAACCATTCTTTGCTCTCTCTGGTGCAATACTATCAGCACAGCATTGGCATCAAAATCACTACCCTCCAAAATGTGCAGAGCACATTTTTCAATTTTACATGTAGCAGTTAAGTCATCTGGGATTATTTATTTTTTAATATAAAGTGGTATAACATATTTAATCTGTTTTGTGAAAAGAACAAATTGATTTAGTGAGCAGTTCAAGGCTCTCCCTGGAGACACTCAACCACACTCAGAAATCTGGATATAAGTTGAGAGTTCACTAAAGTCATTTTAATTGTAGGTCATAAGAAATGTCAAGATATAAACCACCAAGGAATACTAAAAATTAAGCCATCATCTCTGAGAGTAACAAATGTCTTATATTTGGCAGTAGAATAATTTCTAAGCCTTTACAGTATTACTACTTAAGGACAGTAGCAGAGCAAAGGACTACATGCAACATGTGTGCATTATTTCTTCTGGGGGGAAAAACCCAAAACCTGCATAAAGCAAAAAAAATACTGGAGTGAAGGAAACTTACACCACTACCAATAAAAATGTAGTGTTTCATCTTTTTCACTTTGTTTCAGTGCACTGAACATCTGTTAATAAACAAAGTTTGGTTTGTTTTGGTCTGAAAATGTTCCTCCCTATGCAGTATGGAACAGAGTTGTGTATACAGCAACATATACAGCACCTATGTGCAAAAATGGAGCACAAAAGTGAGGAAAGCTGGTTTTTAAGAAAACTTAAAAAAAAAAAATAAAAAACAAACAGAAACCCACAAAGCTTTAGACTACTTCTAGAGCTTTGTGCTTAGGTTTTACAAGGAAAAGCTCTTTTTTTTTCTTACCTAAAAAGTACTTCTTAAACAGCGTTTTTGTGTAGACGGCACACCCCAACTTCTGCATTTTTGAGCTGGATCCCCCATTTACTAAAACTCTTTTATAGAACTTAGCTGAAATCCCCAAAATTTTCCTTTGCCCACTTACCTCAAACAACAGTGATAAGAGGGCCCTGACCTTAGCAGATCAAAGTGAAAACCCCTCCAGTTCAACCTTCTTAAAACAGAGGAAGTTAAAAATTAAGTGTGTTTTCAACACCAAGTATCTGAGAGCTCTTACTAAAATATCTAAAGAAAACATATATAAACCATTTCATTCTCTCACATTCTCCAATCTGAAAGTTAAGAGGTCAGCAAAGTAAAATCAGGAGCAGTTTTGTTGTTTTGTTTTTTTTTTCACATCTCTTCCTAATAACCTCTTAAACTTGATCAACCAAATACCAAATACCAAGTGTATCCAGCCCCATGCCTGCACAGGGTGCCTGAGTGGTACTGTCATGGCAGGGAAGTGAAGGGCAGGAAAGCTGCAACACTATGACCCAAATAAGATGCAGGCAAACACAATTTTAGACATCCAAGACTTTAATGAAAATTAATGTCATAGTAATAAAAGCTCCAAAAGGAATAATTGCACAGATGTCTCAGAGGAAGAGTTGCATCTTGTGATTTAATAGCTGGAAGCAGTTTCCCCCCATCTTCTCTTCAGGTCATTTGGTTTCAACAAACAGTGCTCCTTGCTGTCTATCACACAAGCTATTACATAAGTACTCTCAAACTGGTAGCCCTGGATCCTGGTTTTCTGGTCTTCCCCAATGCCAAGCCCTGCCAGGCTGCCCATGCTAAAACTCGAGGTCAGCTGCAATATCAGAGAGGCAGCGTTACACAATTCACGCTCTGCACGGACATCTGAGCTGGAAAGACAGTCATTTCAAAGCAAGATGCAGTTTGCCTCAAGATCTTCCAAGTTTTACTGCAGGCTGTTCTTAAAACCTTCCACTGATAGCATTTGTAAAACTAGAATTAATTTTCTGTGACATTGAAAGAGGGAGGGAGAGACCCTAAACAAAACCCCAGTCCTGCCTCACTGACTTCACTCCTCATATCTGCACAAATATCCACTCGTTTCTCTGCTGTCCTTAAAAGCCCTTTCTCTGCAACACATCAAAAGCTTTTAACCCATACTGAAACCACTGTCATCCAGCTCCAAACAGGCACTGCTGTGCCAAAGCCACTACTCAGTAAGAGGGGAGCCCTGGAAAATCTTGCCCAGACACTCGGCCAGTCTGCTGTGTCCCTCACCAAAAAAAAAATAAAAAAAAAAAAAAAGACAAGGCTTGCTGCAGCCCTGCTCATTCCACACCTCTGCTTTTCATGGTCGAGGAAAGTGCATTTTTTACAAGAAAGGGAGCTGAGTTCCAACAAGTGAGGCCGAGGCAAACAGTGCCTTCTGGTAGCTCCTCTCCGGGGGTGGGATGGACACCCGAGCAAGGGTGAATTAGAGGGAGAACAGCTGTTGGTTCAGTGAATGAGTCACAGGACTCAGCTATTAATTCTTCCTCTCGAGAGAATATGCCCCCATGCCAGCCCACCCACCCTCCTATAAAACAAACAAATATATAATGGAGGTCAGGGAGGGGGAGCTCAGTAAGAGGAAAGGAAAAAAAGAGAGGAAAAAATAGCCAAGCATTTAATATTTACATAAGAATGAAATGTTTCATTAATTACATACAGAATCAATTTGCAGCTATTTTCCTTAAATTTCTCAGTCAAACCCACAGATTTGAAGCACTTTGAACTGTGCTGCACCAGTAATTGTGGATGAATATTTTAGATCAGTCTTGAATCACTGCAGAGCACACACCAAATGAACTAATAAGCTACTCATGTGTGGACTACTAATGTATTTTCTTTCTTTGCTAGACCGATGGAACAGAGTCTAAAATCAGTTGAATTGGCTACTGGTAATCTTCAGAAAGGCTTAGAAAAATCTTTAGTTCTACTGTTTTATTAAAAATACCACTCAATAGCCTGCATGCATTAGAAAGGAGCTGGCAATATGCAGAAAAACCCAAACAGGTTTTAAAGATGTGAAGGAAGAGTGAGGCATTTCATGTGACTGTAGCCAGCTTCAGAGTGACAATGAACAGTGCATTGTCAAATGTTTTTAAAGGACTACTGCAAAGCTGGGCACCCCTGCCATCTATTTGATATTTATCCAATACAACCATTTATGGGCAGTCATTTTAAATCACATATAGCAGCATATCAGTTCTATAATCTGACAGATGTGTTCTAGTTTACAGAAGCATCTGTTGAGTCATCAGAACATCAGAATAGTTAATTGCACTTTGGGGATGCTTTCAGAGATTAAAAGTTGCCTTACTTCAAGCAAATTTTAAGTGTCCTTACAGATTAAACTCCTTTTTCATGTACAAAATTAACATATGTACCCACACTCCAGAGAAACTAATGTATGAAATGTAAAGAATAACTTCCCTCAGGGATCATCTGTTTTCTTCTGCCTCCTGTGCACTGCCTCACACTGTGCTCAGCAATATGGAACAGAAAACAAAAACACAACTTGAATCATGCATGATTCTGAAATATAAACTAAGACATGGCCTACACTGTCTGGGCAAAAAAGCTGCTTTGGGTCAAGAACTTTTACAAAATGTCTAACAGCTAAAAACTGGGAGATTATGTCTTTCTTTTTTTTTAGCAAAACACTTATATTTCAGAAGATTTTATTATTGTTTATTCTAAAAGCAACATTCTACAGGTGTACCTTTCACCACCATGAGAGTTTGTGAAAAGCCAGGAGAACCACCCACAAAATTAAACGTGGACTGACAGACATTGAGCCATCCTCAGCTGAAGTTTCCACAGCTAAGGATTGGAAGCAAACAAACTCCATTCACACACATAATTGAATATTTCAATTAAAAAGAGTAATACTTGTGGAAGATTCCTATGAGTTTTCAACATGTGTGAGCAGATGAGATCTTCTCCATGCTTCCAATCTGAGTTTCCTTGAAACCTTCTGGCCTCCATAGCAGTAAGAGGATTAAGAAAATGTATTTCTTAGAAAGAAATATGTATCTTATAAACTTTGATTTAAAACAATTTAGCAGCAGATTTTTCATTTGGTTGGTGTTTCACCAAAAAACCCCTAACAAAACCAAACTAATCAGTCAAAAAAGGCATATTTGGCTGTTTCTCAGAGTTCATTGAACCCATCTGTCTGTAGCTCCCAAACCACAGAGATCCCCTGATTAATTCAATGAACTATTTGGTTTCACTCAAGAAGTGATCATAAAGCTGAAGTGCAACTGCATAACCAAGAGCACCATACAAGAACAGACACCAACACTGCACTGAGCTTTGCTTCCCATAAATCCTGAAGTGACAGCACACCTCAGCCTAAGTAGACTGTTATTCTTTAGTGTGGAGCAAATCAAACTTGAAGGGAGAGTGTAAAAGTTGAGACAAGCACTGCAATCATGACTGTGCTTTAAAAAGCTGCCATAGTTCTGAAGTTACAGCATATTCCCTTGCTGCTAAACCAAACTGAGACTGCTGTCTCAGTTGCATTAAATTATTAGCTAATTAGCCCTGACTAAGGACAACAGTATGTTGATGCTGGCAAGCTGTGAAAAGAACACTTCAGCAAAGAAAATCAATAACATTTTTTTGTCTGGCTTACAATAAGGAAACTGCTGGCCCAGGTTATGAGTTTAAGCCATTTTTCATTTGGCAGACAAGACAGTACTAGTGACAGATCAATACAGTAACTTTATGATAGGCTGCTGCTCCTGCAGATGGCAGGACCATAAACAGGCATCATTTTTAAAGCCTGAAGCAATCCATTACTTGGACAGAAACCACCTGACCTTTTATAATACTTACACTTTTCTACCGAAAAAGGAAAGCCAGAGAACAAAACAAGGAATAATCAGCACAATTAGCTGTCCAGCAAGACAGAAGAGAGTACTGCTTGTTGCAAAGTCAGTATTTAAAGTAACAAGCTTTGTGCTATTTGGGAGATCACATTAAAGCCACAAGGTTGGCACCAGGGAACTACTCATCCCTTCAAAGAGAAAATGTTACTGGAGATCACATCTTATATGATGCAATTTTCTTATCTCCTGGTAATGTGGGATAACAAAAGAACCTACTTATTAATCTTTAAGGAAAAAAACTCCAAACCAATCAATCACTTTAATGTGCCATTAAAACATTAAACCAGTACCTTTTAACACCTACAATTACCAAGCACTTGAGAGAATTTAGTCACAAATGGGAAGTTATTTTTCCCATATTGCAGTACACATACACACTGTAGCATTTGCACATACAGTTTCTTATTCTACACCGGTATTGGGATTGTTGGGACTGCCTACAGTGTTCCACTATTTTAACAAAGGTAAAGCAAAACAAGAGAAATGTTTTGAAATTCTGGAGATTTTTATTGCAAGACTTCTAGTTGAAGAGAATGTAAAGGACAGCACTGTAATAAATTATTCAGGCCACATCTTCAGATAAGGACCCAGGTGGAACATCTGGCCCTACACTTACAGTCTTCTCCTTACTATAAACATGAAATAACCACAGAATATGGTGAATCAATCATACAACTAGCTTGCCTCTGCCTCTCTGTCTGAGGCTGGTTTGTGTCAATTACTACAGAAATATCTGCTTAAGCAGGAAACTAATTTTACAAAAGCACATTGGATTCATGGGCTTTCATCAATACTTTTTGGTTGCTGCAAGTAAGTAATTAACATTAATGTCAACATAAAGGACAGAAGGAGGAGGACAGTATTAATGAGCACAATATAAAAACTGAGCTGGCTGCTTCTTTCCCATACAGTACTGCCATGCAACCAGCTCCTGAAAAATGAGTTATTATTAATTTGGTCTCTAATTTTACTTTGCATGATGTAAGCAAACAGCACTACATTTTCCCCTTAATGAATGCCAATTATACACAACATTAGTTTAAAATACAACAGAATAGCACACAAACCAGAAGTCTTTTGACTGGGCTCCACTCATGCTAAGAATAACTTGGCACACACGTACATGATGCTAAATCTGCCAATGATTTGCTTAGCTCCAAAACTCCCCCCTCCACATCTTCTACAAGATCCTAAATACATGAAGCTGTGTTAAAGCAGGAAACCTACGTACTGAGCTTATTTTTAAAACAAATTGAATTTCTTTGAACTCAAATGCAAGGGACGGTTTCAGCAGTTTCACGTTTATAATCTCATGCGTTTTCAGCAGGCACAAGGGCTCTTTATTCCCCACTGTGCACAGACACTGCCTGCCACATCTGCCAGCCCACAGCACTTGGGCTCAGCCCAGAGACTTTGTCAGCCTTCTGCAAAATCACTGGTGCAAACACACAAAGCAGCAGCCCACAGTTCCGATCCGCAGGACACAAAATCTGCAGAGATAACATCTCCATGACCATGCTAAAAAGACACTAAATAAATTCAATGGCTTGGGTTTTGTCATTTTGTTTATGAGAGGGGGCTGCATTTTTTTTAAGGGTACTAGGTTTTTGTTTGCAAATCCCCCACTCCACAACATTCATAAGTAAAACAGAAATTGCAGCACTCAGAAATAATTACTGATGCTTCTTTTACAGTGCCTCAATGACATTGTGTCAATTTTAAGATAATCCAAAGCATTTCACTCATGCCATAGTATGTGGATGCAGGTAGTGACCTCAGAACTCTGGCTCAGCCTCAGCACACCTGGGATGCACATCCCATTTCAGCTGACTGCCCCTTCTGGGAAGGAGGGAGGGAACTGGGCTGGGGAGAGCTTAGCTCCATGGCCACTTGCTAAAAGCAGTGCTGGAGGGATTATATAACCTGGCCTCGGGCTGCTTGCAGAGGGAGATCAAAGGGAGACAAGGGCTGCTCCTGGAGTGAAGGGGAAGACAACCTCCACCATCAAGTGGGGGACAAGGCCATGCTCCTCCTGCACCCTGACTGGCTGCTGCTTGCTTTTTGGTCCAACGACTGACAAAACTGAGCATATGCCCCCATTTCCACTTATGCTTCCTTTCTTTTTTCCATGCATCCTATTGCATCTAAGATCCATTACTCTAATTCCTTTTCTGTAAGGTCCTCACAACAATCTTACCCTTCTGTTATTTTCCCTCTATCACTATTAAGATGGAAACGAAACCCTTACACTCAGACCACTCCCTGCAGATTCCTTTTCTGTCCCTTTTTCCATCAAATTTCATGGACTTTTTCTACTGAGTTTTTAGTCAATAAGGACATTAACTCCCCTTATTCCTATTTTACTATTAACATGACATGGTTCTTGTCTGAAGACCATGTAAACAGCTTTACAGACCTTACCATTAGCATAAATGAAACCTCATTGAGGACCTCAGCAATTTCTTGTTGAAGAAAGAGTATGTAAGTGACAAATCCACAAATACAAATGACCATGCAGCAACTCTGGTACTGTTCATGAGGTTAATTAAGTTGTAGGGAAAGAAAGCCAGACTTCCAACATCATACCCAACTTCCTTGTCATTACAGTTCCAGACTCCATATTAGTTACAAAAACCATAAACAACACCTCATTATCTATTTTCCATTCCCAGCACAACTTTGCTTGAAAACTTACATCTTAACACTTGCTTCACATCCATTCAAAAAAACCCTAAAAACCCAAAAGCACCCCAAGAAAACATCTTTGTGTTTTGGAGACTGCATTCATTAAGAGATATTCAATATTTGCTACTGTCATGAAAGCATAAACTATTAGTTGGATAGCAAAGCACTTGTGAAAGACATCACCCCTTTGTTAAGTACAGTGCCACAATCATATTTACCTCCACGATGGGGACCACAAGGCAAGCTCACAATGCATATAACAACACAAATAAGGAAACTCAAACTAGTGCATTCACACTGCACATTGTCTGTACCACCATCCACCAGAGCCAATCCTTTCGAGCGTAAAAAAGTGAAGGTATTGTAATTAGAGAGTTTATAATGCTATTTAATCAAGTGTGGAGCTGGAGCACAGTGGGTTGTATGCCAAAGACAAAACCACATGAAGCAGTACAATGCTGAGTGCAATAAAGGGTACACATATTCTTCAGGGAAAATAACAAGTTACTACAAAGCCATGTTTGTTTTCAAGTACTCAGTCAAGTGTTTGCATACTAGGTAATTTTGCATCATGAAAATAAGTTATTTCATAAACTGAAAATGAAGTAAGACCACAAAAATGTCTTTTGATTCTTACAGGCAGAAAACCCCAGTTTCAAGTTCTTAATTTGTGAATTAATTCTTTGTAGTTTTACTGGAAGAATTAATTGTGCTTCAACAGTATTCCAATTATTTTTCTACTACAGCTTATTATTTACAAAGTGCTTTATAATAACTAACCAGTTTCTGTGACACCTGTAGCAGTTGCCATGTAGTGAGGCTGAGACAGTAGCATCCTGAGCTATCAACAGAAGAACAGAAAGGGCCAAGTGAAATAGGAGTAAACAGAAGACTCTTCCATAATCAGCCAGTTTTTCC
The DNA here is from genome assembly GCF_029582105.1 of Oenanthe melanoleuca. Taxonomy (NCBI): domain Eukaryota; kingdom Metazoa; phylum Chordata; class Aves; order Passeriformes; family Muscicapidae; genus Oenanthe; species Oenanthe melanoleuca. Next base: position 11,812,521 of record NC_079340.1, read on the forward strand.
AGAGGTCACATGCTTATCACAATCAAGATAATTATGTAAATGCTCCTTCCTGTGTCTCAAAACTGGACTGGGAATTACCCTGATTCTTTCCCATTAAACAAAGTACGCTTAAATAAAAATAAAAATAAAATCAGTCAGAACTCAGGAACGCCCCCTTGCAAATGGGGAGGATCAGACACTGACTTGCATGTTTTAGATGAGGCTCCTGACAGACCTGAAAGATGCTGCAGATCTGCAGCCCAGGACTCGTGCTGCTGGAGGGCAGCAGTGCACACAGCACACAGGGAAGGGCCCTAATGGCAACAGCTGCACCACTGCTCCTTCCCTCTCTGATACACCAGAGCTGGCTGGCACTGTTCTCTCACACACAAAGACTACTCCTGTCCTAAGCAACACCTATTTTAATCATACTGCAACGTTTTTAGGAAAACATGAAAAATAGTTTCCATTTAATGCATGGAGAAACTTGCTTGACAAACACAGGAGCGCTGCCACTGAATGTTCCAAAAAACCAACATGGGAATTGGAGCACAAAGTGTTATAGACCTTACCTTGATCTCGATTTGGGACTGTCAGAGACTAAATATAATTTTTCATTACAATACATAAAGAACAATAAACATACCTAATATATGTATCTAAAACATCAGGTAAATCTAAAAGCTCACAAGCACAACTGAAAAGTTCTAGCCAAAAAATGATATGGCAGCACAGAGCTTCCAAAATTACTCATGGGCAAGTGAGAGTCTTCAGACTGAAGCATTTTTAAAGATTTATTACATATATAACAGCATATCCTCAAATGGCTGCAGATCAAGAAATGAAAAAGTCTGAGCTAAAGCAGAGTCTGATTTAACAGCCATTAAGGCTGTAAAAAAGATTCCCATTGGCTTCAGCCAGCACTGGGTCGTACCCTGGTCACACACTGTGCAGCCTCCCTGTGCCTTTCAGCTTATTTGTGTGACAGCTCCGATCCCAAAATAGCGAGAACGACCTTTCCTCCGCCTGGATACCCTGCACAGACAGCAGCACCACACTCCCAATGGCCAAGAAAGGACTTGGCAAACTGAGAGCCAATTCTACCATACACTGTAGAGCCCCACACAACCCTCTCTAGAGAAGCACTGGATCACAAACCATTTACCTTACCATATTTTCAAAGTTTTACAGACTAGCTTCTTCCTCCCCTGCCCATCACGCTCAACTCCTTTTTCATAATTGCATGTTGAAAGCAAGAAAGCCACAGAGATCACACACTTTTACTGCTTATTCCCAAATAGCTCATTAATTTAAGAACTTGCATTTATTTTATTGGGTCATTTACACATTTAAAATACTTAGATGCTTAAGTTCTGTAGGAATGAGTTTTCCAAAACATATCCTAGTGTCATGAAAGGGAAATGAGAGTTTGCACATCTGCACTCTAAAAAGTATTACCTGAAATATGGGAGAATGCTTAAAACAAAAGAAAAATACAATTTAAAATACACCAAAAAAAAATAAAAAAAGGCAGGGCAAATAGTTTAACCCTCCCTTAACAGACATACACCATAATTCATAGCTTTGAAATGGATGAAATAAAAGTCTACTCTCTATTAGTGGAGATAAATGTTTGGCACCTTAATTTCGTTAATAACTACAGGGCACATTCCCAGTTCAGTCTGAGGGATATTTAGGCACATGATGTTAAGCACAAAACTTGAGGAACATGAATCAAGTTGAAATGTTGCAGAATACTTTAGGCACAAGCTGTAGCTCCCATCAACCAGAACACAGCTAAGATAAAAATCATGCTGTTCTAATATCCTTAGGGATTTATCCTGCCAGCACTAACTGATAGTTTTGCTTATGAGAGGCACTGGCAAAACAGAGCAACAGTAAGGACAAAACATACCTGAGATCCTTTACTGAAGCAGGTAATTTTTATGAGGCTTTATTCTACTGTTTTTGACTGTGCCATGATACAGCCTGTTCAGATTCCCATCTGTTTCACTCTGCTTGCATGTGCAGTGTTGATTCCACAAACACCCCACAGGGCCATTTACACCAAAGAGTATGTTGGCTGTACTGATTACATACCTCAAATGCCACTCATGTCTGTCTTTCAGAAAGTCTGCAGCACCTTGTTTAAAAGTCAAGATTTCTAAGAGCTGCAAACTGGCAAACTGAAAAATTAGCACCCAAATTCAAAACTGAAGGTTCTTATTTTTCTGCATGTTCAATAGAATATTTTAATTTTATTTTCTCTTGCTCTATTAATTGCTATCTAAAATATTAGCCCTTTATTTGCACCATAGCTTCTTGCTAATGCATCAAAGTGAAAACCAAATGCAGTTTTTAGACACGGATTAAAACTATTCAGCATCCACTTCAAATGAATGAGAGTTCCACACCTAAATGCATTGCATCACACCTCCTAAATTTTTTTATTTCAGTCATTTTAATTTTCCCTTAGGCAAGACACTAGAATAATCACTTTATTGTTACAATTACAGACAATGACCCTCAGAAGGTGACAGCATTTTGATCCCATTTGATTACATTAGTTTTTAATAGATCCTAATGAAAATACAAGTAAATCCTTTTTCTTATCACTCATTCTCATTACTTTCAGCAGTCACTATAACTTAACTGCTCAAAGGGCTTTAAAGCACACACAGAGCACAAATGAAAGAACTTGCCTTTCAGATACATCTTTTATTGAATTTACTGAATGAGTTTAGGGAAACTAAAAATGAATTCCCAAGTGTCCCAGGATAAGCTGTCACAGTGCCAGCTGGGGTTAACCCTCTACAACCCTGACAACACAGCAGCAGCCCACAGGAGAGAAGACCCAGGAAAGTGTCCACCCAAGAGCTCACATTCTAAGCAAAAGCAAATAAACAGGGTGTATCTGGAAGGGTGTAAAAGAAAATAAATATGACTATTATTACTGACTGACTTCTTGCTGACACTGCAGAGGTATTGAGCTGTTAGGTGGAATCTGAGCCAAGCAAGCAGGGAAGGGAGAATCTTATAAGGAAGCGTGTCCCATGTGCAGAAGGTGATGCCAGCAAAGGAGTGAGGACTGCCATGGGAGAAGCAGCTGGCCAGAGCATCACACAGAAAGAACAGCATTCTGGCAAAGACCTGCAGGTGCTCACATCCACAGTGCCTGGAATTGCTCTGGCAAGCAAACACAAAAGCACAGCTCCAGTGGGTAGCTGTCATAGGTATTTCCCTATCTGATGGCACCTTCAGAAAACAGAGGTCCTGATGTGAGAAATCAGAGTAGCCCACAAATGAGCCAACTGTGCTGAAATCTGGTTTGACTGTGGAGGTCAGGACAGCTCATCAGCCAGCTGCTCTGCTCTGTAAGTGTAACGAGACACTCGCAGCTTGCTGCCCCTCCAGTGTAATTGCACATCTTGTTCTTTGTAATCATCCCTAGCACTTGTACACTGCTGCAGAGACAGAACTAATCCTCCCAGACCCCACTGAGAGGCAGGCACAAAGTATTACCATCTCCATCTTGCAAATGGAGAGAAATAGATATCACCAACAGGAGGCAATTTTTGAGTGGAATAACCTGATGCACTTCCACAGGCCTGGGAGGATTCAGCCTCATGCTCACCAGTGGCCAAACTGGCCAGCAGAGGTGGAGTCATTTGTCAAAAGCCATCAGGTGTTATTGGGAGATACAGGATGAAAACTTACAGTGCTGAATTGTGCCTTGTTCTCAGGCCACTGTAAAAACCACACCCAGTAAACACTCTGGCAGGTTGGTTTGGGATTTTTTCCCTGCAGTTTGGGGGCCTAAAGGTTTGTTTTTTTTATCAGTTTGGTGTTTGTTAGTAAACCAATGCATAAGGTATTCTAATTAAAAATTAACTAAAAGTTTTGCTACAGTTTCTCAAATAGAAGAGAAACTACCCATAGTTTTACCAGTCCTGAAAATAAGCACAATTATTACCCTTTTCAAGGTACACTGCCCATCAAAGTAGGAGTTACACAGAGTACAACCCTGCACTGAAGTTGCTTCTCATTAGCAGGAAACATTCACAAAGCCATTTTAAGACACAGATTGATAGTTTTAGCCAGGACCACAGACAGAAACATTAACACAGTGGCTAACTAGATAAACTTTCTCCCCACAGTCTTCATGCTGTGGAGAATTTTTCCATCCTTTGCTAATGTTCTTTTCTTAAATTCTCTGCTTGAACAAAAAGCAGAAAGGTTATTTTTCACCACCCTTAAAGGAATCCTCTCCAAACATCTGACTTGGGTGGGAGGTGAAAGGAGAGGATTTACCTCAAGAACTAAGCTGAGCAGCCAGCTATTCCAACCAAGCTTTCCTCTGGTGAGGCACAAGCTAGAACAGCACATTTCCCTCTTCAGCAGTGAACAAACAGTTCAGTACCTGCTCATCTCATGCATCTGTACAAAAAAAACCAAAACCCATGACGCTTGCTTGTTGGTTGCTTATTTTTAGGACCTCTGATGGAAGAAACTTAGGTTTCATGGAAGGCACTGAGGCTTGTTTTCTGTTTGTGGATGCCAAAAGGATTCATTACTGTAAAGCAAGACTGTCCTGCCTATATTTAAAAAAAAATTATTTGGCTTTGGAAGTGGATACAGGACTGAACATACCTTACATCACTGAACTCAGAATGATGGTGAATTATGTGGCACTATGTATCTGAAATCCAACATTAACATAAAAAATAACTTTCAGATAATCAATCCAGCTTGTTTACTGAACTACCTGGCTAACTGCCAAAAGACAGTGATTTCAAGGGGTTTTATAGATTCACTCAGAAAAACAAAAATCCATTTCCTAGAATAGGACTCACAATTCACCAGCTCCTTAAGACAAAAGAAATTGATTAGAATTGTACCTTTTTTCAATCTTTGGTTACACAGCTTTCCAGTGAAAACATGTATCTTGGGATAAAGCAACTCGCCTGTTTACATTACCTTTCATGTTTCCACATGCACAATTTGCCTACCAGTTTTTAGGGATTATGTAAATAGTTATTAACGTCATGTGGTTTTAACTACCAGGAGAAAATCCCAGATAAAATTGCTCACCAAATGACCTTTATAGCTTTCCTTTGGCACGCAAAATTAAGCAAGAAAGTCGTGTAATAATCATATGTGCTTTTAAAGTAACATTATGTCAGAGGGAATGTCTTCTTTTTAAAAGCTGAGTTTGCACAAACCACTAAGACACTCAATACACAAAAGACATACTTCAAAAAATCTAGTATCAAAGTGCATAAACATAAAATATTTCCACACATTGTAGAGCCCCCAGAATTTATAACAGCAATCTCCTAAACTGATCTCTCTACTCCCACTAATAATCATTCAGTACTGCAGGGATCTCTGGGCCACAGCACACTTGGATCATTCTTAGATTACACAGCACATAAACACATTTTAAAAGCTTGTTACAGATACAAATATATACACACCATAGGCAGCTAGAAGTCTACTAAGATGAAGTCAGAAAATATAGTGTTCTAGTTCTTTTCTACAATATAAAAGTTTTTGCTTTTTCTAGCAAAAAGAATTCTGACTTCTCATTTTAGGACCACAAATGAAATTGATCAATTGTTTGTTTGTTTTGTATTCTTCTCCAGCAAGTGGAACTATTTTGGGCCAAAAACTGAAGAGGAAAGAGGGGGTAAAGGAAGAAAAGAAAAAAGCCAAACCAATCACCTCAGGGTATGTTGAGACAGCAAATACACATTTTCCAGCTCCAGCTACCTTGTAACAACACTGTAAGTTTCATTCTATCAGGAGGTCAGACCTGGCAGTACAGCAGAAAAGGGCCAAACCTGTATCTTATCAGGCAAGGGCATGGCTGTGGCTGAGCCCAAGCACAGCCTGCCAGCCAGCACGCAGCCCCAGCTGCTCAGGAGAACAGCACACACAAACCTCCTGCCTCAGTTTCCCCACCTGAAGCAACATTTACCCAGCTCACACCAGAGCCCTGAAAATCATGCGTGCAAAGTGCTTTTAGAATGAAAGCACACTTTATTTCTCTTCTTTCAGCATCAGCAGTCAACCTGGCAGAAATCTGAGTAGCTGGGAGCTTCCTATTCAGCCAGTTATAAAGTCACAGCTCTCCTGCTAGCTCGGCGTGACCCACTTCTGCACCCTGAGCCTGCCGCAGCACTGCTTAAATGTCGAGGAGTTTATCAGCACAAAACTGAAATGTTAAGGGGGAAGGCGTGTTAGTGGGGACAGGAAAAGGCAAAATTTATGACATATAAAAGGCACTGCTTATTCAGATGAAATTTATTCTATCATTTGAGTTAAAATATCACATATGTACGAGACCTTGATGTAACCACAATCCAGACGGGAGCGCAGAGGGCTGAGCGAGCTGCGCGCTTGTGCAGAAGGAATTGGCTCCCGAAGCCCGGCAGGCAGAGGCAGAACCAGCTGCCTGTCTGCCTGTGTGCTCATGGCCAGCATCAGCAAGGCAGCAACAAAGACCCCTAAGGCCCTGGAAATTAATGGAAGTGAACTGTGGAAACAAACCAACAAAGGAAGATGTATCAAAGGTTCCAAATCTATTGAGTGTTAGATGTGGTGGGGTAAAGGCAGAATGAATCACAGCTGATCAGCACTAAGCCTGGCTCTTACTGCACAGCAAGCACCAAGACAGAAACACAAACCCCGTGGGATGCTTCAGCAGTTTCCAAGACAAAAATGTGAAAACAACCATTTCCAGAGAAAGGGCCCTTCCACAGATTATTTAAACCAAGTGGGTTACTCCATCCCTTACACAGAAGGCTTGGAGGAGGCTTTCCCTTACCCTTCCTGTGGATGAGGCATGGATGCCACAGCCAGTTATTTGCAGATGAAGGAGTGCAAGGACAGTGATAGGATTCCTGTTTATTCCCATTAAACATGTAGTGTATAAGCAGAGCTCAATGAGTCTGGCCACTGCCCTTTCTGCTGAAGCTGCCAGTGACTCACTAGCCAGGACACATGCACACATACACAACCCTGTAAAAGATGCACTAGCACTGGACTTCTGTGCCTCCTTTTCAGAGGCTTCTTCCCACACTGCTGCTCCACCACCCTTCATCCATCTCTGATCAGCACAGGACTGTGCAAGGGAAGTTTGCATTTACAGTCTGCTACTTGGCATCACTGTTAAGGAACAAAAGGCACCCACATCAAAAGACATCAGCCTAACTAATTTCAAAAATTTTGAATTTCTTCAATACCATCCTTCCTCTGTAGCTCCCTTTGCAAATACAACACATGCTGTACATATCTTTGGTTCAGTTCGCACTGCTACTGCAAGAAAAATTTCAAATACTGAATTAAGGAAGCTCTGGTTCAAGGTGCCTGTTATCAATTGACTACGTCCTCAAGAAACATTATTACTGAATACTTATTTGTTAGATTAAATAATGATTAAGTATTTCCAGAAAGCAAGATAGCTGCCTTCAGCACCAGTTAACTAGGAAGCCTGAAAGCAGGGAGCACTTACAGCAGCCACTCTTACATCAGCTGCTCACACACAGTGTTAGAGACAGCTGAAGCTTGGAGACCTGCAACAGCACATCAACTGCTGCCCTGGGAAGGCTTCTCCTAGCACTCACTGACATGCTCTATCTTGTCTCACTCGAAAACAAAAACTTCTTCCTCTTTTTCTGACCCTTATTGCTGAAAGAATTAAACCACAAAAAGCCAGGACACACATCTCTACAGAACACAAGACATGCAGTTAAGGACAGACAAACTTAACTCTAATTTCAATCATTCTGAACAAAATGGAAGACTTTGAGAAGATCCATATGAGGAGAAATATTAAATCAATATGCTGTGCTTGGCTTATGCCTGTTTATGAGCCTCATACTTTTAAACTTGTAAGTTGATATTAAGTGGTACTATTGAAGCAAATAAATATTCTTCAAATAGTAAACATAGCAAACTCATAAACTGCTTTTATAAATAGCATAAAGAAATCCTGTGGATATATTTCTGAGCATCTAACATGAACTTTCACTTCAAAAACACTAATTTCTCTATATGTACATTCATACACAACTGCAGGTGTAGTCAGAGCTCTGTCTAACACATGGTGGTTACAATGTAATAATGGTCAGAATTTAGGAATTCTTGAAATGAATGTATCCTACAAAGAATGCTACATTGACAGATAAGCAGATCATAAGCCTTCTTAAAATGCAAGTTAACAACAGCTAAATTGTATTAATGCTTTTACATTATTATTTTCTGAAATGCAACTCATGCCTACTCTACTGAAAACAGGAACTTTTCAGAAAGCAATGAAAAATCTGGTCCAGGTCCAGGAGAATTAAAAAAAAACCCACAAGAAACAAGATGTCTTAGCATGAGCAAATACTAAAAAAAAAAACAAAAACACCAAAACATAACAAAAAGAAATACCATATCAACCAGCAGTAGTCTGTTTTTATCTTTTTTAAATACCTTAATTCAGAATTATAGTTTATAACTATAGTTTATAGTTTATATATTTATTTATTTATGGTTGCTCTTGAGTTAGCATACCAAATGTGTAAGTTCACCATAAGCTTCACTGTAAGAAAAGCTCACATCTGGAGTTTGGTGGCTTTCTGAGAAAACAGTTTCTAGAATATGTGGCCACTGAAGCAGTAACAAGCAGGAGACAGAGATTTTCCTCTAGATACCCTCCTTGTGTTAGCTTGACTTGCTCTGTACAAACACCTTCTGTGGTGATACTGCCTGGCAGAAAATGCTCCTCTCTGAGTCTAGGTGAACACTCCAGGGCCATTCCCAAATGCCAGTGTCCCATTCCTGGCCAGACATGGCCTTGGTGGCCCTGCCTTGTGCTCTGCAGTGACATGGACAGCTCCTTACCAGACTGTGAATTTTCACCATCCTTTTACACTCATTCAAATTAGGAAGTGCCCCTGGATGAGCCAAAGTGTAGCAGGGACTCAGAGAGGTAGATGCTGTGATTTGTGCTAACGAGACAGGAATAGCAGCATGACTGGGGCCCCAGTACATGGCATGACACGTGCAGCTGTCTAAAGAGCTCTGCTGCCACTGTCACTGTGTGCTAATGGCATTCCCTTCTGCTTGGCCTCATCTCTCCACCTCACACAAGAGCTTAAAAATTCAGGCCCTTCCAGCTCCACCTAGATTGAGCTACTTATTTCAGTAAATAGGAAAAATAGCCACACAACTGGTTAAAATATCACTCCTTTGGAAAGGGTTGAAAAAAAAAAAAAAAAGCTTGGATCACATGGCAGAAACTTACATAAGTATCTCTTATTTCAGGTGTATTAAAGAAATGGTGGCAAATTTTTGCTTTTTATTCATCTTTATGGAGGTCCTTTTCAAAGGAAAATAGTAGGAAATAAAAGTATTTACCTCTTCTATACATTAACAACACAATATTGTGAAAACATCAGAAGAGGAATTTCTGTTTACCTGTTATCTCCTTAAGAACATGTTTTATTGGATAAACAACTTTGAGGTGAAGTAAATTTTGTGTGCTTTCACCTCTGAAATGTCTCAGAACAATTTCAAGCACAAGAACATTAATTAGAAGTATCCCCACTAATTTACCAGTCCTAATGATGTATGCCCATGGTGCTGTCATATCTCTTAATTTTAAAACCTAGCATTAATTTCAAGGGAAGAAACCCACTTTTTTTTATTTTGAGATTAATACTCTAATTGCATTGTAATCCCAGCATAAAGTTGGATGCAGCATCCCTGCAACTTCAGTTTCTTGTTCCATGCAGCCTATAAGATATCAAGAGCTAAAACTGTCAGTCAAAAGACCTTTCTTCTCTAAGTGATTATGTATCCCTACAAAAGACATTACTCCACACTAGAAAAATCCAGATCAAATCATTTTAGGAGGTTTTGGGAGCCATACATGTTTGGTAAATTCTAGATGCCACCACAGGAACTTGGCCTAGACTTCTATTTCAGATTCTAAACTGGAGAGAAATTTTAGATAGACCAAAACAAGAAAAAACAGAAGCTTATTTGTGATTGGATTGTGGCACCAGAGAATTAGAAACCAGCTAAATACAATAAAATACACACCACTTTTTTACTAGCCAACCAGAAGGATACTAAATCAGAAATTAATCTACCTTGCTAGCATATTTCTAGTGAAATACAGAGCTTTTCTGGGTCTGTCACCTGCCAGATGGACTCTGCTGTGCACAATAAAGAGAAGAGCTCCCACCACAGGCACCAGTGACCAGGCACCACTCAGGGCAATTAATCACCAGAGAGCAAACCATGCTGTGCCTCCCTCTAGAATGCCTGCATGGCCAACAGAAAGCACCTGCTCCCAACCAGCATCATTCTGGGTGTAGAGAGGAATGACTCCAGTCAGCTTTTGTAGACATGCAAGATAACAGAGATGGTCATCCCTTATATATAAGGGCTTTTTAACAGCTCCAAATTCTCTTAAGAAAATTGCTTCAAAGGAAATTAAACCTAGATGTCAAAAGCAATGCAGAAAATCACTTCCCACAAGCAAGTATTTCTTTGCCAGCATATTGACAAAGCACCAAACATATTTGGAGCCCATAGAAATCTAGCAGGTTGAGGATTTACAGGTTCTTGTTTAAAGAAAACTCAAACCAAACTACTTTGTATGTGACTTAAAAGGGAACTGCATCTATAGATACACCATTAAAGACTGAGCCATTCTATCTCAGGCAGTTAGAGAAAAAAGAAAACAATCTTTATGCCTAATACAGAAGTCAGAGCCCAAGATTCCTACTTGGCCTCAGCTGCAGGAAAAGTTTATATCCCATTCAAGGAGACCACAGTCACTGTGCATTGCCCCATTCAGTGGCACAGGGCATTGCCCACTGCTGGCAGTGCCATGCACCTGGGCAGGAAGGACAGGTGTGGCTGGAGAAAGACAAGTTTGATGGAAACATTCAACATCTGTGCAAATTAATGAGTGCAACTTAATTATCTCCCAACACAAAGATTAAATAGGGTGCAACTGGTGATATGAAATAATCCTAATGGGTTCCACTGCTTGAATCCACCACTCATCAAACTGAATTGATTTTTAAACAGTGGAAATTCAAACAATTCCCATGAGACAGTAACACAATTCCCATCTCAATCAAATACACTGTAATAGTTACATATGAAATGTGATTTTTCAAGAGGGAGAGTAGATCATTTCTCCATCTTTCATTCCTGCAGGAGACCTGTGAATTGATGGTATTACCAGTCAATGCTGGAATACCAGCACACACTGAGGATGTAAAGTGTACAAGAGCACTAAGAAGAGAAATTAATCTGTATTTTGCAAACAACTCAAAAGTGCACTTTTAAATAAAGGCTGTATCTGGATATTGCAAGCACTCATTTTTCAAGCAGGACAGTTAGTATATTGTTAAGGTCTTTATAATCCCAATCTTCTAGAAATAAACTTGCAAGTATAAAAATGTCCTTAAAGTAATTTAAGATAGCAATTAATTAATATTTAATAGTATGTTCCCAAAGCAAATATTTTATATTCTGCTGCTAATTTTGAGTATCCAACTGAGTTACTTCAAGTGTACCTGAATTCAGAATGTGCCATAAATCCTTTACACCGTTTTTACTTCAGCATGAACAATTTTGAGCAAAAATCACGACTGAGTTCAAGGAAGCCCTGATTTCAGAAAAAAAAGACTGCATATTTTAATTAAAAGACCCCCCACTGTTGTACAAAACTAATCCCCATCTTTCCACATCTGTATGAGAAAATTTCTAGATAAATACATGAAATATCATACATTTTTTTAAAAAAGTTTTTCTGAAGACAGACTTAACTTCAACTATCTCCACTTAATTTAACCAAAGAAAGATATAAAAACTATGTATCTACAACAGAAAATGACTATCTAGACCTGAGATGCTGCCTGACAAGTTCTATCTCAGGCATGATTAATGTGCTGACAATTTGCCAAAAGAGGGCCCATTTATCTGCTCAGTGGGCAAGCAAACATTTGTGAGAACAATTGGTATCTATGCAAGGCAGCCACAGACTGAGTGGTCATCAGGTGTTAAGTAGCAACTGACTTTTTAAATGGAATCCAAGGGCTGTCAGCATCAAAGGTTCACTGGACTGGAGCAACTGAAAGAAAGGTAAAGGGAAGGGAGCAAATGAAACAGCTGGATGTCTTCTCAGTGGTAGTTCTGTCTAATCTTATTTTTGCTAATCAATACCAAAACAATGAAGTATTCCCAATATTGGTTTTCTGTAGTAATTCTTCATTAAACCATACTTGCATGAAGGGAAATCAAACAGCTTTAGAGTGAGGCTCTACCCCAGATGACATCAAAGACTAAAACAGGAGGTGGAAAAAGAAAGGAAAATAAGAAAAAACACCCTGTGCAATGTTAAATAGCTAACAGGAGATGACAAATCAAATGGGAATTACTGTGGTAAAAACATAATTAAAAACTTGATTGAAGTTAAACAGAATTTACATAACACTACAAATTAACTTTATGCTGAAAGTATTTACTGGGAAAGCAATAAAAAGGCATTTCATTAGTAATCTATATTTAAACAATATGTACAATAGAGTTGTTCTAATGAGAAATGTAGAGTTCTTAATAACAGCAGCTTCCAATGGCTGCCAAGAGACACTGCTATCATGGAGATCTCTGCACATAAACAAACAATCTTTGGCAACACCATGTGTGGATTGCAGCCCTGAGACCCAGCACAGGTTGGTGCTTTACAGTTTCTTGTTATAAATTAACTGCCTTAAAAGCACTGGCCCACAGCCCTGGGCTGCCCCTTTGTACTGGGCCTCCTGACTGTGTGTGAAGGCACAGCCCAATTTTAGCAGGACCAGGTTTTCTTTAAGTTTTCCTTAAAAATTTATTTTCAGAACTACACATCTGTTGCTATGACATTTCATTCCCATTCCTTTAGAGACACAAACTATTTGTGATAGCAATGAAGAATCACATTGCAATCATTAACTAAGTCACATAACACTAAATTACTGGCAAAATAATAATATTGAAAATAGAACTAAAAGCACAATAAGAGAGAGAAACTACCCAAAGGTGTAGCATTCACTCTAAATGCTAATGACAAAACACAGACAGAAGAAATGAACTAGTAAAATCCCAAGATGGAAACTTCCTACAACCCATGATGGAGAACATACAGTTCATCCCAGATTACAGAAGGAATACAGAAAGATCCCATTTCCTTAAGGATTTCTCACTTATTCCTTGTATCAGTCAAACATGTTTTGGTCTTTTTCAAACCACAGGTTCTTCACAAATTCTGTTGAAAATTTAACAGGCTTCTGGCAACAACCCTGCTTGGTCACCTTTTATAAATAATCCAGTTGTCTCCTAAAGTCGCCCAACCACAATCTTAGACCCATGTAATAAAACCAGTGGGGCACTTCACATCAGTACTGTTTCCACATTTTTACTTTTTAAGCCTAGTGGCAAAGTCTATAATTTCTAAAAAGGATTAAGCTGCCTTCAGGTGCAGGTAGATACTCCTGACAGCTTCTAACTAGAATTGGGGTTTTGACACCTAGAGGCAGCTTGCTGCTTTTCTCTACTGAAAACACTTCAGGGAAGTTCAACTCAGGCAAGAGTAACTCTGAAAGAAAAATAATCAACCAAGAGAAGAAAATTAATCAATATCTCCGTTAACAAGAATAAAAGCTTCTTCTGGCACTTTTTGACCTGACCCAACTATTTTTGTACCTTTCCTGTAAATAACTGTTGTGTGCTCTGATACTATAAAGCAGTATCTAGTAAAACAAAATAAAACCTACAAAAGCAAGATTTGTTCTGTGTCTTGGCATGACAAACATCAGAGACCTGCAGGTGAAAAGGGGCACTGGATGCTGTGAAACTGTAATGTTGAAATGGATGCTACCTTCAAATGCACTCCAGAAGATTCAGAATAAGACTTGATTCCTTCGTTTGAAATGTTTCTCACCTAAATGAAAGGATTTAATTGAAATGGCTGTAAAGCCAAGATATTTATTTCCCAAAGTTCCCCACACAAGCCCTAAGAGCAGGAATCAAAGGAGATGCTATGCAGACTAACCTGGAGCCTGCAGAATAAGGAGCTCTTCTGAGACATGGAAATGGATCACAGGTTTGCTGATTACTGCTGGACCACTGCACTCACTGAGAGACTGTCTACATGCACACCCCCAGGTTTGTGGGTCTGTGCTTTAGCAATCAATATTTTAGTTTTTTTATGCCATCAAACAGGCAAATCATAGACAACCTAAGTGTCTGAGACATGTTTTCTTACCAAACTGACTTTGTTCTGTGTTTTTTGTCAGTAAGAAATAAAACAAGCAAATGGTGCTTCATCCTGTTTTAGCTGCTGAACTGCATTAAAAATATATACATAAAGATTAATTTCCTCACATTTACTTGAAAGTTTCATTGATAACATTTGTTGAAGGCTTGTGCATCATGCCAGTTTCACTTTTCCTGTCCACCCCTCCCAAAGTTTTAGAATTATTTCTTTCTCTAAAACACGCATATAGGATTTTTTAAAAAAAAGAGAACAAAAAGCAAAACAAACCAGACCAGTCTATCTTGCCTAAGCATAGAATACCAACGTCATCTCCACAAATGGGTTTTCTTGGAGCAGAAAGGAGACAGCCTACAAATCTCTCTAAGTAGATGGCAAGTCAGGAAAGATGCACAGTGAGTAACACTGACAAACCTCACCAGAATCTCTTTCCTGGCAGAACAGATCCTCCCCAGCTTGTGCCAAATCCAGCAGGGCAGGAGGAGGCACATTGTCCCGGGCTCAGGCAGGAGCAGTGAGCTCAGGAGAAAGGAATTGCCCATCAGTTCCGAGAAGAGCATCGACACACTAGAAAGCAGGCTGCACTCAGTGCTTTTCCTTTTTTAACACGGTGTATTTATACACAGGAGAATGCAGCTCACATGCACTATCGACCCAGGTTGGGAAGACTGCACTTTCACCACAGAGGACACAGAGAAGGCACACGGTTCTAAAAGCTTTTCTATGCTAGCCTTATTCTGTACCCAGAGGACAATATGCAGTCTAAAAGGGATGCTAGATTTTGGGGCAGAGTGACTTAACTAGAGCTTGCAGTGGGAATGAAAATTATTAAAAAAAAAGTGTTACAGTAAAAACCACAGGTCCAGCCAAGACTGCAAGTCCATTATGTTATGCACTGTGCAAACCCATGAACATGAAAAGGTATTTCAAAAGGCTTGTAACTCAATGCATAGAGAAGATCCATAGTATTGTTAAGGCCACATATAAAAATACAAATGCCCAGAAATATACCAAGAAATGTTTTTTTGTAAAGTTGTTGCAAGCTTTGTATTTTTCTTCAGATGAAAACTATCAAATTAATTATTCTTATCTCCTTTTTAAAACTAGAAAAAGCTGTGACTTTATGTACATATGTTAGGAAAAGTGATATTGGGAAAAACAGAGCCAGTAATGAGTGGGAAATTGGATATTCCAATACACTCTTAGGATTACTGATCATAAGTAACTGACAAGGCAGGCAAACTTCCCAAAGCCTCTAACAGCTGTACCACTCCCTGTCCACAGTGAAATTCCCTCCTCTGCTCCCTCTTCCAAGGGTGTGCTGTGCTGGCCAGCAGGTAAGTGCAGTGAAGCCATTGCTCAGAGGACACTGTGGTGCACAGCAGCACTGCTGGCTCGAGCTTGGAGAGCACCAAGACAGCTGTGTCTGTATCATGGTACATTTTATTTCCAAAACTCAAATTTTTCACACCAAACTAGCTCAGCTGTACCTGCAAAGACATCACAAAAATCAAAAGCAGGCACTGTCTTCCCACACATCAAGTGTTCTAGATAGTCCTATTTTAAAATCTTTGTTTCCAGATTTGAGCAACCAACACTAAGTACTTGGTACCTAAATCCACACCAAGTGGAATTGAGTAAGAAGTGGCAATAATTATAAAATTGCTTGCTGAGGCAAATGAACAAAAGGACAAGATGGACTAGGTCCTACAACTGCCACCTCCCTTCTGTATTAACATCTCCTTGCACATTTGACAGCCTGGCAGTATCTTGCAATCCACATTACACATAGGCAGGCCATGTGGCAGAAGAGACGTGGGCACGTTGGGAAATCTATGACTTCTAAGAAGATTCCAAGCATATGCTTTTTTGTTTTCTCTTAAATCTGTCCTGTCTGAAATGGGGACAGGGATAGCAGCACAACTTCTGTAGGAGGCCCCAGTGTAGCCAGACCCACTTCATACAGCACTAGCTGCTACAGCAAATCCCTAGGGAAAACAGCATAATAGACAGGAAGTAATATGAACAAGCAGCTCATCCAGGGATTGGGAAGAACTCAGAACCCAAGCCATCTGCCCTACCTGAGTCTGAACACTCCTGCTGTTCTCTTACTCAGTTCAGCTCAAAACAGTGAGCATCTCCAGCCACATGCAAAGTCCTTTTAGCACTGATTTCCAGAGGACCTCAGAAGAACTGCTCAGTCCTCTGCAGAGCCCAGCCTGAGCAGTGTCAGTGCCCATCTGTTCCTGCTTTACCTTGCCATAGCTCACACAACTGCTCCTCATCCCTGCAGGCAGCTCTTGGGCAATCCAAGTTCTCTGCAGACAGCAACTTGCAACTAATTCTACACGAGCAAAGTGGCAAGGCATAAATAAGCTTTCCAAAAAGTGTACCAGAAATGGCTGTCCAGACTAAAGAAGCTCCTGAACTACACCATGAGACAGAGGGACTGCCCTGAAACACAGTGCAGCTCAGCATGGCATCCTGGAGCAGAGCAAATGCTTCCTTCTTCCTTGTAATCCAAGAGCTCAGCACTGCTGCTTCACCACAGCAGCCATGGCAGCCACAGAGACAAGTTAGTGAAAAACCAGAACATACATGAAGTACAAACCAAGGGATTATGCAATTTTTTCATAAGAGGAGGAAGCAAGCTTTAGCTTTCAGAGACACAGCATTTAGAAATACACTAGTTGTTTGTTTAGAGTCACTTGCTGGATGCTGTTGGCAAAATAAGCAAGCTGAGGGTAAACTTATCTAATTTAGCAAATTGCATCATTTTTATTAAGAACCTCTCAATTATGGGTTAGAAGAAGTGACAAAACCTAAACTGCTCCTACAGAAGATACAATATTTTTACAAAGACAATCTGTATCCTCATTTCATGTGTTACACAGTAAGAAAGGGAAAACTCACTTGGCAGATTTCATAGAAGAAAACCAAAAAGTAATCTGCCATCTCTGAAACAGCTAGATGTTGTAGGAAAGAAAAAGAGCAGTATTTCCAGCTGACTGTGCTGTGCTGATACAATGCTTTTGCTGTCTTGCTCATGGCCCAGCCTTGCAATCATCTCATGCCTATAGCCACCCCCAAAAGTATACTCAGACCTGTCATTAATTTTCTTACTTACAATGAATTAACTCTGAAATTTTTTAAACCAATATTCTTTGTGTATCTATGCACATGAGTGCATGCATATTGTGTGGATTTAATTTACACAACACTTCAAAATAAAATAAAAATATGTGTTAATGGTAAGACAGAAACCTCTGGTAAATGCTCTCTTCCCACTTCCAGCAACCTTACTGGAAAGTCCATGGTAAGTGAAAGTATGAGTTAGTACATGTTAGCTAATTTAAAATGACTTCTACAAATCTAATAATTATACTTAATTTCATATACAAAGGTCAGCATTATATTTTCTACAGTTTTGTATTTCAAAGATTAAAACTTCAGCAATAATTTACTGAACATAAGAAATAATACACAATGTTAATTACCTGCAAACAGGAATACTGCACAGATTTTAACAGGGTGTATTGGAAGCTAATACAGTATTTTAGCTAGTGCACTACTCTTCAGCCATTTTAGACCATATCATTAAAAAAAGAAAAAAAAACCCCACAAAAAACCTTGAATTCTTAACCTAACAATTTCATTTAGAGCTGTAAGTCAAAATAAATGCAATTTAGTTGCAAAGCTGAATAATTTCCAGTTGTGAGAGAAGAGGAAGTAATAACTGTAACTGAGGTTGAAAACACAGTGATGCAGCCAGCTTAGAGCAGTACCACAACAGGCAGTTTGCATAAAAACCAAGGCTGAGCCAAAGACTTCTTAAGAGGCATTAATTACCAAACAATTGCATATCAACAGTGCACTGCCATGATCTAGTAAGATGTCCTCAAGTTTCAATATGGGTGTGACAGAAGAAGGGGATATTTATCCCATAATGATCCTGGCTTGCCCACCTCTAAACTGCAGGCCAGGCTGACAAACCAGAACTGGCAGAAATGCCACATGAGATGAAGCAGATTGGGCAACTACTACAGAATAGACATGAAAAGGCTGGCTAGCCTATGAAAAGGGGAGGAATCATTGGCATCATTGCTTATACTAAAAAAAAAAAAAAAAAAAGCCTGTACTTTTTAAAGATAGGGGAAATACTGTGAGATGCAAGGATGTAAGACTACTTTAAAGCAAAAATGGGAAAAACCTATTGCTTCTGCTTCTCCTGTGCAAGCATTTCAAGGTTTGACCCTCTGAGCTCACAAAGTCACACCCAGATCCATTCATTTCAGTGTTTTCATGGACAGGCTGGAAAAAAAAACAAACTCTCTCTTCTCTCCCACTGGGTCTAGCACTTAAATATTTAAAATACTTGAAAAATGCATCCAAAAGCCACAAAATCAAGCAATATTGATCCCAACATTCTGGAAGTGGAAGAGAAAGTCACCTAGCTGATACACAAACAGCAACCTGGAACAGCATCCCACTGGCACAATGCTGCCATACCTCTGCCTTAGCAAGCCTCATGGAACTGAATTTAAAGAAAGCCATGATACATCAAACAACTGCTACCAATGGTTTCACTTTCATGCAGGACAATAATAAGTAAAACCAATAATCCTGATTTCATGTTCCTGAAGTGCACAGCAGCTAGACAGAAGGAAGGATCAGCCCCAGCAGAAGATGCATTTGTGCAGTGGAGGGCACAGAACACATGCATGGGGCTGGGATTGCAGGGGCCATTCGGAATGGCAAGAACTTGGCTTTCCCCAGCCAGATGGATTTACCACACTGAGCCAGGTCTGGACAGCACAGCAATCTGCAAATGCTGAGGCAGGCCAAGGCGGGTGGCATTCCCTCCAGCTGCCAAATTCCAGGCAATTAGAGCCACTGGCGCCCTCGGCTCCCTGGTGGGTGCCTGGCCAGAGGTGCAGCAGCAGGAAGAGCCTGTTACTGGGGGAGAGAGAGGAGAGTGCTGCTTTATGGCAGCATGGTAAATCAATTCCATTTTTTATTTCCACTGCTGAATATTCTTATGCTCTCTGCATGGCTTTTATGAATGTTTGCCTTACCATAATCTATTTGCCAGAAATCAATAGTCTCTTATCCTTGCAAACTAGTAACCAATGTCACCATCTTTCCAGCTTGCAGATCAACTAGCATTGCCCACTGCATCCAGAGCAGGAAACCTGGCTTCTTAATTGTCACATCTCATACAAATCTTCAGCTAGGAAAGCAGAGAAATACACCCATTGCAAGGCAGCCGCCAACAGCTTTTAAATCAAAGCCTGTGTCTTAAAATACACTTTTCCTTTGAGCAAGTACAGAGGTACCATTACAGGCCCTCATTAAAGAAACAGTACCTACCAGGAATATGAGCATTTTGAATTGCTCCATCAGAATGTGCTGAGGATGGTTTACTCTCAAGAGAATTAGAAGGAAGGGAAAGATGCTGTCATACAATTCATAGGACAGTAGCAGAAATTGCTATTCTAAATGCAAGTAATATAGAAAGGACCAGATGTGAAAGGTGTTGCACATTTATCTAACAGTTTTAAATAGAACAAATTTTTAACTTTCATGAGAAAAAAGAAAAGAAGAAGAGACCCATAATGTAATTAAAACGTTAAAAAAAAGATTCATGATACTCTACATATCTCACTGCTATCTCCACAAATTCCTTTCTTTCTCTATCAGCCCTCTGTTGAATAACCAGATTCCAGTCTCCAGCCTTTGCTCCAAAGTTCAGGGCAAGTTCCCTAGAAATTCTTGTTCTGGATTGTTGTTTGTTTTTCTTTGTAATTCTTTTCTTCTTTGCTACAGAACCTCCCAAAGAAGGAATATTGTTTTAAGGTAACATCTGTATATGTCCATAGCTTCCATATTCTTCTTAATTTTGCTTTTGCTTGGTTTAAAAATTTTCTCCACTGTAAAGGGGATAATAGTTGTCTTTTCACCTTCTCTCACTTATCTCCATTTACTGTTTATCCTCCTATTATGTATCTCCCACCAAGCAGCATCTGTGAAACAGTTCTTCTGACCCCTCCTGCCTCATCTGCAGCTGTGGGGGTTGCATGGAGGAGATTCACTGTGGCTGGCTTTCAGAGCTTCAGACTGCTCCCTCTGACCCTTACTGAAATAAAAATTTATTGTCCAGGTGATGGTGCCTCAGGGTCTTCCAGAAAATCTTTAGGAAGAAGGGATTGCTCATCACCCAGCATAGAGGGTATCTTTGAGAAATGGCAGCCTTTACTGGGACATATGAGACTGCAGGAGGTTCTCTGCTCTATGTGAGCAAGTAAATCCATTTTTCTTCCCATTGACATGGACTGCATTTTAGCTCCTATGACTGGGTGCTAAATAACCCTAAAACTTAAAATAGTCAAGAAGCCCACATGCAGGAGCTTCTTTCCTGTCTGCAGCGCTGAAGAAACAAACTGAGAGAGGGTTTTATATACAACTGCACGTGGGTAGTGCAGCTACTGAACCTTTATGAGAGACAAGCTCCAGTTCCTGCACGCACAGATGTGTGTGTGCCCTCAGCTGCCTCGCTGGAGGGCACCTGCCACAGACCAGCACAGAGGTGACTGTGCCCACCAAGCCCTGCCGTGCTCACTGCCCATCTCCCATCCCCACCTCATGCTCTAGCCCAGGTGAGACTAACTCTGCAGCAGGTTACAAGTCCATCTATTCACAGGAACGCCTTTTCCCGTGACCATCTCAGCACAAAGAGCACAATGCAACCTTGTTAGTGCCCCAGGCAAACCCCTGCCTGCTGCTGCAGTGAGCAGCCCCCATGCTGTGTCCTCCAGGGACTCTGCTGCTGTCTAACACTCAACTGCAAACGGGCAAGTGCCAATTTCCACTCTGTCAGGACTAGTAAATTTTATGTTTGTAATTCCTGGTTGGTGAAAAGAAAATAACAGTCTTGTTTGTGAAAAGCCCAGGGTTGCTGGTACAAAAACAGAGAATTGGGAAGCTGCTCTGAGCAGCTCTGGATCCATCAGGCTGGGCTCAGATTATACCTCTGCAAAGCCATAAAACTGCTTCTGTGGGGGAGAGCCATCATTCAAACGACAGCCTGAGATAAACCACAATCTGATGACTGTCACAGTCCCTTTGACACCAACACTTAGCATCTCCTAGTGTTTACAGAGTAATCAGTTTAGCCTTCCCAACTGGCTGCATACAAGGCAGCTGCTCATCATGACTTGCATTTTCTTAAAGCCTCACAGAGCAGACACCCAGGGCTCTGTAATTTCCCCCTCTCCTTGGTCTCAGACTACGAAAAAGGAGAAAGAAAAATACAGTCATCTGTACAATTCCTGTGTGGTTCTCATTTCCAGGGAATGCTTAGGATTTCACTAGCTATTGGTCGAAGAACAGCCTCTCATATAAACACAAAAGTTAACAGCATCTACAGTAACAGTTAATTTAAAATAAATAATTACAGAAAGAATTTAAAAAATACTTATATTAGCAAATTTTAGAAAGGTTTTCTCAGATGCTGAAGTTCATATACTTGCAGTATACACAAATATCTTGCTTAATGTCTAACTTTTTTAAATAAATAAATTATATAAATGGGCTTCTTTGATTGCTCAAAGCATCCTTCATTAAGTACTGAGGCATAGCTTTAGGCATAATTGTACTACTGAATTCATCAGTTGCCTAATCATCATTCATTCTGGATCTATTTCTGCTAATTAAAAAAACTCCTAACAACTTTTACATAAATACTGTATTTGTTCTCCACAAAGACACAAGCCTAATTTACCAGTGATTAACTGATTATCTAATTTTATAGCTGTCACTGTAAAGACCAGCACCCAGAGCCACCAGCAAAGACCAAGCAAAGTCTGTCAAACCTTACCTGCTGTCCCTCACACTTGTCTGAGATGGGCAGCACAGCCCTGGCTGTGCACACAGGCTCTGCTGATCCTGCTGGCTGTAAAGGACAGATCCTCAGTGGAAAACCTCCCTGAGCTTCTGGGAGTGCTCAGGCAGGGACTAAATGACCCAGCGGGAGACCAGAAACCTGCTGGCCATAAAAAATCTGTCAGGGGCACTACACAGCACAAGAGTTCAGGGTGGTTATGCAGCCTTGCAAGACCCTCAGCAGCAAGCTGGAAATTAACTTCAGTGTGTTCCCTCTGCCCTCATCCTCTAGCCTGAAGCCCAGTATAATGCAGACTGCAGCAGCATCCCCTCTGCTTAGACCCCTGCTAACACCAAAATCTTTCACTTTCAAAAACAGCTGTCAGCATTTAAAGATCTGTCTGGCCAGCACTTGGAAGCAGAGGAGGAACTGCCTCAGGTAGCACCTGATCCCTCCAGGCACAAGTGCCCTGCTGAGAGCAGAACCCAGCCAAAACTGCATCCCCTCTGGCTACCCAGACCTGCAGGGTGAACGGCCCTGTCAAGAGGTGATGCAGAGCAGCCCTACAAGGAGCAGCTTTTTAAATTTTTTTTTCCTCATAACCCAATTATGTTTAATTGGGAAATCAAATAACTTGAGAAATGTACCTTTAGCCTGGGCAATTTTCATGAATTTTCACCAATTTCCATGCACAGCTGTTGCCAGCCTTGTCCTGGTTCCAGAGGTACATACAGTACACGCAGCTGTTAAAGCATGAATGGACAAGGGTAACAGCACCAGCATTAATCTGGTAGGCAAGTGCTGTTCAGCTCTCCATAAATTTTCTATTAGAGTATTAATTAGAGACATTACCACTCCCAAACCCTCCACTCCCTGCAGGTGACAGCAGGATAGGCAAATTATTTCCACAGACAGGGACAGGCATTTAAGATTATTATGGCACCTTGGGTTTTTGTAGCTATGTATTTCAAAAGCAAAAGAGGAAAAACCAGCATAGTCATATTCACTTTCAATAACAGGTGAGGAATGACTTTTAAATATTCTTTTTTTGACCAAACTTAGTAACACTCTCAAATAGGAGAAGAAGTAGGAAGGAGAATCTATTTCAGCTATGGAGCTACATGGTCATCTGCTTTTTCTATAAACTAGACAAAAGAGAGAATTGGGTATTTCCTGAGGTGCTTCTCTTGTTATTAGTGAAAGCAATGTCCACCCAGGGAAGGCATGTACAGCCTGTTCCCAGCAGATGAGCATCCTGGGACCCAGCACATAAGCACATTCCCAAAGCATGGTTATTTGGCTATCACCATATGCACTTATTGCATGATAGAAGACCAACCTAGACTACAGTCAAACAGTAACTCCTGTTGTTTTTCCTCTCTAGTACTGATTCACAACATGCAATCCTGTACTACTTTTGAAGGCATTACAGTGTCTGTCCAAATCAAAATTTTCATGATGATGCACTGAATTATGTGCTTAGACATATAATAGAGACAAAACAAATCAGTTACCTTGGTAGACTTTTTCCTAAGTGAATACCCAAGCTGAGGGGATGGTATTTGAGGAGTGGAAAAATTATTTATTATAAAGAGAGAATCCCACGAAGAACTGCATGCATTACCCAACTCTGACTTGATGCACCAGAAAAGGTGCAACTCAACTTAACTCTCTGAGGAGGATCTGCCAAACAGTGCATAAAGCTGAGTGTAAGCATGAATGCATCCTAGTGGACTGCAGAGAGAACACTGTTTACAGCTGCAATTAAACATTCCATAGTTAAAACAGTTGCTCAAAACAGTTTCACACTGATGGGGACTAAAATCAATTGACACCCCTTCTATACACAAATACTGAGAGTACTGAAAAGCACTAATTCTGAACTTGATTAAAACGTGGAAAAAAACAGCGTGCTATTAATAAAAGCCAACTTCTTTGCCTCCACTTGACACAGAAAGCACTTAGATGCAAATTTAAATATGCAATATTAACTGAAAATAAAAGACTGGCAGCTACCATTTATTTAACATCACACTGAAATGTGATCAGAAAGACAAAACACTGATGTAGTAAATATAGGTTTTCATCAATATTTACAGAAAAGACATGCCACAAACACTGCAGACAACACATATTTACAAAACATGGAGCTGACTGTCTAGCTCAACTAAGTACTTTAGATGATAGATAATACCTTAGGTATCAACTAGAGGATATAGAAACAGTAAGTTTATGGCTGAAGAAATAATGATTCAATTCTCATCAAGTAAGAGCAGATTGCTTATAGATTTCAAATTAGATTTTCTTCACACAATTTCTTCTACAAAAATCCAGTGCATTTCTGAAACTCTAATCTAGGGACATAAAACAACTGACATAACTTTATACACTACAGCTGTGCACTGCATTTTAAAGGTACTGATTTATCTGAGGAGTAAGATATATCCATTTTTGCTCGAGTGGCTCATGCTGATTTGTGGATTGCAGAGCCACGTAGAAGTGCTGGGCTGAAGCAGAGGAAGAAGTTTTGGTACGTGGATCAATGCAACTGAAAAGTTCAGGGTTCAATGATGTTTTTCTAAATTTTAAAGCTAAGTCAATGAATGGTCTGAATGGAGGAAACGAGGACATCAGGCTTTAGCTCTGCCATTTATTATTACATAAATTACAGTCCACTTCTGCACCTGCAGCATTGATCCACAAAAAAAGGATATTCTTGGATAATCTTCCCAACTTATTTTGATAGCAAACACTCCAGGCATAGGCAGCCTGTTCCTGGGTATTACTATGGCTCCTAAAATGACAAAGAAATCTTGGAGCTGCTGGAATATAAACCAGCATACAAAGTGGTACACCTAGGATTGTTTGTAAAAAATGCCTGAGAGACTGGCTAAAATGTGTATTTCTAACTGGAAGCAATTTGAAAGGGTATAAAGCAAATATATTTTACTTAATGTAATATAGTTAATATATAAATTAAACATAAATCCAGACCTGAATTTCAGATCACAGTACCAAGCATGATGTTAATGTCCTGAACCAGAATAACACAAGTTTTAATACAAATTATTACATTTTTGCTGTTCCTCTTTATCATAAATGTTGTATTAATGGCTACCTAAAAAAACCCAAATCTGTCAGTGAAAAGATACACGCTTATTTATGATGTTAGAATTATATTTTAGAATTATATGTGATATCTGAATATGCACACAAGTGATCAGAAGAAATAATATTCATGAAATTGGTTTATAATATTCCTCAATGGAAATAATTTCTATTTAATACCATTTTGCAACTACAAATTGCACAACAGTGTTGCCAGACATTATAACAGACTGAAAAGAACAATTTAAACTTCAAGAATTTTCGCAACAGTATTTCATGTCATAGCATATTTCTTAATATTCTCATTTTATTATCATAGTGATGTTAAAACTATAGGGTTCCCAAAAGGCATGTAAAATCTGAAAACTGCAAAAGAAATAAATCACAGACTGAATTTAGATCAAAGTTTTCTTTTTGCTATAGAAAAAAGAAACACAAAACACAACTGGAATATCAACTTCTCATTTACTGAGCAATCTTTTACACCTCTCCTGTCAACTTTTCAGAGACACTGGCTGGATCTTCTTTTGGATGTTACATTTGCTAGTGAAATCACTGATGGACTGAAGCCAGTGGCAAAATTCCTACAGCAACTTAATGGGACCAGAAATTTGATTCTGAACATTCATAATCTCCTCTCTTAACTTTTCAAGTGGCAAAGTCATTCCCAAGTATGAATTTCTTTTCAAGAGTGGCTGACATCCTCCCATCCCAGCAGCAATAGAGCTTACCACATGCAATCACACATGGTGCTCAAATATCCCTGCCATCTGAAATCCAACAATTAATAGTTACCAAGGAACTGGAAGGGTTTTTGACAAGGCAACATTGCTGAAATGCATTATCGACTCAGATTTTTATAATCCTTTGAAATGCATGCTTGAATTGCAAAAGAGAGCCATCACAAATGCATATGTTTTTTAGGTCTCCAAAAGCTGTACCTCACGATATATTTCAAATCCTTTACATTTAGCAGGAGAAAGCAATCAAAGAGATGGGAGAATAACAAGGATTAACATGTTTGCTCTTTCTTTAAACGGACTGAGTCCCTGCCAGGGGTTTTTACAGCAATTAGTTCCAGCCTATGAAAGGCTAAGACATCAATACCAGTTTTTCGCATTCTCCTTGCCAAGCCAGACACTGTATTTCAAGCCCTCCATTTCTAAATCAAGTTCACTTCTAAATATATCCTGCCATGGATGCACACAGAGGGCACACACCTGTAGTCCTTTACCACTGGCTAGCTCCACTCCTGTGCCAGGGAAAGGGCTGGGTAGCTGCTGCTCTAGGACCTGGCTGCACACAGTGATGGGGCTCATTCCCAAACACAGCCAGTGAGGAGCACAGACTGTAGCAGATGGACAGAAAAGGTCCCTGCATGGCGCAGCTTTTCTTTCTGCCCGCTGGCCTCAGCATGAAGCCACTCAGTGCTCCTTCCAAGCCGCCAACACAAAGCTGCACAAGGCTGGAATACCAACCCCCCCAGATCCCATCTTCCCTTACAGACACCCCCAGCACATTGCTGGGGAGCCTGTGGCAGCTGGGAACATGCAGGGAGGTTTCCTTCCCTGAGTGAGGAGATGTTACATCGGACTGCACGTAACTCGGCTTCTCCCTTGAACTGCGCCAGGGGAAACCAAAAGAGCCTTCCAAAACATTTGGACTGGGTAATCCTGCTCCTGGAGGTCTCTCCATGCCTCAGGCAGATGGCAAAACCAGTCTGCAGGTGCACAAGACTCAAGCCAGAACTCTTCAGACACTCAGCAGACATCAAGCAGCCCTGAGTGGGCTCTGCCCTGACTGACTGTGCCAATGACCTGTGTGTGCCTCCCCCAGGGCTCACCCTGCCATCCTCAGCAGGGCTCAGCTCCCCAGCCAACACAAGGCATCATCTAGAGATCAGCACTCACCCCCTACTCTTCTGTGCAAACAGAAATGCAAGTACTGAGCCAGGTTTGCAAAATCAGACAAATCACCTGAACTCCACCAGCAGCTTAAAATAACTTGCCTGCCTCTGGAAGAAATTTGGGAGCTTTTAGAGGACTCTTGCCACATGCAGGCTGTGGGGAAGGTGATATGCAAAAAGAAGAGTCATGTGCAAAGTTCCTCATCTGTGTTTCACTCTCATGCATTCTTCACTTTGTGCTATGGCAAACCATTCCTCTGAGGACCATAATGCACATATGGGGAAATATGTAGAATACACACTGTGAAGCTCCTGTTCTTAACACTGCATGTAAAATGAAGCTGAAAGAGTGAGGTTTTTGCTAATGAGACAATCAAATGGCTCACTGCTGTCCTAAAAGCTGGTTCTACTCCTGGCCACGCTCTTCTGCTGCCAACCTTGTGCTGGCTCTGGCATTTGAGAGACTACAGAAATCTTTCCACTTGAGCTCAAAGACTCAGAAAGGTGGATGTCTTTGGGCAGTTTAATGAGCTGATTAAGCTAAATACCTACTCAGGAAGACTTAATGGTGGGCAGCTACATACTCAGCCAACTAGGAGAGCTGATGTACTCAAGGGGATGCAGTGCAAACACAGGGGCAGGAGATTAATCTTCCCCTTAGCTGGTGGCTTCAGTTACCTTACAGAACTTCACTGATAAATGCTAGATCTCAACCATCCCACAACTCTTTCCTTTAACCTGACCTGAGATACTTCCACCACCAAAAATATAAATAAGAAGTAAAATTACATAGGTTTGCTCCTTTATCCAGTTCATCCTACACCTTTCCTCAAAGTGTAGACATTTATTACAACATCAGCTAATGTGTTTATATTTTCCTTGCACAATAGTACCCTACCTTTAGTCACACAAAAAGACTGACAGTAAAGCACACAACATTTTTCCCACCATTAATATATTATTCTGCACTTATGTTAACCTCTCAACTCTCTCTGCAGACCAATACATTTAGAATAGCCAAAGTCTTTTTGTACCTAGTATTTCTTGACCTGGAGTTCTTAAACTCTGTCAAGTTCTGCCCATTTCCTCTGCTGAAATGGCTGACATCCCAGCTTTTATCTTCTTCAGTGCTTTCTTTTTCCCAAATAACAGCCCAACGAAACTGCCCAGAAACTTGCTTCTCACATTAACAGATCACCACACAGTCTTACCTACACAGCCTGAAAAGAGGGGCTGAAAAAAAGTATTCTACAACATCCTCATGTTAAGTCTTACAAGATTCTGGTTTCTCTTGGTACACTCAAGCTCCTCCTCATGGGAACACTATGTAGACAAGGGCAGGAGAAAAAAATTAACAAAAATCAGACAAAAAAAAAATCACATTTTCTGTAAACTTTCCTATGTTTTTATGTTCTTCCATTTGAACTTTCCAATGAACAAAATCAGAAAAATATTTTCCTTCTTGTTCTTCTAATTCTTCCCATTTAATCCCAGTAGAAAAACAATTCTTTCAAAATCCAGTACTTGAAATAATAAAAAGTGGAACTTTAACAGGCAATCCAACGATTTTTAAAATTCTGTGGTATTTCAACAACTATTTAGTTGAAAACAATATCAACAGTCCACTGTAAATCTTCCTTTGCTACCACAATTACAGCTTCTCCTTGTACAACATGCAATATTATGTGTGTTGTAGCCACTGACAGATTGCCTGTACCTTCCCAGTAAGGGCACAAATGTACAGTCAGGTTCAGAAAATCTAGTGCATGAAAAACCCACGAGCAGATAAAAGTCTGACATCCATGGCTAGGTGATAGCAGACAGAAAGCAATGGCCAAAAGCAGCCCAGGCTGCTGGCAGAAGGCTCACAGCTGCCCCACCACTGCTGCAGCAACTCCCCACATTGGCTAAACAAGAATAGCAGAAGCAAGGGGAATGGCAGGCGAGGTGGGAAGTTTTCCAGAATGAGATTTACAATCCAGCTATTTAAATATACCTTGCATAATAGCAGATGAAAAGGGGTCAGCACTAGGACAATACTCTGCCAGACTCAGAATATAAAAATAAAGCAGACAGCTTGAATGTGAAGTACAATTTACACACCACTATGGAGAGAATTCTTACTTTTCCAGCACCATGTGGATTTTTTTATCTTTTCTAAAAACCTTTAGTTAATTTCCATCCTTCTTCCCCTGTAAAGAGTTATAAAAATCTGTAGCTAGAATGGAAGCAGATTAAAAAATTAAAAGGAAAAAAGCAGGAAAATGGGAAAAGAAGAAAAGAGAAGGCAAAGTGATGCACCAATTATTCAGAGCATGTTTTCAGAAGGTGAGTGGTGGGATAAGGCTGAGCAGGAGAGCACACAGCCCTGCTTTCTCAGCCAGTAGGGCTCTCTGGCAGCTCTGGCAAGGATCATGCCCTGGCTGATGGGGCACCACTGACCTCAGCAAGACTATTCCCTCCATCACTCATGGATGTCAGTGCTGCTCGTTCTCAGTCCGCTCAGGAGATCACCATCTCCCACAGGCTACCACACCAAACTCTCAGGCTTCTCCTGGGCCAGGCTCAATGGAAAAGGTTTATTAAAACCAGAAAGGAAGGCGGGAACAGCCACAGCTACTCCCAACAATCAAAAGTTAGTGTCTTCTGAGTCTCCCTCAGCTGTATTCATCAACTCTGGGATCTGGATTTTTTTCCACAGGGCTGTGAAAAATCAATGAGATTTGTGCTGCAAACTGCTCATTATGACAGGGAAAGCTCTGCAATGAAATTGATTTGTGTAACTCTAACACCACTACTTACACTCCCCCACAATTTTAGGGGGCAGACACTCAAGAACTAAGACAAAAAGGTGTGAGAGCTAAACCTCCTTTCTAAGCTAAGTCTTCCTTATTAAACAAAAGTAGCTTTGAAACAGTTCAAATGAAAGCAAAACAGCAGAGATGTGGAGTGCAAAATAATTCAGTAAATGAATGAAACCAGATTAATACATTTTATAAATTACATGCAGCAGCAAAGATTAAAGATTCTGATCTGTCCCCTGTGTTTTGTCCTCATTTCACCTCCTCACAAGTGTAGCACTTGACTATCTATATTTCCATAAAAACTCAAACACTAAATATGGAAAGTCTAATATGAATATGGAAAAGAGAAAGCCACAATGTGCAACAAAAAAGCTGGCTGTCATTCTAACCCACAACCAATAGTTAAGTGGTTGCACCAAAATAAGTCCACCCTGAATTAAGAGCCTTGGTTGGTTCAGCAGATGCACCACACAATAGACAAAGCACTGAAGCAAGAATTGGGAACTGTTTTCTGTCCTTGACACTTCACTTTTCAACATGATTTGTGACAAATTATGTCTTGTGGAAGGAAAAACAGGCACTCACAACTGCTGACTCAAATGCTGAAGTTTTGGGTCACAGGCTGCCTGTTGCTTTGAATGAGCAAGATGGGGCTCCACCCACCAGTGAAGATTAATCACTGCTGTAATAGCATTGGTAATGAAAGAACTACAAGAGGATCTTGTCATTTAAAGCACTTGGAGCTGCAGCTTCTCCTTCCTACAGAATGTGCTCAGCTTTTGTGGGAAATGGCACACACATACCAGAACTCCAGCTCAGTATCTGCAGTGACACCAAACAGCAGGCACCAAGTAACACCACAGACACGTCCCAGCATTTGGAAGAAGGGCAGTACACACTCACATCACAGTGCTGCACCTGACTGACAGATGCAGTCTGCAGCTGAATGGCATCTACCTGACTCACAAGAATAACCAAGTCCAAGTCCAGACACATGTGCAATTACAGGTACAAAAACCCTCACAACATCACACAAGAATTACACATCCATTTTACTCTTCTACTAACTGTGTTACTAAATCTCTGCAAATCCTAACCTGAACCAGTAGAAACTTTATTACACAATAAGATACATAATAATAACAGTTGAATAATGACAGTTATCAGCTATACAATAAGAGACCAAAACATACAGAACCCATCCAGTTTCATTAGATTAAATGACCTTATCAGACAAGCTTTGTCTCCACTACCATTAATTAAGGAGATTCAGAACACATTTCAGGAAAAAAAGCCCACCAAAATGGCTTGCTTTGCTTTCAGTCTGCTTAGCTGCCCTCCATTCTGGGTCTATTTGTACTTATTCCTAGAGAAAAAGCACAAAATACAACCAGAAGAGTAGATATTATCACATAGACTGTAATTCTTTTCCTCCTATTACCATCCTAGTAGAGTTCAAAAATCGTGCCCACCACTCCTCAAACATCAGGAATGTATTGTGCAAATGTCATCAAGAGAAGGGGGGAGTTCAATTTCCCCAAGAGACACTTCCACCAGAGAAAATGATAGACTTCATAACAAGTTTGCAATGCAAATAAGCAAGTTAAAAGCCTTAATGGTATGACTCAACACCATTTTAAGTGGGCAGAAGTGTTCTGTTATGTCCCATTGCTAATTTCTTCTTAAACATTAATTATACTCTAGTGAGAGGATTTATGTATTTGCAAGCAGGTATCAGTGGCCTGTTGAAACAATCATGCACGTGGTACACTTCCTCATAACAACAGAGGAATTTCTGTTCTCTGAAGACTATATTCATTGGTAAAAGCACATAATATATAAATGTATCTATACATACACAAAATGTATCATATACAATTTTTAGTCACAAAATTCAGGAACAAAGGAAGGTACAGACATGCAATATAGTATTTAATTTCTGTGTTACACATTACATTTCTTTAAGAAGTGACTGGATTAGTGGTCCCCTATGAAAGAAGACAATTAATTTCCATGGAGAACTTTTAAGCATTATGAAGGTTTAAATAGTGTGCAGCAGGTAGAAGTTATAGCAAGCAGCTTGGTGTCTACAACTCAAGAACAGACTGTAATGAGGAACAGAGTGCAAGCACAGCTGAGCCTCAGAGAAAATGGAAGGAGTTTCTCCAGGACAGAGGGGACTGCAAAGAGTTTTAGAAAACTCAGAAATTCACTGAGTTGGATAAAATCTGCTCTCAGGTTAAGACCCACCTGCAGAAACAGAGTAGAAAAGAACAAGTTGCTCATAAGCTCTCTTCTTTGCACTTTTTTTATTTAGCATGCTTTGTAAATTTTTTTCTATTTAAAAAGTCAATTATTCCAGTACTTATTAAAATAAAATCTTGCTTTCAGAAATTAAAAGCATTTATGGTTTTTTGGAGTAGTTCACCATTGGAAAAGGTCTAGGCACACCCAACACCAAGCTCTGGGTAATTCAGTGTCATCTCAGTTCCCCACCAAAAAGATAATATCTAGCAATCTGCCTTTGTCCTAGAACCAAACTGCCAAATGCACAGTGGCTGGAATTCCTTTGGATGAGCTAGTAGCTACACACGTATGTAACAAGCCAAAAATACTAACTCAAATGCATAAAATCATGACCTTGTCTTTATTTCAGAAGTCAAACTCTTGCCAGACTGGATTTTGCAGCGTGAAGGAATTGGAAAACCCTGAGCAGGACCTCTGGACCAGGAGAGAAGTAGGTGGCAAACTCTCTGTGATTTCACAGTCAAGATCAACAGTACATTAGGACCAGATTACAAGGGCTGAGGACAAAGGAACCACATCTTACTTGTTCAATATACCATTCTTAAAACATATGAACAAAGAGTAAACTGGCCAGGTTCATACATGGTACCCCTTTAGGAAGTGTGTTTATCCATCCTGTGAGAGCAAAGCAGCAATACCAAATGCTGGCAAGAGCCAAGTTCTCCTCCTGCAGACCTCCAGTGCATGGTTACATTGCTCTGACATGCCCATGCTATTCCCAGGACAACACAAATATTTCTACAGAAGGTTGTGCTTTGTGAATGTACCAGAGGAGGGTAGTATTTGCTTGGGCATCTCTCCATGGCACACCATTGTGCTGCTTAGGAATGCCCTAAAACAGCAGATCAGCTGCTGAACAGTTTTGTTAATCTGCATGTCAATGATTTACTCAGTCTGAGAAGTGTCTTGGTCCCATGCAAGTCTACTGTCAGTTTTTTACCCTTTTTTTGATCTCCAGATGACATTCAGTTTGGAAGAGTATAATGGTCAGCAAAACTCTGGCTCCCTCAACACCAAAATTTGTGATACAAAGTTGACTTTCAATACACAGCAGAGTGTCTGGTCTCCCAGCATAACCTCAGGATATTAGAATGTATATTTTGACATTGTATAGGGGGACAACTGGGTGAATTTACTTTCTCAAAAGTCTGTCATTTCTCACTAAAAGATGAGCAGCAAATCTTGTACTACTGTGGGACTTCCTTTTTCCTTTCTATGAAAAGACACTACCACTTCTTATTCTTCTGTTTCCTCATTAACAAGAAATCTGGAGGCTTGAAATCTCAACAATTATGAAAGTAATCACAATTTACAATCAACATAAGATTAAGAACTGGTTAAACTAATTTGCCATGCTATTTTCCTCAAACAACAAAAGCTAGAGGCCTGCTGAAATACAGCATTCTCATCACAGCAGCAAGTGTTCCTTGCTTTATGCTGCTCTAGCAGCTGCAGCCCATCTATTTGTTTTATTTGGCCTTTTGAACATCTGCATAACTTGCATTCTTCAGATACTAGGTTACTTCTTTCTCTGGATGTGGGGGTGGAGAAAAGGGAAGGGTGACAGAGCCCTGCAATGTACCCGATTTTGAAATCCACCATACCTGAAGTCAGACACACAGATTCATGTGCTTTAGATATTTTGTAGTCATAGAAAAAAAAATTAAGAAAAAGATTTTTTTCAGGTATAACTTTTAACAATTCACTTCTAGGTATGTATAACAAAATTATTAGTAAGAAAACCAGCACAACAACAATGCATTCACAGCTCCAAAAGCATTAATTCAGCCAACTCCTATGGTTTTGTGGAAGTTGTAGTCTGTGTAGAGCTAGAAGAATAATTAACAGATCGCCTCTGACCTAAAGTCTGCTAATTATTACAACTAAGTCCCTTAGCACAGTGATAGCACAGTAAATGGGCGTAAAACATGCAGGTCTTGCCACTGATACTGCTCAGCCACTTTGTAAGAAGTGTGGGTCAAAACCCACCACCTAGAATTATGTGTCCCTTTTTTCCTCCCCAGCCATACTCCTCACAGGCTTCACTGCTTGCTCAAATGGTTTGTGACAAGCACAGGAAATGAGAGAACGAGAACCACTGACACCGGTGACAGAGGAAGCCAGGCAGTGAGAAGTTTGCAAGATTGTTTGCTACTGTAATTTTCCTTGGTGCATTAATTAATGCTGCACCAAATTGTACTAAGTCCTACCTACAGTCATTACAAAAACCAGCAAAAGCTGCCCCAGACTCAGGGTCAGTATAGCCTGCTGAAGGAAAGCACAAATCAGTAAAATACAGATCTGATTCACAGCCACTGTAAACTACCAGCGTTCCAGTGGATTCACATCAATTTACATCATTTGTCTTATGAGCCCACACAATGGTAGATCACCAAGTCTCTAAGACAGACTAGTAAGAGACTAGGAAAAAGCCCTGAAACTAGGGTAGACAGTGCCCACTCTCCAGGAAAGGACAGGCACACTAGAGAAAGGAGGAACCAGAGCTGCAGCAACAGCCATCAGCTTCAGAAGCAGCCATGACTAAATAATACATCAAATTAAAACACATGTAAAAACATGTCATATTTCCCACTGCAGTCCAACTGCACTTGGTTAATAAAAAATAGTTTCTTTCAATAGGCTTCAACTTCTTTCAAAGTTACATCTCATTTCTAATTAGTCATGAAGATCAGATTACAAACTACCTGGTCTTTTCACACATTGCAACACTCATTAAGAACCAATGACTCCTGACCTTGGATTAAGAAATCTGAAGCTGGTTAGATTGTCAACCTGAAATGTATGACACTTTATTGCTCCATCAAAACATTAAATGAAACTCTGAAGAAATGTTCACATCCACAAAAAAATTGTTTTTCCAACTGCACTGTCAGACCTAATTAAAATCCCTCTAACTAAAAATCTTGTCCTGACAATTAAACAGAAATCCCTCTGCCTGTCCATTTTTACACTAAATACTAGTTTTAAATTTCTAAAGTGGAGCAACATCAAACCAAAATTCTTTCTTAAGGTGATTTATTTCTCATTTTTGCTTAGATTACTGTAATGAACAACTGTAGTCCCCGAAAGAAGACAGCAACTGGATAGAGGCATTACAACAGCCCCCTTCTCTTTTCATCTGGCACGTAGGTAATGCTTCAAACATCCTCAATTTCCTACAGCCACAGGGGACTTTAAAGGAATCCAAGAGAAACTTGTAGACACTACTGAAAATCATCAACAATTGCAGCAGCCTTCTAGTTTCACCCATATTTACCACTCACATCTTCTGTCACATAGGGAAGAGTGGTTGTGGATGACATCAGACATTTCAAGAACCATTTCACGTGTTCACCTCTTCCCTGAAAACAGCTCATCTCCATGCATGTGAGAGAGCTGGATAAAGCTGGAGGAACTCTTAAGCAAGAATGTTTTGCTACTAAACTGGGCAAGTAAAACCCATTATAACAATTTACAAATTACTAAGAAAAGACAAGGCTCAGTTGAATTGCTTGAAATTTCCAGCATAAAGAATCCTCTGTCTGAGAGAGGATGTTATGAGGAAGAAAAAGAAATGCAAGAGAAGACAGATGAATATCTGACCACAAAAGCAATCGATTTGGACCATTTAGAGAACAAATCCAAAATCTGCAAATGGACTTCTGACTTCATAACAGAAGTACCAGTCAAGTTTAACTGTTCTCATCCACAAAAAACCCAGCCTCAATACACAGCCAATGTGTGTGTGTCAGTATTAGCAATAACACTTTTGCACTAATGTGCAATAAATTACACTTTCTTCTTTCTGAAGAAGCTTTTTTTTTTAATCAACTACAATCTGACCTTATTGGGATGTCTCAGTATATGAAATGTATGAAGGATTTTGATTCCATCAGTTTTATTTTCCATCCTTTTAGCCTGTTTGATTCTGTGTAAAATACTAATGAACTCCTTTAAGCAGTCCCTTGACTTCACTGGGAGCACATTACCTACATCTCTGATAGTGCAGGCACATGTTGATGAGCACGAGAATGCTGCAGCCTTTCAGGTTATAAGTGTTTTTTTATTATCATAGCAGCAAGTCACACCATGAATTGCAATAAAATCCCTTAACATTTTATTCATATTCACGGTCATATTAGGTCAAGTGCTTGTGAATAAGATCTAGAGGATGGAGGTCTGGCTTTGAGACCATTGTTACCAATTGGTTGCATTTTAATAGATTTATTATCCAGCTCAAATTGCAGAGCTGTGACTTAATTTCATCAGGGACAAAATGTTTGTAAGATAAGTTTGAAAAGAGCAAGAGGAAGAAAAATAAATATGTATCTACATAAGTATTCTTAGAGCCACCCAGACACATTAGATGATGATGTTGTTCTGGTAACTGTGACACCACACGAGTACAACACATGCTTCAAGTTACTCCACTAATAATCATGTTTTGCCACAAAAAATGCAGACCAGTGTTAGTGATACAAGTATTTACAGTTTTCAAATATAATAACCAAAACCAGATACATTTGCTGTAGATAAAACCCTTGTAAATACTGCTGCTCCTCAACAATGTGGTACAAACACAGCGTCAGTATTTCTTGGATACCAAATTTTAAAAGACTGTCACTCCTCACAGGATAGCCAATATCCTGTTTTCTTCTAATCTTAATGCCAGTCAGTTTGCTTAAAGCGTTATTTAATCTAATTATGGAATATCTCTCATAGCATAAATATTCCAAGCTCTGCAGCAGGCTTCCATTTGTAACTCAAGAGTAGTATAAAAACAAGAGTTAATTGCCTGTACAAATATTTCAGGGTAGCGTTTACGTAATCTACAGTACATTAAGTACCAGAGTTGTGCTCTACTGATAGGTGAAAGAACAACTCTGAAAGGCAACTGTGCTGCCAATTAGCTTTCAACAAATATGTACACAAGCTGTGCTTGCAGGCTTGTGCTCAGCTTCCTCATTCTCCTCAGACTGCCTGCTTTTATAATGGTGAACTCCTTTCTACTCAAATGCCCAGCTAACTTCACACTGCTGGAACAAGGGAAGATGGCATATTTTATTTAGTTGGAATTGTAACCCATCCAAATTTAAGATCATGAATTGTGACCAAAGCCACACTCCAGTCGCAAATTCCTTAGTCATGTATGAGCAGGGGGGAAATTTAAAAAAAAAAGAGAAATTGAAAAATCTTCCATTGTAGTTAGTCCAAAGATGAGAGTTTGTTTGAGAAAAACATCCTACAAGTCCCAGCTCCTGTGTGCCAGTCGTCCTCAAGGAGGCTGAGCCAAGAACATGTACACCCACGTGCATTAGCTCTCTGCAGCAACACTATGTTTTTACCCAACACAGTTGTACACAAATTAAGAAATAAACCTAAGTTCACAAAACCACATGAAGAGACTAATGTTTGCAGTCTTTGGGCAAACCTGCATGGTGCTCCACCCAGAAAACAGACTTCTTTTAACTCAGGAAAGCTGATTACCTTGGGCAGAGCTCTGTGCCTATGACACTGCTGCTTTGCTTTGGGTACCCAGATTTTGTCACTGGACAGTAGCTGAACAACAATGTGCAAATCCTTCATTTTCCCTTCACAATTTGCTTTGTAGACAACTGCTACCCACACTGTACTAGAGTGGGTCTAAAAGGAATATTTTGCAATTAGCTTTCTAATAAACGTTAAAACATATCTTTCTGCAATGCTTCAAAGCTCAACCGTTTTCATAAAATATTTTTATCCAAACTTTCCCCTTCCCCCCCAAATTAAAAAAAAAATTGTTATTGCAGTTACTAAGATAGAAACATTCTGCAGAATCAAGACAGTTAAACCAATTCCAGAATTCAGCTTCATAAATTCCTTTGGCTCACATAATTTATGTTATATAAATTGTAATTTTGATAATAAGGCAGCTGAAAATAAGTCTAGTCTTGTAAGTTGTGTGGGTGTACGGTTATGCTGATATAAAAGTTTAGTTATCCACATTACTTCATAAACGTATGTTTAAGTATGTTTTCATGGATATCTATCCTCTCTGTGGGCATGTTTTCTTTCAGTGTTTAGAAAAAGTATCACTGTGCCATATAGTGTAAAGCTTGTGAAACGTTTTTGTTAGGTAAAATTCAGCAAAGCCAGTTCTTCAGCTAGTAACCTCATGCTATTAAACTGGCTGGAGAGAGAGAGAGAGAGAGAGAGAGAGAGAGAGAGAGAGAGAGGGAGAGGGAGAGGAAGGAGGCATGGTGAGACATGAAAGCAGAGCAGGGAGCAGTGTGGCCTTGCTTCTGCTGGGTTAGAAAAGTAACTTCTCTTACATTTTCTGTAAAGCAGTCCATATCTGACTCTGTTGCAACAGAAATTATTCTTGGACAGCCTAAAGGTACCAGAAGAACCAGCTGCTCCTTTGATTCATTTATGTGTGATGGTCAGTTTAACATACTGGCAATAGGTGGGTCCCTCATTTGCTCATTTGCCCTCCTACTTTTTTCCTATTTTCAAGGACTCTTTTGCTTGTATAGCTTAGGTTGTGTAGCTAAGCCTGAGCAACAGCAGTCCCAGTGCCACTGCCCCGGGGTGAGAGCCATCGGCACCTCTTCACTTACCGTGACATTTCCTCCAACAAAACAAAACCTCAGCTGTTCCAGTGCCTTTAAGGGTCTTTAACACAGGGCTTTAAAGCCCAAGTTCAACTTTTCAAATAAGGAAAGGGATTCAAAAACTCATTTCTGATGCACCTCTTCCAGATCACAGCAGCCTTGGGATGAGTAACACACCCATGCACACGGCAGGTTAAAGAAGAAAAACTATAAAATGCTAAATACACAAGTTACTTGGGATGCATTGCAACAGAATCAAAATAAAAGACTGAAAATACATATGGTGACTAGACTAAAATAATTATTAAAGAAGGGCCATAGGAGAAAAATATTTTGCAGGAATAATACAAGCCTTGTAAGAAGCTATGTTATCTTTACATTATTTTTTAAGTTTCAGATTGTGTGTGTATATACACATAAGCATACAGATTCACATATCATACTGCAGTATCTAAGTAGTCAGACGTTTTTATTATCTCCAATTACTCACACAGTAACATATGTTGCTCTGTTTTAGCTTATATTTAAATGTACATCATCATTATTCTCCATACACTTCAAAACTTCCTTGTCCTTTCCCACACACTACATACATTAGACCTTTCCAATTATATCAACTGCAGTTTTGTTCCAATGTAATGATGGAACAACTTGTAAATGATACATATATAGAACGAGCAATGCACCAAACTGTATTTCCTCCTTCTAGAAAAAGGTCTGAAGATGAACAAAAGATTCATGCTGCTGCTTTTAAATAAAATACAGTTGTATCCTTAATTTGTATTAAGAGTTAAAAGTACTCATTTGCTTTAAGAAACATATTCTTTAAAACTTCTCATTTAAACTTCTCTTTTATGTTTGTGTAACTGTCAAGTTTGTGACTTTTAACATTATTATAGTGGTAAAAACATGAAGAGGGAAAAAACAGACTTGAGTCCAGTCTCCCATTCCCTCTAATCCTTTACAGCAATATAATTTGTGGTTAATGCTAAATATCTAGTGGAATCATTGAAGACAGCACTTGGCCCTATCCACGTACCTTGATATTAAGTGTTGTCAAACTGCTTTTCTTGCTATAGCAGTTTAAGAAAATGAAACCAAAGGCAAGAGGAAAATTCTGGAAAAATAAGGATGTTCACACATGAGGATCTCTAAACTCTTCAGAGTTATGTGAACACAGTACCCACCCAAATCCCTAACATCCAGAAATGATGCCAGTTGCAGGAACTGACGTT
Organism: Oenanthe melanoleuca; assembly: GCF_029582105.1. Lineage (NCBI taxonomy): Eukaryota > Metazoa > Chordata > Aves > Passeriformes > Muscicapidae > Oenanthe > Oenanthe melanoleuca. The sequence continues at coordinate 11,852,661 of NC_079340.1, forward strand.
TTCCCCTGGCAGATCACTCGCTGCCCAACAGGTCACTTACAGAAAAGCCCCTTGCAACCTCCCACCTCTCTCTCCCCTCAGAACCACAGCAAACTTTTCAGGCAGCATCCTGGGCATTCTACTGCTTCCACACTGGTAAACTGAATGTGGCAGCATGCCTTCTAAATATCACTTGAAAATATAAAAGCACCCAAAACAACCCAACTAAGAGACTCATCATATTGACAGCCTGCTGCAGATCTGAAATCAGCCTACAGCTATTGAAATACATGTAAGGTGGTTGCTTGGCAGATTAAAGCCAGGATTGCTTCCTGCTTCACCACTGTGAAATATGGAGCTCACCAAAAATTCTGGCAGGGGAAAGCTTGCACCAAAACAGGGGGATCTGTAGCAAACCAGAGGTGGTCCAGGCACACCCTGCTCCCTCCCTGATGCTGATGTGCACAGAGAATATCTGGCATGTTATCTTCTTCCAGAGCTGCCCCTAAATGCTCCTGCACTTGGAGCATCCAAAGAAGACCTTCTGTGGTGACACACAGCCAGGCCCTGAGAAGGGTCCTGTGCTCCATCCCAGCAGCTGCGCGCGCGGCTGGGGAGTCAAGGCAGCAGCCAAAGCTGAATTCCCTGTTCTCTGCCTCTGCTGGGGTGACTCCAGCAGCTGCTTCATCAGAGTGCAATGGGCAAAAACCAGAGCAAGGAGAGCAGCAAGAACAGCAAATGTTGCTCAAAAGGATTTTGTGTTCCTTCTATATGCAATAAATGTGTAGAGGGAACAAGCTGATTTTAGCACCCTCACTCTTCCATGTTTAGTTGCATTCCTTTTCTGCTATTTAACTCCCCCCATCTCAAAACCAAACAAATCCCACACTAAAAGAACCCTAAATATCTGCCCTAATTTCTAAGTCAGGAACACTTCTTTGCTTCAGTTCTAGGACCCAAAACTGCACTAGGTTTGCAAAATTTTACCTGAATTTCTGATGCACCGCGTCAGTTTCAGACTGTTAACATTTGTCTCTCGGTAACACTGATCTCTAATTGTGCTAATTTTAGAACAATCTGAATCAATTCTGGAAACTGAACAAAACTATTGAAGCACCATAGATAAAGCTCAGTTAAAATCCTGTGCTAGCTTTTGTTGACTGATATTTGAAACCATACTACTCATCAATATTATGGATTAATATTGACTTTTAATCTTCAGCTCATACTATTTCTCCAGCTATATTTAATGGCTATTACTAAAATTATCTGCATTTTAATTTTTTCACATTTTTCTACTACTTTCCCAACAGATTTCTTTTATTATCATTTTTTTGGCCCACTGCCCTTCCTCACAGTGTCCACAATCCGTGGAGAAGAGATTGCTGATGGCGTTATCACAGGCAAACAGAATGAAGCTAATGGTAACAGGCACTCCTTGCTAGGTAATTATTATAGGAGAAGGAATGCAAATGAGCCCTAATCTGTCTCACACAATGGCAGAGGTCTCAGATTTGCATTAAACCTTTTGCAGCTCTCCCAGATTGGGGACTGCAGATAACAATGCATCTGCAGCCCAGGCTGCCCCAGCAGTTATTACATTGTGCCCCAGCAGGTAGAGTGTCCCTGAATGACTCTCCCCACCCCCTTTATATCTCTGGTGCCCTCCTCCTTCTCTCCTTCCCCCCAGTTTTGCAGGAAAAAAAAGCTAATTGTGCATGCCATTTGGCTCGATTTATGTTTACAATGAAGAAGAAAGCAGCACTGTTTGGTAATTATAAGAGGGAAATGGACATCAGGAAATCTCCATTCTATTCCCAGCTATGTCATTCACTTGCCAGGAAACTGAAGGAAAATAACTTTGCTTTTCTGTGCATCTATGTGTTCAGTTAGAAATACAGGGTTAGCATTTGTGGTGGCCCAACAGACTCTCATTTTACAGAGGCACCTGCTGAACACTTTCAGGAAGCTAAGGCTAGACTTGACTCGAATCTAGGCTGAGCTCATGATAAGCCGCGGTCCTTCAGAAGAACCACTGCCTAGACCTCCATTCCCCATCTGATAATAGGTTGTAAAGAATTATATTCCTTTCCAGCACTGTGTTCTGCTACAAAAACACCTGCCAGCTGGGGCCATGCTCAGGGCTCACACAGGTGTCTGCCCACTAGCAGATCTTAAAAGAGGGTGGTGTAGGAACTGTGTTTGAGGTGCTCTGATCATATAGCAAAAGGTATTCCCAAACCTTATCTTTTCTAACTTCTTCCGTGTGGCTTGTTTGGATTAGTAGCATTGGAGTCAAATGTACTGAACCTTTCCCAAGTGAGTGCCTGCTCTGAGGTCAGAACTCCTTACCAGCATGCACAGACCTTTTCCAACACTACTGCCTTCTTTCTTGGATGCTCATTTTCTCCTGAGACGTTTTTGTCAAATAGGATATTTCCAAAATTGATCTTTGGGAATCAAAGTTTCTTCCACAGAAATGCAGACTAGAAAATGAAGACTACCAAACAGTAAGTGGACATATAAACTAAGTTCTCAGCATATTAAAACCCAAACAACACCAACACCAAAATCACTCCAAAACAAAAAACCCACCAACCAAAAACAAACCAAACAAAAAGACAACCCCCTCCCCAAAATCAAAACGGTAAACTACTGCCAGAAATTAACAATTTTTTTTTACAACAATAATTAAAAAACAGCTGTAAAAAGTGCTACTGTTTTTTAAACACCATGTAACAAGTTAGTTTTTCAATAATCAAAGTTTTGCTCATTTCCATCTCATGGTGTAGTAGGTGGGGCAGTGCTACTTCTTCACACACTTTCTGGGATGGTCTCTGATAGCTGGTATCCTCAAGCAACATTCATCACACCTAAACAGTCAGTTTAAAAATGTATTTTTTTACATTATGTTATGGCTCTGTTATGATATTGAAATTCTCTGAAATAATTTTCTTCATTTGCACTGACACTTAAGGTTCTTGCCACTTGGAAGGACTGACATGGTATAACATTATGAATGATCAACCTTTACATTAGAAAAACAAATCAGTGTCTTGTACTGGTTAGTTCCTGTAAAACAAGAAGGGGATTTTCATTCACCTGGTTCATAAAGCTGAAAACATTTTCCCAAGTAGTCTTTGTGCTGACTTTCCAACACTAGAAACCATTTCATTCAGAACACAAGAAGGGGGTATTTTTACATTATCAAGGCATGGCAGGTATCAGAACCTACAATTTAAATTCTAACATACTCAGGTTCAGATTTGTCACTGGTCTCTCTCTAGGCTGCTCCTCCCCAGTGACCAGTTACTACCTACTGCCTACTGCTGCCATTTATATGTGCATAAAAACCTTCTTCCAAACCCAGATGTAATTGTGGAGAGCCAGACAGACTCACCCTCACTTGGAAGTCAGGGATTACCACACTGCTGGACCAGAAAAAGCACCAGTGCACAGAAAGTCACCAGGACAGCCCAAAGCAATTTTACTGCCACCTGAACACACCCAGCTGACTCTACCTGGAGTGGATTCACTACCTCACCTCCTCCTGCCCACAGATCTGGGGTGGTGGAGGGGGGAAAGGGAGGAATCCTGGAAGATAAGGAACAGGGAGCACTGATGTCTTCTTGGGGAACTACTGCTCAGTCTGTGACCCTTGGCCCATCACCAAGCTGTGCACTTCAGGACCACTCTCACATTAAGCATTAACTCAGGCTGTTCAGCTGTGTTGCCGAGTAGCCAGTCAAATATTTACAAGGGTTTCAGAAGGTGCAAGATTAACCTCATCCCTTCAGTGTAAAACCCAACGTCCACGATTTCATACTCTGTTTTGCAAAGCAAGAAGTCACAATGCTGAAGCTTTGAGACTTTGCAACACAAAGTCGTTAGAAAGAATAATCCAAACAGGAAAACTAAGAGGGACTCAATGCACAATGTAGACAAAATATTGGCACCACATACAGTGCTGGCAAGTAGAGCAGCATGCTGTGTTCCTAAGGGGGAGAACAAGCAGAATCTAGCTCCAAGAGTGGTGATTGCAACCTCACCTGAACAGCAGCTTTCCTTTTGTCCAGCTGCCTCCAGGTCATTTCATGGTAAAGACAGAAATTGTCACTGCGCTTTCAAGGATCTCAACAGCTTTCCAACCCCGGGCTCCCCCCACCCAGCCATTCTCAGCAGCCTTTTGAGAGTTTCCCTCTATAGCAGCATTCTGCGTTTCAGGGATTCAACCTTTCAACTGAAGCATGAGAGATCGCTTATACTGCCGAACCGGTGGAGCTGCCAGCCTCCCCTTTGTTGCACAAGGATTTACACTTGAATGGCGCTGGGAAGCAGAGTCTTTTAAGGGAAGGCTGGTGGGGGGAAGACAATTTCCTTGCCAGCATCCTATTCGCAAATCACAAATCTACCAGTTCAGCTTCTCCAGTTCACAGGAACGTTATCGAACTGCTAGTTTATAAGTTAAATGTGAGGTGACTTTTATGAATCAATTGCTAAGTTTAGCTTACTTCAACAACAATATACCCAATCACAAGAGAAGTTCATTTCGAGCCTAGATGTGGGCACATTCAGTCCAATGTAAATGACATCATTACCTTAATATATGACTCACTTATGTATTTCCTATTATAGCCTTGCATTGCCATGCACATCATAGTCCATCCAAGGCTTCTACAGCTTTTCAAGAGAGACACCGGGGAGCACCACAATGGCACAGACCACATCAGAAAATCATGTGAAACAAAAGTATGCAAGCCTGCTCCAGTTCAACAGTGGCACGCTGGCTTTGGCCCTCTACTTAATCATATGCACAAGCAGCACCAGCCTGGTGCATTTCTGTTCTTCAGCTGCAAATCGGTAGATAATTACTTATTGGTTTCAGGCTATGTTAGCAGTTACCAAGCAGTATCATATTGCTGCCTTTCAAACAGCAGCACTCTGGGTAAATCCACAGAGTTTTTGTTTGTCTGCTTGCCTGCTTGGAAGCATAAAGCCTGCTATCTCCAAAGAAAAATAACAGCATCCGAAGTTTGAAAATTGGCAAATGCTAATCTGGCATAGAAAAAGATCTGTAAGGAACATTCCTTCTGGTTTTAAAATGTTACACCTGCTTCTGATTAGATTCTATTTCCTGAATTCTGAATTGGCCACATGCTGAAACGCACAGGCAGCACAGTCTGCAGAGTGCAGCAAGAAAAAGGCTAGCACAATCCAGAGCTGGTGGCAAACCACAGTCCCCATGAAAACCACATGTGCCAGAGACCAAATATTTTGCATTTTGCTTACTGCTAATAAAGCTGCTTCACTTCATTAAAAGCAGCTTATCATTTTATCTACTCGCTCTGATTAATTAGCCCCTAGTTAAAATGAATGAGCACTTGATTCGAGGATTCTATTAATGTGACACTGGTGAACCACCACTTGCATACTTCTTCCATCCTTCTCCTTTTACTCTCCATCCTCTCTACACCCAGTGTCTTATTAGGCCATTCAGACTGACATTCCAAGAACCCTCTGAGGATACCAAAACACTTTTAAGACAGAGGTCAGTAAGGAAATGTCCCACAGTCCAAAATTCTTCCAAGGCTCAGTTTTCCTGTTGGAATATACAGATGTATGTAATCTACTTCTCACTGTAATTATGATCACAAGCTTGGAAAGAAACAGCTTGGAAAGAAGAAAGAGACAGGGAAACAGACTGCATTGCTGGGAACAGGGGCAAAACAACAGTACCTTTAATACATTCAGCTTATTTGTCCTTCCAGAATAAAATAATTTAACATGAAGCACAAACAGCAGTCAGTTCCATCAAAAACCCGACTTTCTTAGAGAGTGAAGAACTTTCTCCCAAGCCAAATACCATGTGCTGTATATGCATAAAGACAGCTTCTGCTACAGTATATGCCTACAGATTTCACAGTTGCATATGGCCGCCAAAATCTCAACTCCTAGCAGCAAAAAACGTATGTCACCATTATTTAGCCAAGCATCTGAAGACTGAAATACATCCTAGCTGCTCATTTTGCTGGGAAACAGTGCTTTGCTTCATATACCTAATCTTCTTGTCTAATCAACTGATTTTATTATGACTGTCAGAAATACCCAAATGTATTTGGGAAGCTTTAAAAAACAAATACAGAAAACTCAAAGCTACACACCTTCCCTTTTCCTTCTTCAAAATGTTAAGCATCTGCTCGTTCACAACAATGCCCAGCAGAAGACTGACAAATCATTAGGCCTAAAACTGCAACAAATCCATATTTTGAGGGAGGAATGGAAGGAAAGAAGGTGAGGAGAAGGGGAAATAAAACTTCCTGGGTCATTCTAACATTTAGATCTAATTTCCTGTTTAATCAAGGATAGTAAGTAGAATAGTAAGGAAGTGACTGGAAACTTTCTATTTATGCTACAAGCAATTTAAGAGATCTCTTTCAAGAGAATAGCTTGGTTAGGGTATGAACTGCAGACTATAAGCACAAGCTTGAAATTCAGCCAGACAAGGCTGTATGTGAGAAGGCACCAAAGCAAGATCTGGTTTACATCACCCAGCAGGGCAGTCACTGACCATGAGTCACTGATGCACTTTATCTGGCTTTTAAGGCCATCAGCACCAGATAAAAATGTTTTAGGACACATTTTACAAAGCACTTCACAGAGTAAGTTTACCTGGCCAGTTCAAATCTGCATAGAATTTTCTAGACAAAATTTCTTTGTGGCAAGGCTTTCAAGATGAAATATCTTCTGTCCTGCAGCTGGCAGATAAGATATTTAGTGCAGCTCTCTACTGTAATGACTGGGCTAACTGAACAGGAGTCTTCCCGTGGGTTAAGCCCAAAAGGGATGAGACAGGATGAATAATTTCTGCTACCACAGCCTGGGCTGCAAGTAGTACCCAGTCCTCACAATATCCTAGGCAGCACCACATAAAACCATGTGTATGACAAAAACAGTAGAAGAGACAAAAAATCCTGGAAAACATGATTTTGAAATATCAACTCATGATTTTGGATTCATACTTTAAAATACTTGGTCTAGGAATTAAAAATCCTGCTGGTTTGGCTTCTTATTAATTTTTCTTGAAACTTAAAAATAATTCACATGCATGTGAATTGTGTACCTGAAAAGATGGAGCAATATGCAACTAGATGTGTCATTCCCTAGCAGAAGAGAACAGTTTATCAGTTCTAATGAAATACAATGACAATGAGGAAATGCCCAAAACCTTATGGACAACTGAGGCAGGCAGACCAGAACTGCTGAAACTGAAGGAAAGCCAGGCATCCCAGAGTTACTCTGCTAACACTAACCACTGGAAGGTTTAATGAGGGACAACAAATGGTCACTGCCATAGCCACAGTACAGGGCAGGGGGCACACACCACAGGACAGCACCTTCTAGCCCTCCATACACACACAGATGCCCCAAGACAAGCCCTGGCAGTGTTCTCACCTCATCTCCCCAAAACTCTACTCACTCATGTCTGTGGACCTGTCAAATTTGCCCTCAGAGAAGGGCTGACTCAGACAACTGAAAATAGTAGAAAATTCAAAATTATGGTTCTTACTGCAGCTTTAACCTATCTTCCAGTGCCTAGATACACTAAATTTTCATTCTGCTTATTGCTTTTTAGACCTTGTCTATGAAAAAAGAGATGTATAAACAAGTTAATTTTAGCTCTGAACTCTCCCATACATGTACACTTAAAACCACCAAAGATATTTAAACTATCTTTCTGGAGGTACAAAATAAGCATTTCGCTTTCTAAAATCTACATGGTGAACATATTCTAAACATAAAAATTACCTGAAAAATGCACAGCTGGAATGGAAGTTATTTTTCCTTCTCCAATCAAGTTTATGAGATTAAGTCATCTCCATATCAGAAAAAAGAATTAATACCTGTAACATTCATGAAATGAAACTCTGAAAAAAATCAAAGGTTTTACTAAAAAGCAAGGGAGGGCAGGCTTATTGTTAAGTTAATGAAGTACTTAAAGACCTTAAGCAGTGGCAAAGTCCTGATTTAAAGTGGGAGATGGTTAAGGCTTTGCAAATTGAGAACTCTGGAAGAACCTGTCATCCTTTCCTAAGGTGAAATACAGCTTTGACAAGCACATCATTTTACTGAATACAGTTATTGAATGAGAAATCCTAACCCCAAAGATCTCAAAGGATTTGAGGGAGAAAAAAATCCAAGATCTGAAACAAATATCTTGTTGAAATGCTCTACAATTGCTCAAGAGCTGTGAACACGATTTATATATGAAAAGAAAAATATGAACAATTAGGGCAAACTTCTGACTGACAGCTAAGTTATTACAGACATGGTGTTTAACATACAGTGTCGCCCACCTGAAATGTAAGCTAGCAGCAGTATCACCTTTCCTTTGGAGATGGCTCAGGTTGATACAAATAAAAAAGGAAAATGGGGAAATGATGAGGGAAATAAAAGTTCTTTTAAAAAAATCAGTTCAAAATTGTCATTCCAGATGCACTGATACAAAACATAACTTCTGAAAAAGTCTGAATGGAGGTAGGGTTCCTCTTAATAAACAAAAAAAGCCTGAAAATTATCTTTGCCCAAATTTATTCAAGACGAACAGGCAGAGAAATGTACAGCACTAAAGGTAAAAAACAAAACACAGCAAACTGTGGCCCACTGGACAGCCTGATCTTTAGTTGCCTTGTCTCTGCTCTCTCTCTCCTTTCTGACCTCCCTTTCAAACTAAGGAGTATATTTTCCTTATCCTCCACTTCTCCTGAACCTGCTCTAGTCCAACACATGGGCAAGAATTTCCTCTTGGTTTGGTTCTCAAATTTCACTGTCACATCCAGAGCTTTCCACCCTGAGGACTACAGTCTGCATGACTGCATTTGATAATACAGACTCTGCTGCTTAAATACCGTACATTTGCAGACACTCAAAGCACGTTTTACAAAGGTACCAGAAAGGGCTTTAGCAACATTCACTTCCTGGGCGTGCAAGCCTGCAGCAGCTGGGAGGGACCCTGTCCAACATGGGACAGTTTCCCTCTCCTCACTGGGATGGAAAGCAGCACTCAGAGACAAGACCTTAGTTTTGGAGCCCTTCCCAAGCCACGGCTTCAGAGGAACGATCTGTCCCACATGTTGCAACTCAGGAAGCATGTGCAGGAAAAGGAGGAGGGCAGCAGCAGGCAGGGATTCCCCTCCAAATTTCCAGCGCTGTGCAAGAGGGACAAACAGATATATCCAGGCAGAGAGAAACAGCAGCAGGCTGTGCACAGACTCTCAGCTGATCCTATTGAACTGAGCAGTGGCACTTGGCTCCACTGCTCATCACTGCATATGACATAAGCTAGGAGGGAGACAATAACAAGAAGCAATGCCCAAAATCCTGCAAAACAGCCCTAGAGCTTGTGCTTCCCTCAGCCCCCAACCCAGGGAGTTTGAAGGCATTCAGAGACAGCACAAAAACTCAGCTGGAGCTACGAATCCTTATAGAATCTGTTCCCCACACGTGCAGCTCAGCCAAGCCTCCCACATCTCAGTGTGCCCCAAAATTTTGTGTTTCAAAGGAATTTTAGAGCCTTTGCTTGTTTGGGAGAAAACAGGTTCAGAAGCCACAAGGCAGCTCCTGCAGGCTCCTCTCAGCATGCCACAGCATCAGTGGCAGAGGCAATGCCTGCCTGCAGCAGCACAGGCAGCTGCATTCTTTAGTCTGGCACCAAGGAGGAAAGCTATCATCCATTTCTAAGTCAGATTCAGGGAAGCAGCTGGGGACCAGCGATTGCCATTCCTGAAGTGCATGAAGAGGAGTGTAACCAGCCTTTCCATAGTAACCAAGATTAGCGGCCTTGAGTCTGACACTCCTCCTGCATTAAAAGATAGGAGACAAAGAGAGAGACAGGTAATTACACAGAAGGAGCCCTGGGGAAATTGCAAACTCCTTGAGAACCCTTTAGCTGGTCTGTATGTTTCTCCTTGTCTCTGCTTCAGCTGAAGGTCCCCAAGAAACATTTGCCCATTAGATCATTAGCTTTATTGCAGACAGTAGCCAGACAGCTGGTAGAGGCTGTTCAATAAAGACTTAGCTTGCCTCTGCACTGGCAAGAGTGAGATGGAGAATGAGAAAAAGAACATCCCAAGGCACATTACCTGTCTGGAGCTTATCCTTGATATTTTAGTGCACCTAGTCAGTGTGAGGGGTCTGACAAATGAACTCTGACAAATCTTGCTGGGGCAATTTAAGCCATTATTGCTTCTCACTGTCTTTCAAAACCCATGAAAAATGTTAGCACCACCAAGCAATCCAGCAGGAAAACTTGTATCATGCACTGGCCTCTCCAATTCAGAACCTAGCAAGTTAGCATAAAGCCCTTCTCAGTGCTGGATTAAGTTAAAATGTCAATTCTGAACCAGAATGGCTGAGGTCTAGACAGAAGATATTGCCTCCACTACAAAGAGCATTAACAGCTATCACAAAGATGGAAGAGGAAATGACATATCAAAGCACTGCAGCTCATAAGCAAATACAAATCTTTAATAATAAAATACATATGCAATTTGTCTAGCAACAAACTTGAGTCTACTCATGCAGCTCACAATGCTCTATGAATCAGAACTAATTTTTTGGACTTCATATATCCCTGACACATAAACCGAATGTCTTGCAGTAAAAAGACGGACATGGATTTTCCCATCACTAGATAACATGGATTTTCCCATCACTAGATAACTACAAAATTAAATTCCTCTCACACACCACATTTTGCACTTCTGCCCAAAACTGAAGAAAGTCTGGAGAGTTAAAGACTTGCCATGTGTTTCACCATTCAGAACTAGAGGTAGGCTTCCAGATAGTTCCTGCCTTATCTGTCAGTGATACAACCCATCACAAAACCATGGCAGATGCCAGAGAAGACATCAGGTTTAAAAAACTAACCAAACAACAACCAAACCAATCTATATTTGCCTGATCAGATGTACATGTGTGATAATAGTAAAAGGAGCACTTTGAGATATGACTCTTCAACTTGTCTTCTCCAGACCTAACACTCCGTCTTCCCATCTAAACTGATATTCAGGCAAAGATTTACTTAAACAATCTGCAATACAAGAGTTTTACTTTTTTTCCTCTGCAAGCATTTAAAATATATCTCATCTTCTAGATTTTCTCAAGGGACAGTATCCTACCCGTAGTAGTAGAGCAAGAAGTGTGCAAAGCTTCTCTTTGCATTCCTGTATTAAAAGGCCAACCCACATGAACCAGAAGCTTGGCCAAACTCCATGTAGACAAACTTCTTCTGCCATCACCTGCCCTTTCAGAAGGAGCAGAGCAGGCAAGACACCTTGAAAAGCAGATAGCAATTACCCCTTACCTTTCTGAAGAGGCCGCCGCCAATTAGCACATTCCTGGAGCTTCTGAATCAGGCAAGAAGAAGAAAGGAGGGAAGGGGGGAAAAAAAAAAAAGGGAGGAGGGAGCTGTTTTCTTCCTCAGCACAACAGTATTTCCTGAGGGGAAGAGAAAGAAAAAGTAGAAAAAAAGGAAATAAGCACTCGCTTTCATGATTTTTTTTAGTGATTATAACTCTTGCTTGACACAGCTAATGTGCCACTACTTCTGCAGTTCCAAAATACCAATTTAGGGTTTCCTGTATTTTCTCCATTGTCACCTTATCAAAATAGGGAATATGAATGTCAAGTCAACCACTACTAAGGAAAGTAAAGAGAATCCTGTCAGAATGGGATAAAGCCCCACACCAGAATGAGTTAAAGTCCAATTCAAAAATATTCTTGAGCATTTATTCTATTAAGTAAACATGCTTCAGCCAAGCTCACACCCACTTCTGTAAAAATTCAAATGAGCCACATTTACTATCAAAATAGTTGGCAAAAGGCAAATTCCAACATGCATACTGAACATACAGGTATATGCCGACATTCAAGTGCTTATGCACTCTGCTCTGAGAGGATCATACCTACAATTATGAGGTATTTGCAACTAATCATAAATTCTGTTTCTTTTTAAGACAACTTCTCTTTTTCTTAAGACAATCTATTCCAGCTATATAAAATCTTTCAGTTCAGCAAGAATGAATATTTCTGTGGGGTTTTTCAAAACAGAATGAAGGGAGAGGGATCGAAAAAAAACTAAAAAAACCTTTTGACTAAAGGTACCACTTAGAAATCGAGCTTCACTCCCATAAAACCACAATTCCTCACCTCAGACCATCTCTCTCTCCTTGCCCTACTCCTAACATGACTTTAGAGAAACTTACAGACACAGAGATTTAATGAGCCCCTCCCTACCTCCAGTACCTGCCTCTGATGAAAGGCAGGAAAATCAACTGGAAAATTATTTTAAAGTGTGCATGCAAGACATTAACATCTTTGAGGAAATGGCAATCAAGGTTTTCCACAGGGAATGAACAAAGGGAAACACGTCCAGTCTGCTCTCCATCACACTTTGTTGGCTTACATTCATACAGAAAAACTCTACCCTTTTCTGTCCCATGGAAAATCTGAACACAAGTTCTCAAAAATAAGGAAAAAAAATTCTGTGCTACCTTACGTTTCCACACACACTTCTGCCATCCCTCAAAACAACAATTAACCCATCTGCTAACAGCCCACAGATCCTAGTCTCCCGGAAGAGATTTTAAATAAGGGGCCCCAGTAGATAGGAAACAACATAAAAGGCAGCATTCTATCACAGCATCTCCCTCAAAGCCACCACGTCTGTCCAATTCTAAATGGCCACAGTTCCTGCATTTCTCCAGGGGACAAAAGCTCTCTTTTTCTCTCCTCCTGTCAGCAAGACTTAAAGCTGCAAGAGTAATTCTGTCCAGATTCCCCTCTAGATAGGCAATGATTTAAAGAATTCATGAAGTAACAGTGGCAGTGTAAATAAACAATGAAAAACTAAATAAAGATCACAGCAGACAACACACAGAAAATGTGCACTACGGAGAGAAAGAACAAGCTCAGTGATTCGAAACCTCTTCTGCCTCGTTATGTGCGCCCATAAATAGGCACAGCAATAATCTAACAATGCGAAAGAATGGATCCTGACACAAAAATGTAACTGCTCAAAAACCTGCCTCCTCAGCCTTCTGCCTGCAGGCAAACCATCCCACAGTGTTTAATTTCACTTTCTCGACGTCTTACACCCCTCATCAGTTGCATTTCTGCTTTCTGTCGGCTTTCACCATCTTGTACTAATTGATGCAAAGCAACTTAAGCCGAAACCTGGAGAACTCAAATCCTTTTTTTTTTTTTTTTTTTTTCTTTTAAAAAAAGGAAAACAGTGCTACAGCCCTCACTGTGGGGATAGGAGAAGAAATGACCCTTAGTGAATTGCTCCTGACACGTGTACATCCCGAGGCTATGTGCAAATCAATACTTACTGAGCAGCTCAGCACAGATCAGGTTGCAAAATGCAAGAAAAAAAGAAATTGTATCACCCCCTCAAACATGCACTAGTTTTGTATCCCTAAATCAAATGAATAATTTGCTTTTCTTTTTCATTATCAAATCAAAAGAATGCTTTTGACAGCATTTTTCTCCTGCTAAGACATCCTCCTCCCCCCAGATCTCCAGTAAAGTCTGTTAAGAACTGAAATACTGGTTATATTCAAAGTGCTTAAAATCTTTGCACTTCCATCCTATTACTAGTAGGAGAAATTATTTAAAACAGACATGGAAGATTTCAAAAAAGCATATTTTTAAATCAAACATAAAATCAAGAGGTGGCAAAAAAGAAGTCTGAGTGCAAAAAACCAAAGTATTTTAACAACATTCTCAGGGAGACAGAAATCTGTCTCAAGCACCATTTAGAGATATAGGTTTGACTCAACACCACTTGCTCCAAAGAAGGTGAGTCTGGTCTGTTCTCAAATCCTCAGGCAAGAAAAAAAAAAAATAAAGTGAGATAACGCATTACCCGAAAGTCAAATTCTAAGTGGAGAAACCGTGCAAAATGACTTACAATTCCAAAAGACTTGACTAAATTTCTGGCAGGGCCAGAGATAATTCGTATGAAAAAAATGTCAAAATGTTTTGGGTATCCAGGCACTACAGGAAGGAAACAAACAGAAAACTGGGAAACACTGTATCAAAACCCAACAAATCCTTGACATCAACATTAGACAAATGACTGGGCATATGTTGAGTCAAACACCCTCAAGATGGTGTGTGAGTCAATTCTTGCAATGAATTTAGCAGAGCTGCTTTCCTACATTAAGCTTAATAAAAATAATCCTCAATCATTCCAGCCAGATCTGGGTTCTCATTAAATCTCACATGATGTGTGCCCATTCTGGACCTGAGCTGGAGATTTTAACATGGAGCAGGGATAGTGGAATGTCATTTTGACTGATCTTTTTTGAATGATGATGCCAGATTTATTCTTCCTTTGTTGCTGCACAACAAAGGTAGTGTTTTTTCCAGGCATTACTACCCAAATGCAGCCCAATTCCTATAGAAAAATGCAAAAGTTCTGCAGGACATTTGCAGGTTCTAGGTCTTAAGTGATACAGAGACTTTTTACATTTAGAAAATAAAATTTTGAGAAAGTAATGCCCCTCACTTCCAATCTGCACTGCATGACTGGCAAAGAGCTTGCTGCCCTTATCATGTGTGACCCCCATGTGGAGCCCCATCAGCTCTTGTACACAACCAACCTGGGTGAATTTCTGGTTTATTGCATTTTCTAGCTCTATGATAGCTATTAATTTCATAACACTGAGGAATTAGATCAGAGCACTGCTGTATGCAACAGAACCCTCCCCAAACCTTGTCCATAACATAAGGCAACTCAGGGTTTAAACAAAGGTGGGCAACATCAACACCTCTTAAAATTTACAAAGAAAACCAAACAGTGCTCACAAGGTTCTTCAATCTACATTTATCTAGCAGCTACTTTTCTTCAGGCAAATTATATGTACAATTCAGAGTGTACTAATAGATATAGGTCAAGTTTACATCACAGCAAAAAGTTCTTTTCTTTTCCTGTTGATTTTCAACCTTTTGATCTAGGCAAGGTAATAAAACAACTATTTCCTTAACATGTATTGAGGGAAGTAGCAATCTCCATTTCTTATTGCAAAAAAACAAACAAACAAGCTAAGGAAAAAAAAAAATAAAAAAAAGACTAAAATTACCTACTCTTAAATAGCATGGTGAAACTGAACAAAAACACTCAGCCTTGGGTTTTGAAGCCAGGAATCTCTCCTGCTTCTGAAACAGGTTCTTTCTCCAAGCTATTTTCTAGTATCTACAGTTGGCACAGAACCAGTATGAAATAGAACTTGCATGTTTCATTTCATGTAACATTTCATGAAAACACAACATAACATTTACCTACAGCAACATAAACAGAACAAGCTAGAAATCAGCAAATTCTCATTTATTTTAGTATGAATTAAAAGCATATCTCTATTATCCACACATATGTGTGTGTGCATGTCTCATACATAGAACAGAGAAAGATTTCCACCACAAACACCTGTACTGGAGACATGTGTGAAGAAAGAAGCTTCTTCAAACATAAATAAGTACTATTTTCCCAGAACTGTATCTGCACAAAGACAGGAAGCTCTTCTAAAAGCTCTTCTCAAGTATCTATTACAAAAAGCCAAGAAAAAGTAACCAAAACATTGTTCCAGAAGCACAGACAAAGCATAAAAACATGGAAAGAGTCAATGAAAACACAGATCTCCCAATTAAATTTTCCTTTCATTTGCCTTAGTCAACTCATGAGATCCAGCATCAACAGATGTCTAAATAAAAGACTAGATTTTACTTACATGAAATATATTTCCTAAACAAGCAGTGTAATTTTATTAATTTGAACAACCTTTAATGCAAATGTCAAATGTATTTTATTTCTATATCTTTATATAGAGGTGTTGAAACAATTGTTTCCTATGGCTTTAATGTTACAGCTATATGTATTTTCCTACTTAATCCTGAAAAAAGCTCTTCCCAAAATGACATTTGTCCATGTGAAAAATCTGAGCTTTCTGAAGCACTATTCACATGGATGCATTTAGATAATATGCCTATTCAGGCATATCAACCTCTCTATGACACTTACATTGCAATGACCCCACCAAAAACAAAAAAAATATTTAATTTTCTCTTAACCACCTAAAAAGGTACATACCAAGCACAAGTTCAGATTTATACCCCTTATTTTATATGCAAAGCCTTGAGGACTAAACTCAGTGCATCAAAGCACAATGAGAGATGCTCATCACTGGAAACATTTTGTATTTTTCTATCTTATTCTTAATTAAAAAGAAGACACACTTCATGTTGGAAATAGGTATTTTTTTAAGCTTGAATCATTTAGCCTGTTAAACCCAAGCCTGTAATATGGGTGTCACTTCTTAAAAACATACAGTAAATGCATTAAATTATTGATAGTCATTAAACAGGAAAAAAAAATTTAAACAGCTCTCAGCTTTTATCAATCATTAATGCAGTTTCCACTTGCACATCTCACTGGGTTGCTATCGTATAGCACAGAGCAAAGAGTACAAATCCTGAAGGCATGAATTCATTTTCTCTTGATGCAGAGTAAAAATATTCTTGGCAGCACGAGAGAGGCTAAAACATGAAGCAGAATGGTTGAAAGGAGGCCTCTGTATTTTGCAGTAAACAGGTAGCAATAGGAGAGAGCAGCAATTTGAGGCACCAAAGCCCATCCCTTCCCCTATAAGGGCCAGTGACAATGTCATCAATCACCTCCAACACCGGGCAGCAGTTACAGCCAGCTCGACAGTCTTTACAAATTTGGTCCCTATTTGAAATACATGTTAATTCAATGGCATATGGGGAAAACAAGGAGCATTGAGGTGAATAGTAAAGCATCCAGCAACTTGTGCAGGATGAAGATTTCACCCCAAGCTGCTCACCGGCTCGTGAGCCAGTAAAGCTGATCATGTACAGAAAACCCTAACTTGTCACACTGACAGCCTGAGCCCAGAAAAATGACAGACTGGGATAGTCTCTTGAAGCTATTGTGAACCTTCACTGGGGCAAGTTATAACTAGACCTAATGCTTTCAGCAGGTCCAGATGACTCACGTCAATAGAGGGAATCTGGAGACAGATGCCAGCTGGTGGCACCTTGCCTGGCTGCAACAGGCCAGGTACCAGCAAAGAGATTTTCATCAACACCCCATTTTTCGCCATCTTATGCATGGATTGAAAACCTGTCTTACAAGAGCTGCTCTCTTACCTTTCATCCCTGGCAATTTATTGAAATTCACTACTTTAAAATGCAACAAAGGGAGAGCACAATCCACAGTGACAAGTCAGGTATGATTGCAGCATGCAAGGACTGACCTGATGTACCTCTACAGCAGCAACTGTAGGTCAGCCATAACCATACAAATATCAATGCAAAATACACAAACCCCAGCTCTGGCTAGATATTCAGACAGTGAAACCTTAGCCCTGCAGCAGGTCTGCTACTGGAACCCAAATTAATTTGTTTTAAACTACCTTGTGTCTGTTTAAATGAGCTGTAATAATAGCTCTGAAGCAAAGTGCAGACACATCCAAAAGCTAAACACAATGCTGAGGACTGCTCAAGAAATGTGTGCCCATACCCAGAGCCCACTTAGAAACTACTAGCAGGAAAAACTTGTCACAATCCAAATGTTCCACTCCCAACAATGGCTTCAATCCCTTCAAAAAACCATTTCTGTCCACACAGAAAAAAAATGGATGTTAGAGATTAGGAAAAAGTACAAAAAGAATCATTGTCTGTAACCAAAACCTAAGTCTATGGAGGTTAGTATTTTTTCCTGAAAACGATTCAAGAATGCACTGAGTCGAGCAACTAGATAATGCCAAATGTTGATACAAAAGCAGCCAGGAAAAGCTGCAGTCACTGGAAAACATTTTCTAGCCTGGCTGTTTACAGGCAACTATGTTATAAAATACAAAAATATTTATTTCCAACCATCATTAGTGACAATCTACATAAATGTTAAAGAAAAATAGTCAATTAAAACATACATGTTATTACACTGAGTCCCAGGGAAGGTAGTACAGTATTTAAAGTGGTACTATTACACCACTGAATTGATTTCATCATATATCAACAAACTAAGTAATTCACAATGAATTTCAATATAATATTAATCCTTATCTATATACAGAACTGTAAGAGTAATAGCCCATTAGTATTATTAATGCAGCACACAACCACTAGCAGCTCTCACACTGGTCCAGGAGCCAGTATCAAGCTCAGAGAGATGCCCACTTATCCTTCAGGCCACAAGCAGTGTACCACCATGCTACCTGCCAAGATGAGGAAAATGGAAATCATTGACAGGAGATGCTTGGGCAGCTCCCCAGCTGCCTGCATGAAGCTGCTGCTGCAGCTGAAGGAAGCACAGGATGAGTATCCAGCTTTGCCAGGCCTCTGAGGTGAGATAAGGAAAAGGGTCTGGTCTAGGTGGGTGTTTGTGTGCATGCAGAAGTATTCACTGCTTGAAATGCATCCTTCTTGAAATATCTTTCTTTTTTTCTTTCTTGTTTTTTTTAAGACCACTCAAGTTCCTGTCTCCTCCCTACACCCCACTGAGAATGCTCATTGCAAGCAGCTACAAGTGCTGTTAAGTTTTGTCTGGCCAGTAAAGCACATTAGCCTTCCAATGGAGTATCTGGAATTTTTATTTTGAAGCCACAAGCTGAATCTCTAGCTAAGAGATGTGGTTCCCTACATTTCCTCTTCCTAACCAGTGCAAGGCTTGTATATGACAACATAAGCAAAGGCTACAAAATAAACTCAAATCCCCAAATAGAAGTCTCATGACAGCTGCAGCTAAGTCTAATGAAAAGCAGCTCTGAACTAATAGTTACAGCCTTTCAAAATCTCCTCACTATTTGTAAGGAATACATTATCAGAGAAGAGAGATGCACCTTTAGTACAGAATTGCATGTTTAACTGAACCATCACAAATCCACACTCAAGGCTTAACTATTTGACTTCCAATAGTTACAGATACAGGGCCTTTCTGTACTGGATAGTTGATACAGCAGTCTGTGCATACTCACCACCTGCCCCTCTTTGTTTCAATAAACTGATTCCATTATAAAAGTCATTTAAAATAACAAAGCCAAACAACTGTCAAACTACCACTAATATGAGCCTCCAAACAGGTTTCCATTTCATAAATCATTTTGGTGATCTAGTTTCACACCACCCCAGGGAAAGTTACACGCGTAACAGAGAAAATTCACTTTCAATATGCAGAGATCATTTGGCAACCATATCACTGCTAGTAAAGACCTGTGCAGTGGCACCATGATTTCAACTCGCTGCATATGCAGGACAGGAGAGCTCTTTAAACCAAATGCATTAGCTCTAGGCTTGCAAAACCATCAAAAGACAACCAGTTCTGCTTCAGCTGCTTGGTCGTCTACTCCTCCTGGAACCAGCACACAGCAGGCATGAGCATTAAGGTAACAGAGCATTAGTGGTGGGTACTAACTTGTCACCTTGCCAGGAAAGTGATTTCAATAATTTCCAAAAGATTTGCTAATGACCCCTAGGTTTCAGTTAATGAACCCAAAAGTTCAGAGACCTCAAATATGGAAGACATTCCTCTGTTAGTTGAAAAGTTTTCATGTCTCCTGTTCAAAGACAGTGCTAGGAACATCATTATTATTATTATTATGCACACTACACATTTTTTCAGGTACTTATTACATTAATACTTCCTATTATTTTGTAACAATAACCTACTTTTAAACTACCTCTAATATTTTCTTTGCATCTTAATAAAATGAATTCTCTTACTCTGTTCACAAGTTCTGATGTTTCCTTCCTTTATCACAGACTTCTGCTACCAGTGATCAGTGGATAAGACTGAGTATTAGTCTCCCAGAGGAGGAAAAAAAAAATTAAATCAGTGACCCATGATCTGGGTGTGTCTACTTCTAGCACATTTCTTTGTCCTGAAGCTCATATAGTCACAAATAGCCCTTAGTCAATACTTTTCTTCTGAAAATTCATCCAAGAGTTAATTTCTCATTACAAGAAATTTGGCCTCAGGAATTTAATCAGCAACCAAATCAGAGGAGCAAAACAACTGTCTCCAAAGGACTCTTTACAAGGATAATCTCCTGAATGAAACTCTTATTACTGACAATTCTGATGCTCCTAAAACAAAAGTATAGCTGGAGTATATGGATGCCTGATACAGTATGATACAATTCATGACTTAATACTATATATTTCTCCTGCTCCAAGATCAGAGCTTTTCCATAGCCCATATTTCCCATGTGAATTATTTCCTTCTCTCATCAAATAATCTGAAATACTTTCAAATTGAATAAAAGTAAGTTGAGCAAGAAGTATTTACTAACTGGTTATCTGAAACTATCAATTGAAGCAAGTATTTTCATAATAATCATAGTTACAGTTAACGTGAAATGCAGAACCAGAATTCCTATGAAAAGGCTCCAGCTGAACTTGTGAATAATAACAAAAATGCAGTAGTCAAGAGAGGACATTCAGGATTGAGGAAAGAGGTAACTGACAGAGCAGCCAGATGCCAAAATGACCAACAGGTAAACAAATGTCTTTCAGCCAGAGGCCCCAAGTCTGCAAACAGCACCATGGCAGGAATCACTTGACTTTCCTAGGCTTTGTACAAGCCAGTTAGCAAAAACAAGGTGCACATGGCTGATCCTGCATCTCCCCTTTGGCTGATCCTTACTTTCACATGTCAGCAGCAATATCTTAGAAATATCACCTGTAGTTTATATTCTATAAGAATTTCAAGTAACACAGACCAGAATCACTGCATTTCCCTGAAACGTGCACACAAAATCTCTGGCTATTTTCAGTGGCACCACCTGCTCCCTGCTTCCCCAGCCAGTGTCCCTGTGCACTTGCTATGCAGCATCTCACACTACCACAAACATCTTGAGCAGCTGGGACAGGAACAGTTGATGGGTTTGTCACCAACATCTTGGAGACCAGTTTAGAGCACAAAATGTAAAAGCTTCATTAGCTACAGGTCCTCTGTTTATGCTGTGTGTCAAGAGCTGAGTCAGTAGAGAATGTTTAGACAGGAAGAGATGGGGAAATTTTTCAACACTACCTATGTGGTTTAGAAGGCTCAATCTCATTGTGGATTGCTTAGATGTATTGAAAAACTACATCTGGCTTTTCCTTGTTATTCTCTTTTACTCTAAAATTTATGCACAAATATCACTTGTCAATAGGGCATTAAGAAGTGAAGAAAAGCTGTAATTTTTACCAGTCAGACTGTGAGAGAATTTCCCATCACACTGTAGCCTGCATGCAAAGCTTCTCAGCAACTTGTTCCACGACAATGGATTTGCAAAGCAAGAACTGAGGGGATTATTTGATTCAGCATCTAGTCAAGTGGCCAATTCCTTCAGCAATCAATACTAATCAGCAAGCTAAAGCCTTGTAAGAAAAATCAGACAGAATCTGAATCCTTCCTGCTGCAGCAAGCAGGGCTCTGCGGCCTTATGGTCCAACACAGGCACCTCCTCAGCCACTGCAATTCTGAAAAAAGAGTTTTACCTGGGGTTCAAAATATACCCCATGCTTCTTCCCAAATGTCAAAACACAAAAGCTCACCTTTTCAATGAAATTCTGAAAATAAAAATACATACATACAACTTGGGTCTAATATCATCTGTTTATTACTTTGCACTTCAGCTGTGAAGGAAAGACTTTAAAATGAGCACAGAGGACCTGGGGAAAAGAGCAATACATTTTTGAGCAAAACACATGCCACCTTCACACACACAATTTCTACATTAATAACATCAGGAATTCTGCTTTTTCCTATTATTCATATATTTCAGGAGGAGTTTTTAAGAGATACGAATGACATAGCTATGACAATATGCATGGGGAAAGCTGAGTGTCAAAACTTTAATAAGAACTTAAAAAAATCCCAGCACCTTTCAGTCCTTAGGAAAACAAAACAAACAAACAAAAACCACCCAAACAAAAATCCCTCACAAAAGGGATTTAGGCTAGGTTTTCAAATGCCCCTTCTGTCTAGTTAAAGCCCATGTTTCATGCACTTCTATTTCCTTTGATAACATACTAAAACACAAGCCTTCAGATCATCAAGCAAACCTCTGGCAGCTGTTAGGGCCCCATATTTAAGTTGTGTTTTAACAAACCTGTGAGCCCTTACTCATCTGTCTTTAAAAAGCAGAAAGTACACAAGTCTGTTTTCCCCTCCATCATATGGTCACTTCAAATCCCACTGCAATTACTCAGTAATCCTTGGCAGGGCTGTATGAAAATGACCGAAGCTACATTCAAAGAGAATGAATTGGCAGGCAAGCCGTGGGGACTAGGTGGAGGGGGAGCTGGGAACACATTGTTTCCAGGAGTGCCACACACTTGGACGACAGGGCAGAAACCAGACAATGCAAGGATCTGGGAGAACAGAATGGCTTGTCTGTGTTTATCAGGGACAGCTTGCTTGGACAACAGGAAGCATAATGACTTCAAGCTGTAAGAGTAGCCAGAATCAAAAGGAAAAGTACTGGGGTTTGGGATTCCTAGAAAACAGCTGAAGAAAAGGAGTGACTTGTAGCTGTGGACTGTTCTGTAGCAATAAGTCTGGCAATGAGGAACAGCTGGGCAAATCTGAAACAAAAATACCAGCTTTCCCAGAAATTCACCTTCAGACTCAGCAGAGTTTGACACACCAGCAAAACCTGGATTTTTGCATTTCAAGTAAAGCTTTAAGAACAATTCAGACATGTGTTTAAGTTACTCTGAAAAACATATGACCAGATGCTGTGTGCTGAGCCTCTGCTAATCTGCCAGCACCCAATGCTCAGTTCTGTGCCCTACTCTTCATTCACCAAAACTACACAAATTGCTCCCTGCAGACAAATCATTTTTTCCACGGCCCTTTTAAGACTGCAAACAAGTAAATACAAATGTGTATACATTACAGATACATTCACATTTCTAGAAGTTTAACATATAGCTATATTTTGTACCTATTTACATGCACTTGCTATATAAATTCACACTTCTTTATGCAGAATAAAAGCTCAACATTTTAGAAATGACCAAGTTAATTTTTGCACTAGGCAATGGTGATTAAAACCTGAATATTTCATAGTAGTGAATCACACTGCCAAGTCTCTAGAGACCAGAGCAATTTGAATTGGCATAAATGAATGTTTCCCAGTCTTCTGCTGATTCTGTAATGAGTTATCTTCCAGCCCTGCCAATCATTTCTCGGAAGGCAGCCCCACTCTCCAGCTCTTTAGCTTTATTCACCACTCACAGGTGCTGGGAAGGCTGTGTTTGCTTCCTCAAGTGCAACTGCTGCTGTCTCACAGCAGCAGCTTGTCTACACTTTGGCCCTTTTGTCAAAGCCATCCATGCACATCCTCAGCATTTTCATGACCCTTGTCTACACAGAGCCCATTCTCCCATCAGCTTTTATCTTCCCAAACCACCAAATAAAATAACTTCTAGATCAGCAGTGATGGAAAAAGAATGCAAACAAAGCAGTTGCAGTCCCTGTACCCACATTTAAACTGGCTGCCCTCTAGACACAGACCACGAGCCTTTTCATGCCAGCAGCTCTGCCAAAGAAGTCTCTGGAAGCCTTCTGATCTCAAATGGCAACAGATTCCCCTGATGATACAGGTTTAACCTCATGAGAAGACAGGAAAGGAGCTGCTACACACAGGTAAGAGCTGATGAGCAACAGGTAATGGCTGGAGCTGTGCCACATTTGGGTTACACCAGCTTTTCCTTTTCTTTTGAAGGTACAAATGGGTTCACACATTCAAGTTTCTTTTTGAGTTTACTGTGCAATTACCTGAACTACAACCAAAACTCTGCCAAAAAAACAGAGTTGCAGGGAATTGTACGGACTTGCCTGAATGGCACAAGAACATTCTGGCAAACGTGGATATAGTTTTGCTTGGGGGGTTTTAAACAAGTACACTTGCAGATAACTAAAATGCATAGGAGGTTAAACTGGAGACTACTGAACTCAGGCAGCTTTTTCCTCCAGAAACTGACATGACATTGCCGATCTGCTCTATGGTGATACACTAATTCTACAGTTAATA
Source organism: Oenanthe melanoleuca (assembly GCF_029582105.1). Lineage (NCBI taxonomy): Eukaryota > Metazoa > Chordata > Aves > Passeriformes > Muscicapidae > Oenanthe > Oenanthe melanoleuca. The sequence continues at coordinate 11,876,747 of NC_079340.1, forward strand.
AAGCCAAAAGTTTTGTTTCTATGTTAACACACACCAGACAAATTTTGCTGACACCTAGGCTTTAACTTTTTTTTTAATCTCCCACAGGTCCTCAGCCTCCAGTTCTAGCAGAACACATTACTTGTACCTTAAAATGACCTTGTTTAGGAGAGTATTCAAATTGCTGACACAACACGCTGCTTCAAGCTGGCATCCTCCCTCCTACTGCCATCAGTGCATTTTTATTACCACACAGCTGTTATTTTTTTGTGTTTTAGCTTTGTATTTGGCCATTTCTTAAGGCCTTCAGGCACAAAATCCAAGGTTCAAAGACTACAGGGCAAAGAACCCAAACAGTGGTGAAAAGCACAGAAATGTATTGATTTACTAAGATGTAACAGGTGTCATCACATTGTGAATATAGTGTATTCCCCAGTATGTATGAACCTGAGTGTATGCATATTCCAGTATGCTGGCTCCAATGGTTAAAATAAAAAGAATGAAAAATAAGAGGTCTTTTCACACATTTTAACAACACCAATGCCAGACTGTAAAATCACTATATTGAGTAAATGGGTTATCATCAAGTTAAGTTTTTGTTCTGGAATGGAGAAACAAGAAAAAGGGGAAGTTGCAATGGAAATTTCTAGAAGTAATAACCTAGTAATAGAAAGTCAACAATATTTTAATTTGTGCCAGCTCCCATCCCCCCAAATGCTAACAGCTGTTTATTAATCCATCAGTTTTGAGGCCCCATCCACTACCTCTCCTCCCTGCAACTCCAGCTGTGTGGAGAGGAAGCGCAGGAGCCCTCTGAAGGATCTTTTCAATCCCCTAGGAGCAGTGGTCTTGCTCCACCCTTTCTATTACTAGTATTATTTTGAAGTCAGACACAAGATGGTACTTGATCAAATTTTCAGAAGTTAAAACTTCAGCAACACCCTGGGAGAAAGCCCAAAACGCCTAAATAAATCACAACCACACAGAACTAGTGTCCAACAGAGCTGTGTTGTCCATTTCCTGACAGCGTCTATCTAGCCAAGAAATTACAACCAATTAAGTCCTTTGCAAAGAAAGTTTTCTGTTTACTGTAATGCTGAAGGGAAAAAAAAAAAAAAAAAAAAAGCTAGGAGGCATTACTCCAAATGTATTAAAATAATTAATCCATCCACAAACACCACTGAAAATTGCCTTGGGTTTTTCCAAAGGACTTTAGTTTTGTTATTGTATGTAATTATAGTAATCAGGAGTTCCTAACCAGGTTCTGCAAACATTAGGTCAGTTAGACAAAAGGAAACAGATTCTTTCTTGCAACTCGTAGGTCCTTCACTTCCACTAAAAGAAAACATTAAAAAATTGACATGCAGATGAGTTGTTTACTATTTTTAATCTAAGATCCTCACATATGACAAGAAAAACCAAGCTTATAACATTGTCAGCACCTTACTGCAAGAATGGTAAAAAAAAAAAAAAAGCTCAGCTTCTCCATAGCCACACATCAAAAAAAAATAAGCAAAGTCAAAAGGTAACTGGACTAGCAACCTGAAACACTGATTTCAGAATCTGTAATTTTGAAAATGTAAACCTAATAATAAATAAATACTTGGAACCTTTATCATGCTTCCCTAATTTTAATATATTCTCACTGTTAGTCTAAAGCATTTTGCATTCAAATGATAAAACCTTTGGTCCTGAGAAATGTTTTTATTACAAACAGTTTAGTACCTAGTGATGCAAACGAGCTTTCTTTTCCACATAAGGAAACTCTGGTGACATAGTTGAGTACACAGACTCTTAAACGTTAATCTAATGGTCAAATCCAAAAACACTTTCTAGAAAAGGTGCATACTCATTTTATAAACGCCTTGATTGGCCAGTATTCCACAACCTATCAAGGAACTACGTTTTTCTTGAAGAGATTTCAGCCTTTTGAAGGAGAGGCACGGCAGAGAAGCAGAGACTAAATCATGACAACCTGCAAGCTGCCCCAGCAGTGGGTGGCAGAGGAAGCACACGCTTACAGCCTGCCTCACACTGCTGGTGTGTGCTGCTAATGGCACAACACCGTGCCAGAATGCCCTGCTACGTTCTGCATGCTCCCACACAGAACACAACCATCTCTTGGATAGAAATAATGCATTCTCATGCACATAACCCATGACTCAGGTCACTTCTACTGCTTTGGAGATTTTCCTGAAAGCAGATCCTCCAAATCCTGTAACTGAGTCGGAGCTAAGGAGGGCAGAACACAGTAGCAGCAGATCTTGCAGGACAAAGATGGGTGCTTCAGAATAAACTTCCTTGTTTGTCTCTGTGTGATCCTTCTCTCTGTTTAATATGGGCAATATTTGCAAAATACTTTTAAGTTCTCATAGAAACTTCTATGAATTTCATGGCACAGCACTTAAACACCAGTGAGCAGGTTGTGATTCCCAAAACAAAGCTAGCTTATTCAAACAGAATGACTATGTATGATTTCAGATGACTCTGGATAAAGAATCTAGGAAAGCGTTTTGCTACAATGGTATACCCTAAAATTAAGGGACAGCTGAAGAATTAAGCATTCATTTCATTCTGAAATGCTTTGATGAGTGGAACAACAGCTAAATAATTATACATATGAAATAAAAAACAAAAAAAAAACCCCAACTCAAACAAATAACACCCCCATCCCATACTGTCCATCTTTTTCACTACAAGTACCATTTGTAAGTAGACCACCAGATTTCAATTCTTGACTTTTTGCCAGAGAGCTTTTGCAGCATGTTTCTCTCAAAGAAACTTATCTCTGAAGGTTAAAACGAGCTTGACAATAATAGTCAGATGGCATTTCTCTGCACAACAAACTCAGTTACAAACCATCAATATTTATTTGACATAAATCTCAAGCCCTCTTCCAAGTTACAAGTTATATAAATTAATCTTACTCAAGATATTCATCAACATATTTTCTAACTTTAATAGCTATACAACATACACCAAGTACCCCTTGTCATAGTCAGCAGCTGTTTGCACTTAACTTTCTTACATTTGGCTAAGCTAACAAAATTAATATTCTAGCTTCCTTTCTTTTCTCTTAAGCTTCAAGGTAAAATTGTGTCAAGTTAAAAATATGAGTCATGAGTTATTACTAACATGTAGAACTTGCACAGATCAGAGGAAAACAAAGCACTTGCAGTGTAAACTGCACTAGGTGTTTTAAAAATGCAACAATTCAGAAAGAACTTCAATTACAATGTCAACCTTTGGATCTTCCAAAAATACAGCTGGGTAAATACTTGAGAAAAACTATAGCAAGTGATACCTTTAGAAAGAAAGAACATATTTTTATAGGGCTTCTGAAAACTTCAATACTAAATTGCACAGTGCTCTGGTATTTTCACCAGCAGTTATGTCACTACATGAAGAATGTAGAGCTACAGACCAAGTTCACTGGTTTAAGACAGCATGATATATTTACAAATTCCTGTTCTACTCCTAAAATTCTTATGGCACCAAAGATACTCCTATACCCACTTCCCGTTAGGAGGCACAGAGGCTGCTACAAAAGCAAGCCAGCAGAACACCTGAGGTTTTTCAGAGTTTAATTCAGCAGCAGATGATATTTAAGCATATGGTCAATGTAAGCACTTTTCTGAGTAAGGACAAACTTAACATGTACTTGACTGAACTTGAGCTCAAACAGACTTAAAATTTAACTCAAAACTGGCTGAATTAACAGTCACACAAAACAGACCTGAATATACTCCAGCTCTTTCTACATACCTAGTACAAAACACTCTACCCTCTCTTTTCAGAGGTTAACATCAACATTCACCAATTGCCCCTACTGATTTAACACACAAATACTTTAGAAGGGAAGAATACACTCCCCTCAAAAATGTGAAACTGAGGATTTACCTCAAAGCAAATGGTTCTAAGACAATACTCACTTTACTCTTCCCACTCAACACAAAGAAGCAATCTGTGACAAGTTTCTTCCACAAGAAACAAATCTAATCAACCAAATAAATTATTCTAGGCAGTTTTAGGATAAGCTTTACTAATTTCATATCACAGTAAATCTTATTAAAGGTATAACTAATAAACTTTTGCCCAATTCTGAAGCCTGTAACTGAAATACTCTGAATGCACATCTCAAGACATCTAAAAATACAGTATGTACACACTTTTTTTTTAATATAACATACAGTGGCACACAGTGGCTTGAAAACAACAGCATTATTGTGCAGTGTCAGTAAGCTCAATGAAACAATTTAGACAAGTAAGTGTTATCTTCTGCTCATCAACAATGATAATTTAACGGTATTTTTCATTCCAACATTCCAACACATAGAAAAAACTAAAACCAAGTTTCAAGACCAATAATTAAATAATGTATTTTCAAAGAGAAACAGACAAAGGCAACTTCATCTTATTCCAGCCATTTTCCTTCTTGGAGAAATGTGAACTCTTAAAAGCTTCATCTCTTTGCTTGTTACTACTTTGTCTTTCCATCTCAAAAAAGATATGAAAATCAGTTGTAATTCAAGGCTAATTCAGTCTCTAATTAGTTTGGAATCTTAAAGGCTCTGATCCTGTGTGTTAAAACTAATTTTTATCATGTCTGATACTTCACGGATGTGTCATGTTCTTGCTAATCTGGATCAGCACTTTTGGCAAAATTTTATTATGAGTAGAGTACTATGGAGAAATTTCAAATATCAGATCTTGTAACAATGCGCCAGAAAGCAAACGTGAAAATTAAAGCAGCTCAGTTGATTCAAGGGATAGAAGTTTTCTTTCCAAAAGAGAATTAGGGACGACAATCCACTTCCAAAATTCTATGTCAGGTTGCCTTTTGACCTTAAGAAAGGGAGAGAAATATAGATCAATTTGAAACTGTTCACCAACCACTTTTCTTAGATGCTGCACTTGACAACTACAAGTAAAATAGAACAGAGATCCTCTTTATTCTTATACCTGGCTTCAAATCAATTGCAGTCTACAGAATAGCACAGACAGATTAAAAGAGGATGAAATATATGTTCTACTGGAGCAAGTCTGGTTTTCCTGACATGATGGGTCTATTTGTTGGGGCTGCCTCACTGATAGTGAATGCACTGAACCCAAGGAAATATGAAATTTCATACTCCCATTATATACTCTCATCTTCCATCAACAGCACATTTTAAGATGTAAAGATTGGTACCATCTCAGTGCAGCAGTGGGTGAGTGCAGTCAAAAACCACTTTGCCTCTCAAGAGAAGTTTCTTTTCAAGATGTGACTGTGTAAGCCAGCTGATCAGGCACATGTTAATCAGTCCAAAAACAACACAAGGCTTGGCACCACCATTCAGTATTTCCAGAAAGGAAGCCAGATGTACATTAATATGGATAGAAGAAACCAGACAAATGAACACAGGCCAAGGCAGTAGAGATATATGTTCTACATCACCCTTCATTAGACTTACCTCAAAGGGATGAAGGTCAATTCAAAGAATCACAGAATCAGTTAGGTTGGAAAAGACCTCTGAGATCTTCAAGTCCAACCTATGACTGAGCACCACCTTGTCAACCAGACTGTGGCCCAGAGTGCCACACCCAGTCTTTTCTTGAACACCACCAGGAATGGTGACTCCACCACTTCCCTGGGCAGCCCATTCTAATGTCTAATCAACCTTTCTGTGAAGAAATTTTTCTTGTGTACCACCTAAACCTCCCCTGGTGCAGCTTAAAACTGTCTCCTCTTGTCCTGCCACTGGTTGCCTGGGAGAAGAGATCAATTCCCAGCTGGCTGCAACCTCCTTTCAGGTCAGTGTGGAGACTGATAAGGGTTTCCCCTGAATCTCCTGTCTCCAGGCTAAACACCCCCAGCTCCCTCAGCTGCTCCTCACAGTGCTTGTGTTAGTCCAGGCCCCTCACCAGCCTTGCTGCCCTCCTCTGGACACATCCCAGCAGCTCAACATCCTTCCTAAACCGAGGGGCCCGAACTGGACACAGCACTCGAGGTGTGGCCTCACTTGCCGAGCACAGCGGGATGATCCCTGCCTGGTCCTGCTGGCCACACTACTGCCAGGATGCCACTGGCCAGTGGTCAAGCGGGCACACTGCTGGCTCACTGCCATTCAGCCTGCCATTAATCAGCACCCCAGGTCCCCTTTCTTCTGGGCCACTGTGCAGCTGCTCTGCCCCAGCCTGCAGCGCTGCAGGGGTTGTGGCCGAAGTGCAGGACCCAGCACTTGGTCTTGTTACACCTCGTATCAATGTATTCAGCCCATCTTTCCAGCCTGTTCGGGCGCCTTCCAGCAGATGGACACTCCCCCACCAGCTTGGTGTCATCTGCAAATTTTCCTCCATATCACACACTGAGAAACTGAAACCTATAACCATTACAACAGGGGGTTGAAACCTGAGCTCCTGTTCACTGCTCTGGCATGCCCTGAACCCCATGAAAACATTCACTTCAAGTATTGTTCAGGCCAGAAGTCTGACTGACAGATTTTAACTCCACTGAAATTTTCATGCCATGCTGAGATATAACTTCACATACTCTGGCTCCACATCCCTGCAGCAGACTGCATTTCTGCATATCTTCTAACAAAATCACTAACTTTAAAAGAATGGTTCCACAAACTCCTACAAAAGGAAAGCAAGTGGACAGGCACAAGCACTCGGACTAAGCTGAATTTGCTATTATGAACTGGATTCCATGCTTTCTTTCACATAACACTCAGCCAACTGTACGGTTTTATAAGGTGCCAGAGGAATGTATTTCCTGTTATCTGAAACACATCACTTCTAGAGCACATGAACGACAGTTTGTGTCGAGTGTCTACAATAAACTAAGAGGGCTGTCAAATCTGATGGCATATTAGTTTGTCACTTGTAACAGGCGAAGCTGTGTGAGCAGATTAGACAATGCTACATAATTTAATAATTTTATCATGTATTCTACTTGACATTACCAGCTATTCCTCATGATTCCATCTGCCTATGAGACTACAAGCCAGATGCAGAGCCTTTTTACTAAAATGAATACTGTCTATCCATACACAAACAACACTGTCTAACCCATAAAAAGCAAGCTTGGCTTTCAACACAAAAAAAACCAAAACCCTTCCATTTTAATTCCTGACACCCACACACAAAAAAAAAAATAAATTATACCATACCAAAAAGCCTCTGACAGCATCATTTTAAGAAAATCAAGTACCTAATATATAGAACAATATATAGTATACAGAATACAAATATCTAGAAATCCTATATACACAGACACATCCTACATGCGCGCAGCTATAATTAATTAAGGAAATAAATAGATAGTTATCAATGAGTAGAACAAGGGGAGGCACCTGCATGTGAGCCAGCAAGGTGTTTAAAAGAGTAGCAGCACAGTGGCCACATGCATGTATTTGCAAGCATTGCAGCTTGCTTTCTAAACACAGCTTCCAGTTCTAAGGCTTCAAGGAAAGTGGGAACAGATGAGATGAACAGATAAGTTTAGGGCCTCAGGAGTCATAGACACATTGAGTGAACTACTACTTAAAACAGGAATTTAAATCTTCCCTGAAAATACTGTTTCAGAATTCTTTACCCTGCACATTACCCATTTCAAAATACAGAAGAGAAAAAAATTAAAAATTGCTCTAATTCTTTTGTACTTGACACTTGTCTACAGGTATTCAACATGAAAAAATGTTTTCGTACAGATACAAAAAATCCCAAGGGGCAAAACGGACCAAAAAATTTGCTCAAATTTTTGTTAGTTGACCACAACTCACAGAATTGTAGCTAAAATGGCAGCAAATATAGGAGTGTGGCATTAGCCAAATCCAAACTACTGAAAAAGCACTGGGTTATGCTGAAAAAAAATCCTCTGGTATCTGCCCACAGAGAATAGGCCTATCAAATTTTTAAAGGGAATTTCTTTTAACTAAACTCCTGTAATATATTTTATGCAGAGTTACATTACTTATAATTTCCATGGGATTTCACACAGGAAAAGTACCAATTACATCCTCCCTGTAAGAATCTGTGGAGGCAGAACAAGGGACATTATGCTTTCAAGGTTTATCTATAAAGCATCTGCACACTGACTTCGTTCATGTCAAAAATCCAAACAAGAGAAGTCGTTTACCCCAAAGTTTGCTGAGATACAGGAATTAACAAAAACTCTGTTATGTCATGTCCTCCCCTGCAAGAGCAGCTCAAAGTGTACACCCTGGTCCCACACCAGGGTGCAAGCAGCCTCAACCCTCTCAGCCAACTTTGGCCCAGAGCCACTCAAAGCTATTGCTTCTGTGAGAGTCAGAAACATATCCTTACAATGGGCAAGGATTTGTTTTGTGTTTCTAGAAATCTCATTTTGTTTTAGAGTGTGAAGAGAGAAAAACTCACATCCCAACTGTGTGAACATATAAATCAGTGTAGCCCATAACGAAAACTTGGTCCTCACAATTTGTTAACTGCAAAGTGTTGCGATTCAAATGTCCTTATCAGTATTTACTCTTAGCAAACTAGTTGGTTTATTTTTCCTTTATGCTGCAGATATTTGTGTCACTTTCCAGCTGTTTATGTAATCATGATCTAATGCAGGGTTGATGGCAATTTGCATCATCCCCATTTGATTTTTTCAAGTAACTGTTCTAGGAAGTCTTTCAAATGAGTTATTCTGACGATATAGAGAAATCCTGATTTACGAAGCAGTATAAAACAAAAACATAACAGAAAAAAAAAAAAAAAAAAAAAAAAAAAAAAGAAGGACTGGAAAAGTCACTAATCCGGTTCCCCTGATACCTCCCTGGTACAGGTTGTTAATCAAGATACTGAACAACTGCCTTCCTATTGTATTCAGGCAAGTTCCTTGATGATTAGTTCTGCTTCCAGTTTCCATCTGAAGATATTATAATCACTAATAAATCACTAACTGTGTAAAAGGCGATCACTGCATTACATTTCTGATGTGATGCTACCATATACAGAACAATGTATTTAAAAGTGAACTTGCCTCTTCTTTTAACCTCTATCTCTATTACTAAACATTAAAAAGGTGCAGCTATCATTTCAGTCACCACCAGAAACTGCAAGGAAGACCACATATGTAGTGAACATAAGAGACAGAAGTGACAGAAATTGATAAAAACTTCATCACATGGCTGACACCCCATATATCAAAGCCCTAAATCTCATTCTCTGCTTGCCTCCAATTTCCATCAAAGCCTGCCAGCTGCACATTTATTGAGAAGTTTGTGATCTGACAGCTACTGTATTACCAACATTAATGATGCATCAGTCTCCAGAATTACTGGGGAAACAGTCCAATTGATTTTATTATTATACAGAGTTCCTCACATTTCATTTCAGGCAGCTTCCTACCACAAATTTTAGCAATAACTAAAAATGCTACACAGCTGATGCACAAAATGCTAGGGCGAAAGATGGTTGCCACAGCTTCATGCCACTCCATTCTCCCTCCAGGAGAGCTCCAAATCACTCAGACACCACTGTGTAACCTATGAGTTATTGGTCCATAGCTAAAAGGGCTTACATATTATATGGTGATAAACAGTGCAGCACTAATATTCACTGATTTGCCCAAGAAAGCTACAAACAGACACATGATGTCATCAGCTCCCAAAAAAAAGCAGTTTGCTTAAAATCTTCTAAATCCCTGCTCTTGACATTCAAAAAAAAATTCCCCAGGGCAGTGGCAGGCAGGGAGGCAGCCAGAGAAAACTTTAAAGATATTCCCATACAGACTGAAATTGTTTCCACAGGTACCATGAAGAGAACATTTTTCTTTTGCAACAAATAGCCCACTTTAGTCAGTCCTTTTCACCCTAGAAAGATTCCTTCACTTAAACATATAACAATCACAGATACTAAAAAGTTGCAATGCAAGATATCAAGCTTATAGGGGCTTTTTGAATCATGATCAAATATTTTAAATGCATACATAACTTAAATTCCCAGTATCAGTTAGGAAAATATCTCTGAAATATCCAGCACTTGTTTCCAGCAGTCCCCAAAGTTACTATGCCTTTTTGTTTTTTTTACAAGCCTGGCTACAACACATAGCAGAGAATGTTTCCTGACACTTTTTAAAGTCTGAAAGAGAACACATAAATGCTGTCATAGTTTCAAGATTCCCTATCTCTGGGGAAAGAGGTGGGGGGGGGTTAGCAAGAGAGAAATACAGTTTTCCTGCTCTGTTTTTAATATCTTACGTTCAACTTTTCCAAAGGTCATGAGCAAAATATTTTTAAGCACTTGTATTAACAGTGGTTTACTCACTTCCTTGGATAGACAGAGTCTGCAGCATAGTGACAAGAGAAATACATCAGATGGAACAAGAACTGCTGCCGAAGTAGAATGAGATCCTTTCACATTTACCTTTTTTAACTTGACAACAGCAATTCAGTGATGGTGAGTTTTTCAAGAAATGAATTTGAGTTATTAGAGGAGATAGACCTTCAAAGGGATCAATACGAGTGCTTTAAAAAACCTGCTACAAAAGAACTGTATCTGCTTCTACAGAAACTCCCCCCTAACTCCATAGCATGATCTCAAATTAGAAGCACTACAGAAAAAAAAGCTAATCACTAGCAAATGTACAGAGAGTAGCAAGCTACTTCCAGATGTTTAACACAAGCCAGACCTTACACAAATAAGTGGTACGAAACGCTTGTTCAGTTTTTCTTTCTTGTTTTCTTGCAGTCCACTCTTTAAGGGACATTCAACATATTCACCTGTGAGAAACAGGCACAAAGTCAGCCTGCATCCTTCTCCCAGGCTCTGCTCCCAAACAAAGAGCAAACATACCCAGCATGAGCATTACCTATATTAATTATGGGATCACCTGAAATGGATCCCAGTCTTAACTCTGCTCAGATTCACAAATTTAGACGTAGGGCCGTGCTCCACACTGCCCACCTGACACCTGCAGAGGAGAGTTCAGCTGTGACTAATGCCTTACTGATCACACCCTGCAAGCCAAGGGCAAATGAAATGGGTCCTCTTTCACTGCAGCAGCTCCCAGACAGAAGCTGAAATGTCGGAGGAAGGGGCAGAGTAGACCAGCCCTTCTGAGCAGGAAACTGAACAGACAGGTCCAAAGCAGGAGATTTAGTGTGCGCTGGGTTTTTTGTTTTCAGCTTCTGTTTTTACAAGTGCTAACTAATTATCCACTTACATATGTGTAAACTTTCACCCATACTTATATCTGGCATCAAGTGCAGCAGATACTTTCTTAGCACTACCTTTTGAGATATCCAAAATAAGAAGCAAACCACTCAGAAAGCAGAACTTTCCAAGTAACTTCCTGACTGCAATGAGGACAGGTTTAAATATCCACAGACAGTTTAGAGGACAGTCAAAAGTAATCTTTTTACTTTACTGGAACGGCTTACTTTTAAACACACACATTAAGAAAACCCCAAAACATTGCAATTATTTTGTAATACACGTAACAAACTGAATGCAGGAAAGTAACAGGGAATTCATTAACTTGGAACAAACTGTTCTTATAATTAGTTACCAGAAAACATTCAGCAGGTCTATTCTTGAATTACTAAGTACAACTCTAGGCACTAAGGTTGAGTACCTTGGAGGGGGGAAGGGAACAAAAACTCTGAAGTATTTAAACTAGCAACAGTTACTCCATGATTTCTGAGATCAAGAACCAAACTTACACTGTTTGTTTGTGCATATGGCCACTCCTGTTGTTAGAAAGCTGTTTTTCACCATGCAAAGTGACAGCTTCTGTAGGTTGAACACCAGCATGAGTAAGCTGATAAAAATCACGTTTAACTGGGACTTTTATCTCTCTTATACAGCTGGTGTAGATGCAGGCAGTCATACTGCTATTAATGTTTCAGATTATTAAAAAGACTGCTTAAGTGGAAAGTGCTTAATATTCATGAAGTCTCTTTAGTATCTGATTAGGTTCTTCCCTTTCCTCTGCCTTGTGCTTCATTTATTACATTTTTCACCTGGGCCAAAATATGCAACTACAAAACCACCATTCTTTTGCTTTTAGAAGACACTGAATGTTGCTAAATATAAAGGTGTTTATTTCCTTTTGGAAGCTGGAAAGGAACATTTACTCAGCAGAAAAACATACCCAGCTTTTAACTTAAACCAACAAATGCTTTTAGCGTACACTGACTTATGGTAAAAGCAAGTCACACTAACGTAACCTGTTCTGATAAGCCATTATTACATATTATTATATTAATAATTAGGCTCCTGGGAATGGGCAGGAAGTACACAGTAATGGAAGATGGGCCCTGGGAGACTGCACTGACCAACAGCAGCCCTGAACCCCGCATCCTCAAAGCAAGGGTTCATGACTACCGTGCACAGATTACGTGATGCCAAATAAATTATACCTCGTGCCAAATAAATCCCCAGGGAAGAATGACGACAGGAAAAACCCATGCCTAACAATGAAGGCCATGATGTGACCCGCACGGCAAATTTTATTACCACAGTTCATGCAGCTTTCTGAGGTCTTAGGAAATGCATAAACGTCCTTAAAGTATTAACTTTATTTCCTAAAACAATCTTGTTCTATCGCAACCACTCCTTGAACTGTGGCTCCAGCAGGCTGCTGTATGAAAACAAACTCATTTGGGAGAGCCACAAAGCTGAGCTGCATCCCGTTGGAGGCCCCTCGGCCGCCCTTGCCGAGGCTTCACATTCGAGCGGAATGGTTTGGGTCGGAAGGGGCCTTTCCGCTGCTTCCCTTCCAGAGGGGAACGGGGGCTGGGGCAGTCCGGGGGCTGAGGCAGTCCGGGGGCTGAGGCGGTCCGGGGGCTGGGGCGGCCCGGGGGCTGGGGCAGTCCGGGGGCTGAGGCGGTCCGGGGGCTGAGGCGGTCCGGGGGCTGGGGCGGCCCGGGGGCTGGGGCGGTCCCGGGGGCTGGGGCGGCCCGGGGGCTGGGGCGGTCCGGGGGCTGGGGCGGTCCCGGGGGCTGGGGCGGTCCGGGGGCTGGGGCGGTCCCGGGGGCTGGGGCGGCCCGGGGGCTGGGGCGGTCCGGGGGCTGGGGCGGTCCCGGGGGCTGGGGCGGCCCGGGGGCTGGGGCGGTCCGGGGGCTGGGGCAGTCCCGGGGGCTGGGGCGGCCCGGGGGCTGAGGCGGTCCGGGGGCTGGGGCGGTCCGGGGGCTGAGGCAGCCCGGGGGCTGGGGCAGTCCCGGGGGCTGGGGCAGTCCGGGGGCTGAGGCAGTCCCGGGGGCTGGGGCGGCCCGGGGGCTGAGGCGGCCCGGGGGCTGGGGCGGCCCGGGGGCTGGGGCAGTCCCGGGGGCTGAGGCGGCCCGGGGGCTGGGGCAGTCCCGGGGGCTGAGGCGGCCCGGGGGCTGGGGCGGTCTGGTCACACAGCCCCAAAGGGCCCGCAGCCTCCGGCTCCTCTGCCCCCTGGCCCCACAGCCCCTCAATCCCCGGCCCCACAGCCCCTCTGCCCCCCGGGCCCGCAACCCCCCAGCTCTTCAATCCCCGGCCCCACAGCCCCAAAGGGCCCACAGCCCCCAGCCCCTCAGCCCCACAGCCCCCCAGCCCCTCAATCCCCAGCCCCACAGCCCCAAAGGTCCCTCAGCCCCCCAGCACCACAGCCCCAAAGGGCCCACAGCCCCCCAGCACCACAGCCCCTCGGGCCCGCAGCCCTCAGTCCCCGGCCCCTTCAGCCCCCCTGGCCCGCAGCCCCCGGCCCCTCAGCCCCTCTGCCCGTGGCCCTGCAGCCCCTGCTGCCCACGCCCCTCTCTCTCATGATCCTTCCTCACAACTTTTTCTAATTGCCTCCACACTTTCACTTCAGAGGTGCTGCAGGGAGCCTGACACCCCCTCCAGAGAGCTCCGAGGGACATGGGGTGCTCAGGGCACCAGCAGCCCCTGCCACCACCCCCAAGATACCACTCATCCTCCTCAGCCCTCCATTCAAAGAATAAGCAAACATAATAAATAAACGTAAAAAAACATATTTAAAAAGATGTCTCAATTTCAAGAGTTAACACAAAAAAAAAAAAAAAAAGAAAAAAAAAAAAAGGTGAAGTAGCTTAAGTTCATCTCCTCAGTGGTAATAAATAAGGCCTAAGCTTGGAGGCAAAGTTAACCACAATCCTGGGACTCGATCCAAGTCTCCCATGACAATAGGAAAACATTAGAACTCTAACATTCAAAATATTATTTAACTTTTAAAGCCTTAGCACAGTTCAAAGTCTCCTTTGTGGAACAGCGCTTTTGAAAATGTCGGTTGCCTTCCAGAGACCATTTCCTCCTAATCAGGCCCCGCATTATTTAAATAGCGAGGAATACCAGCAAGAATAGGAATCGCTTGGCTGAGCCAGGGAGGGAGAGAGTCCTCAAAATGACTGCAGAATTCTTAAATGCTGGTAAAAGGCCTAATCCTATATAATGATTTACGAAATGACAAGGAAAATAGATTTACTGTGACAGTTTGAAAGGAGACCAACATAAATAAAATTAGTGCTCCCATGGTGGCAGCCTCCCCACTGCCCCCTCAGTGGCTGCAGCACCCATAACAGGAGCCCTTAACCACCCAGGCCTCCCTCACAGGCAAAGCCAAGGAAAAAACAGAAGAGCAACTTAAAAAGCAAATTATTTGCTCCGAAGTCAGAAATTCTTTCCAAAGCACCACCAGCTCACTCTTGCCAGTGCAGCAGTTCACTGGCAACATTTTCTTTGTAAGGTTAATCTAAAAACAAAACAAAAAAAAAAAAAGACAACTTTTTATCCCTCTCTCCTCACAAAAAATCCAGCTCCACAAAACTTAGACCCAAGACTTTTGAGCTTTAGTTTTATTCATTAAATTTCCAACTACACCAGTGGGGCTGCAATACACGGGGCCAGAGCACGGCACCAAGTATATGGAGACCAAGCAGTCAGCATTTCTCCAGCCAGTGAGAGATGTGCATCAGGAAGGCCTGGTACCATTTCTTTATGGCTTTTTCAATATATGGACGGCTACAGCCCCACTTTGTCATTTCTCTGCTGAAGGGCAGCGAGGCAGCAGCAGGGCTGACGGCTCGTGTGCCCTCCCCACCCCCGGCCCCTGTTGCTGTGCTGGGGTCTGCACAGCCCAATTACGCAGGTGCTGCAGGACACGTTTTCTTCCCTCTGCTGAAGCAAAGCCATTCAGCTCCAGCTGCCCGGCAAACGCACCCAAGTGTGCTGGGGAGGGACCAGCTGCTCTCCCTGCCTCCACAGTGCCAGGCAGCTGGGCTGTCGCTGTCCACACGCAGACCCACCCCACATCAGCCCACACCCCCAGCTTCTGCATTCTCCTCCCTGCAGTTTGCATCCATTCTGAAGGGGAACCTCTCCCCTGAAATGGGGCCACCCTCCTTCTCCTAGAAGCTACATCCCTTTATATGCTTCACTCACTGCCTCCTTACAGCCAGTGTAGAGCATCTTCTGTAATGTGAAATTACTGAATAAATATGACGAATGCCCCCTCCCCGGCAGAGCCATGCCAAAGACTGTAAGCAGGTCATTAACTGCCAAGGTCATCTTGTTTGTGAAAAAGAAAGGCAAACATTACCATTAAGACTCTAATATGGTAAAACAGCAATGACAGCAACAAGGAAACATAAGCTTAATGTTTCCTTTAACCCTCACTTAAAAACACATTTGAAGTCATCTGATTCAGCCACATGACTCTGCAAATTACCATTCATTGAGCAGGTTTGGGCTGGATTCAGCCCAGTTTCACACTTGTACCACACATGTACCCCAACATTTTGTGCAGGATCTGCTGAATCTCATCTCAAAGCAGAAAGCAATGAATTAATCTGACGTTTTGAAATGTGTCATCAGGAAAGCCACCAATCCCCTCCCGCCCATCAGCTTTTAGGGCACATTACTGAATCTTTGCATGGCCATGTGGGACTCGCCTGGGTGTAGCAGCAACTGCCCTGCAATCCCCAGCAGACTCCCCAGCCTCCCTCCTTTCCTGCAGGGAGCATATAAATTTTTCTCCATCTGAGTCTTAACTACTGTTTGTCTGCAGACTTGTAAAATACACTAAGAAATGCCTAATGAGACACTGATCTGGCATCCAAATGTTCTCCCCCATGCATTTCCCCAGCGGGCCGTTGCCTGAGCAGCACACACGTTCAGGCTGTAATTTGTTTGCCAGCTCTCCAAGGAAGGAAGGAAGGAAAGTGGGCGGGTGGGTGAGAGCTGGAGTCAGTGCAACATCAGCACACGGCTGGCTTGCACATGTTTTCAGTCACTCACTACTAAGAAAATATATATGTATACACAAACACACACACACAGAAAAATGCTGAAGGCCAAATGAAGACAAGGAGGTTGCTAGGATAGCATCACTTCCTTCACATCAAGAGCTAATAAAATAAGTAAAAAACACAGCTCTCAAGACAAAGACTGATACATGCTAAGATTTTGAGAGCCTTTGAAATTGCAATCCTTCCCAGTTCCAGGTAGCTGCACTTCTGTACTACCGGGGACCTTGCAAATTATTTATCTTACAGTAGCACTGTAAAAGCAGCTTCTGCACACCAACTAGGGAAGTCCAGGCAAGAGACAGAAGATTGCATAATTAACCCTGTGTGCTAACTTTTTCCTCTTTACCACAAATCAATTAATGCAAAACCCCTGCACACCCTGTTTTATCACTGGGACACCCAGGCACTCGAAATCTAAGCAATCTTTTCGAAGTTACTTTAGAAATTTGGAGAGGAAAAATTAGCTGAATCAGACAACCACAGCCTGGAGTTCAGTGACCCAAAGCCAAACCTCCTGCCCTCTAACTGAGCACTTAACTCTTGCTAGAAAGCGCCTGAACATGTTGACAAAAGCATCTCACAGGTCGGTGAGCTGCTACCTTGCCTGCTGTTGCCAGAAGGAGTTACCCATGTGTCTGGGTTTGCATTCTCTGAATGCATCTTTAACACTGCAGCATAAGGCCTTGCAGTATTAAAGAAAAGTATTTTTGAAAGGACTTTAAATATTTAAAAAACCTGAAATAGGTTCCAGACTACAAATATTTACATACATTCTTAACTTTATGTGCAAGGAGTTTGACTATGTTGAAAAAAAACATTTTTATGTCTAACCTTAGCTATGTATATAAATATTTACAGGATTGTGACTTTGATTTCCCCCCCCTGTGTTCAGTACATCACCTGGTTCTTGAGTGGTTGGGGTCAAAGAAGCAAGCTGCTTTCTCAGTGTCATGCATTATCCCTATCCTGCCTGGCTTACTAACAAAGGAGGAACAACGGGGAAATCCAAAACCTAAAACCCCAAGCTGATTTTAAGTGGTTGGCATTCTGCAAAAACACTGTCAAAGAGCTAGACTGAAACTTCAATATTCAACTGCACATATTCTGAAACCTCATGCAGATTAATTTGAGTGAGTATTACAGGGATGCTGTAAACCCATTTTGCTCTCTTCCTGCAAAAACTTACATTGGAGTTACCCACATGGGAGTTAGTAATGAGGCAGCTCATGTGGCCTCAGTGGTGTGCACACAGATAAGCCTGTGACCTCTACAGGCAGGGACATTTAAAAAGCTTCAGAATTAAAAACAAAAACATCAAAACAAAACCCTAAACTTTTACTAGTTAAATCCAGAGTTTATTCACAATTATTAAAATCTGGAAAGATACGAAAGAAATTCTACCAGTATGAGCAGCAGCACTCCCTTGGTTCCCAGGAAGCTGCTCTTCATCTTTCCCAAAAACTCATAGCATACAGATGAAAAAGTAAAAAAAAATTAAAAAAAAAAAAAAAAATTGCTGCATGCAGTTCAATTTCCAGTATTGCAACAAGGCTCAATCAGTTTAAACAGCATACTTGCCTCTTCCATCTTTGGCATCAGTCACAAGAAGCATTTAAAACCAGTAAGTTGTTAATACGAACGTTACTTTTAGAGGTTTGCTTATGTGTTTGGTAGCACTGAGGCTTCACTACTTTTAACTATTTCCTCCCAAAGACCAGCTCATCTGCCTGTTTCCTCTGTGTAGAGTCTTTGATAGTGAAATAGGACAGAAAACAATTAAATGCTTTAAGTGCATGCATTTTTTCTTTAAAACCACTAAGCCTCGCAGAGTGATTCATTAACAGTCAAAAACCCCCAAACGATTTTCTCTTTAAAAGAAAATCCAGTATTTATTTTGTACTTCAGTAAGTAATATCTTCCATAACTTTTTATTAATTTGTAATGCACTTAAGACCAATAATTTCTGAAACCTGTACAGTTCTTACAGCTACCAGAAACACAGCATACCATCAAATTTGAGTGCCAATTTCCCTAACATGACATTAATGGATGCAAACAGTCTCTTAGCTTGGGTAAGGCTAGAGAGGTAAAATCAAATGTCTGTGTACAAACTGATTTCAATAATATGCTATGAGAGATTAATATATTAATGAAAAGGATTTAAAACAATACAATTTCTCTAAATTCAATCAGTGCTGCTCAACAGATACAGTTATGAAAGATCACAATGAATATTAATGGAAGAGGCTTACACTACGTTATTCTTGATATCTTGACACACAGGAAGATTTCACTATGGTAATTTGTTTGGAATATAATTAAAAGAACCAATCACAAGAAGAAAAACCAAAACTCCTGCAAAAATGAATCTGTGCCCTTGATTTCTAAAAATATTCTATAAACTTGAAAAACTTCAATGAATTTGGAACTGTTTGAAAGTCTCACTTTATGTTATTTGAAAATACCAAATTTTCAGAAATAGCATGCACTGGAATAGGGACTTGTTTCAGGCACTTTGTCAGTTGCCTTAAGAAAAATCAGCATTTTTCAAGAATTCTATTTTTATTAAAAACAAAATTTGGAAAGAAAAATTAACATGAGACATGAAGGTATTGACAATTTCTGTTTTCAAGCATAAGTAATTTTTTTCCTGAGGTCTGAGAATAAGTTTCATTTTTAAAAAATAATTAAAAATTAACTAGAGCTATTAAAAGCCATTTTACAATAAAACACACGATGCACAAAACATCTGTGCATGAAGGTATCAGCTCTATTCCAATCTGAACATTAATTTCTTCATGAGAATCTTTTTGCTGTGTGGCACCTCAAACAGCAATCTAGTCAAAATCTGTTCACAACATCAGGACAAAGTCTAGACCAAGGTCACCTGTGTACATATCTACTTGTTTACTTCAGGTCTTATGAATGGTCCAGTAGAACACTTCACTGAGATGGCTTAGAGTGCCCCCAGTAAAATGAACACAAATACTGACCAGTTTAAGGTTCTGACTTGCTTTTTTGTTCAGGGAAATTTTCTCCAATACCTGAAGATTACTGGTTTATGCATTTCTGCTCAACGGGGGCTCTGGCACTTCATTTGTGTAAGGCATGAAGAGTGATAACATCCCTTAGTAACTAACTCATGCAAAATAAACAGAGAGAACATTTAGTTCCATAGGAGCATGAGGCACCCCACAGATGTAACACATCTACACCCACAAGCCAGCCAGAGTGACTTATTCCACACTCCCAAGGGGATATGGCCACTGGTGGTCTGATCCGTGAGCTCCAGCCCCCGCGCTCGGAGTAACAGAACACCTCTGAAAACACAGATCAAAGAAACACAGCGTGCCATGGCCTTTAGGAAACGTAACAAAAAATAATTTCAAATCACAGCTAGCATTTAGACAACACAGTTTAATAATAATAAGGGTTATTTTTATTATCACAGTGCCCAGGGCTCCAGCCACCAATCAGGGCTCCCACCGCAGCAGGACTGCACACCATGCAGAAGGCACCCTTTTAGCACAGCTTCTTCTGCAGCACTTCAGCCCCCAAAGGAGGCTCTGAAGCTGCAGAAACTGAGCAGGGAGCAGGAGAGGCACAGAGCCAGGGGCTGCTGCCAGCTGGCCTCGGTGGAGGCCACGGCTCCCGGAAAGGAGCCGCCTGCGCTGGACCGCCTGCCCCGCGCAGGCACCAGCAGCAGGTCGCCCACCACCTCCTGGCTCCCTCCAGGAAGGGTGGGAAGAGCAGATGCTAGCAGGAATACTTTATGCCTCCAAACTGGAGCTTAGCTTTCCCTTCCAGGCTTTAGCTTTCGATCTTACTGCACACTTTGTGACAATACACAGCTGCCTTTTCTGCCAGGGGTAAGTGTGATGGAAGTCTCCTGTAGCCACACCAACCACAGGGGAGGATGGGCTTCAAGCTCTGTGACACCTCCTCCCTGACTGAACAGTGTAAAGTTCCCACGACCTGGTTTGACAGAAAAGGAAATAATCCATTTCAGTTGAAACACAGGTTGTTCAAACAGGGGAAGGAAAAAAAAAAAGCATCTCCTAAGATCTACAATAGGGCTTTTAGTCAGTGGAAACGAGAGTCTGCAACAGAAGCCTCAGAACTCGGGGTACTTGGTCCTAAATGGAAGAACTAACCAGCAGGATGTAGCACAGCTGGTTTCAGTGGCAGTTCACACACTACCTCTTACCTCACAGGACATACAAGGGCATTCTAAAAGGCTCAGGTTCTCCAGTGATCCCAAGATACCCATCCCATCCCTGGGACAGCACCAGGCAGCACAGGGAGGAACAAGGCTTGAGGGAGACTACTCTGTGTGATGGGTCACATCACATCACCCTGTCATGCTTCCCCAGTGCCCTCAACCACAGACCAGCTGCAGACTGAGCCCTTCCAGCATCTTTTCTCCAGGCCATGTAGCTGGAGATGGCAGAGGCCTCCAGCCTCCCAAGATCATACCATGGATGAAGGGCTTTAGGCAGGAACCTGCATGGGCATGGTCCTGCAGAACTAAGCTCCCTTTGGGTCTTGCTTTCAGGACTCCTGCCTTGTTCCAGAGGCTGCTCTATCAGACAACAAGCAATGCCCAATGCAGGGAAGGTAACGTGCAATTTAATATAGTGAGAATCTACCTGCCCCCAGCAACAGATGCTCTTGTACTAATAGGAAAACAAGTTTATGCAAATCAAAATATTGTGGTTTTAATCACTCAATCCAATCTATTTACAAACTGGGTTTACTATTTTCTGCTAGTTGTGAGGCTGTGGATCTGTATTATTTTCCTAGACAGGAGGGCCAGTTAAAGCAATCTTTTCTGCCTCCATGCCTGCCACACAGCTCTGCTTCTGAACCCTCTGCTGCTCAGAGGTGATTGGTGCAGGCTCTCAGGGAAACAGACTAGGGAAAAAACATAGAAGAAACACAAAGGGTTTTTTTTTGTTTTCATCCCCATCAGTTCAGCAGTCTGATTCATTGTGCACCTGCACAAATATTTATGCTAACACAGCGTAAGGATAGGAATAACATGCAGGGAATCTAGAGGCTTAAGGAGTCCTGACAGCACAAAACCACAGGATGGAAAGAGGGATTTGTCCACCTTTCTCACAGAGCAGCATGTTCACACTGGACATCATGGTACAGCCCCCTCAGTATTAATGGCATAATTTATTCCTGTCCAGGAGAAGAGAATGAAGAAAGCCATAAAAGATGCTGACCCATATACAAGCCACCCACCATGGTGCAGTGATGGCCCCTTGCTTCCATGCCACTCCACCTTTCCTGATGCCATCAGCTCTGAGTTAGTGGCACACAGTCAGCATCACCTCTAGGACACAATTTATCCATTCCTCTGAGAGACAGTGAGAAGAGGCACAGGGAAGGAATGTGGCCATGCCAGGGACACCACAGTCAAAGCCCTGTGTTGCTAGCACCAAAGCTTGCACACTTGTGCATTCTCCAGCTTATTTTCCAAAAGTCACCATGCCACCAGCCAATGAATGGTACCCTTCAGCAAGCTCAGTACTAAATCAGGTGAGCCTAGTATTCAGCTCAATGGGACTTAAAGGGGAAAAATGCACACAAAGGTGTTTGAACACACTATGTTACATAAATATAAAAACTCAGAAAAACAGCTTCTCTTATACAGTTGTCAATGTCAGAACAATATTCTATAGAAGAAAAAAAAGTGTTTCTAGAAAACCAGGCTGTTGCATTGTTCTGACTATATGAAAATACTCTGTTTTTTGGTGGAACTGCAAGGTGCCTGGACACTCTTAAGAAAAGTGTCACAGCTTGTGCTGAGCTGAGCTCAAAAGGAGGTCCTGGCCCTCCATCTGCTTAGCTGGGGTGTTCCTAATGTTCCTTTCACTGATGTGGAAACCAGGCAATCATGGACAGTGGTATCAATCATAGCTAAGTCAGCTGAAAATGAACCTCAACAAGAAAACAAACAAACAACAAAACCAGCCACAATAAAAACATTCCAAAAAAACACAAAAGTCTTCTCTCAATCCAGTGATCAAATCCTGCTGCCCAGGGACACAATTATTTCATATTTAAATGATTCTATTCAAAGAACCATTTCTAATGAAGGCTTTATTTGTATGATTTATGTAAACAGTTTCAAGTACAACAGAACTACATTCTAACCACGAGCACAGTGAAGCAAAACTGTAAGAGCTCCTTGCAGATACCCAAGTGCCTCTGTCACAGTGGGGACGGGACACCCCTGCCAGGCACTGCAGTCACACCTGCAGCAATGCTGGGGCAGGGCTTGATAGGGCTCCTGGTAGTCACCAGTGTGCTGCATTCTGTGTGCTCCCCAAGGCCCAGAGCTCACACCTGAGCCAGACACCCAGCACCCAGAGCTGGGGCTGCCCTGCCCTCCCTGCAGTCCCAACATGCCCGTGTGTGTTAGCAACTTCCCCCATCATGGACAACACACTGAGAGTGTATGAACTCCAAAGGGCAGTCCTGCAAGACTATATTAAATATAATATTAAATGTTATATTAGAATATTATATTATTCTAATTATATTATTATATATATTATATATATTATTATTATTCTAATTCTATTATATATAGAATAGAATATTAAAGCTATGAATGTCTGCCAGCTGTGTACCTTTCTGAGCAGGGCACTAGTGTCACACTCACTTGCCTAAGCAAAGTGGCAGTAACTTCTGGTCATTAAAACTTCTAAGCCATTAATTTATCAAGATTAAAGTCTATTAACCAAAACCCAAGAGGATAAGGTTGAATTACATATAAAAAAAGGATCTGAACATTTAAAAACATATTCTGACTTGTTATGCTTTTAGCAATAATTACATTATAGGACATGTGTTTGACACTTATTTTCTAGTGTTCAAAAAATATTTCAGTTGCTAGCTCTTTGCCATCTGTTTCCCATCATTATTTCATTAAAATAGTTTTCATCTCCCTTATAGTAGAAGAGCAAGACTGCTTTCTATGTGACTGGATTATCACCTCCCTTACTTAAACAGCCTCATTTCCAGCATTTTTTTTATTTATTTTTTGAAGAGGCATATGTACCTCCTCCAAACTCCACCCAGCAAGAGCTAACAAAGCAAGCTTTTTAAAACCAGCCAAATACATCTCCTTCTCTCCACCTGTCAAGAACACTTCTCCAAAGCCTCTGAGGAAACTAAATCAAATAACTCATCTGCTGCAATAAGCATGGGGATTTTCCTCCCTGAAAGGGAAAACTCACACTTGAATACACCTTGGATGAAAACCAAGGTCCAATGTACAATATGTAGCTTACATCACAAAACACCATTCCCAGGCAGAATACTAGAGCTCAACAGCTTACACTGCTGTGAGTACCTGTGCAGGGGCAAAGTCGCTCACATACAAGGAAGAGGTGGTTTCTGAGCAGTTATCAGGAGCAAGTGCAATAATTCTTACCTGGAAAATGCTGTTTGCAGCTGCTCACCGATTTGTCAGCACACACGCTGCTCTCACCTCATGATTTATGATGCTCTCTCCAGCACTGAGACTTCTATTACTGTCCTCGTTTATTGCCTGCAGCTGTCATTCTCACCAACAATTCTACACTTGTTTGTAGGTGAGGTATCAAAGGTATTTAGTGTGCACCTAGAGACGTAATTTTAATCAAACCTGCTCACAGGCAGTATTTAAACGTTAGAACAACTGCACAGAGTGCAGCAATTAATGCGAACTTGACCAACCAAAATTATGACAGCCAGAAATGTTTACTCATAAATGCCTCAAAAGGATGGATGTCCAACAGGCCTGTGAACACCTGCTGATTTGTAAATGAAGATAAAAATAGTACCCATAGATCACAAAGCCTTCCAACAGGTATTTGAATGCACAATAAATATTAACACAAGTTCAGTAATTTCACTTTCTATGGCAAAAATGTCACTGTGGCATTAAATGCAGCTACATCTTTCTCATCACTACATTTTTCTCAGCCAGCTATTTCCACCTTAAACTAGTTGGGTTTTCCAGCATCTCCTCAAAAGCTGCTGAATTTCTCCCTTAAACTACTTGGGTTTTCCAGCATCATCTCAAAAGCTGCTGAATCTGCCCAGTTTAGAATAACGACAGTGTAAGTGGAAAAAAAAATACATCAAAAAATTTCACTTTTAGAGATATCAGCGTTTTGTAGACCTTAAAATTTTGCAACTCAGAAGTTCTGACCCACTGAAGTCCTCACTTAACTTTTTTGGAAGGCACAAGTTGCTCAATGATTTGAAAAACACACAAGTGGCTTTACTAAGTGTAACTACCAATTGCACTGCCCTGTTTGAGAAAGGGTGGCAAACACCCTCCGAGGGTGAATTGGACCTACCACAACCTAACATGGATTGAAAACAAAGGAGAAAGTGAGAAACAAGTCCTGGAGCTAAGCCTAATAGTACTTTTATGTGTACTCACTCCTTAAGTGAACCAATTATAACAGCATCTCTGTCCATTTAATGAGCTTCTAGTGCTTGTGAGCCAAAACAAAACCTGAAAATATGAACCCTAAACAGGGTACTAAAGGCAGATTTTGCAAAAGATTCAAGTCTATTATTATTTAAAATTATTTGATATGCCTGGATTCTAATGGCTGAATATTTTAAGGCCAGCAATCTTAAATTAGTCTAACCATTAGTCTAAGCACCAAAATCCACTTCCTGTATTGAAAGTTCTTTTATTCAAGACTATCCACACTGCATAGCTTGAAAATGGCACTCAAGGCAAAAACAATTGTGAATTTACAACCAAAAGGTAGCCTGAAGGCCATCACTGTCACAGTCAAGCTTGATTTATAGCTGAACAGATAATGTCAAAATACAAACTAAAAATTAAATGCAACTCTAAGTAGAAAAAATTGATGGTTTTACACTATGGTGATAAACTACCAAAGACACCCTGGTCTTTTTAAGTTGTTAATATTTGCAATATATTCAGATATTGACTGATCCTATTACATCCTCATGCTCTAGTCCCTTCAGCCAAGATGATGAGGTCACATTGAGACCTGTGCAGAAAATGCACTCACTAACTGTGAGCCCACATTAAAGCATGTGTTGATGTGCAACAGTCTCCTTTCAGGTTAAGGAACAAAATCTCCTTGTAGAAAAAACATTAATTGTAGCACATTTCAGAGTTCAGGAATCTTTTAGTTATTTAAATCCACAATACACCATTTGTTTCCCATAATATTTATTAGGAAAATAAATCAGAATTGGTCATGTATGCCTCATTAGGAAATAGAAAAATCCACCATGAAGAAACTGACTTTACCTATATTTTTAAACTTAAGACAGCTGAGAGGTCACTTACACTGTAATTGCTCTTAGATTCAAACACAGATACACATTCTATCCTCAGATGGTGTCTCTAGGATCTGATCACTCAAGCATGCGTATGATTCTTCACTGACAAGCCACCTGACTCCTCTACTTGTGCAACTTGCATTACTCATAAGAAATCCTTGGCAGAGGCAGACCAACATATGTTAATTACTGGGCTGCATTATAATAGGTCTGACATCTTGTTTCTCATCCAGGGTTTAAAATAAAAGGAAACAACAGTCTCTTTCAATACAAAAGTATGTATTTTTGCATCTCAGGCTAAAAATATTTTACGTTAAAAACACAAATAGATCAACTGCCAAAGAATCCCTGCCTCTTCAGTGCTCCTTTTGGGGGGGGTTAGCCTTATTAAACAATAAAGGAAAGCAAAGAGTGGTTGGTGTATATGTATTCACCTTTCATTTATTACAAAATACTCCTAAACTGGATGCAACAGGTAAAATGGGAGCTTGACTCCCCATTATTTCGTTTCTTGTATAAACAGTTTCTCAGGTAATGTTGGCTGCCAGTTTCTACAGCAAAATAAGGTATAAATTCATGAACACTGAGGAGGATCATGACTAGAGCAAATATATACTTTAAAATACATTTTTATTTTTCATACAGCAAGATGTATGTATTATTTCTCTATTTTATGATTTAATATGCTGGGATATTGCTAGGACAAGATGCTGGCAACATTACAAGTATTTTTGATCTACATTTCTCTTCATTGAGAAAGAGATACCGAGGGCCATAGCTGCAATTTCAGAAAAAGGAGTAAGACTCCACACTCCATGCTGTTTCTTTTTAGGTGACCAAATTAAAATTTTTAAATCTGAATTTCAATTTGTATAATGCCATGAAACTGCTAGAAACTTGTGAAATTTCACTAATATTCTAAAATTAGGCATTGGTACCAGATTATCTTTCACAAAAGGTGTTTCAAAAAAGTTTATGCATTGAATGATTTGTATGTGCATTTAGGATGCAAAACCTTTAAGAATACACTGAAAACGCTGTCTCAGATGTTTGGGTTTTTTTTTCCCAAAGTGATTAAGTTAGTGTATCATGCAGCCTTGACCAGAAGCCTGCTGGGCATCCATGGTCCCCTCATCCACGGTCCCCTCCCTGCCCAGCCCGGGCTCCCTGCGCTGGTCCCTCTCCGAAGGCACAGTGCCAGCCAAGAAGCTCCAGCCAGGAGCAGACAGATGGTGGCCAATAAGGAAACTATCACAGCGTCTTAGTCACCATGGCACAGCCTGGGCACCACACAATAGCAGCCTGACTAGCATCGACTTTATCCCCGTTTCACTCGCTAATGTGTTTACCTGCATGTGCCTGGGGCTCCCAGCTCTGGGCACACACACACACACACACCGAGCTGCCGTGGGTGAGCCACTCCAGTGGCAAGGGGCTTACACGGACCCATCACAGCCTATCAGAGAGCTAAAGGCAGAGATCCAAAGGTTACAAAACACTGCCTTAAATGCAGCATACCAGCCACCACTCTGTGGGAGCAGCTATGCTCTAGGGTAGCTAAGAGGAAACATGCCAAAGTCTTAAAAATAGATGATCCAAGTAGCAATTAGTTACCAAAAGAAACGTCAACAGACAAATCCTAAATTTTCAGTATTTTTTGTATTTATTTGGGGATAAAACAACCTTGCTTAAGGATAAGACAAGCAGCACCATCCTGAATTCAAGGCACTCATTTGTTTCCCCCCAGCCAGCTCCTCAAAGCTCCACTCTGAACCCTCCAGCAGCCACTGCAGCCACCTCAGCCTTGTCCTTCTCTTCCCTGCAGACCCTGCACCTCTCAGGTGCTTTTCAACTGGTTCCTTTACAAAAGAACAATCTGCCATGAATACAGGTGGAATAAAAATGATTGCAAATATTTTCAGAACCCATTTGAATCAAAAAGCTCTGAAGCTCTATCGATCCGCAGCACTGCCCTTTGCAGAAAGCAGCACAGCCTCACCCAACCTGAGCAGCACCGAGCACCATCTGCTCTGTGCCCCAGGGGCCTTTCCACTCTCCCACCCTGCACAGCTCCAGCCAGTGCCATAGAATCCAGCAGCTCTGCTCTCCCTGCCACACACACTTCGGGGGCACAGCAATTTCATGTCCATCTTTTAAAATATTTATCTTCTGTCCTGTTGCTGATTCCTTCTGAAGAATAACCCATCTCCGAATGGCCATCCATTATGCATAACTCGTACCCAAGGATCACTCAGAATGCAAGGACAGGTCTCCAAAGGAAGCATTTCTAATGCTCACACCACTCCAAGTATGGCATCCTTCATATCTAAACTGTACCTTTGCTAAACACCAGGTTTAAGTATTTGTTACCAACAAACATTGCAGAGGTTCCCCTGGATTCATTCTGTACTCTGTCTCTTGCTGGTCACCAACAGCTGGTGTTTCACTTGTCCTTTGCTAAAGAATAACAAGGCCAAATGAAACAGTGACTCCTGAGTTACACATAAACAAGCAAGTGCCCACTGCAGACGTGGGACTTTGTTTAGTGGAGTTTGAAGCTCTCCTGGGTATCCAGCTTCCCACACAACTCCTGTCTGCCTGCTGCCAGAGCCCGGAGCAGCAGGATCAGAGCTCCCTGCTCTCTCCTTCCTTGCAGTCCCACCTCAGAGCAGCTGGGGCTGGAGAGTGGAAGCAGTGCTGAGCAGTGCTGAGCTGTGCTGAGCTGTGCTGAGCTGTGCTGAGCAGTGCTGAGCCGTGCTGAGCAAGCCCTTCCTCTGCAGGGCTCCCCACAGCCACACTGCTGTGGCAGAAGCCGGGTCAGAGCAGCGATGCAGCCCCAGCAAAGCAGAGGGCAAACTGCTGAGAAAGGACACAGCACCCACACACTGGTATTGCCAAAAAGCTGCAGGAAGAAGATGGGAGCCCGAGTGTTTTAACTTGCAAGGCTGATTTAACCAAGTCTGAGAGGGCTCTGCTAGTGACCCAAAATAACTTCTCCTTACATAATACTGTTATGATTTTAATGTGAGAGATGTCAGAGCATTACAGTGCCAAAAGCCAAAGCTACGCATTCATTTGGAAAACGAGCAGGCTCCCATCTCTAATGGTATCTAACTCCAGCTGGATTGCAACCCAATATTTTTTAAAACAGTGCTGTAGATTTTTGGAGAAATCTCACACTTGAGAGAACAAGCAAAGACCCAAGTACAGTTCCTGAAACAAACATCTAAAAGCAGGACTGATAGCTGCTTTAAGTCTCACCAGGTGAGACATATCAGAGTGGATATCTCAGAATCAAAAAGAGACCTGTGAATGGGATCAATTTGAACACTAGTTTGTAAAGAAACAGCCTTGACAGCGAAACAGATGTTGAATTTGCCTTTTCAGTCATACAACTACCATCCACATTGCCCACTGCAACTCAGCATCTTGGTTTTCTGTGAAACAGAAAGGTAAGGTTTTGTGGTTTTGTCAAGCACCTAAAGGACAGTGAACTGAGTGTGCAGATAGTCAGGATCACAAAAGCACATACAGGATGACAGTTCACTGGCCTGACACCCTTTAGAACAAGAATTCCAGCTAAAAAAAAAAAAAAAGAAGTTTAATTAAATGTAAAGTGCATCAACCTGTGCTAAGTGGAGAAGGGAAGCTTTACTTGAAAAGGCTTGGGGAAAGCCTTGGGTTGCTGTAAGGGAGACCTAAGCACAAGCTATGTATGCAACAGCTGTAAAGAAGTTAACTTTTCTGTGATCCCACTGCTGGGAAAAGAGTTATAAGCATTAAACAAACACAGAATTTACAAGAAGGACACTAAGAGACTCGGTAGACTGCCTGACAACCTTATCATTCTTCTTTTTCCCTGCAAACCTGCAGGATAATAAACTCTTTTCTCTTTCATCTATGGGTAGATGTATAAACAAATTGCTCTTCCAAGAATTCAGTGCCAATGAAGTCTCTAGGACTGCTTTTTAAAGCATTTTCTTGCCCCCTTTTTTTAGGGTGAAGTAGGATTGGCACAGTTTGGCAGGACAGGGGAAGATAATCAAATGGCTCTTCCATTTACCTAAAAATATATCATAGTTTTAAAACTGAAGTGTAGCAGTGCTTATTGTCAAAACAGCTTAGCTGCAGGAACTTGTATTTTGCAATGTATTTTATACAAATGCATTTTCTAAGGAAATTTTCATGTTTATAAGGCTTCTTTTTATCATTTACAATAGCCAAGATCTTAGAGATGTGCTATACTAAGGAAAGCTAAGGCTTATGTGAAAGCAATGATATGTAAGGTCTTTATTTTCACATTATCTATGGGGGCATCCTACTTTTGGACTGCACAAACAGAAGAGCTGTTCAAACTGGGCACAGATTCAGCAGGACAGCAGTTGATGGATTTCTCATTTCCTCAACAAAGGGGTTGTAGTTGGAGGGATGGAGGTCTTGCAACTCAGGCTCCAGCCTCTCCTCCCTGTCATTGAACTCTCTTGTGGTGGATTTTTCCCTTCATGCATCACACTCTCACACCTCTAAAATAACCAAGAGCAGATGGTAACCTTTGAGCTGGAGAATGCCCATTTAGCAGGTGGCTATTGGACAACAGTCATGTCCAAGAGAAGAGCACAAGGGAAAGGTCTGAGTTTCACATAAAATCAAAGTCATAAAAACACCTTACAAGCTTATGATGATGTCTGCTTTTGGTGAGGTAGACACCAAAACCCCCTTTGTCAATGTGAGACCAGACAATCTCCAGGGAAATCTCATTTCAAGCCTTTTCAAGCACCAACTGCCCTGCACATCTCCCTCATCCCATGGTGCCCTTACTTAGACACTAAACCAGTACTAGATCAGTTCATCTGTTTTCAAAAACACAAGAAGAGAAACCTGCACTGCAGAATTTACTGATGGAGATACAGAGGTGTGTATTTCAGAACAGCCTAAAAGACTCCACTGTTCTCAGAGGGACTCAGGAATGTAGCCAAGAAACAAGCAGATACGCATCAAGGGAACTGTTTTTGCTACTAAATAGCCAATTGAAGCCCCTACTATTCTGTCATATATCTGTGTCACTGCAGTCCCAATAAATAATGCTTTCTGATTAGTTATGAGACTATCTAGAAATCTCTAAGACAGATACTGTTCACTGTGCCAGCCAGTCAGTCATCGGAGCCCTGAAGTCTCAAAGGAATGAAAAACTACAAGAATCCAAAAAGACAACACAAACTTGTTGTCAAGGTATTGCTTTTTCTCTTACTCTTCAAACATGTTTTTAACTAATCAGCAAAGATGTCAAATGGTATTTCACAAAGAGCTGCCATATAAGTGAGGCCATTTCCCCATGCTTGTGCATTAGATCAAGCAGTCAGTATTCTCTAGTTAATGGTATCTGGACCAACCTGACTACTAAACTAAATCACCAGAAGAGTTCACCAGTTACCAGGCAAAGAGCTGAGAACATGAAAACCAGTAAGATTTGAAGAAAACCAAATAAAGACAACAAACCATCTCCATACTGGTTTTGCATGACATTATCAGATGCATCACTTCTGTGGCTTTCATTCTCCTGCTATCTCTGACAACACATATGTATTATCTACATGCTACAGTAGTTCCCCTTTCTGAAGTCAGGCCCACGGCAGTGCTGCTTTTCCCTGGAAATAAAAAAGGTTTACAGCAACCAGAGTCCCTCTGTGCCCACAGCCAACACCAAAAATCTGGCATATAGCCCTACAGGGAGAGAGTAACACAACTGGCTATGGATCAGCAGCTGGACAATCGCCTGGGTAGGTTTCACAGGACTGAAAGAGGATGTCTTAGCATGAGGACATGAGTTATAAATCAGGCCTCCACCATCCACATAAGCCAGGACAAACAAGCAAACAAAAAATTAAAAAGAAACCTGTTATAGAATAACAATGAGCAGTAGAGGTAATACAAACTCACACTTTTATGAAATTTGCACAGGTTTGTAGCACTGTGCCTATCCAATGGGTTTTGAGCAGTTTCTTTTCCTCCCTCCCCCTGCTTGGTATTGAGCCAGGAGCCTTCCAGCTTCACTTTGGGAATCAAGTCAAAGCTGGTCTGCAGAGTCAAAACAAACCCTGGATCACCAACCAGGGGATATGCTTCCCACATTTATGTTAATAAAATGTTACTGTGATAGGTTGTATGTGACTACCCCAATATTAGTACACTAGACAAAATACAAACCAGACTGATCTATAGGATTATCTGTGTAAAGGACAGAAGTCCCTTTTCAAGCTTAGATATTTCACTAGATCCTAAACCTTATTTAAAAATGCATCAACCATCAATGACTGGAAAGGATTTGTTGGATGTTACACCATTCACTACAGGGAGTAAAAATTAGTTCCTCTATCCCCTGCTACAGAGCTAAAATGCATAAGCAACTGAAGGGAACTACAGGTATTCCAGAACGAGTGATCACCTATGGGAGCCTTCAGAAGGGTAAGTTCTTTTAAAGAATTACTCATTCCCTGTGGGGTAACTTAATTTCTATTGACACTTACAGGAGAAATTAGGTTGAAAGTGATTTTGTCTGTCTAAGAACAACTTTGCTTTTCTTACTGGATACCTAATACACATAGAAATCTGCCCTGCTCCATAAAGGCAAGGGCAGAGGCGCTGTACTGAAGCCAGGAAACTTCATCTTTGCAGGCAATGTAGACTTCAGTGTATCTTAAACTATTAGAACCAAAAATAACATGTAACAAGTGTAAGGCCATCTCCTACTCTCATAATACACTACTGCCTCCAACAGTCTAGCTGTGGAGATCCATTACAATTCATTGCCTGGACATTTCCCTAGCAGCCTATATTCTCTTTAAAATATTCTAACATTAGCCAAGCTGAACGTTAATGATCACATGAAACCCAATGGAAGGTAAGAATTGAAAATTGCTACAAAAAGGATTTTCTGCTTTATAGTAAGAAGGGGGGAGGAAGGAAATCAATATGGCAAAGCAACGTTTTAAGCCAAAGACACCATTTTAAAGCAGAAATTATTTCTAATACTACTGACAGCCTCAACTTGTCATCAGCAGGAGGGCTTATGTACACTTGGAGTGAAGATGTGAACTGAGTGTAAAGAAAACATACAGTATCTGAGCAGGAGGTCTATCTGTGGTGGTTCTATATTGATGTGTTGTTAACTGTGTTTTCCCATAAAATACACCTAAATGGCTAAAAAGGGCTTGTGTTGCTTGTCCCACAACAGGCAGTTGACAGGAACAAGCATAAACCAACACAAACTCTCTGGCAATATTCTCACTGCTTTGGTGCAATACAGGATAGAATTTCACAAAAATTGGTCTAACTAGGAGCGAACAAATTAGCCAATTGCATAGTGGTCAAATTTGCTACCACAGGCATTAACTGCAGTCCTACTTATTTATGAGAAACAGGCTTCCCAGGTAAAGCCATAACAAGCCAAGCTCACGCCTCCCGCAGCACTTGATCACCCACGTCGTTAGAGCAGCACAGCAGGCACCACGAGTTCCTGGCCAGCCACTGCTCCATTTCTCACAGTCACATTATCTTCTGTGTGACTGGAAAAAGGCTGGATCCCTGTTGTTCTGAAACCTATCAACAACATTGGGGAAGGCAAAAGGAATTCCAATGCATTTTCCTTTCCCAAATCTATTTTTCTTCCTTTTCAGGCTTTCCAGGCTGCTAGTACAAACATCAAATTGCTAAAAACCAGCCAACATTGTCTCCAACTATAGTATCAGTGATGTAACTGCCATCCGTGAGGGTTTGGGGTGTTGGCTTGGTTCTGGTTTGGCTTTTTTTCTTTTCCAACAGAAAACCTTTGGAGCCCATAAAAGTGGAAGAGATTTGGGGCAAAGGGCAAGCAACTCCCAAGAAAAGTTATGAATGGAACTATGCTACAGAGCCTTGCCTTTCCACTCCTTGTACAGGAGAAATCATTCAGATGTTGCAAAAACTGATCCATTATCTTTTGTGGGTTTCTTAAAACGATCTAAAACCAGAATTGTACGCCATACTAAGGTCGCAGATTTATTTCATCTCAGAGAGCACAAAACATTCTCTGTACATATACACAGCAACTCACTTCTTTCCTGAAACAAAGTTTTCATTGATCCTTTGCCACAGACTCAATTATTGTTTCTAATCATGATCAACGTTTATTTAAGGTATTGTGAACTGTAAACAATGCAAACAATAAAAGCATCTGTCCATGTTGACATGAATGTAATTGGCAGGTTAGATACCTATATCAACTGGTCCCAAAGGCGTTCTTCTTAAATTCAGAAAGCCCAAAGTAAATTTAAATTACAATTTACGGAATAATCTCAAAATCAGCCACTTTTCAAGGTAGTGTTATCTTGTGTAGATAAAAATCACAATCTGTCAAATCAATCCCAGGAAATTCTTCATTGTTTTGAAACATAATCCTAAAGATTTTTTTTTTTTTAAGCTTCTTTCTTTTTTAATGCAGTGGATTCTGCAAAATTCCTGGTCCTCCTTGCAACCATGGGGAAAAATAATTCTCCTCCTTTAATGTAGCAATTACAGATACATATGTAAAAAGAGCAGAAATCAAGGCACTTTAAAACAACACTTAAAAAGACAAAAAAAGTACTTGACTATGGGATTTCAAGTTCGGTTTTCTATAACCTCAATGCAGAAATAAGCGACCTTTTCCTTCTCCTCCTCCCCACCCCAAACTCTGAGGAAAACAGCCACCAAATGCACTCAGCTAGCCTCAAAGTCACACGTGCTCCATTGCAGATCTTGCTTTCAATGTCTCTTTTGTTTGATGGCTGGTGTTTCAACATCCTCAGCTTGGAACAGAAAAAGGTCAGAGCGAGTCTTCTGGCATTCACAAACCTGCACCAGGCCCCGCCAAGACAAGATTGATGCCATAGTACATTTTCCCCAGTCAAGAGAAGGAAGTGAAGCTCTGAATCCATGACCAACTCTGTTCGTCAGAGGGATTCCTTTCCCAAAGGTGTTTAGCTTTGCTACATTCGTTTGTCAAACTTTTCTGCTGCTGCTAGTAATATTTTTGAGTTACCCATTGTGCCATGTTACTGCCCCAGTATCGTAACCTGAACAGGTTCCCACCAGTAAGTAGTTTTAGCTATACATTCCAACATACAGCTTTATTTTTTTTTTTAATTCCCCTCCTGATTTTGCTTCACCCCTAGGTTATCCCCAGTGCCCTCACACCTGCCTGCTGCCTCGCCTTCCCTCCCCTGCGTGGGGAAGAGAGGCTGCACCATTAAACTTGCAGTGTGCAAGGCCAAGGTCCGTTCCACAGCTAGAGAGAAGCTGCTGCTAAAGATTCCTTAAAAGCTTTGGCACTTCACGGCAGTTGGAACTACTCAACCAGAGCTGGGAGCCAAAGCTTTGCCACAGCATTAATGGGCTCTTGCCCTTTTAAATTTTATAAGCCTGTCGCCTTTCTGATGCACGCAGTTTTATTCAGAGCCCTAAATGGCCATTTCATATTTAAAAGAAAGCTTGCATAGGTAGCACCCTAAAACTACCCCAGGTCATTCATCACCCCAGCACTCCTACTGTCTCTTAGGAAACCTTTGATAGAGCATTTGTTCAGGCTGCCAAGTTAAATCCTCTTCTCTCGTGTCAATGCATTGAAAAAAGCAGTCAGAACACCAGCTTCAGTCAGGCCTGCTGAAGTAAATGGAGAAAACCAATTCCTCTGGCACTACAGAGCCATTAAGCCGTTTGCAGATTACTAAGTGAAGCACAAAAATACACACGGCGCACGATCGGACGACACAGCAGAGCTGCGCCTTAAGTTTGCTTCGGTCTCGATGAACTGACGCTGCAGCCGCAATTTGCAGCAAGTCGTGCAGCTGCCGGGCGGGTGAGCGGGACCCCGGTAAAGCCCAGACAAAAGCGGCGGTGCGGGGGTCCCGCTGCCGCGGCCGGGCCGGTTCCGCCCGGGCAGAGGCGGCGATGGGGGCTGCGCTCCTGGACCCCCAGGCGCCGCCCCGCGCCTCTCACCGCAGCCTCCGAGGCGGCACCGAAATTAAACTTTACACGTGCAAAACAAAGTTTACAGTCTAAAACCCCGATTATAGTAACAACTTCCTCCCCCTGTCTCAGGCTGCCGTACTCCTTCCCTTGCTACCGCGCCAGCCCAGAATGCTATCCCGAGCCCCGCGGGGGGGTGGGGGGGGACAAGAGCGTGGCTGGATGGCTCCTATTTTTATGTTTACATTCCTGAAGTGTCTTTTAACTGGCTGCCATTCCCCCTCTCCCCGCGAGCAGCTCCGCCGGCCGCCCCTGGAAGCGCTTCCCCCGCTGCCCTCGCACAAAGGCGGGCGAGCTCCGGCCGGGTCGGGTCGGGCCGGGCCGGGCAGGGCAGGGCACCCCCGGCCCGCTGCCCCCGCGCCCCCTCCCCTCCGCCCGGCGGCTTCCTGGACAGATGCACGGGGGGAGGGAGGGGAAGAGAGAGGGAGGGAGGGGGGCTGCTCCTTCCTCCTGCCTGGCGAGAGAGGCCCAGGTCCCAACTGGCTCTCAAAGCCCAGACACAAGGAATGTACACCCAGGCAAGCTTCCCGGAGCCCCCGGAACAGGCGCAAGCTTCCCCCCGCGTCCCCCGAGCGCCGCACGGGCGGCCGGGCACGCACACGGGCGGCCGGGCACGCTCGCCCCGAGCCGCAGCCGCGGGGCTCCAGCCCGCCCCGACGGCGCTCGCCCGGCCGGGGGCAGCCGCCGCCCCGCTCCCGCAGCCCCCTTTGTGCTTGCGGCGCCTCCGCCGCCCGCCCGCCGCAGCCGCGGCTGCTCCGAGTTCGCCCCGGGCCGGGTCCCCCCGCGACCCCGCGGCCGGCCCGGGAAGGGCATTGCCGGTACCGCCGCTTCCCCGCCGCCGGGCCCGGCTCCGCGGCTGCCCGCCCGCCCTCGCCCCGCGCCTCGGCGGGGACAGTCTGCCCCTTTAAGAAGTCTCCACACATTTTCTCCCCTTGCAGAATAAATATGTTGTTGTTTTCATTTTTTTTTTTTTTTTTTTTTTCCTCCCGGTACACCTATTTCCCCAGCGTGGCTGCTCCATTGTTTCTGCTCCGCCGAGACGCAACCCCTGCCCGGCCGCGAACGGGGAGGTGCGAGCAGGGAGCGCAAATAGACGCGAAACTTACCTACGGATTGCAAAGCAGCCTTGCAGCAGCAAAATAATAAGGAAGAAGGCAGGCAAAATCCTCTTTCCCCAACTGATTTGCAGCTCTACTCGGGTATTTTTAAATATATAATTTTGTTTATTCCCCTCCTTTCTTCCTTCTCCCCCTGCTTTCTTTTTTCTTCCTTCCCCCCCCCTCCTTTTTTTTCCCCTTGCCCACAGACAGTGAAAAGGAGCTCAATGTTAGTGGGTGAGTAAGTGAATCAACTAGCAGAGAGCACAGCAAGTTGAAGTGTCAAATTACATTGGCTATTCTATTACCAAAGGGCCATGCTTTGTGGCTGCTGGCAAAATCTGTCCCAGATTCCTATCTGAAAGGGAGCTGCCTCCTACAGGGATGTTCTTCCCTTCGCCCTCTCCCTTCCCCTCTCCCCCCGCAATAACACACACACTCACACACACACATCCCCCCCGCCAAATCACACGAAGTTAAAAAT
Source organism: Oenanthe melanoleuca (assembly GCF_029582105.1). Classification (NCBI taxonomy): domain Eukaryota; kingdom Metazoa; phylum Chordata; class Aves; order Passeriformes; family Muscicapidae; genus Oenanthe; species Oenanthe melanoleuca. The sequence goes on from NC_079340.1 coordinate 11,913,928, forward strand.
CTTAGATACGAGTTAAAATACAAATATTGTCTTACAGTCTCTTTTAAGGCGGGGATTCTCGTTTTAGTCTTCCTGAATACCAAGCACTCGGAAACCCTTCCACTCTGGAAACTGAAAGCTGGAGAATATGTATACTCCCTTCGGTGTTTTTGTATTATTAAATAGAGGGAAAACCACCCTGGACCTAACACACTCTCGAGCATGAGGTGTCTCCGTCTCTGTCGTCTTCACGACAGAATTTTTACGGGCATGGAAGGAACTACCGGGCGGGCAGGGGGATTACACGGGAACGCCGAGACATCCTGCCGCTCCGTTATTGCACTTTAGCCCCCACCCCCCTCCATTTATTGCCACCGCCGCCACCCTCGGGGCCGCTGTTATTTCCCGAGCCCGGAGCTCCCGCCACCCAGGTAGGAGCGGGCTGTCCCGGGGGTCCCCGCCGGCCGGGACGCGGGCGGGCGGCGCGGGCGGGGCGGGCCCGGGGGCGGCCCCGCTCGGGGGGCGGTCAGCGGCCGGGCCCCCCCGGAGCGCGGCCCCCGGCGCTAACAATAGGGCGTGTTTCTGCGCTGTTTTTCTCTTCCCCTGTGCTCCTGAGGAAACCCAGCCCGATTTCCAGGGAGAAAATAAGAAGAAACCGTCCTTGTCTGACGAGCACCAATCTGCTAAAAAACATCTCCCTCGACTTCTTTTCCCCTTGATAAAACACTTCCAGGACAATCAATATTTTATGATGAGTTGTTAATAAGCCTAATATATTCATCCCTGCTCCAACGGGGCTTGTTAGATTATGCAATTAAGATAAGCAATTTAAACAGCACTGTGTAGCTTCTCGCTGGTCACATTCGTCTTCTTGTTGGAGGAGGAGAACGATCGGGACTGTAAAGGGATGTCGGATCGCTCGGGGAAGGGGGAAGATTGTCTGATTATTATTTTTTTAATATATTTTTTTCAGCTGCGTGCAGGCGTTACGGTGCGCTACGGCCGCTGTCCCCGCCGGTCCCCCCGGGGGCTGTCCCCGTCCGCCGCCGCTGGACGCGCCGATCCGCGCGGGGCCGGCGGCTGCGGAGCTCCACCGCCCGCCGCCCCCCGAGGGCAGCGCCCCCGCCCCGCTCATTTACGCCTTCGTGGCGTCCCCAGGAAAAAGACCCCTCTTCCTGCCGTTCTCCCCGTGCCTCCGGCCGCCCCCGACCGCCCCGGGGCGCGGGGGGTGCTGCGGCCGTGCGCCCCCGGCGCGGAGCCCGAGCGGCGCGCCCGGCCCGGCAGCGCCGCGGGGGGAGCCCCGGGCGGCAGCGGCCAGCCGGGGGCGGGCGGCGCGTCCCGCCGCTCCGGAGCGCTCCGGCTCCGCGTTTTGCGAGCGGCCGCGGTGTCAGCCGGGGAGCGCCGAATAACAAAGGCAAGTTTGAGAGCAGCCGCCGCCGCCGCCGCCGCACAGGCTGCGGTGACGTCAGGGAACAATGCCGCTGCCAGCCCGCCCGCCCGCCGCCCCTTAAAGGCGCACGGGGCGCTGCCGGACCCCGCCGCCGGCCCGGCGATGGCAGGGAGGGGGTGCCTGCGCTGCGCCCCCCCGCCCGGCCCCCCGGCACTGCCCGGCCGGCGAGCGCAAGAGACTCCGCGTCTCACGGCTGCTGCCCGCCCTCCCGGCCGTGCCCCGCGCGGCCTGCGCCGCCCGGATCGCTGCTTTCGGCTGCCCGGAAGGCGCGGCGGCCGCCGGGGCGGGAGCGCTCGGCCCTGCCGGCCGGGCCGCAGCTCCCCGCGCTGTGGGGCCGGGCGGGCCCAGGGCCCACTGCCCCCGGGTCCTCTGCCCCCGGCCCCACTGCCCCCGAACCCACTGCCCCGGGCCCCACTGCCTCGGGCCCCACTGCCCCGGGATCCACTGCCCCCGGGCCCCACTGCCCCGGACCCACTGCCTCGGGCCCCACTGCCTCGGGATCCACTGCTCCGGGATCCACTGCCCCGGGCCCCACTGCCCCGGGCCCCACTGCCTCGGGATCCACTGCTCCGGGATCCACTGCCTCGGGATCCACTGCCTCGGGATCCACTGCTCCGGGATCCACTGCCCCGGGCCCCACTGCCCCGGGCCCCACTGCCTCGGGATCCACTGCCTCGGGATCCACTGCTCCGGGATCCACTGCCCCCGGGATCCACTGCCCCCGGGATCCACTGCCCCGGGATCCACTGCCCCGGGCCCCACTGCCCCCGGGCCCCACCGCCCCCGACCCCACTGCCCCGGGCCCCACTGCCCCGGGCCCCACTGCCTCGGGACTCACTGCCCCGGCCCCACTGCCCTGGGAGCCGCTAAGGGACGGTTCTCCCCAAGGTCCGGCATGTCGAGGCCGGGCCCTGAGCGCTTCCAGCCGGTCCCGCAGTGGGCCCTCGCCTCTCGCTGCCCTCCTCCCTGAGCCACACTGGCCCCCGTGATTGAGACCTGCAGTCCGCAGGCTTAAACAACGGATACTGGCCAGCCAGTGCAGCCCATTTCAGTCCTGCACAGCATTAGAGGTCTGATTGAAACAGGCGCAGAAAAAGCCCAGCCTTTTAGGTAGACTAAAAAGGGCTCTGGAGCAATACAGTAATCTCCTGATAATCACACAGACGTCAGACATCCTACCTTAAGAATTTATTTGCAATTAATAATCTTTTTAAGGCATCAAATTTAATATCTTTTTAAGGTGTCAAGTCTTCTGTCTTGGACATGGGCAAAGCAGTAGGTTTTGATGCCTTATTGATTGAAACCATCTTACAGAAACAGAAGATTAGAAAATTAGATCTTTGTGCAGCAGCACCATTATGAGGTTACAAGGCCTGTCCACTGTATTTAAGCACAACTTCCACTGATATCATCCAGGCTGAAAACAAATTGGTAAACACATATTTACTTTTCCAAGCTTTCTGTAGTTTTCCTGCGGACTATGTTCCAAATGAGCACATCATGCAGGATTTGCCAGCTGCATCACCCTGCCTTCTTTCAGCAACCAAGTCGCCTGATCAATACAGTACATGGCTAGGAAAATAAAGGTCTTGCAGGAAATCATTGTAGCGATTTAGCAGGTGCCATTGTGCCCTCTGAACCCGCCTCTACTAAACTGGGCTTTGCCACACACTGTTCAGGGGCACCAAAGGGGTTGGAAGTGCTACCTGTCCACAGGGGACGTGCAGCCCTAGCAGCCTTTGCCACTTGCAGTCATTTGAGCTCAGGCAGCATTGCAGTGACAGCACGTGTTAAGTGGTGTCACAGCCAGATCCCAACTGCTACACCTGCCCACACAGAGCCTTCACTTCTACAGTCACAGGACACATTTCCTCTTTCCTCCTTAGGAAGTGTTGGTCACCCGTGAGGTTTTTGCCCCAGAAGTGGCTGCAGCAGTTAGTGTATCTAGTGTATTTTTCAGTTTGTTTGTAAATTAAATGAATTCCCTGACGATTAGGACAGCTGTAGTTTTTTCTGACCTGTGCTGATATGGTTTGTGAATTTAGAAAGGTGCCACTAATGCATGCTGATGTGCTTTTTTTCAGTCAGGGACCAGGCTAATCCACTACAAAGAACAAAGGACTTTTTTAGCTGCTCCAATTCACTGCCAATTGCCTGCTGTGGCATAAAGGCTGGACTGGTCAGTTTGACTGAAAAAAAAGTTAGGAGTTTACATGTATGGCAGGGTTGGCTTAGGGTATTCAGTGTTGCCCCAAGAACACCCCTCTAAACATAGGCCTCAATTAGGCCAATCAGCCTAATTATCCAACTCAGTTGCAATGTCAGAGCAAAACAAAAACAGTATTCACAAAATGACAAAGGATTGGGCCCTTTTTGTTTGTTCTAAGAGACCAGGCTGCTCTTCGTGTTCTCAACAATTCTGAGACTAAGAGACTCTGGAACAGCTTTTAAAACAGAGGCTGCACAAGCCTCAGTGCCTGATGGATCCTGGCTTAGCAGCATTCTGCTGCTGCTGCAGTAGCAAAGCCGTCAGCAATCATGCAGACAGACAGTTATCCACGTTATTCCATGCTCTGTGGTGGGCCTGTCCACAAGGGATTAGACCAAATCTGCTAACCTCATTTCTGTTATATAACCTAAGACAGATCTGAACTCTTTTCTCCAGAGGATTGTATGGTAAACCAGAATATCGCCTCCCCCTAGCCCTCTTCAGCTGCAGTTCAAATTAGGTTTTGCTGCTGTCATAATTCATCCTGTACCATAATGAAAATGGAATTGATTGAGATGGCATGTAGACATTGTGTCTAGACATACCCAGGTTACTTGTGTATACAAATTTTATCAGGTAACTGCTATCAATGCAGCTTTTTTGGGAGCACAGGATTCAGCACAGACCACAGAGGCCAAAGGTGAAGAGTGCATGCTTTGATCCCAAGTCCACACTGAGCTATTGGGTGCTACAGCCACTAGTAACTAGGCTCCCTAGGTTAAGAGCTCGCTCAAGTAAGCCCAGCAGGGACTGCAGGTGTACAGTATGCATGAAAAGCTGCCTGGGATCAGAGCTGATTTCATAACAGGCTGACAACAGCATTGTTTTTCTGGCAGCTGTTTGCTACACTCACACCCCTGGCACCACACCAGCTGATGCTCCCCAGGTACACACGTTTAGAAGTCTTCTAAACCCTCATGGAACTATTCATCCATCAACACAAGTATGATCTGCTGCTCTGTCATAACCCATGGGCTTGGCTAAAGCAAACGCTTACTCTCATCAGTAGTTGTGTGGAAGTTTAGCAAGTCTTTTCCTGATATAGCAACAGCAAAGGATGCCAGGAATGCTACTGGATGCAGTAAAATTACACCTATGTGAAAGTGAGATTAACTTTTAGTGAGACTGCAGTCAGGCTGTGCACATTACTCTGCACACATGAGAAACTGATACTATGTCCATTTTTGTCTTTTTATTAATAGTATGGGAAAGAAGACAGGGTTTATTTGGATTCATAAATTAGAGATGAAATTACTATGCAAAGACATTAAGGAAATTTGCAGTTACACAAATTTGCAGTTACTTTTTCCTAGAGGAAAAAGGAAACAGTTTTACTGAGAAAAACAAATTGAAAACAATTACAAGACATGAAGAGGGAAGTAGCTGGAGGTTTGGACTTTTTCTTTTTTCTCTTCCCTTTTCCTTTTGAGGCCTGAAAACATTTGCATATTGTCTTAAATTTCATGCTTTAGTCCTCATCAACCTGTGCTGCCTAAGTCACAGTCATTTGTGACTCAGATGATTGACTGGATTCCTCCAAAGGAGCTTTCATATAACAGGCCAGACAAGAGCATCAACGAGACATTTTTTGGTCACTAAGGATACACATCTTTTATGGGAATTTACATTTACACATTCTCCTTACAGTAATTCTTTCTAAACCAGGCCACTGCTCAAACCAGTCTTCTGCAAACTGTTCTCTGTACTCCGAGCCCAAAAGTCACTAGGAGCCCCATGGGGTGCCACAGTTAGGCAACACAGACACTCAGCAAGCCCCAGGTAACTCTGACTGCTGAGCACCCATGCCTCAGGTATACTGTGAGAAGGATCAGAGCTACAGTTTACAGCATTGTCCTCAGCTCTCTCTCACACACACCATGCTGGATTATATGGGGGGTTTGATTAGTTTGACAAAGATAATAAAGCCACTAAAAATTACATAGGAAGATAACACTGAACACTGGGATGTATGCCTTCAAGGGGCCAAAATCATAGCTTAAAAACAAAAAGCAAGGGAAGGAAAGGATAGGAAGAGAAGGTAAGCCATGTATAACATTCTGAAACAGGACTTAACGTATGTGAGCTGAGGAAATGGAGCATCGTAAACATGCTGTTTATATAGTGCCAAAAGGATGCTTTTATGGGGATATAAACATTAGGTACCCCTGAGCATGCAAGCTAACCTTCTTAAGAAGATAAAGACTCTGCCCTGTTAGAGCCAAATCCAAGTCCAAATTCAAGAACCAAGCACGTCTCCACTTTGAGAAATCTCAAATCAAAATTTGGTCTGGGCTGAAGTCACCTGACTCATCCAAACCTTGCCCTTAAAGCAAATAATTTCTAGGCAACCCAACTGAGATTGTTAAGTAGGGACTGTAGTCACTTCTGTTGTTATTAAATGTTTTTTCAAGCTACACTATTACAGTTTCAGGAGGAAAAGTGAAAAGGAAAACAAAACCTTATCCAGGTTGAAACTCGGGGGAATGCATTCAAGCAGAATATAATTAGCCAAGCTGGAAGATGGCCAGCATGAAATGAGCAACATCATAAAAAAAACCCAAAAAAACAAAACAAGGATTTTGAATGAGCACAACAAACAGGACCTTATTTCTAACCTGCTCCATATAAAGCAATCAGATAGCCTTATGTAACTCCAGACATGCCTGTAGCTACCTTGAGAGCACTTCTGTGTGCTGAGATGTCCATAGTATGGATCTCCATTCATAGATAACAGAGGAAAACTATTCCATCTCTCTGTCATCTGACTACCTACCGACAGATTTTGTCAGGAAGCAGGTCTTCTTTTAACTAATGAGATTGAAAGAACAACAAATTAAACTGTGTGTAAAGCATGAGTGTCGCAGTCAAAGCTGGACTTCTGTTTTCCCCTTGTTTTCAGTTTTTGTGTGTTGCAGTTGAGGGAGACAGAGATGACAAAAAAAAACAAACACCAACTCCAAGCAGAGAACTTGGGTTCAGCTCTGGTCTGAGCGTCTGTGAGAGATTTGAGTCTAAACTGGCTAGGCTGACAATGTGGAAGGAGAGCTAACAGCAATAAAATAAGATGTTACTCTCAAGACAGTGAGAATGGTTTCCTATCAGACAGAGCTTGCCAGGGCACTGTAACATTTTGTAACACAGCTAGTCATGCTAAATAAAATGTAGCCTTAAACACACTTAGGACTGGATTCTCAATGGTCCTCCAATTTAGCAAGCAGTATAATCTATTTTTTACCTAACCAAGTCTATTTAGTACCACAAGGGATAGTTAATACAATTTCCAAAAAAGAAAAAATAAATTCATAAAATATGAATAAATAACCATAAGTTGTCTACATACATAAGTGTTCCAGAGCATGGGATTCTGTTCACTCACTGCCATGTTGGTCACAAAACATGCCTGATAGCCCAAAGTGTTACTTTATTGCATTTAGCAGCAACAATTAGCCTCTCCATTTTTCACTGCCCTAACTAAGAGTATGATTTTCTACTGTCTAAGAAGAGATGAAAAACCAAACCAAACTAAACCTCACTCTCTTCCATGCAGCTGCACTCTCCAGAGGCATATCTATGTGCAAGTGGCACAAAAGGCCATGAAGGCTTCATCTGTGGTTCATGAAGTAAAGGAAACAAAACAAAAAAAGCAGCAGATTATTTTCTTTCCTATTCTGAGGGACTACTTAGGGCAGAAGGAGCAGTGAAGAATTTCGTAATAAGGCTCTCTCGCTGAAGTACCACAGGCAACAAATTCCTTACAGCTGAATAGGAGAATAAGTGCAAAACTGAACACAACAGGAAGAGGTGTGGTCCCTAATGCATCATTTGCTGTATTTTATTGTATGTGAGCCAAGAAAAGTAGAAGGCCACTGAAATTCCTAGAGAACAGAAAATCCCAGAGAGCTATGGAATTAGCAGGCTTTCTAATGCTTGGGATATTTATGTTAAATACTTTCTATAATAAAGGAAGCATGTGTTTTGCAAGAAAAAGCATTCATGAGCTGAAATTCCCCTCATCATAATTCAAAGATTAATTAAGATAAATAATATAATTAGGTAATTTGGAAACACCTTTTTTTTCCCTAGTAGTAGACATTCAGCTTGACATAGCAGCCAAGGGGCATGTCATGAGGACTCCAGTCATGCTGACACTTGTATCTGGGGGAAGAGTGCAGATACAAGAGAAATTTGGAAATTCTGTTCAGGTGAACACTAGATGTGATAGAGGATATAGCTAGGTAATCAAGAATTGTCAGTGTTGCACCAACTATGGCACAAGCTATGGCATCCTGAAAACATTGCTGGAAGTATGTCTTGTATTTTCATCTCACTAGAACTCTAATTTGGACAGCTTATTGACCTACTTTCTGTATGTCAGTGCTTTCAGCATATTAACCCCCCCTCCTTAAACACTCAGGGCTATTTTGAGTAAGTGCAAGAAAAAGAAAGACTCTAGTGCAGATGTTGCTTGTGCATACAATCAGTGCAGTCCTCCCCCACTAAACTTTAATAAGGATTGTTAGTACATCATTGTAGCTGGTAATTGTGTAGGTACACATGGTAATTGCATGTATTTGCACTAATTATGTAAATGCACAATAATTAAAGCTCCAGGGTTTTCATGGTAAATTTTTAAGACACTCATGGATTTGTCATGGCAAAAGTGTCAGTCATGTAACCTAGTGGGAATAGGGAAGAGGAAGAAGTTCAGGAGAAAATAGTTCTTAAATAAAAAGCAGATATTTATATATAAATAAGTGGATAGAGGACTCTATATCATGAAACACAGCTGTCGTGTCTAGGAACAGTTTTTTTCAGAGTCCTTTATCAGACTTGAAAAATAAAACCTAGAAAAAACCCCAAAACACATGGAGGTTAAATCTAAAGATCAAGTACACCCCCACTTTACCCACCTAACATCTCATCCTTTTCATTTAACCAGTGAATAGCAGAAGTGGATTGGTGCTCTTTTTGCTGTTTTGATCACTTCCTGATAGTACCAGTTTTCTCCCTCTCCCACAGGCCTTATCACACTCCACTGAACACGTCAGTGGAAATATCTTGGCACTGCTTGGTTTTGGATCAATCTCCCAGCGTGGTGTACTTAGAGCAAGAGTCATACACTAGAATGTCAAGTTGCTTTTGGTTTGGGGTTTTCCCTCTTTTATGCCCTCCCTTAAGACTTCAGGCATTCTCCTCACCCTCAAATCTTCAGATTCAAACTTGCAGTTTTCTCGGGGAGTGCCCAGACCCTCCTTGGAGCCCTTCCCTGGGCAGCAGGCAGGAGCTGCCTCTGTCCCCACCAGCCCACGCTGCAGCTGCCATGCCCCGTGGATCTTTAGGCTCTGGGAGAGCTAACTACACATGAATGACTTCCTGAGGAAATGCAGCTGTGGAAACACACAGGGTACATCTCCTACGAAACCAGCAAAGCAGGACATGCACGTTCCAGCTGTTTAGCAGTTTTTAATCACCTCTGCAGCAAACCTGAGCAGCTCCCTAGAACAATCCCATTATCCTTATGCCAGGATCACAAGGGGCTGTTCAAGAAGCACAGCAAGGTAACAACATAAGGCACTATGAAGTCAGAGCACTACTAAGCATTTCACACTAAAAAGCCTTCCCTTTCAAATCACAGTAGTTGAGATCTTAATCACTTAAGTCAAGTGCTGGGTTTTTTAGCCACTGAAAATTGTCGACATTCATAAGACTTAGACCACTTATAAAGCATCAAATTGATTGCACTTAATGCAGAAATAATCTGTATGCCATCATCCCCATTTGACTGTGGGTCTGTGTGTCAGTCCCCACGGCACAGCAGCAGTCTCACTGGCCACACACACAGCTGCCCACCTTCACTCATGAGCACCTAAAAAGAGAATCAGCACAAGAGTTTTAGGCCACTAAAACTTGAGAGCTTAAGCCAAGGCACAAAAGAGAGCTTCCTCAAGATTTGAGCTATGAGAAGATTTATCAGACTCAGCAAACCCACACATTGCTACTTATTTGAATCTAACCCCATACAGAAGGGTCAAAAAGCTCTCTGTTCATGTGTCCTCCCATTCCTGTGCCCAGCACAATGCAAGCTGCACTCCTTCCCTGGAGCACTGAGGACAGGCCCCTGGGGTAACAGAAGATCCCAAACCATAGCCTACAGCCTTGAGACACTTGTAAAACTGCACTCCATACCTTCCTCCAAGGCTCCCTGGGGTGTACCCAGCTGCTAATTTCAGGAGGGCTTTTAGTACAGCTGTTTCAAATTGGCTCCTCAGCCACAGCTGGGGCAATAATGAGCTCTCTCTTTAATACTTCCTGGCTGGAGGAGTTGTCAGGAACACTGGCGTTTTTTTAAAAAGCTTATTTTTGAATGTCCAATCTGCCAATTGTTTTCAGCTTAAAAAAAACCCAAACAAAAAGAAAAAAAAACCCCACAAAAAGAGACCTAATTCAAACAACCCTTTCTCCCTGCAGATGCCCCAGGCCTAAATCTGAGATTGGGCTAATAAATGTTTCTGTGCTCACTTAACAAATGAGAAAAAAATTACCAGAACTACATTTAAATCAAAACAGCATATTTTTTCCTGATACTCTTTCACTTTTAGAGCTAAAACTAAAGAAAAAAATGTAACTATGTGATAACAATGGGTCGAATATAATAAAAAAAATTTTAAACACAGCTTTTGATTGGTGGGGTTTAATCCAACAAGAAAAGCTTTTGGGGACAGAGTAGTTTTAACTTTGTTTCTAACAATAGACATATCTTCGAGGTTTTTTTCCCCTATATTAATAAAAATTCCTACACTTATGCTTGATGGGGATTAAGGACGGTAAGGTAAAAATATAATTTTAAAATTTTCAATTTGCAGTAATGTTTTATAATTAGGTGGGAATCTTTCAGAAGCAGATTTCACACAAATAAAAAAAAAAGAGAAGCATTGCTAAAACAGTGATCTGTATTAATTTGCTTTAATTTTTCAGTAAATTCATCTGTTCTTCAGATAATGGATGATGGATGTCTAAAACCATGGAATATGGGCTTTGAGGGCATGAATGGAAAGCAGACGAGGTGGGTTACAGCTGGAGCACATTTTCTGTGTGTCTGTAGGGAATTTATTTCAGCTTGTCTTTGTTGTACAGCAGCATTGCCAGGTTAGGTTAGAGCTTTAACTTGTGCTAACGCAGGACCAAAGGTCTTTTGGATGTTTATGTCTAGTGGCAATTTGTATGATAAACACTTGCTTCCAGCAAAAGGACTACCCCAGCTGAGTAAGCCTGCAATCCTGTAAGGTCCCCTGGATCCAATGCTGCCCAAATGTATTTGCATAGACAGGAAAAACCTCATGCCTCTGTGTGGGGAAGATTTACATTTCACAAGGAGAAAAATTAATTTTCCCGGGCTCGAGGGATTTTTTTAAGACCTAGTGAATTGAAGGCATTTATGATATCTGCTAATATTATCCACATATGTCCTTTTGATATCTCATACTCCAGCTGTGAGGTGCAGCACTGGTGATGCCAGGCCCAGTGCAAACACAGAGCTCTTCTCTTTGTATTGCCTAAATGTCACTGTTGCTTTTCCAATATGTTTCAAAGATCTTTTTACCATCAAGGTCAGTACCAGCATCTCCATTTCACAGGTGTATCATCAAAAGGTGAGATGACTCAAAAGTGAAATGACCACAGTCACCTAGAAAATGAATAGAAGGAGGCAACATAGATATTTTAGTGCTACTCACTCTACTGCTCCAGTGCAAGCATCATTTTTTTGTGAAGCATCTCTCTGGTCAGTGCCTAATTCATGAAAACAGTTTTGGTTAACCAGATTAGCAAAAGCAGTTTGATGGTACAACTGACATTCACATTCCTTAGCAAGAGAACTTGTAATCTACTTGTCTGAAAATGATTTCCACAGTGTCTCAAATTGATAGCTTGGACACAAAAATATCTGCAGTTAGCAAACAGTTTATTTAGAAATTAAACATCTGTGCAATTCTTTTGGCCTGCCTGAAAAATATGAATAAACATTGTTAAATAGATCTAGTAAATACAAATATATGCATATCAATGAGCCTCACAGGTGGTGGTTGTGAAATGAACTGGTTGCTCTGAGATCCTCCCCCCAGAAATGCTGACGCAGCAGGTTGATAGCAGGGACTGTTGGAATATACAAACCATGTCTGTTTCTAACCTGTCCTCAGCCAAGCTGCCCTTTACAGGATATCTGTAACCCAAGCACCCAGCAACAGAAGTTACTCTCACGAATTCAGGAGTCAGGATTTATTCAAAAATCAGTGGCAGATGCTTGACCAGAACCTGCACCTGAACCTGTTTCTGAAAGGGAAACTGCATTGTCAAGTGCCTTGTTCCAGCAAGTCGGCAACAGTGTCTGCATGTTTTAAATCGCTGGGTTGAGTCATCGTCATTTAAGTGGAACTTAAACCACCGAGGTATGTCATCCTTACCAACCTCCTACAAACAGCTGTGGAGCTGTTTCCTTGCAGGGCAGGCACAGCCCCATAAATCCATCCCTGGTGTGAGCCAGAGCTGGGCAGTTATTTTCTCGTTGCTGTATCACAATATGTGGCGACGAAGGGAAGTGTACCAGCAGTAGTTTGTTTGCTGTGCTTGTTCTTTTAAGGAAGAATAATAACACTATTGTTCCAAGCAAAATTACACTTGTACCACTTTCCCTTCCCCTTGAAAATTTGAAAACAGAAAAGTAATCATTTAAGTAATCATTTCTTTAGCTGTGGGGTTTTATTTCATTTAATCTCTATACATACACATTTTTCCAGTATACACATTGAAACAACAGCCATTTGATTTCTTGTTAGTGATTCTACATTTTCCGTGAGTGTTTTGTCTTAAACAGTGGCTCATGCAGCAGGTTTGACTTAAATTAATGGCTTCCTGACTTTTGATGAAATTTTATTTGTGAATACTACTTTTCTGAAGTTTTTTTTCCTTTGGCAGCTGGCATGCAGCAATGATACCCTATCAAAATAATCCCTAGCTGTAGAATGGCTTTAACATCACTTCTTACTACATTTTTAAAAACCTGAAATATTCCCAAAACTTGGAAAAACCAATAGCATGCATTGTATGGCTGCTGCTATGGGTTTTGTTTAAATACTGAATCAAACTCATGGATGGAAACAGGGAACCAAAGCTATTTCAATTCACACTCCATAATTTCCTGTGATGGGATGAGCAGACGTTATCAGTGGCATCTCCAGCCTTATGTTCCACCATGGCTTAGTAGGACTTGAAGGTGAGATCAGGGTATACAAGGTGCCCTCATCAAAGTCCTGAAATCACAAGGCACCTTCACTAAAGGAAATCTTAGTGAGAAGAAAGCAGCAGGAATTCTCATGCTGCCTGTACTGCTTCATCATTTCCACAGGTGAGAGAAATCCCAGTTATGGGCAGTCCTTGCTAATGCAGCCATCCTCTGTTCAGTGTTGCTTCTTTGTGTGATATTTTAGAATCAGTCCTTGGGGACTAAAGGGAGACTTTGTCTGGCCCTGCAGAGCAGGGAACAGACAAGTGGAGCAACCATCCATCTCTGTCACAAATGATGGAGATGGGAAAAAGTTAAAAAGCGATAAAAACAATCCCCTAGCTTGATATGAAACATCCATCCTCTCTTGTTTTAAATTGAACTGGAGGAAAGGGTAGAGAGGAGCGACTGATCTTTTAAAATATATGAACAATCTTTGTGCTGTTTTATAGAAATGTGGAAGACACATCTTGCCAGAGCTGAATTCATGTAATTCATGAAATATTTAGACATCTGTAGTGAGATTATTTTTCATGTTTTAATTTGAAAATCCTGTGCTTCTCAGTCTTTTTTACTGTTGAGACTACTGAAGAAGGTAGCTATTTCTCTGGGGAAAATATATGTGAAAAACCTGGCAGTCGGGCCCAAGAGTACTTAAATTCCAAGTATTATAAAACATATGTAACAAGAAGGCTGTTGCTTTCTTTTCAAGGAAGCTGAACAATGAATCCCACCGGGCATTGATGGGAGTAGAGTCAAACTTCCCTCCATTTCAGTGGTTTTATTCTGCCTTTGTGATATGAAATTAAGACCCAAGTTATACAAAATGCTCAAGAGGGAAACTCATGCAGCCTTCTCTGAGGGACCATTTACACACCATTTGTTGCAAGATTAGAATCAGGGGCTCTTTGCTCCCTGTCTCTCTCCTTCAATTTTATATTTCTGTTGTAATGTGTTTTCCTGGTGCATTTTAAATTGGTGTCCACTTCTTTAATTGTTTGGCTGCCAAAAATCAGCAATGAAGAGTTTCACTTCACAGCAAGATGCAGGCTTGTAGGAAAAGTGATAATGGTTTATGAGATATGTAAGACTTTTCTGCAAGACTGAGTCAAATTCTAAATGATTCAAGAGTACAGGAAAACCATGGGACATTCATGCTGAAAATGTAGGATCCAAATTCAGCTGTCCTCCTTTGGCAGAAGTCAGAGCATTTATGAGTATCAGTCAAGCAGGATAAGATCTGCCCCTTTTAAGTGGTCTTTAACCATTCACAAGGACAGACTTCTGCTCTCCTGGAACAATACTGCCAGATAAAGCTGCTCCTCTGAAGTCAGTGGGGCTCCTTTGACTGCCAAGTGGTATATGTCTAATCTAGTTCTGTACATTTTAGTTTGATGGTAAGATTTCTTCTTCAGGATTTGTTTTCATTCAAAGTGTGAATAGAAAACAGTTGGCACATTGAAGATTTCTCATGCATATTTAAAAAACCATGCTTGTCATCAAAATATTCAACAGTAATATCAATATTGCAATACTTGGTATACCATAATGTTGGAATCCAAAGAAATTGAAATGAGTCAGCATGAAATGTTTTCCTCTTATCAAAATAAATTAGAGTATTGAAATAATACATTTCTGCTCTCTGCCTTTGAAAATGTCATTGAAATCACCACATTCTCACAAAAGATTTGGATTTCCCTTTCCAGCTGAGAAGTGTATGTTGTATGCTCTCCATCAGGTGAGCTGGCTGAGAGAGGCAGAAGGAGAGGATAAACTGGGCTGTCTAGATTTACATAGGAGTAAGAGAGAGCAGGCAAGTGCTCTGTGGTGTGTGCTGGTGGCTGTTAATTCACTTGTACCTGCTTAGGGAGATCTGTGGGCAGCCCTGAACATTGTGATGTGTCCAATTTCTTTCTGTATGAGTAAAGAAGAATACGAATACTTGAAAAGCCAAAGCCTTCACTGGAGTAGAAAAGCCAGCCCTACTACAAAGAAATTCTTGTGCCTCTAATTACCCTTCTTCACCTATAGGTGGAATTTCCACTCCAACAGCTTTAGCAAGGAGCCTGTCAGCCTGGGAGGAGATTTCTGTTTGTCTTTGTACAGCAAACACTGGCTCTGTTGTGCAGCGCCAGTTTCTGATTCTAATGATTTCCTGAATTCATTCTCTTTCGTACCTCAGGGAAGGAAGAAGTGATCCTCTTGAAAATTCAGATAATTGCTTTTATTTGATTTTTATTAAACCTCATTCAAGAATAATATGATGGCTTTTTTTATTACATTGTTCATCACTGTGGCATTTTTAAATTTGCTTTTCTAAATGGAAGAATTTACTAAGTCAAAGATTTAATTCTATGATTTTTGCTGAAAGAAAACTGGGAGATCTTTTTGAGGTTTGTTTTGATTTCAAAGACTTTTGTAATATTGGTGTCTATCTGCTATCTCTACTTCCTCTCTTTCACAGCCCAGGCTCCTTCCCCAGCCCCACCAGCAGCCCATGCTGTGGTTTATTGTGTGTACATCTGGAGCTGGCTGTGCTGGGCTGCTGCTGAGGGGAGGCACTGCAAGGGTTGCTCTTTCTCCCCTGCTGTGGCTCACTCACATTGCCTGGGAGATGCTGATAGCAGCTCTGGGGAAACTGCAGGCTCCAGCTCCACGGGGAGATAAGCACAGGGTCAGGCACAGAGCTGCATGGGGGTTATCCCACCACCAGGCAGGAGCAAAGCCTCCCTCTGGCTTGGCTTAGTCATGAGCTCTGGGGTGGCCACTCAGCCTTCCTGCTGGAGAGCAGGCAGTGGGGCACAGTCCTGCTCCTTCCTTCCTTCCTTGCTTCCTTCCTCCCTCCCTCCTTATAAATCTCTTCTGCAGCTGATGTTACAGGTATTATTCTCATTGTATACACATATGACTTATGAAGAGAAGCAAAATGTTCTGCATTTAAGAGAAATAAAAGTAGACAAAATTCAGGACCAACCACTCCGTGTTGCTTACATACAGTAAAGAATATGGGGTTGGGAAATTTAATCTATTGACCTCTTTGCTGCCAGTGTGGCATCATCCACTGTCCTTTAATAAATCACACACAGAGCTATTTGATGTGTAGTTTTAGGAGAGCTATCATTTTAAGAGTTGGTCATTTAAAGGTAAGTGTTTAGGAACATGAGCAAGTTTTCCCCTTTTTCCATTTTATCACAGGAAATGACATCTCAAAACACTGTGAAGACTTTGTAAAAGGCTCTTTTTACATGCAAAAAAATTTTAACAAGAATCCAGTCATCTTAGTTAATCCCTTTAAACTGTGTCAATATTTACTTTTAAGTGGAGTTTCAAATACTCAATAAGCTGCACTCTTAGTTTAATCAGGACAATTCCCTTTGACTGGGAATTATAGCTAAATACTGCTGAGGTTTACCTGGGTCCTCATAGTTACAACTGGTGATGGCAGTAAGGATGATGGGATGTTTGCTGTTAGCAAATGCATCTGTCCATGAATAAGTGGGTCCCCCAGGACTGCTTTTAGTCAGCTGCTGGGCTCCTGTCACATCTGTGATGTTCTGTATCCCCCACAAGGTTTCCAGAAGGGCCCATGGTCATTAAAATAATCAGCATGGGACTTACAAAACACCATGTTCACCCTTGTCTGTTCATCCATGTCTTTTGGGAAGAAATGTGGCAATTGGGCAACAGCTTGACCCCTGCACAGAAGGGTGACAGAAGGACCAGTCTCAACCCCCAGCATCCTGTAGAGGGCTATGTGCCCTGAATGAGCAGCTGATCCCCATCCAAGGGCAGTTTTGTTACTGAGAGCCTGTAAATACAGACAGGACTTCAGCAGCTCTTAGAGGATAATGGGCAGCTACAGTTGCTTCAGCATAGGTGTCTTTGACAGAGCTAAAGACCCTTATTAAGCACTGCAGCCACTTCCTGTGGTTATCTGCAACCTATAATTTGTGAGAGAAGCATATTTTTAATGTGACTGGCACATAGACTTTTGTTTCCTAATTTTGATGGAGCAATGACAACAGACTTTGCACTGCAGGACAAAAGACAGGCAGATGGAGCACCATTTCATTACATAGTTACCCTATTTCACCTTCCCTTTCTTGAGGCAAGGGACAGGTTATTTCATACCACATGGGACAGCTTGCCCTTGCTCTTCTCTGGTAGCAGATTTGGATTAGAGAAGTTGCTTGGTCCAAGATGTGGCTGACATTACATTCCTTAAGTTATCTGGACAATGTGTTCTACTCACATTCTCAGTATTAATAAGATTTTTTGGTTCCATTTAAAGCTGGATTTTCCTTTGCTTTTTCTGTAATATGGAACAGAAAACAGCTGGTGTCTGTAATGGCTGAGAAGTTTAATTCAGTAAGTCTCTGTTACTGTAGTGACAGGGTATTCACAGTACTCTGATGCCCTTCTTGTCTGTCTATGATAAATCATAAATCCTTGGCTGGTTTTTTTTTAATTTATCTTTTTTTAACTATGGCTCTTCTTTATCCTGGATGATAAGCATGAGGAAGCATTTCCCTGGTGGAGGATTGGAGTCATCTGAGGAGCCTTCTGCCATTAAATATCTCCCACACCATTGCAGGGATCACTTTGGATGATTTGGGTGTCCCCTTGCAGTCCCACATCCCCAGGCAGGGTTTTACCCTGTCAGATAACATGGTAGCAGAGAAAGGCCTGGCCTCACTCTCATGATCTTCAGTGGGGAGCACCACAGGGATATGGAGAAGGGAACTGAAATAATTAAAATCGTGCCTGGCTCCTCAGGATAATGCCTGGCCTCTGACACCATGTTCCTTGTCATTTCCCTCACCATGTCATACTTGGTTGCACACTGTTTGCACTTAATGTCAGTGAAACAAACTGAAAAGAAAATAAAGCTCTGGCAAAGATCAGAAGGCAGAAAAAGGTGAGTAAATATAAACAGTGAAGTGAAAGAATGTGACTGGAGAGCAGTGAATGCTGAATGGTGTGCTTCACAAGAATTTGAGCATGAGCTTCCCCAGGAACCACACACATCTCTGCAACACAGCTCCTAAGTCTCCAGCTAGTCATCCCTTCCCTTCCAGATTAATATTCATTTTAGGACATCTCAGCTTCTGCCTACTGCTGGCTCTAAGGTATTTATTTTCTGAGAGACTGACTTTCACATCAGGTCATAAATTGCTGAGATATATGGGGCATGCAGAGAACTGTTTGGTTTCATTTCAACATTTCAACTAAGAAACCAGACTGGATCAATCTCTCTGCATAGTCATATTTCATTTTGTGAGCAGGAAAAGAAGATACAGATGATTTTTCTGGGTTTTTTCTTGACAAAGAGAGAAAAAAATGTGGTAACACCCTCTCTTTGCTTTTCATTTCCTTTCTGGTAGAAGTTTACTAAAATTAAACATTTTCAGAACTATTTTAAGCTTAAATAACTTTAAAGTAGATCTGGATCTGAAATTTAACTAAATCAGAAATGCAAGACCTTTTCACACTGCATTCTCCTGATGTTAAATATTCTTCATGTTAGGATGATCCAGTATTCTGGGTTGTTGTGTCACCCCACAGAGTGGCTCTGGAGCCCCCATCCACTGTCACAGCTGTGGCAGTTCATACCATATTGAGACTTCTTCCATGTTCTAACTGATTTGCAGGATAAATGGGCAAAGGCACTATGTCTTTGCTTGGTCTCTTTGGAATCACTCAAAAATAAACCTGCACATACCAGATGAACCCTACATGTTTTGTCTCTCAGATTCTTCGCCATCTGGAACAGCTTCCTTAGGGCTCAAGAGTTTTTTTCCTGGAGACCACCCCCCACCAGGCTACTGAAGCATGCTTGTCTCTTCCTCTCTCCTCCCAAAAACTTCCTTTTGAACATTATGAGTCAGTTATACGTTTCCTTATTATTGTCTGTTCTCATGGTTGGTCAGAGGACTGTCCTGTGTCAAAGTCTGTTTGCTGTCCTTTAGCAGTGCTTCAATAGATGACAATCCATTCCAGGGTACAGTGGATCCCCAGCCATGCTGACATTTAGGAGAGCACAGCAGCTCTGCAGCAAATCTCTCCACCATTCCCATTTATCCTGTGCTGGTTTCATTTGCTGTTTTGATGCATATGAATTGTATTCCTTGTGAAGGAAACTAAACCAAAAGTTCTACTTGAGATACCTGCCAATGGTGCTTCAATCTCTTTAGAGAGAAAGAGGTCCATGGCCTACACTTAAACCACGTGGCTTTGGGATGTCCAGTCCTGTAAATCAAACTAAATGCAGTCTGAAGTGAAATGCCAAGTCACATGCACTCTAAACGTGACTGTGAGCCCTCCCAGCCAGCTGCACTGTCCTGCAGCTCTGCTCTTACTGTGCCTAATGGCTCACTAATGCAGGCAAAGTCAGACGCACATAAAAGGAACAGCAGTTTTATATCATCAGCTTCCTAAAATCAATGAGTTCATAAGTTTCTGAGATCATTTAAGCTCCTGACTTATGTCTTCAGGCAGCCAGCAATATACAAATTGTACAGTACCTGCAGAGCTGAATTTGTTAGATGGTGTTACAATAATTAATGGATTTGTAAGTGATAAAAAGATGGGGTAAGCAGAGAAATCATCTATCAGTATTTCACCTATTGGGAGCTATGATTAAGTCCTCGAAGCTTTGAGATGTGGTCAGGCTGCAGAGCAGTTTAGGATAACAAGTGAGGACTGTTATCAGGTCCAATTACTCTCTAAAGGAAATTAAGAGAGGCAGAATATAATTACTTGAACTGGAATGTAGCCAGGGTGTTGGGATGATCATTTGCTATATGACCATTAATGACTGTGGTAGAAAACTGTGGATTTAATGCCATGAGGTAAATATTCACTCTCACCAAGGAGTCTGCTCGTTAAGAAAAATATGGATGCAGTCATAAAAGAATGTTAATTGAATCCTGTGTTTGGGTGAGCATTCATCTTCTGAAACCAAATATCGCACTAACATCACTCAAAATACATAGCAATGCTGTTTAACATCTGTTGGGGATAGGGAATTGAAGGAGCTCTCTATAAT
The DNA here is from genome assembly GCF_029582105.1 of Oenanthe melanoleuca. Taxonomy (NCBI): domain Eukaryota; kingdom Metazoa; phylum Chordata; class Aves; order Passeriformes; family Muscicapidae; genus Oenanthe; species Oenanthe melanoleuca. The sequence goes on from NC_079340.1 coordinate 11,933,951, forward strand.
TTTTTTGGTTCTGATGATAAGGTGAAATTTCCATAGTTAGTGCAGACTGGCCTCTTTCAAAAACTACAGGAGCAAACATACAGGGATGCAAGCAAAACTGCTAAACAGCATGGATTTAAGGAATGGCTTATCAGAAATACAGATATAAAAATAAGATTTTGAGATTTCATGGAAGCTAGAGTGTTTACCAAATGATGTACTACTGTGCCTTTTGTCCTTCTTCTGTCCTGAAATAACAAGATTTTGTATGTCAGTAGTCTTTCATGCATTTAGATTACCCTTCAATTTGGTTTCATAGTACTCCAAAACAGAAGGATAAACACTATATGATAATTGCTTTACCTTTTACTGCAGTGCAGCAGATACATAACCACATTATCAGTAGAGGTGTGAAAAAAAATCAGTGCTTGACAATGCTTCAGGAGTTTGAGATGGTAAGAACCCAGTTTATGCCTTAAACATTTGAGAACAAAAGCTTTAGTCCTATGACTATTTCTGTGCAACACTTAGGTCATCAGCTACCAAGGTGGTTACATACATGTTTTGTACCCAGCCTGGCAGTTCATATCAATACCTGTCAGGATGCTGAGCTCTCCAGCAGTTGCCAGACTTTGAAAACTTTTAAAATACTTTGCCAATGGGAGGTGGTTTGCTTAATTAGTGCCCACAGTGCCCAGGGCCACTTCACAGCTCACCTGAAGAATCTGGAATATATACCTGCTCTGTGTGTCTCTTCACATAATGCACAGGTTCAGTCAGAAAGGTCCCTCTGCTGAAACAGGTGAGCTGTATCCACAGATACTCCTACAAAAAGAGCTTAGCAGAGGCATCTCTGAGTCTTTATCAGCTTGAGGGAGATCCAGAAATCATGTAATTCAGGTACAAAACTAAATCCTAATATCTACTAACATAGTTTATTTCAAGTTCCTTTCCTTTAGTAGACCTGAATTTACTCAAGAGGTTCCTGTGCTTGGTAATTTTTTTGCAAGGATACCTTGGAAGACTGTGAAAAATGTTAAATACAGCTTGTGAAGCTTGTTAGTAAAGAACTGGCCTCTTAAAAATGCATGAGACTTGATCCAAAACTTGCTCAATTCTACGGCATAGTCTCCTTCACATAGCAGGTGAGGATTTTTGGAAGCTGATGATCTTGCAGAAAGGTTCATCCAAACCCAGAGAAAATGGTAAAGACATTTGTGAAGGAGGAGAGGGGAGAGAGAGAAATAGCAGCCTCTCTTACTGCTTTCCTGAAAGTTCCACAAGCCTTTTTGTGCTTCTGGAAGAGCCAGAGGTTAGAGACCTGCTTGATTTAAATCAAGAGAATCTTGTTAAAAATATTCAAGCCTCTGAGAGAGCTGCTTACATTAGCATGATTATTTAGTCTGGAAAAAGGACTTCATTGCAGTCCTCTTGGGGAGGCCCAGAGTGCCAGCTGCAGCTCCTGCAAAAGGAAATTCCAGGCAGCACAGAGTGCTCCTGTTCCCATTGCCCAGTTGGCTGCCCTGGCCAAGGCTTCTGAGGCTTTGAGCTCCTCTCACCTACTGCTGTTCCACAGTCAGAAGGCTGCTGTCACAACACACATCCCTCCTGAGAGAAAGGACCAGGCCTGCCTGCTGAGGCACCACTGACAGCTTGAATAACTTGTCTGGCAGAGGACAAGCAGAAGAAACCGGATCTGGAGCTGGCAAAGGGACCTCAAGGTCAGCCCTATTTCAGCACATTGCATTTCATAATGGAATGTGAACAATAAATCCCATCATGTCTTTAATAATTCAATATTAGCAAGCTGGGAGAGGAGAAAGTCTGTGGGGTAGTGCATCAAGTTTTATGCCATTCTCTTTCTTTTGAGCCTGTAAAGGCAGCTAACAGCACTTAACCCAACACTGCTGCTATTGCTTCACAGGAAAACATTCGTTAAACTGCATAACTCTGAGAAGAAAACCCTTAATTCATCAAGCCATGTACATCAAAGGGGGATCTTTTATAACATCATTACATGAAGGGTATGATTTTTTCCTTTTTAACTGAAACTATGACAGGTCAGTCCCTCAGGCACCTTGTAATGGTGGTGGCCATGCCACAGGTTGTGAAGGATTTTATTGACCATGAGGCCTTTCATACTGCCTGGAATGAAGAGGAACTTTATTCCAGCAGAAATACACAGGATATAGTGAGCAAACATGGGCACTGGAACATGCTGCCTTGTGCAGAAAAGAACCTCCTGTGTATCCTCTGCAGAAAGTTGAATCCATGGAGCATCTCTGATTTTTGTGGTGCTGGGTGCTGTGCATGGGCAGCTGGCAGTAGGCATGTTCCCTGGCACCTGTCAGAATAGGAGTTTGTGAGAAGCAGATGAGGATGTAAGACTTGGGCAGGTGGGTTGGCTAGAGGGAGGAGTTTTACATGTCATTGTAGTTCCCAGATTTCCTGCTCAGAGCAGGCATCTGACTCTTTAAACAGGTATAAGCATATAGAAAATTTCTTCTTCCACATATTTCTCCTATGAGTGTCCAAAGGTGTTCTGTTTTCCTTCTACTCTGTTGCAGTACCCATACTGAGGCCTTGGAACAAAGTCACAGTTCCAGTCTTTATTTCCAGCCTCCTGGTAAAGATCCATAAATAAAGTAAACCCCCTTATGGCAGAGTCATCTTCAAGAATGCCTCAACATGAATAAACTTCTGTAGCAAAAGCCTAACCCTTTCCCTGCAACTCAAATGAAGCCCATCTGATTTATATCTTTTGTTATTATCATTATGGACCACACTGAGAGTGACCAGGTTCCCTGTTTCCTGGCAGATAAAACACCCAGTGTACAAGAGATAGGAAAACCAAATAGGAAGTAACATTTAAGTTTGGTTTTAAAATTAAGATGCAAATCTGCTGCACAAATATCCTACTAGCAGGCAAGTCCAAAGGGAGCATGTTTCATTTTGGATCAGCTTAAATTTCTTAAACTAACTTCACTGACATTTGTCTTGTGCCAGTTAATTTACTTATGTCTGCTTTACATGCTCACACTAAGCATAGATAAAGTTCTTCACACAGAGGTTGATGCTCACATGACAAACCTTAGGCTGTGACAGAAATGTTTTTGTGCCACACTGGCCCTATGCACCAGTCCTGTGCATGGTTATTTGTTCTTGGTGGAACATTTGCTGTGTCACAGGCAGGCTGTGAGGAAAACAGGAATAAGCCTTTTGCCAAGGAAGATGCAGAGCAGACCTGAACAGCTGAAGGAAGGAATGGAGGCAGTTAAAACCTTGTGGGAATTTTTAGCTGATCCTGTCTTTCTGTTACCAGAAAATACTAATTTAAAATATTTAGTTAATATGGGTATTAAAATGCCCAGTGAAACTCTTAGTGATTTTAAGAGTAGAAGAGTAAAGTTACTGTAGAAAGTTAATCCAAAAATTTGTAGGGATTTTTTTCCCCCAAAAATTATCTTGCTGTGATCAGTTCTAATTCTCTCTTTGTAATGGAGAAAGAATGAGTTTTGTAGAGTATTTTGAGAAAGGTGTAAGTTCTCAGTATCACTTCTCAATCCTCCCACACCCCAAAAAATGCCTTTACTTGGAGAGTCACATAATTCACTTATCAAAAAAAGAAGTTAGAGTCCCCATTTCTGATACACCCTTTCATCCAGTGTATCACAGTTTCTATCACTCCTTATGGCTGCTTCAGCCTTTCACAGCAGATAGATAAAAATAAACATGTGCTTCTAGTTCTGCTTTCTAAGCCATTAGAAGAACACAGAAGCAGAACAATAACATCAATAGCTCAGTGTTTTTTCCCTTGCACCATCATGATCCAGAGTCTTTTGGGGAGCAGCAGCCACCAGCTCCCCATGGCAGTGGCTGAGCAGGGTCTGTAGGGACAAGGGTCAGTCACCCACCTTTGAGGGTGGAAGAATGGAAATGCAGAAAAAGCTCCTGCTTGTTTAAGGGCAGGAAGGAAGGCATTTTTTTTCTGTTCTAAAGCAAACTGCAATTTCAAGCTCCCTCTGAATACCTTTCAAGTACATCTGCTGTAAAGCCTTTGGAGCCACTGTTATTTACAAAGTAGGAAAGTGCAACCAATGCAGATTATAAGAGCTTTTTTCCAAGAAGAAAGCAAGAAGTATGCACTCTTCCAGCATCCTACCAGGGCTAAAATTATGGTGGTTGCACTTGTAGGCAGGCAAACAGTCATTTAGCATGGTACTTAGTACAGTCACGGTGCTTACAATGATTAATGGATAGGTTAATTTTCTCTATTTCATTTTAAATAAATAGCTCTTCTGGTTAGTTCTCTGCATATTATGCTTTGTGCATGCTATGTGCAAAGCCATCCTGGTATATACTGTCCCCAGGCACTACAACACTTTCATTTCCCAAGTTTACTGCAATCTTGACCAAATGGAGCAAAGGAAATATGCATATTTTTTTCCTTTCCTAGTTATTGTTCCAGATGTTTTCATTGCCATTATTTTTCCTTTCAGCTGTTGAGTGAATCAAGTGGCTGGCACTGTTCAAGGGATTTCTTCTGCTAGTCTTCTACCTGCACTTACAAGGTTACATTTCCTGAAAATATTGGCTATCAGAATATTTGATTTTTAGTATTTAAATATATTTGGGCCAAATTCAGAACAGAAACAAAAAGGTATGTATCTAACTTAATGACTCCAATTTAACCTAAAATAATACATGAATGAGCTGCATATATATATGAACTATGAAACCAGGGAATTATTCTGCTGTGTTCTCTAAGTGCACTCTACCCATGATTTGCTTTAAATCACTTTGGGTAGGGTCACCTTCTTTTAGCATGTCACTATACATGACCTTTTGTGCATGCAGAAGTTGATCATGTCATAAGCAGCTGTGGTGCTGGGATGAACCTACTGAATTCTTTTATGGTGCATCTTTACATTGTCTTCACACCAAGGTTAGTACCTATGTGAGATGGAGGCTGCATAGGAAAGGTCTCTGAAAAAAAAGCAGAAAAATTGGCCAAAACTTCATTTTCACTGGGGCCTGGTACTTTCCCAACTGAACAAAAAAATCTGGTCCTCTCTCTCCTTGCCCAGGACATTCTGCTGTGCAAAATCCTGTATTTCACCTGTAACATTTTTATGATGGTTTGTTCAACTCCATTCTGTCATCACAGAAGGATTAGTGGATTGCTAACTTTTAACATGTCCCTTCCTCCTTCTCTGCTTTAAATGACAAATCAACTCACTGGGACCCAGACACCAAAACCATTTATTTCTTTAAATGCTACCAGGCATCAAGGTCTGTCTCCAGCTACCTTTGTAATTTTGGCCTAACTCTGCACTTGTCACTCATAAGATCTACAGTTGTGGAAACTGTCAGCAGTACAGCAGTATAAAACTCAAACAGTCTCTGTGTGGTGGTGTCTGATAAGATAAGAAAAGTTATTTTGTGATTTCAAGATAGTTTGTCTCCTCTGACAGCTTTCATTTCAGTGTTAAGGAGTTCTAGCACAGCATTTGTCTGTACTTTTAGGAAACAAATATAGTTTAGGAAAGAGTTTACTTGTTTTTTTTTTAAATACAATAAAACTACCAATAGTGATTTTAAAATGAAACTAGGATTCTTAAATGAAATATACTTAGTACATTAATATATGCATTTTTCTATTGCATTTCATCAGCTATCACTCTATTTCACTGAAAAATACTTAATCAGAGAAGAAAAAGAAATCAAATTATACCACTCTCACAGAAGTACTGTTATTTTTTAGGTTAGTTGAGATGTTGAGAAATGATAGCGAGGAAGAACATTTTGAAAATTTTAGGTTGCCTTTTTAAAGATCCGGTGTCTTTGGAATGGTGTAAAAAAAAAAAAAAAAAAAAAAAAAAAAAAAAGTAAAATCTGCAAAATAAGACCTTCATTCTGCAGTTTCATTCTGGCTGGGGCTCATGTAAGGACATCATTTCCTGCTTGGGAAAAGGCTCTACTTTCTCTTTAACAGTGATGGTTCTGTTCTCATTTTCTTTATTTTCTGTTTATTTTGGACCAGCATTTCTAGGACTCCCAACGTGTGTTACAATCATGAGGCTACAGTACATGCATTACCTGCTGCAGGCAGTGCCCCTCAGTTTTATCAGTATCTATCCTGGATCAAAACGATTCCTCTAAGCAAGGTGAGTGCAATATGACCTCACAATTCCCTCTAAGATACTTGCAGGAGAAATCCTGGTTTATGCTGTGATATTTTGTGTTTTTCCACGTATTCCCCAGTCCTGCATGAGGTCTCCTGAGTGCCTTTGCCATGAAGTGGAGCTTCCCTGAGATTTACTGGATGTGTTCTGGAGCACTCCCCATATGTGTGCTGCCATCTCTGTTCATCCAGCAGCCCTGCTCTCTGCTCTGCTGGGTCCTGCTTGTAAAAAATAACTCTCCCTGGGAGTAGGGGTGCAATGAGCAAGTGAGGCTGTGAGGAGATGCTTGGCCACGTTCTGATAAAATATTAATGGCATCGATTGGAAATCAATGTCAGTTTTATACTCCCTGCAGAGTCAGGGCTAGATTTAAGCTAATGCAGAGCACTTCTGAAATACCCAAATGCACATAGCATTCCCTGTTTGCAAGGGAGAACCTCACAGCAATGAGGTTCCAAAGCTGCTCAGGACTCCCTGCTCTCCAAGAACAGCATCCACCTCCACAGTCTGATTCTTATCCCACTTTATGATCATTCCTAGCAGTTCCTTCCCTCCTACTGCCTGTACAGCTGCAGCATGGAAGGTTTCCCCACATCCCTGCTAACTCTGCAGTGCTCCAGGGGCTGTGCAAAGACACATGGACAGCCTGAGTACCAGCACTGTGCTGTGGGACACAGAGAGGGGCTCCCAAGGCAGCAGCACAGCCTGGACCCACTGCATGGGAGAGCTGGCATGGATGAGGGCTGTCCTCACTGCTCAAGTCCTGACTCTCAGGCAAGGTCTCTATCACCTTGAAGTCCTCCTGAAAAATATGGTTATACAGATTAAGAGATTTCCAAATTTTCTGTGTTAAACACAAGGCAATTTGTGCCTTTTTTTTTTTTTTTTAAACGGGACACAGCATTCTCTGTGCAGGGGTTTGCTCTGGAAACTAGGTTTACAAACTTTTGCTGGCAGCTTAGAAAAGTGTAACAGGATATTAATATTTCCTCAGTATAGAACCTAACTTGGTGCTTGGGCAGGCAAGTTTTAGAAATTTTGGAGAAATGTATGGAAGGCTGCTGGAATCCATTTTAGCTGCTAATATGCTGAACTTCTAAGTAAGTGAGATTATCCTGGTATATATTTTCAAAGGATTGAACTATTTTTTATTACACTGAAGATTTGTTCTTTATCAGAATGAAGAACTGAAGAGGTTTAATGAATGCTCTTCTCCCTAGAGTCCTTTCCCTTTGAAAATTTTAACTGCACTGACATCTAAGGGTCCAATTCACAGCCCATGAACTTGGGGACAATGTTCTTTTTTAATGTGAGGAGAGGTCTGACCCAGGTGCCCAGGAGAAGACCCAAAGCCATCATTACATGCAATGCTCATCAGCCTTAAGTACCACACAGCAGACCATTCAAACAGGTTTTGTGTGGAGGTTTTTGTCTTCAACGTTTCTGTGCTGTGTGACCGAATTGAACTTTATAAATATCAAACAGGCCTGTGGCCAGACTGCTGTGGCTGCAGCATGTGCAAAGCAAAAAGAGAAAGGCACTCTTTGAAACTTGTAATTTTCCTCTCTTTGCTCTCTGTGTATTGTGCTTTTAACATTTTAATATCCGTGTCTATATTTAGAGGCACCTGCCATCCTCTGCTGCAGCACTCCAGAGATCACAGCCATCCTGTGCTGGCTCCACTGCAGCTGCCTTTGTCCTCTGCCTTCCTTTGCCTCAGGTAACTTTTGCATGTAAATATATTTTGCTTCCTGTTCTGTAGAACTGAAGAACCACAGACTAGTCAAAAATGGGGAAAAGAGCCTGCCAATAATAAGTGGACCTTTCAGAAACATGATTTAAGAAGTCTTGACTGGAAATCAATTAAAGTCCATCACAGAGTATTTGAACTTCAAGACATTTTAGTATGAAGCTGAGGCAGGAGAAAACACATCAGGGTCCTTTATAACCAAGACATCCAGTGTTTTCATAAAGAGATAAAAGCAGACTTTCCAAGGACAGAACACACTCCCTCAGACTTTTGCACCAGATTCAGACTAAACAACCTGAATTTAATTGAGATTTTCCTTTCTCTTTTCACTTAAACCAGCAGCCATGCTGTGCAGATCTGTGTGGTTTGTGTAAACAGCAAAATCAAGCAAAATCTAATAATAGTTTTAACCTCTATTCTGTGTATGTCCCAAGACTGGGGACATCTATAGTACTGAACCTGCTTGTTCCATGTATGCTATCCTTCCATATGCAAGTGTGCTTGTGGTTTTTGATAAAAATGCAGCCTGTTAATTACTTGAATAGGTTCATATTAAAGAACTGGTCATATCAATCACATCTGTGGCCTCCTGGCTCATCCTTACCCAACCCTTCACAGTATAAAGCTTTTCTGGGAGTACAGCCCACTGTACATTCTGGTACAGTCATCAAGTGCAGTATGTGATCATAACTGAGAGAAAAAGAAACAGGAATTGCATTGCAAGTCACCATATGACTGTGAAATGGTTATTTTAAGTAATTTTTTTGTGTAATTTCTTGAAATTCACTCGGAGATTACTAATCTCAGAGGAATTTTAAGGGCATTGCTTTAAAAAATAGTGGTCACAAATTAATAAATGCAATGTTTTAGGGGCCCTTCCCCCATTTTATTAACAAAATCCTAGAACAATGTATGTTAACATTTAATCACTTTTAAATTTTTTTTTTAATCCTAGAACAATTTATGTTAACATTTAATCACTTTTTAATTTTTTTTAAGGCCATCATATGTTTTATGTGGGTGCTGAAACACAGTCCCTATGTCAGAGTTTCTCTTCTTACCAGCACGTGGACAGACATAGTGAAAAATAATTCTTTCATTCCAGGGCTTTATTTTCTGTACTTTATGTCATAATATCCTTTATTATTATATTATTTATTTAATTTATTATTTATAATATACTTTATGGCATAATATCCTCATTCACTTAATGTGTACTCAACTTCAAGGTCCAACTCTCTCTAGAGTTTTGTAGGATATTGTTCAGGGATAATCTACAATACAGGGGACAGTGCATCACATGCACTGACAAAGAGCACAAAACACACACAGGGATAGTGGGAATTGCAGGACAGTGATCCCAGGCTGCAGTACAGAGCAAGAAGCAACACAGGCAGTTTCTTGGTGAAACTTGAAACCATCAATGTTTATATTATAGATTTAAAAAATACAAAAAATAAATAAGGCCAGCCGGGGAAACAAATATCTGGTAGAGGAGAATTGCAAGAATGGGGAAGACAGTTCTCTAGGAGTTATCAGATTGCACCTGGAGAACAGAGAAGCTAAATTTAACCAGCAAGGAGAAGTTTGCAACAATACATCTTAAGAGTGTGGTTAAGCAACATAAAAACACTGAAATCAGCCAGAGATTCTGATATTTAATGCCTCATATCCCAGGAGCTGACTCAACAATAGCACAGTAATATTTCAACATACATTTTACAACACATTTCCCTTGCCAATGTGCTCAGGCCAATCTATAATTAGATATAATAATTAGGAGCCAGGTAATATATTATTTGACTTGAGTGAATGTTTTGCAGTAAAGACACACACTTTTCTTGCTTGAATTTTCCTTAAGCAAACTGTATTTCCTAGGGATTGCCAGCTTACTACTTTGATTACTGCTTTTTCAGTTTTCTTGAATTGCAATGATTACTGTTTGTCTGGTCTATTCCCAGTCACCTACACTTCCACAGGTGCTAAATCATAGATAAAATAGAAGTTGAGAATTTGAAATTTTGGGTTGTGTAGTCCCATTATGTTATGGTTATTACACATGTGGCTTCTCTTGAGGTTATATCTCTAAGAAAGTGAGGTCAGGTCTTCCTGTCAGGGCTATCATTTAAATCAGCAGAAACTATTCTCTTGATATGTTCAGTGGAGGCCACATCCCTTCCAGGTTTGTCACCTTCTGCTGGCCTCACTGTGGTCTCTGGCAGAGGAGCTGCACAGGGGCACAAACAGCCCTGCCTTGCCTTCAGCTCCTTTCCAGATGCATCTGTGAGCCCCTGGGAAGGATGATGGCAGGGATCTGCCCAGGTTCATCAAAAGGTGGCCAGCATGATTAGATTTTAACCTAGAGTCCTGGCCACCATGCTTAGGACTTCCAGGTTTTCCATGCTGCCATGGAAACACATACAAAGATTTACCAAGGGAAAAAAAAAGAGGAAGGAAAAAAAAAAAAGAAAAAATAAGGGAATAAAAAAATAGACAAATCTGGGGAAGGCAGTAGTGTTCAAGGGACAAAGTTTAATCCTCATTAAGTGGTGTAATGTTGAATATGATTTGGTGCTGCAGCTTGATTTTACAACTACAAGCACATACAATTAACATTTTTATTTAAGAAATCCCAATAAAGGTAATATGCCTTGTGCTGTAGCTATGGCTTGAAAAATAACTGAGTTAAAGCTGAGTTTCTTTATATGGCACTTAAAATTTAATAGTGTTTTTTTTTTCTTTTATTGATCTTTTGAACACTTCATTTGATACCAAAAGTAGAAGGAAGCTGAATCACCCGTTCCAAAGCCTTAAGGCAAGATTGAGCAGTCCAGATCTAAACTGAAATCTGAATATTGAGAGATCACCTTTCATCTATGATGCTAAAACAAAACCTCCATTTCCTCCTCCTCTTCCTGAACTTTGGAGTGGCTGATGTTGTCAGCCTGTGTAGAGGCTGTGGAAGAGAACACCTGAACTGTCATGGAACCTTGGCTACAAATTGCTGCCTCTTCTAGACAAGAACATTTTCTTCTATGTACAGTATACCCTCTGCTTTTGCTGTGAAATGATTTAAATGATGCAGTAGAACTCAAATAGCACAAATAGCCTGCATGGCCCCACCACCTGCACCAGCTGCTGGTGGCACTGTCCTGTTGGGGGCACATTTGCTGTGTGTGCAGCTGCTCAGCCAGGATGGGCTTCTGATTTCTCACCCTGGCTATGCTATGCAATGTGATTAAATTAGATCTCTTACATTGTTCACTGACTTCTGGTAAATTACACCTTTGATTTCTGGTCCAATGAAAAGGTGCTAATTATCTTTTTAAGTGCTCATTTAATGTTCTGCAGTGACATAAAGCATGAGTGCAGCCGCCTGCATGCCCAAACCTTCCAGAGGTTTCTCCCAGGCTGCTCACTCTCATCAGCCTTTTTCATCTTTCCTCTGCTCCTTCCCTCTATCCCTCCAAGGCACCTGCTGTGTGCCAGTCCTGCAGCTGAATAAATCTACAGCATTGTTTGCTGCAACTGACTCCATTTTAACCCATGAAAAAAAGAAAACTGGCATCCTGTGTGCATTGCCCAGCTCACATGATGATTTCTCTCTTAGATGGAGCTTAGCAGACCTCACTTTACAAATGGCTGTCCCTACTCCTCCCTGGAGAAAGAAGTTTTTATGGGGAAGGATTTCACTCTTACACATGCATGTCTTACACAGCCTGCACCTTCCTTTTTGTAAATAGTTTATAAAAGCTCTCTTTTCTTGACTGTCCAACCCCACCCACCAGGAGCAGCACACACACATCCCTGGGGAGCAGCTGGAGCCAGGGGCTGTTGTCTCCTGGGAAGCAGCTCACAGCTGGGCTCCTCATCCAACCCTTGGATGTCCCTTGGATGCAGGACACTGTCCTGCTCTCAAGCTTCTCCCTTCATTCCCTGTCCCTAGAGCTGGGTGCTGGTGGCCCCAAGCTCAGCATCTCAGCTGAGTTGGGGCTGCTCCCCAGTGCCCCACCTCTGCCATGGGGACACTGCAGTGGCTCTGCAGAGGGATTTTCACAGCTGTTCCCTGCAGCCCCCTCCCCTCTGCCTGCTCTGCACTGGGTAAAGGCACAGCTCCCTCTCTATGGCTCTGGGCTCGGGTTTGCAGAGCTGGCTTTACTGCAAGGAAAGCAGAGGCTTAAAATGCAGTTGTCACCTAAGTGCATGTAACTACACTCTGTAAGAAACCTGCCAGACCCTAACAGCTTGTATTTAAACAGTGGAAAAACCCCAAACATTGCTTTTCCAATTGCTAATGCTGTCCCTGCTGGTTCTCCCTGTGTGTTCTGTACATGTCCCCAGAGCATCAGTGCCCACAGTTGTACACTGGGCAGGGTCTGCCCCAGGCTTGGGGTTACCCTGTTCCTGGCAGGGCACAGCCTTGTGCCAGGCTGACAGCCAAAAATGTTTCAGTTTGGGTTCTACAGAATGGTGAAAATCCAGCACAGGGCAGCCAGTGCCCTGCCTCTGTGGGAGAGCCCCCTGATGCACCCACTCATCTTTTACAGGTGGACCTGGCTGAGGCTGTTTCACAGGAGACTTTCCCCTCCCAGTCTGAGCCCTGCTAAACCTTTTCCCTGTCAGCTGTGTTTGCCACAACCTGCTGGCTGTGTCTCAGCAGGAGCTCTGCTCACAGCCAGCAGGCACAGCCCTGCTCCCAGCCCCTCTCCCAGGACAAAATGTGTTTGTGGAGCACAGCAGTGGCCAGGTTCAGCAGGGCTGGCTGGCCTGTGCTCATCTACTTCTATTAGATTTCTCTTTCAAAGCACACTGGCTTAGTTTTTGTTGTTACTTCCAAAGAAGATTAAATATGCCCTAGTTTGAACTTGAGGAATTATTTTGCTTTCACTCAAACATCCAGCTATGCTATATGAAACCCAGGCTTGTGAGGCTGCTGCATGAGAACTGGGTTGCCCCCACCTCCTTTTGCAGAATCCTGCTGCCAGAGGTTTTATTCCTTAACATCACCAAGACAAATATTCCCAGGTGCCATAGTGAAGCACAGTTATTAAACAAAAAGAGAGAAAGAAAGAAAAAAAAGAGCTACAAATCAGAATTCAAACAGCAGTTAATTTGCTTTACCATTGCTTGCTGTGTGCCGGGGATCCTGTAGATGTGTGTGGGAATCAGCCCACAGCAGTGAAGCTGCTCTCTCTGACTGTGTCCATCTGGGCCATGCACCTGCCTGCCCCTCTCATGGTCCTGTTTGGTTTCTGCAGCTGCCCCCACCCAGACATGCTGGCTGCTGCACCCAGGCATGGAGATCAAACCCATAAACAGCACACAGCTTCACCTCCAGGCACCACCCCACCGACAAAAAACCTGCATTGCATCGAAGTTTGCTCCCTACCTGAGGCTGGGCAGCAGCACCTCCCTGGGTTTGTGCTCTCCAGTGCCACACAGCATTCCCTGGGGAGCAGGCTGCCTTGTGCCATGCTGGTGCCTCTGGGCACCTTCATCACTGTGGGCTCTTTGAACACAAGTGTCTCTCATGTACATGGTGTCACTGGACACACTGGGGATGCCACAATTGTGTGTTTGACTCCATCCCCTTCAGAGGACTGAAGTCCAGAGCCCTGCAGACACAGCTCAGTGCAAACCCATTGCCCTGGTCCTGGCTTCCCTCTCTGCTGTGGCCCCTTGGGATGGGTTGGGGTGAGAGCTTTTTCCTGTTCATTGTGATCAATTCTTCCAGCTCAGACCTCCATCAGCCCTTTCCTGCATCAAGCCCTGCACACTGAATTAGTGCTTGCAGACACATTCTAACAAGGCCAGGGGGATACAAGGACATCCAAGGACCAAATTAAGAAAATTTTTTCCTGGAATAGCACTTATCCTTTACAACCTCTTTTAATATGGCTGCACTGCACAGTCAAACAATATTGCCTTAACCACAGCAGTCTTCAGAATTTGGTCTCTACCAAAACTTTATACAGTCCTTTGTGGTTTGCACATCCCTTCACAGGTCTCTGATAAGCAGGGTTGAGAATAAATAAGACTATGTCAAGTGGAGAGAACTACCCAGATACTAAGAAAGATTATTCTATACATAGACCTACAGAAAAGACAGATTTCTTTATTTAGGTGTAAACTGGGGAGACTGGTGCGTAGCAGTGATGTTTATGAGTTATTTACCTCCAATTTATGAGGTGAATTGTTGTTGTTTGTTGTTTTATTTTAGAGAAGGGAAATCTTGATGCATAAAAATATGGGAGTATAGCTAGACTTATTTGGGGGGCAATTTTTCTTACTTAAAATGCATTTTTACATTTAAACCAATGCAATTTGGTTTAAAGGAATACTGAGAAGGTAAGTCATTCTTTCAGTCTAACAATTGTTTTTGTCCTAAGAAGCTGTGAGGTTAAATTGTTAACACAAGATTTTGACATATGTGTGTGATACATTAATGACCCAATCCATTCCCCCAAGGGGCCATTTGGTTTTTAGATTTTTAACTACTTTTTTTATTTATATTGAGGAAACAATCAAATTCTCATCTGGGTTTTTTTTTCATTGACATCATTATGATTGCTTTGAGCTCTTATAAAGGAGAATTAATTAAGGGCACTGATTCATGATTGAATCAGCTTCAACTTTGGTGGCTAAGAAGGTTCCTTCTGAGGTGATAACCTCAGCTCTTCTGAACCTGACAGGAGTCATGAACCAGAGATCCCTCCTGCTGCAGCTCCCAGCCCAGCATGTTAACACAAATTGAAATCAATAGATGTTGGAGTGAGTACACCACGTGCTGTGAACTGGGGTGGCCCAAGAGCAGGGAAACTGTCCCTGCTGCCACCCTGCTCCAGTAACTTCTGCCAGAAGGGTGGGATGGACATCAGGGATAGATTTTTCCGTGGTCCAGAGCCTGCAGATCCCCTCTGTGTTGTACCATAGAGCTGCGGCATGAAAAGCTGTATATTAAATATCACATCAAGCTGGAATTTTGTTAGACTCCTGCATCCGCTTGTCTTGGCCAGCACAACTAGTCTGCTTAATTTCAGAAAGAGTTTTGTGGGGGTTTATGGCTCTGCAAAACAATAAGCTGAATTCTGTATAATTTTACTTTGAAATAAGCCAGGCAAAAGATATTCTTCCCAGTTCATATCACCATTCCTTGCACAATAAGTATTTTACACATGATTTTAACTCAGAGGTGGGAAGAGAGCCAAGAATGAGCTCCCAAGGTATACAAACCCTTCCTAAATTGGAGTGTAATACTAGGAAAAAAGTGCACATGCAGATGTGAATTGAGCTGATCTTCAAGGGGACGTTTGCTTTTCCAATCCTATTCTCATTTCTGCAGCTGCTGGTGATTAAAGCCCAGACCATTGTAGCTACCACCACTAAAAGAAAAGCCTGAATGTAAGTAGAGTCCCTAAGACAGGAAAAACTGAAAACAAGGTGCTGGTGTCTGGCTGTTAACACCTTAGACAAAGACCAGAAATACAGCTGGATAATTTTTTCAAGTGAAGAGACTTTCGTCACAGAGGAACATTAGAAAAACCATCGTTCAATGTCAGTCAAAGTTAGTTGTGAATTTGTGCAAAGTTCAGTGAAGTAGGTTCTGCAGATTTTCTTGGAAGAAAACAACATGTGATTACATTCTTCAAATGCTTCTATTTTTGTCTAAAACTTGAATTAAATATTTTAATAATGAAGGAGGAAAAAGACATCCCAAGTAAATCAGATGGTTTAGGTACTTTTGGAGGAGAGCAGAGATAGCAAAGACATTGTCTCAACTGCTTTTGTTTTTAGACCCATGACTTATATGCATATAAAGTACCAAATTTCTTTGCTATTAATCTCAATTTCTAACAGTTTTGTATGTCAATACATAGCTACTTATCTTAACTGAATTTGGCCCAGAAACTTCTATAGGTTTCACCAAATATCTACAGACTGCTTTTGATCTCAGACCTGCCATATAGCCATTTCAGTAAGAATATGTGTGATGCCAAAAATGTACAACATTCTTACAATTAGGCATCACAAAACATTTGTCACCATTACTGAGCTGTAACTTAGGAACTATACTGCAAAAAAAGTGAAAGACTCACCCAGAAGAGCATCCTCTGTCATTCTTCCCAGCACAGGCTGATTTCTGTCAGGGATTTGGGCTGGGTGTGGGGCTGTCCTGTCATTATCTGATTCCTACGTGCAGCCCTCCCTCTGCTCACTTTCACTGGGAAGGGCGAGGTGGATGAGACACAGCTGGTTCTAACCCACGAATGACCAAACCACCACAAGTCTGGCTGGTTTTGCCAGCCTCCTCAAGACTGCAGCTCCCTGGGTAGTCTTGTATGAAGTGCCAAACCTGGTACCACTCAGGCCAGGGGATCGTTTTTAATTTAGGAACTCCCCAAGGTTTTCACTATTTACAGAGGGCTGCCCCCCATGGCGATCACACTTCTGTCTGCAATGAGTGATGATGCAATTCCTACTGCTTCCCTAGCAAATGGGGAGAGGTATAAGGAGTGGCACTTCATTTCTTGTTTTGGTTATGAGTCATCAGCTCTCACCTTAAATACTAGGGCGAGGTCTCCCAGTCAAAAAAAATTGCTCTAATCATGAAAGAAAAGTAGCCAAGCCTGGAGAGAAGGTTTAAACTGATAGTTGTGAGGGGCTTAAGCAATCCCCACATTAATGAAGCCAAAACCCCCATAGGAGATGATATTCTGTTAAAAGATCAGGGCCTCTAATGGCTTAGAAAAACCGTTGGGACTGTGCCCACTCATGTAACTCAGTGGCATCTCACAGGATTAGAAAACTTGTTTTAAACTGTATTCTTTCTGAAAAATTAAGCCTTCTGTTTCTGTGCCCCACCACCTAAATTGCTGACAATTATAGCAGCACTAGATTGGTAATTCTCAGGCTTCTGGAAATAAAACACCACTATTCTGAAGCAGAGCCCCTGACCCAGCTCCTCCGTGGTGCAAACCTACACTGAGCTGTGAAGGAGGCAGGAAGGGATTCTGATTTATAGCATCTGAAGGGCTGACCCAGAAGCTGGAGTAAATGGGCTTGATCTAGCAGTTCCCAACATCCTCACACTGCAGCAGTATTAACGATCAATTAGGAGGCACTTTGTTTCCATACCGCAGCAGCAATAGCTTCAGCCCTCCTTTGAAAGGGCACAAAAGGGCAGAGGGCAATGGCTGAGCAGAGAGATGACAAAATAAAGTGGGGAGAAACCAGGGACTCTCAGGAACCTAACTGCAAATCTTGCAGCAAAATGCAATTGGACAGAAGGGACTTGGTTTCAGATGTAAAGTAAGCTAAATAGGTGAAAGAGTTCTCTTTAAACTGTCATCATTAATTTAAGCCAAACTTAATTAAAAAAATAAACTGAAACAGCTGGGTGTAGGAAGTGGCTGGCTGACCTCAGTGCTGAGGCTGTTTTCCTTTCTCCTTTTAAACCATTGTTCATCAGCTTCCACTTAAGGCAAACCAGAACCGTCAGACTAACCACAATCAAAACCATAGGGCTTGCTTGCATCTAATATTTCTCTCTGTGTCATGACATCCTTTAAAAGAAAGTAAGGAGTATCACTGGAAAATTCCTTCTACAGATTCACCATGGTACCATGCTATTTACCTGAACTAGAGGACCAGTGAAATACTTACAGCCTCAAAGGCATCTTCTGTTCCAGAAGATCTTTGAATGTGCTTATGTGCTTATACATAACATTTGAAAACCCATTATTTCTACTTCTTATTCTACATATACTTCTGAATAAAAGCAAAATCACTGCTTTATCTCTGCCTCTTACCCTAGCCATCCTTTCTCAGGCTGAGGTAAATAGTCAGACCTTTGGGGTAGTTGCTGTCTTACCATGTGTGCCTTCAGAGCCTCTCCTACTGCAGTTCTGCCTGGTTCATCCATGCAGAAATGCAGTGCAGGTTCATGCTAATGGCTGAAAGGCAGCCTGCTTCAGCTCTGGGTGGAGAGCAGAACTGCTCCTCTGGAGGGCATACAAAGCATCTCATTGATTTCCAAATAGTGGGGATATGATAAGCCTGCCCCAAAGTGTTCTAGGGCTAATGTCACTGTGCTAGTCCAGCCCAATGGTGGGTTCATTCCTGCACTGCTGTCACCATGGAGCCCTCTCACAGGGAAGCACTACCCATGGCTTACCTGTGGGATGTCCAACAGAACACCTGTTCCTATGTGAAAATACTAGAGTGTTATTGAAACTCATCAATTCTGCAGCAGGAGGAGATTACTAACATACAGCACACTCCCTATACATTTCAGATACAGATCAAGTGATAGTTTCTGAGAGAAGTTATTCCACAAGTAATCAATTATCCTTAGGAAGGAAACAAGATCTCTCAGCTTTTTTCTTAGCTGATAGTCATCAATGCCCTCAAGCACATCCTTTTTACTTTGGTGGGACTTACTAATGTGTCTGAAGTTAATAATATGTTTAAGACCCATATTTCAAGAGTCTGAAAGACTTATATAATGCAAATAATCACCCTACCTTTGCAGGGCTTGCCTTAGCTTGGAACACACATCAGAAAGTCATTCAGGAGTATTATGTTTTACCACACAGAGAACAGAACTCAAAAAACATTTAACACCACACAGAAAACCCAGGATAGACTAATGTATATTTTTGTAGTAGTGAGAAACCTTAAACTCATTCATCATGTTAACAAAATGGTGCTTACATCACAGCTCCTGCTGCAGCGGGGATCACTGGTGCACACACAGGTGCCATGTACAGACAATAGATTACAATATTTTTCATTGTCTCAGTAGCATATTGCCACACTTTGGAATTTCTAAAGGCAGTTCAAGCCAAACATCCCAATCTGCAAAACTTTGATTTTAAGTCTCTTTGTTTTTGGTGTTAGTTATGTCTAGATCCCCACTACCACTGTAACAAAGTAGGAGTTTCTGGTGGTTTTGTGTGAGTTCTCTATCCCTTTTAAATTAGTCTAGTTAATGCATTTTCATCTCAGTGACACTTGTCCTCCCAGCCCACTGCCATGGCTACCTGAGTTGTCTAATGGCTTTGAAAAACCTACTGTCATTGCTGGATCATTTCACACATTTAAAAGGACCATCTATCAATCCACTGCTAAAAAAACACATCAAACTCAAACCCATGGTGGTTCTGTCTGTGGAAAGGAAATGGTGATCTGCCCATCCAACAAGGATTAAAGTTACCTTGTTCCTTTCTGTTCTGGCTAGCTCCTAAAACCCAGCTGTGACCGTGGTGGATGCGCTCAGAAATGTGCAGATCACAGCAGGAGCTTGTGCTGCAAAGGGCAAAGTGTTCCTCAGAGCTGTGCTGTCCCACTGTGGCTGGGGGAGCACTCCCTGCTGCAGCTCTGCTGAGCCAACCCCAGAGCTCCTGTCCCCTCTGTGGTGGGAGCTCTGCTCCTGGAGATGCTGCTGTTGCTGGCTCTTGCTGCAGAGGAGCACAGGAGCCACGAGATGAGTGCCATGAGCTGCCTGCCCAGGCAGGGGCAGAAAAACAGCAGAGGGAATTTTCCCTGAAAAGCTTTGAAATCAATATTCCAGTAAATCATCAGATGCTGTAGAATAAACAGGTTGTCCCAGGATGAAGCAATTAATTTGTTTTACTCTTTGACCTGCTAAAATGCAAAAATTGCTGTGGAATTTACTCTGTGTGACATGTTCAAGCAACAGAGCAGCCTCCATTAGTGCTAGTGTTTTTCTAATTACAGCTATAAATAAAAGCTAACCTCCATCCTGATTCAAAATGGATTCCATGGACTGCCAGGTGCATAGGTGATGCAATGCAGAGAGATGAATGCAGCAGCATTTGCATCATCATATTGACTTACAACTCGGGGGTTAATTATTGCATTCTTTTGCCAAGTACTGGGACAGCCATTTTTAGTCATTTCCAAAATGCTAAAGAGAAACTTGACAGCTTCTCATTAGATTAGAATAGACAAGATGCTTGAGGAATTTTATTAGGGATGCTCAAGTATAAAAACAAGAGCTTTTCCTTTTGATATTGTACACTTTATGCTGTATTGATTTGGATTTATTGATTTTTAATAAAAAAAGCGTAAGTGTTTCCCCAATGGTGTATATTAATTGTTATTGTGCTATGGAAAACAGAAGACTGCACCACAGTAATTAACATTTCCTGGCAAGGAAACTGAGTGAGCTTGCTGCTGCAATGGCTTTAAAGCATATTTTGACATAGCACAAAGGGGAGCATATGCCTGTGAGGGGTGATGAGGCAGGCATGGCAACCACAGCCACACAAACCCCGTGTCCCTGAGCTCCCTGGGGCTGAACAGGCTCCCAGCCCTCCTCCTGTGCTGTTCACACAGCAATCTGGGGTGCCTGGGGGTGGAAGTGGAGTGTACCCCTCATGGGGCAGCTCACCAAAGTGCAGAGGTGCAGCTGTGACCTTCCTGGAGCTTTCAGTTCTTGGCATCCATGCATTTTCATCCTCTGTCGTATCCCTCCGCCCTCTGCAGGGGCTTCTAGGCAGCTCAGAACACAGAAAGAGAACACAGGGAGCCCCTCAGGCCTGGCTGGAGCTGCTGGGCTCTGTGATGGACTGAGGAGCTTGGTCCTGCCAAAAAGAGAAAATAGAACACCACACACAGCAGCTGAAATGAGGAAACTGAAGATAAATTCTTCTTTTCCTCCTCCATGAGACACCTTTAGAGGACTTGAACACACTTCAGTAGAATGAACTCAATACAGCTAATTCCTGAAAGATTACTGTTTAACTAAGAAGGATAAAAGAAGGGACCTTCTCTCTAAGTAATGAGTGAGGAAAGGGAGGTACAGATAGCTGAACAGATTAATTAGCAGCTGGGAGATGAATACTATTGTGTTAGCTACTGTAACTTAAACCAACTCAATCCCTTCTTTTGAGACCATCTACATTACAGACTAATTATAAGCTATGTGCTACAAGAGAGGAGGCTCTTCTTAAATAAGTTAAAACACATCCAGTGACAGTGATAAATCCATTAATAAAAAAAGAAACCTCTCTATAGCTTTTCTCCCACAAGCAAGTTTTCTTCTTTTGTGCTAAGTTAAATGAAAATTTTGGTGAAGTAAATAACATTTTATCCCAGCAAAATGGCTCCACATCAACACATCACCAAAACCCAGGTCAGACAAAATGTAAAAACTGCTGGTGAAGACTAACCCTAAAGCTGGAAGTAACAAGGCATGGAATAGTTAAAGGAATATTTAAAGGAAACACTACATGAATAGAGAATCTCTGCAGGAAGGGAGAGCCTGTAACCACTCTGACTGCTGTAGGCACAAGGTCTTCAGCCTTAGCTGAGAGAACAGCTAAAGCCCGGCTCCAGCTCAGGAATCAGCATCCTTTGGCCTCTCAGGCATCTGGTGTATATCTCTTGTCCTAATCTCCAGTTTCAGAGAAGCTTCCACTACTGTTAACTTCCTGGTTTCTAGTTCTCTGGTGAAGATCCTACATCTAGGCAAAAGCACAAAAACATTGTGTAAACAGGCAGAAGATTTCTGTAACTGTTTTCTTTTCATTGGAAGTGATATAAAAGTGCAAATTGATGGTGCTTTATGTTTTGTCCAGAGGGACATGTGTTACATGGGTGGGTAAATCTGATCTCTCACCCCCTTTCCCAAAAATGTAACCAAAGCTCTAAAGATGGATGTTCCATCCTACTCCTGTCTTTCCCTCTTGTGCAGATCTTCACAAGAGGGTCTTGCTGCGCCATGCAAATCAGGCTCAGAAGGAGTGTCCACATGTCATTTAGCCTTTGTCACCCAAGAGGTACCAATCTTCTTGTGAGAGCACCAGTGAAGTCCAGCTACCTGGAGCAGAATCCAGTTCTGGGGTGTGTTAGAGGCTCCTTAGTGAAGCTTCTATGAAACATGTTTCAATAATTTTGGACAATTGAACTAGCTATTTTATCAAAATAAAATTCTCTGTCAAGGTAGTATCTTGCTACCTACTCTTCCTATTGTCAGATTGATTTTTTCCTGTACAGGGCAGTATGAATATTCCCAAGTACTTCAGACATCCTGCTTGTTGATTACAGATGGCTCCAAATCAAAGCCTCAGATTCCCAAACCTCGACATTTCAGATAGATTTAGAAGTAAAAGAACAGAAAACTTTATTTCATCAAAGTAATAGCTTATGAGATTAGTTATAATACAAAATTTATTCTTCATGAGTACCATTTTCCACTCTCAGTCATTTTTCCAGAAGTCCTGTTACTGGATGAATGGCTCAGAAAGCTTTAGACCTGACAAGCACTGCCTATATGAGCACATGGTACAAATGAAGGAAATTGTGCTCTGTTACTTCAGCTGAGAATCTGAAGTTCAAATTTTTGTCTCTGTTTTTCATAGAGCTGATATCATGAGCCTAAATCAGAGAAAATAGCAGCAAAATAAGTGGAAGACTGAGATGGGCAGGACTTCCTCCAAGAGGCTCGATAGAAGTCATGTCACAAAAGTGACAAAAAGTGTTAACAAGCACTTGGTTAAATGAGACCTATAAGGCAAGAGCAAAGCCATGGGTGGCTCTAACTCCACTTGATAGAGCACTGCATAATCAAAACTTGATTTAAATTTTAGGAAATTATATATTCCAATGGGCTGGTACAAAATATATCTGTACTGTTAAGTGGATCAAGACATTATGGTGTTAGTCATGCTGATAAGGTTTTGCTACCCTTATGGTGATCTGTAGGAGAAAGAATGTTTGCCTGCAGAGGAGATAAGACAGTAAAAATGCTCTGCTCTTGTAGTGCTGTGATTCAGTGGTCAGCAGCTATTTCCACTACTGAGAAGTTCAGGTCCAAAAAAAATCCTCTGGCAGTCTCAGCTAGTGACTTCATGATTACTCCAGACAAAGCCTTTTGCTCGAGTTAGGGTATGAATTGAAACAATCTGGTAAAGAAAAACATTCAGTCAGTATCCAACAGAAGTGCAAATCTAAGAGTCTCCCCCCACAGACATATTTTAATGAATGCATAGTTACAGGCTGACTATGTTATCTCATAGTTTTCTTGTGTCATTAACTGAGAAGAGAGTTCTAAAAAAGTGTCCCCACAGAAATCTTATTCATATGTTTTATTATATGTTCCAGCACGGGCACCACTTTAGTTTAATGGTATGTTGGATGATGGTACAAATTTATAGGCAAAGGTTTACATCACAGACAGCTGGAATGAATAACAATAAATTAATTTAAAGTGCTACAAAAGTGCTCCCCATAGTATGCAGTGCTTATGTGCTCAAGACTAATAATTTATAAATGCATGTCTTTTATAATACTGGTCTAAAGTCCTGAAAGCAGCTAGTTAAAAAGAAGTCACATGACATAAATTATTTTTATTAATATTTCAAATGCATGATTAGGGTGGGCACCATGGTCATTAGCATTAGAGGGCTTTCATTTATGGTCTAGTGCAATGGAGCAATAGCCAGGCAGAAACCAGCCAAGCAATGGCAAACAACCATTGGGACTCCTGGGGACATTCCTGCTGCTTCCTCCACGTGCTCTTCAGAAGCCAGTGGTCACCACAGCTAAGGCTGTTTCCTTTCCTTTTGCTTCTCTATTGTGTTTGTCACACTAGACACTCAGAAGGCTCGAAGAATAGAGAGATGTGCTGCTGAGTGCAGCCAGAAGCAGCTGTGCATCTCTGCATGGCTTTCCTTCCACCCCCAAACACCAACAGCAGTGGTGCAAGGGATGCTCTGCCCCTGCCCTCCTTACACCAGCAGTGCTAATTTCAACACTGAGCCAATACTGAACTCTTGTACACACTCCTGCTTGGATGGGGGAGGTTTCCTGAAACTGTTACTTGGTTTGGGGTGACACATTTTTGGTTCTGTGTCAGGGAATAGGAAAGAAGGGATGCCTCCAGACAAACAAGTGTTTGCAGTAAAGCATTGTGGAGACTTAGGATCTTAGGCCATAAGCTTTCCTTTTGGGGCACTGGGCTATTTTTTTCCTAGTGTAACCCAATGTCTTTCTGCAGTCTTCCATAGTGAAAGGGTATATTCACTATTACTAGTGAGGGTAAAAGAGAAACCAGCTGAAATAACTTGGGTAGTGTTGCATCTTTTCCCCCAATGCAGCTCTCTGGCATACCTCACTGCAGGGATGTCACCTGCCTTAATACCACCCTTACTTTCCCCAGGCAATTTTGGCTGCTTCTCACTTTTCTTGGTAATAAAACAATTTACTTCTTAAATGCATAGTTATTAATCTGAGGTTATAGAAGGAGTCTTTCACACTGAAAGAAGGATCATGAATAATTTCTGTGTCTCTTCTTTTGGGCCATTGCCATGTATTAGACTACATATTTGAGATTGGAAAAATATGCACCACAATCAACCCCATTCACTTTGGTGGCTCTTTAGCAAAGGGAGTGAGACACAAAGTGGGAAGAAGTATCATCATCTGGTCCCTTCCCTCCCTCTTTTTAAAGAAAAGAAATCTGCTTGTGCTACACAGAATTCGAGCTTCTAAGTAACAATGCCCAATTAACTTTTTTTTAGTATCACAAACATTTGCAAATTCATACTCTCTCTCCTCTTCTTTTCTGGCTTTCTTTGGAAGTACTTTGTAATGTAACACGTTTTTCCAGAGGTCAATGGGGACATATTTGCATTTTGATACACTTCAAATTCTTGCCTCCAGCAGGCCACTCAAATGCACTGTGCTAATCAGAAGCCAGTAATGATCTCCTGCATGCTTCAAGCGGGTGGCTGGGCATATAAAAGCACCTCAAAATGCAAAATTTGTGAGAGAGCAATACACAGTAAAGATAAATAAATACAAAAAAGGGGGCGATGATGGCAAAAGCAGTTTGGATTTGTAAACTGAGGTTGTGCCTGAAATAAGCAGCTAATGTGTTTATGTGCACCACTGGAGTGATAAGGGGACTGGGGGCTCCTGCCTCAGCCAGCTGCACTGAGGGACTGCAGGTTCCTCTGGGCAGATCACTTGTACATCAATACCCAGATGAGGCATCAGCATTTCTGATGCTTTTTATATCACCAGTGATACCTCGTGTTCTGAACAATCCAAATCCAAGATTAGGCAGCATCTAGGAAAATGGGGCAGCCCCAAAGCGTGGGCTTAATCTGTGTGGAGGTATTTTATTTTTAGCAGTAATGATAGGTTTACACTCAAATTTGCCTGCCTAAAGTAAGGGGGTGTGTGAAGCTGAATGGGAGAGAAAAAGAAACCCAGAACTCAAGAGATTATTTATTAAATTTTTTTTTTTTTCAAAGCATGAATATGTTTGATAGACAGAATGGCAAGAAAACCTGAGCATTTCCTCAGTAACCACTGCATCAGGAGAAAAACTCCCGATAAGCAGATGTTGCTTAGGCAGCAATCAGCCAGGCTGTGTGTGTGTGTGTGTGTGTGTGTGGAGGGGGAGAGGGATGGAGACAGAGCCAGGCAGACAGGTATTAAGGCACAGTGGTGAGTGTGTGTGTGGCTGCAAAGGATGGCAAACTGCCTGTGAGAAAATGACATATGAGCAAAACCAAGCTGCTCTGCTGAGTTTTTTATGTATTTTTAAGAGAAAGCAGCAAGAAGAAACCAGGAGAGAGAGACTGAAAATACAAGGCAGGAATGACCAAGCAATTGCATGTCTGGGCTAACAGCAGCATAAGGGAAGAAATCCAGGCATCAGGGAAATCATTTAAAGCCATATTGATTCGTTTTGGAGGTGAGAAAAAGCAGATGCACTCAGCTACTATGGAATGGCTCTGACAGCAGCTACAGCTGCTTGATTTTAGTTTTGTTTTTTTTAAAACGAGTTTCATTCACAGAAAGCTGGCACTGTGACCCCAGCCAGCCTGCACCCCTCACTGTGTCACCTCTTCCCCAGCATGGAGCTGCCACCCAGGGGTGCCCTGGCAACCCAAAAAATGGAGAGGGAGGAACAGAGGGACAGCAGATCAATGGCTGAAATCCAGCAGCCCTGGCCATTTGCAGTGAGCTGCAGCGTTTGGAGGCAGAGCCCATCCATCTCCAGGACAGGCAGCAGCTCTGCCCAGGATCTCTGCCTGGCCCCAGCCCTGGCAGTGCACAAAGCAGGGAGGGATCCAGTGCTGCTCCTTGAGCCTGGGAAAGAGGAGGGGAATTGCACATGACACGGGAAAACAAGAGGGTTTAGCACTCTGTAGGAATCCTACGTGCTGGGGAAAGAAAGGGTGGGGGGTTCTACATGGAGCTACCAGGTGGTGTCTGTTCTGCAAGCACTGTCAGGGGGGCTTTGCTCTTTGGTTTCTATTGACACCTTAACTCAGCTGGTCCTTCTATTATTTATCCAAATTTGTAATTATAGAATTCATACAGGGACACACTGCTTTTCTGGAAGCCAGATACCTGTCAAGCTCTGCCCTAGGTGCCTTGCCCTCAGTCACAGACTGAACCTGATGCTCAGCCAAGGCTTCTGAGCCTTCACCAGATTCAGATTTTTCTCATGCAATCAGCTTATTCACTGTGAAGTGTGGTTTCAGACCTACAAAATTCAGTTCCAACTTCAAGCATAGTTACAGCATGCAGTTCAAAATTTTCATTTTCTGTTTAAAAAAAACCAGTGCAGTTCAAAATTTTCATTTTCTGTTTCAAAAGAAACCAGACTCCATCAACAGTGAGAATAAGGGTTGCACAGGAAGGTTTCCTTAAGAATAAAAATAGTACTGTTTTATTCAATCTGAAATTAAATTTGGTGTGGTTTTATTATTTTTGGAAACAAAAATCTAGGTGTTGCTCTGAATTAAACCCCAATTGCTCTCATAGCACCTCAGATACTTTCCACGTTTTCTACTCCAAGAACCTCAAGTGTAACCAGGTAGGGATATGTGCTCACTGGCTTGGTCTTTCACAAACATCTTCTGAAGAGCATCTTATTTGTATGAAATGTGAGTTTGGCATAAAAAAGGTCAGAAATTTTCTATCAGGACAGTTTTCCTATAGAGAATGGCTTTCAGGTAGATGGAATGCTTTACAACTACATAAAATTCCAATTTTCCACAGAAAATAGGTGTTCTGGTCAAAATTTAATATTCACTTCACTGAAGATACATGAAAAAATAATCAAACATTGTCCTAACTGGCACTAATTCACATTTTTTATTGGCTACACTGAGGAGCATTAATCCAGAGTAACTTCCTTAGTCTCATTCAAGTAATTTGACTTATCCTGCTGCAAAGAAGTTTGAAATGTCAGTCTGGTTCTTGTGATGAATACCTTCTAGGTACATACATACAGACAAAAAAAGTAACAAAAAACCCAGTGCAATTCAAACCAAGAGGCTTAATGGATTCTGTGTCAGGACTGTTGTGAAGAGTTCCAACTCCCAGTGGATTTGGTTTCAGTACCAGTGGTTAGAACATGTCAGAAAGTGTAAATTTATAATTAAAATTGAAAACATACAGCCAAGTACTTAAAATAATTTACAGCTATATTTTTATCAGCTATAATTTGAAAATGATCAGTGTTACACAGAACACTGGCTCAATTTTAACAGTTAGGTACATTTTCCACTAAATTAAACATACCCTAAAATATCTTTAGATCTGATGACTGAGTAGTTTAACAGCATCTTAGCAATACTGAAACATCTTTATAAGTCTTTAGATTTATTTGTAGACCAACGTATTTTCTTTTACACTTGCCAGAAAAATAAATTCTTTGCTTTAGATAAAGAAACAAAAATTACCATGAGATAGGGTGAGTGTCTTGTCTTCAGAAAACCACAGACCATTCCCACAGAAGCCAAACACAGGGTGCAAAGTCTTTGTATTACTGGAAGTACTTCAGGATCTGGATTATGAGTCAATGGTAGTTCCCTGCATGGATTCAAGTGGAAAAGGTAGTTATTAAAATGCAAATGCTACTTTTTATTTTTAATTGCAGCAGGCCAGATCACTTCATCTAAAAGTATCAATGAAAATGACCATGAGTGCTGCAGTGCTTTAGTGTGACAGGTATCACCTTGAGCAGGATCTATTGCAATTGGCTTTTAATGCTTTTCCAAAGGGGTGCCAATTTTCTGCATCTAATAAATAACTAAGTTGGGGTAATTCTGTTTTCCAAGGCAAATATATAAAGCCAAGAAAACAGGATGAGAGCAAAGTCATCCCCAGTGTAAACTCACTGACTTCAGTGGTATTACACTAGAAATACTTGCAGATTGGGGTTTCTTATGCAAAAACTGACATGAACTGTGTCTAATAAGAAAGTACCTTAAATCATGCCTTGGGCAAAATAGCTCAGTTAATCCCAAAATGTTGTTGCAAGAAAATCCCTTCCTTTCCACAGTTTTCTAAGGGAGTTATAAGGCATGTTATATAGCTAAGCTTTTCCAAGGAATTTAAATAATTTCTTTTCTTGATTCAGATCAGCCTAATATTTTTGTGAAGCATTTTATTAGTTAATTTTCATCTCTTTCCCCCTCCCAGCCACAAAACTAGATTTACTAAGTTACTTACTGCAAAACTTCACAGCTTTTCAGTCAGTTCTTGCATATATTACAGAAAATGCCAATTCTACTTCCTTGTCTCTAAGCCCCTAAAATAATCTGGACCCCCTTTTAATTCTGCTTGTATGAAGTCAGGAAACATTTTTGTAGAGTTACATGAACACTAAGTAATGAAGTTGCCCAGAAATTATTTTTTTAAATTTCAGTATATAATAAAACCAAAAGAAAACAAAGTGAAAATGGCCAATGCAATGAAATGTTGGCACTCAGTCAGAAGCTAGGTGCTGAGTTTCTTCCACTTTCCTGCCCTTCCATTTCTAAAATCCTATGAGAGAAAATAAACACTAAGATGACAATACTGAAATAAACCCCAAAACATTGCAGAAAAACCTCTGCTATGATTTTTTTTCTCTCTGTAATTGACATATGCACTGGTAAATCTTTTTTACAAAATAATGTTTACAGGCAAAAAGGATTCTGTCAAATAATTTTCACCCAGCTTTCCAAATGAACACTGCAGTGGAAAAAAGAAATCCTTCCCAATGTGTGTGTGTAGTGTGACTGTGCCCATTTGTGACTAACCCTTGAGCCCAATCGTTTCAGGTTCACCCCAGTGCTGAGTGATTGCTTTCTTTTCTGCCAATTGCTTTCATTTCTGAAGATGGCAGCTTTCAATGAACAGAGCATCCTGCTCCCTTTTCCCTTCACAGCAGCCCAAGGCTCCTCTCTGCTTTGCTGTGCTGTGCTACCCATCAGAGCTGCTTGCAGTGCTGGCAGTCTGAAATATTGCTGAGCAGGGGCAGCAGGAGCTGCATCTTAACGATTTGCCCCCTCCCAGTCATTTGGGTTCATTGATTTCTCTAATTAAATATGCATTCCACTCCACCATTATTCCCAATGATCACATTTAATCTCAACGACAGGCCCAGAGACAGGAGAGCCTTTCCTTAAACTGCTTCTGCCAGCCCTGCTGTTCTGTGGGGGCTCTTGGTGTTTGTCTGGTGCTGTTTGCCTACCTCCTCCTTTCCTCACTGAACTGCTCTCCCCTATGTATTTAAGCTTCTCTGCCTTTGAGTTGAGCCTTCCAGCTTTGCTCTGGAGGGCTGGAGCTGCAGTTCTGTCTGACAGCCGTGCATGTAAAGCTGATTTATTTGGCTGCTGTGGCACTGTGCCAGGGAGGGGCTGTCTGAATGGTGAAGCTGTTAGGAAACTAATTGCATGATGGACTGCACTTACAGGAGAGTCCTCAGTGTTTGCTTCATCTGATCATATTTGCTACCAAGGCTTTTTCTTGTTTGCCCCTTTTCCATTGTTTGTATAGGAGGAATACCAGGTTTACACCAGGTATGGGCTTGGCTGATTGGTTCCAAGCCTCTATCACTAGCTTCATTTGTTAAAGAGACTCAAAAACTGCCACTGCTGTCAGTGTTCCCTTGCTTTCTCATCTCAGACTGGGAGGCTTTGAACCTGCCAAGCTCTAAGTTCAGCACTCCTGTTTGTTCTTCTTGTGCTGATGAAGTCACTAATCTCTAAATGAAGGGCAGGGAGCTGTTTGGGTTAGCAATTTCATCACCTTCAACAGAGAAAACAGAAAGCCTTGCAATACAGGTGGGTTAACAAGGAAAGGATTTCCCTCTGCCTTGCTTTCAAGGCTTACTTTCTGAACAGTGAAACCTTGGGTTGCAAAATACCAGCCTATGGAAAGAGCAAAATCACAGAAGAACTCAGTGCCACCAGATCACCTTTATTGGGCCATGCTCCATTTCTTGGCAAGCAAACATGCCTTGCCAAGGCATTTACATGACAGAAAAGCAGCCATACTGCTGCTTGTCTTACTGTTTCTGCTCTGGGAAGGAGTGTTGGTAAATGGTGGGCCCAAAGATAAGCTAAGTGATTTCCATCCTCAAACCCCAGCTCCCCTGGGGCAGTGCCAGCCACTCTGCCCCAGCAGCACCAGATCATTTGTTATCCTGCCTGCCCAGCAGCACTGATGCTGTTCCCATGCTGTTGGAGAACCACATTTTTCATTTGAGAGGTTTATGTTCAGCTTCTTTATGGGTACCAAGTTCAAGCCAGCATTGACTCATTCCAAACTAGAGAAACTTGAGGTGAAAACTCCGAGTTTTTCCTGGTTCCACCACTAAACTTCCTCCACAGCCACCACCTGCCTCCTGGGAGATGTGTGTGCTGAATCCTGAACCCAGACCACATCAGGCACAGAGGAATGGCTGCAAAGCCTTTATGGATATTGTGCAGACCCCATATATGAAATAGTTTTAGAGCCCAGCCTTATTTAAATCACTTTCAGGTAACCTTTACCTGTTACATGTTTCAGATTGGACATCTATCCCTCAGCTTTTCATTCTTAGCTGGTGTTACTCTACCCTTGTCTTTACATAAAGCAGAATTACTATGCTGGTGCTTTCTTTTTGAGGTTAAGGGAAAGTCTCCCATGAACTTCACTGAGCAGAGAACCAGACCTGCTAAATTTCAATCATCAGGGCAGTTTCCTCTCCTCCTTCACGGTCTCAAAGACCAAAGGCATAGTGGAAGGTGTGTGTTTGTCTACCTGTGCTCCCTCTCAAAGCCGAGAACTTCAAACAGGAGCCTGCACCCACTGGTAACAGCCAGCAAACAAAGGGACATGACAACTGGAGCTCAATGCAAAAAGTCAGTCTGACAGCTTTGCTGCATCCTCCCAAAGCACTCAGAGAGAAACTTCTGTCAGCTGAAATCTTATTTACAGTCCCTGGTGTTCTTTCTAAAGGACAGAGTAATTTTTAAAGCAAGATTGGCTACAGCTTTCTCTATCTCCTAAGGTAGCCACTAGTAAGAGTTCTCAACTTAAGCAATCTCAGGATGTTGCACATTTCTATCTAGTTCCCTCATTCATGAATTTCAGCCCAACCTTGAAGAAATTAAGCCAATACATCACCTTAAATTTCTCCCATACACTTCCTCATGTAGGAAGCTGCAAACCTTGCCAGGCAGTCACGCTTCCTCTGCAGGGCTACACTTCTCAGCAATAAGGGGCAGGATGACTTGGACAACAGAAACATTCACAAAACAAGACAGCACTGCAGAAGTTTTCAGAACTTGGTCTTGGAGTAGCAAAGGTTTGGGGAGTTAGGGTTTCTGGGGAAAGTGGAAAAAAGGAAATAATAAAAACAGGATGATGAGTAGAGACTTACTTTGATATACCCAATCATAAATTTTAGCAGAGAGCAGAGTCTGGTTGTCCTTGTGATATTGCTCATCAATAAGCCAGGACTGCTCTGTGCTATTCTGTACAAACTAGACCTTATTTGTCTCTCCTTGCCCCAACCATGAATTTTCAACTCAAAGAGAGACTGCAGATTTGATAAGCAGGAAAACCACAAGAAAAAGCTAGATCAAGATGAAACATATATGCTGCCTGGTCAGATTGATGGCAAGAGTAGATGTAGGCTTTGTGGAGCCTGAGGACATTCAGAACACTGTAGAAAAACTGCAGAAAAGAGCCAGTGGCCATACCACTGCACTGGTGGCAGCTTTGAAGAGATCAGGTTAACGTAGCAGATTTCCTCCATGCAGTGAGTACAAAAAATACAAAATGCACAGATGTACAGAAACCCATTTTCTACTGGTGTTTTTTTGTGCATCTCCCTCCTCTCCCTTTGCATAGCTGGAGCTGCACATCCTGCTCACATTCCACACTCCCCCAAAGATTAGCAGTGCTTATCTCGTGTGTGCCTGGGAGCAGCCCCTGCCCAGGGAGCTCTTGGCCAGCTGCAGTCATTTTTCTGAGTCCTCCTTAAAAGAAATTAGCAGCTTCCCCCTTTAACTTCAGAGGGCAAACTCAATCACAGAATAACTTCCCTGCAGTCGGTACAATTAGCAGGAATGTGTTTGACCCCAGCTTCACCTTTTCTGAAATGCAGTTCCTGGTACAAAGTGTTGCAGGGCTCTTGAGAGTAACATGTTATGAGGAACTGCATGTCAGGAGCATTGTCGGAAAACAAACAAATCCCCAAATAACTGGAAAGTCCTGAACCAGAAATTGGCATAGTGAAGGTAGAAATAATTCCTACCTTCCCCATAATACAAAACCAGTGCAATGCAGCACAACCCTCACCCCAAACATGTTCTGTTACCCATCATGTCTTAGAAAAGCACAGCCAAAAGTTGGGGTTTGATGGCTACTGAATTATGGAAATGTAAATATATACTTTCACAGAGAAAATGACTGAAACTTCCTGGGGCCATGGAGGAAGTGAAAACCTTTTGTTTCATACATATTTTTCTTATGCAGCTTGGTATTTAATTATTTTTTCTGAAGGAAACAACAACAGCAGCTCCTCTATTCATATGTAGAAAAGAACTATCTATCTTAGAGATAGGAGGCTGGGAATCCCAAGTCAGAAGGGAAGTCCTGGACACCCAACAGGCCAGCAGTGGTGGCATGTGGCACCCAGTCTCAGCTGTGGTGTACTCTGGGCACAACATTCTTATTTCTTGAGAAATACCACATGCACTGCCCTGCCCCTTTCATGATGCATGTACAATGACCTCTCTTTCCTATGTCATACATGGTCTAATCCTTCCCCTAGAGCATCATTTGCACAGTAATCCTCTGCCTTCTGTGACAAAACAAAACTCTCCTTCCTTCACTGTCACTTGTAGAACAATCCCTTACTTCTAGAAGCATGCAGGCAGAAATCCTTTATCTTTGTGCCAAACACAAAATGATCATCTCTGGCTTGCCTCCAATATGTTTGACAACTCAGCCCTTATGAAGAACACACCACAATCCTTTTATTCCCAATTTATCCAAACACAACTTTCATCTGACTGCTGTGCAGGATGAAATACAGTAGTGAAAAATGCAAGGTATACAGCCCAAATTTTCTTAATCTGTTTTAAAAGCTTCAGCTTTTTCAAATGTTTAGACAGAGACAAAAAAAGGTACGTAGACATTCTAGCATCTTTGCTGTTACTTTTTATTTGCTTTTGATCCCCTCTTTTTCAAGGACATGATGAAAAATTATCATGGGAGGGGAACAGGAGGAAGATAGAAACTTGAACCCAGAATTAGCCTTTTAAATTTCTCTGGCTTGGGTACTTTGCATGTGAAAGATTTTTATTTTTTTTCTTAAGCTGAAAAAATGCTTTGGCTTAACACACACACTCCCACCCCACTTGCATCAGACCAGTTACCAAAGCAAATCAGAGTGAGAAGATAAGACAGCAGTGACCAGGACTGCCAGTGTCATCAACTGGACAAGTAATTTAGCCTGCTTTACTCTGAGCCCTATCCAAACTCAAACAGATCCCTGTTTAACCAGGGCTTAACAGGAAAGCCCTACCTGTAGCTCATCCCCTGGGAAGCTGCAGCAAGACAGGAATCTGGCAGGGATTGGGAATCAGCCCTCTAATTTGAAATCCCCTCTACACAGCAGCATTGCATCTAGTGATGATTTGGGTTTAAAGTGATCCTGTTTTTTTCTTTGGGATGCCTATTTCCACCCTGCTGCACAGCATGTTTTCAAAACAGGGGTCAATTAAATAAATGCTAAGTGTGACCTTTAGCAGAACCCATAGATTCTCAGTGGGTTTTCCCTGCTCTTGGAGTGCCCTGTGTCTGCCAGGTTTGGTTTGGCACTGCATCTTTGGTTACTGCACACAACTTCCTTGTACCAGGACTGACCAATACCTCTAGGTGCTCCTGTGTCTGTGGCTTGCTTTGACATCCCATGTGGCTGGTGCATTTGAGGTGCAAGATTTCCTGTGTTTGCTCCCAGAGCAGCTGTGGTCGGTGCCTTTAGCTCCTGACTGCCTCAAGGGCTGCTAAGTGAAATTCTGGGTGCAAAACCACCACTGCATTTCCTGAACAAAGATAATAATTATGGTAATTGTATCACTTTAGCTTTGCTTGCCTGTGTTTATGAACAAATGGTGTGAGCCAATGAGAACAGCAGCTTCTTCCCTTCAAATTAAGTTGTGCTTTGGAATAGCAGGGTAGATAGGATAAGACTTTTTGTTTGCTATGTTTTCTTCTGCATCTTTTCAGTGGTGCATTACACATTCACCACAATTCTTCACCTCCACTGTCACTTTTATGGCAGTGTTTTCCTTTTCCTCCTCTTCAGTCATGGGGATGCTAATCTTTTGTGTCACAAGCAGCACAACCCCTCCTTTATATGGGCTTCCTCCTGCCTGTGAACAGTGCTGAATTACATAGTTAAAAGAAAAAATCCTTTCACCTACAAAATGTAAAACAATGTAATTTTTGCCATTGTTTTTATTTCCATTACCACTAAATCCAGTCTGGATTGAATAATTAAGCAGCTATTTGTGTCATGGGTTTCAATGCTGAACATAATCCATTAACCCTGCAGGAGCAAGGTCCTTGAACTCTGAATAATTCTGGGACTAAGCTGTGATGAATCAGGACTGAGATAAGAGCCATGCATCTCTAAAAAATCTGGAGCATGTTCTTGGCACTTGAGGTTTTTTCTGCACTGCGAACAGTTTCTGCTCTTCCTTTTTTTTCTTCCCTCATTCAACTGACTGTCAAGGGAAATGCAGAAAGCCTCTACTCAGAAAAAGTATTTCTTATAGTTCATTCTATTATTTTCTTTTTTCCCCCTCTGAAATATTTGTGTGTAAAGAGCACCTTACCATTCTTTGAAGCTCATCTGTTCATATTGCTTATCCTGTGCTTGAAATTGTCATAAATCTCACTCTGGTCTCATTTTTTCCTTCAGACAGAGCCTTATTAGCTGTAGCTAGTCTTGGACATGCTGATGCAGCATGGTTGGGTGAGCACAATCAGTAGCAACATTCCTGGCACTTGGTGAATGTGCTGGCCTGTCTTTACCTAGCAAGCTGTGGGGCCAAACTGGTCTGCAAACTGAAGGGGGGCAGTTCTCTCCTAATACTTCAGCTGCTGCTGGAAACAAGGGAATTAATGTTTTCTACATGACACAGTCCATTTCCAGGTCTCTTCCATAACAGATACTTGGGAGGCAGAATGACAACTCCACCCACAGATGCACAACTATGCAAAGTAATAATAAAATAAAGTACCTCTGGGCAACACAACACCTTCCCCAGATAAAAATTCATAGTATCATAGCACAGTTGGAAGAGACCACAAGGACCATCTAAGTCTGTTTCCTGGCCTTGGTCAGATCATCCCCAAGAGTCACACCCTGTGCCTGAGAGCACTGTCCAAATTCTGCCTGAGCTCTGTCAGGCTGCTGCTGTCACACTGCCCTTTTCTCTGAGACTACAGCTACTTCACAGATTTAAAACTGCTTACCTACTCTGGTTGGAGAGAAGATGAAAAGAAATAAACAGAAAAGAAGAATGCATTAGGTGCAGCATCCCCTTCTTTCAATGCTAGCCATGTCACATGAACTGTGGGGAAGCAGAACTTCAGGTATGTAGATATTCTTTCTGTACTCTAAGGAAATGTACAAACTGATAAAAGTAGGTATAGCATTAGAAGAAAATGTTAGGAGAAAATTAATGAGTATATTCAGATACCTCATAATATATCCTCAGCTCAAATACCAGATTGAACAAACAAAACTAGGTATGAGCCATTAACATTACTAATGCTGTGTAATCACCATCATTTAATGATTAGTTGTGAGATATATTCCAGAATATAGTACATTAGTAGTGAGCTTTGGTTTTATCACAGAAACATAATAACTGCTAGGGACAAAATTCTAGAGAGAGGCAAAGCACAAAAATGAAATCACTGCTTTTCAGGTCACAAAGAATCTTAAGGTTTTTTTTTTATAGAAAGTTAACACTTTGCAGAAAAGTATAGATCTGGAACCTGATGATGGATGCAGGATTGAAGGCTGACTAAGGAAATGTGTGAGTATTTGCAGGGGAGGGACCTTTGTTTCTTGATGAAAATTTGGCATTATAATAATACAGAGATAAGTTGCCTATGATACCTGACATGAAATAGGATGAGCATGCTAGTGAAGTTTAGACATCTTTGCAATATCCAGACTTTTCCCTTTGTCTTCCTCATTCATTACCTCATTTTTTTTCTCTGAGGAAGAAACAATAATTTAATTCTGATTAATATACAGAAAGCCTCCTACAGTGGGGATGGTTACCTTACAATGAAATACCTTATGAGCCATGGCTTTGGCTTAACTGAATGGCTTCTGTGCAGCTTTAGCTTTGCTTTGGACCTCTAAGAACACAAGGCCTTACCATTTAAGCAGACCTGTAGCTGGTGCTGGAGATTGAAGGGACTTCCTGAAGTATGACACTGACCTGTGAAGGAACCATTGTCTTGGGAAAACTGCACCAGGGTGAGACCCAGAAGAAAACATAACCACGGCACAAACCAGCTTGCACATCTGTGAGCTGCCTCCAGCTCCTCATAAACGAGAGCTGTAACCTCATTGCCAAAGACTGAAGGAGCCCTAAGAGAGACCTGTTGTTTTACTTGTGCAGGAAACCTCTGCCCACTTCTCCAGAGCAGGAGTGGGGAAGGTCTGATGCTGACAAGCCCTTCCCCAGCATCCCAGCCCACCCACGTGCTAGGGAGGCTTCCAGTGGGCTCCAGGCACGAATTTAAACCCTGCAGAAATCAGCTGCTGGTGTGCCCAGCCCAGGCTGCCAATGGTCAATGGCTGAGATGGCCAAACTTCGTGTACTGCACGTGGCTTGCAGCCTGGGTCACTCTCAGTGTGTGCTTGGGGGGAGCCCCTGCTGGCTTTTGGGGTCAGTCCTGCGTGTTAGGAGCCATTCCCTGAAGCTCTGGGCAGGACCTTGCTTCAGCCTTGGGCAACAAAGGCAGGTGTGACACTGCCACCTGTGCTGCTGCCACGCCATTATCACCAAGGGTGTGGAGCCAGGAGGTGTTTCACTGAGCAGGGATGTTGCTGAAGCTGCCCTGGCCATAGCTGTCCCTTCCCACACAGAAATGTCATTTGTTTCTGAAGGACTGGAGGCTGCTACTGAGACCCCTGGTGTTGTACACAACCTGCCACAGGGACTGAGTCTCATCTAGCCAGTAGATGTCTGGGGAGGCACTCAGTGGGCTCAGTGTGTGCAGGAAACAGCAAAGAGAAGAAGGCAGTGGTGTTGGAGAGGAGCATGGCACAGCTGTGTGAGCCAGTCTGGTATCAGAGTATTAGAGAATAAATTGCACTACCCTCAGCCCTAAGGACTGCAGATAATGTGCAGCAATGAAGTTTTATCTGTGCTCAAGTACATATTTTTTATGCAGCTAAAGCTATGTTGCAGATGTTCTTCACTAGAATAGATTCTGCCTTTGCTAATCCTGTATTAATCTGCTGGTAGAGCTCTAGCTGTGTGATTAGCACTGGCTCCTTGCAGAGGGGAGCCTCTGGTCACCCAGGGCAGGGCTCCTGTGCCTGTCCCTGGCAGGGCTGCAGCCAGGGTTGGGGTTTCTGTGCTGGGAGCACCCCATTCCTGCTCCCAGCACGGGCTCTGCCAGGAGAGGGAGCCAGGGCTCTGGGATTCAGGGCCTTTGATGTTTTCTGCTCACAAACCATGAAGGGGTTCTGGCTGTCCAACCTTACATAGGCTCTGCTGTGTGGCTGAGTGCATGTTCAGGGGGCTCATGCTTTTCACTACTGCAGAGGTGTTTGGTTCCTGCCAGAGCTCAGAGGACTCTGATGCTCTGAACTGTCTTGAGGCTCTCAGTCCATTTTTGACTGCTTCACCAGGTGAACCCCAATGGAGTTCCAGTGGTGAACCCAGTTTGGACTGGGTGAGTACAAAGTGAAGCCTACAGATTCTGGAATCGTGCAGAAGGTTCAAAGCCACTGCTGGAGTGGAGAAGGCACCAATGAGTGCATAGCAAGGCAAGCAACGGCTGGGAGGAGGGAAAATTTTTGGAAAAGGCTACCATGTGGCAAACAGATGTTGGACAACATTTCTTTTAACCTAAAAACATATCAGCCTTCTTCCCCTTGCAGTATATGTGTTTCATTTTGAACAAGTAACTGGCAGCTGGAGAAAGTTATTAGAAAATGCTCCGTCTATATTCCAGCACTTGCAACAGCAGCAAAATTACCTATTTCCTATTCTGCCCAAGCTTTATGTCTCCTCTCTTAGATATTGTTGGCCTCAAGTCAAGTATTGCTTAAGTTATGTATCAGAAAGGGACTAAGTGGAGCTCCAGCCTTGTTTAAAGTGTAGAAAAGGGAGTTTGAACAAAGCTGGCAGAGATACTGACACAACTATTATCTAGGTTCTGGATGTGGCTGGGCCTGCTGGTAAGAAAACAGGAAATAAGTGAGAAAACAACTCTTGAAAATGTGAAAAGCAGCCAATTCTACGGGGCTCCACTCTGTGTTCAAAAGTCTGTAAGTGCTGATAAAAGAGCATACGTGATGTGAAAGTGCTGTGTCATTATCACCAGCCCTTTCAGCTTTATTATCATTTCAGTTTTCAATGAGTTATGAAGTCTGGCAAGGGAAGAGCATGCTAGTGGAATCTGGTAGAGTTTCCTACCTGATTGGAAAGCAAGAACAGAGTAATTTGTTTGGGACAATTTTGGAGGTTGGAGGAAGAGCTTCTCAAACAGCTGGGCTCTGTTAGCCAGGAAGGGGCCAAGCTGGAGAAAATATTGTTGAATAAAGCACAGTGTGAGGAGAGACTGGAAATAGTAAACAGTAAGGGAGGCTCCTTCCTAAGAAATGCATTTTATTGGCTCTGTGTGAGTCAGAAAAATGCTGTGAGCTGTTGCCTTCATTGCACATTACCCTGGGGTCCAGGGGGCTGGCTTTGGCTGCTGGTGGCTGGGTGCAGGAGGAGATGGTTGCCAAGCCCCCAAGCTTATGGGTCTCAGCATTTCTACCTTCACAAAGGGCTCCAGCTGATAAGGATGAATGGTGTGGAGTTGTGCATGCAAGAGCTGTGGTTGTGACTTCCTATCTCTGTACCAGCCAACAAGTTATTATAAAAATAAATACCTCAGTGGCAGCAGCAGCATCCCCAAGGGCCTATTTACTTCCACTGGCATGAACTAATTCCTGCAGAGGAGCTCAAGCCAAATCCTGCAGAGACCAGTGGGATTCTCTCCAGGCTCTTGCAAAGGCAGTTTGCACACTGGAGAAAATGCTGGTGCTTGGTCATATTTATTGCCATGTCAGTTAAAACATGTTGTCAGTTAACACCTTCCCTAACACAACATATATTTTCTAAAGCTGAAGGAAAGTGAGCTTTTTTTACCTCCTTTTATTCTTCAGGTAGTTATTCTGATTTATTTCTGAAATTGCACAACACACGAAATGCTGGTTCATGGAGTGGCCAGGGATCAATTATTACCTTTTCATGTGCAAACCAATCTTAAGGCATCTATCCATCTCTTGTAGTCCTATCTACAGAAGATATATTCAATTTCAGAAAACTGAAAACATATAAGGGAAGCTAAGGCAGGGTGACATTTGCTATCCTTGGCTTGCTCTCTAAATGTTTGATGGGTGACTTTATTATCTATAGGAACAATGAACAAGCCAATACACCCTTTTCAAGGTTTACAGGTGCCTTAATGTAACTTGCTCATTTAATTTGGATCTATATACCTCCAGAGAAGGGCAGAAGATTTTCATTTTCAAGGCCTTATTTAGCCATAAAATGTGTATCCCGTTAGCTAAGAGCAGATCTATGAATTTCATTTCATTTGGTGACAGGAGAAATAGCCATGTATGTATCACCCTCTCAATAACTGCTATTAGAAGGTGTGGGTTTCATGAAAAAATAGTGTGTTCCATGTCATAACATCTTTCATGAAAGAAAATTCAGGGCATTTGTAGCATAAGTATTTGGAAAGTATCAGTTTGCTCTAATTTTAAGAGTGTGGGGAAAATACAAACCCCTTTTGTGGCTGGAGCTGGCCACCTGAAAAATTAGGATGGATTTTGCTGGCTCCTACAAAGTCAGTAGGAGATTTTCTATGGCCTCAATGGGGCCAAAAATTCTCCTAGATTTCATACTATTATAGATATTGTACAATTTAGCCACCAAGGTCATTAAAATGCTATAATCCCTCGTGTGATACATGATGGGGTAAAAGCACTTACAAAGGTATTGCTTTCTAAACTGGTGTAATTATTGTAGTAATTCCCAGAGAAGTATTGCAAATGCATTTCCAGTTCCAGTTTCTCAATTTTTTTTGTCACTGTTCATTACAGTAGTGATATGCTTGTGTCTAAATCTTGTTGATGTCCTTCCAGAGGGCAGTAAAAAACCCTAAAGTAAGTAAAGAAAAATTTAGTTGATGATTCTGACTGGCTGCTGAATTGCTGCCTTTTGAGCCCTGTCCCTCAGCTCATAATCTATAATGTTTGCTCTTATACTACACAGACTGCTCACCCTTTGTTTATATTCATCCCCTTACAGTTTGTCTAACTTAAAGAGATTAAGGAAAAAAAAAATAAAAGAAGAAAATTAAAGTCCTCACCACATCAACAGCTGTCAATGCTGAGCTGCATTTTCAGCCCCTGGGATGTTTGCAGCTGGGCAAAGCTCCCTGTAGGGCAGGGGGGCTGGTACAGAGCTCAGGCACCAAGTCTCAGAGCAGAGCTCTGCCCCTCCTGGCACTGCAGAGAACAGGAAGCTTCTCAAGGTACCAAGGAAACACTGAGTTGTGAGCCCTCCTTTTCTGGCTTTTAGCAAGGAAAGGACATCAGGTCTCTGGATTATGGCAAAAAAGGATTCAAACTGAGATAAATATGAGCCTTGCAGGGGGTGAGAAAAGGACCTGATGGTGATCCTCTCAACAGAGATGAAAATCAGCTAGAGGTAAATCAAATTAAAAGTTGTCTTTATGGCAAGTGAGAAACCTGATCTTAGGGCCCAGTTATTTTTAACCCTGCAGCTGCCCCATATTCCTTAGTGCCTGGGGATGAGGTGTTGGAGGCTCTGGGATTTTGCTTTTCCCAGAGATTGAAATTAGCCTCATGTGCTCTGTACACGGGTGATACAGGAATTTCCATCTGCTCTGCAGCTATCTAGATGTGCATTTCTCTTTCCTTCATACAGCCACCTCCTTTCTACTGCTTAACTGAGCTCTCAGATGCTATTTGAACAAAGAAGTGATGCTCTTTACCAAGAAACCCAGGAATAAGCCCTGGGTATTTATTCTTTGCCTGTGAGTGTGTCAGTCCTTTGACAGGATTTCTGCTGACAGGATTTCTGTTCCTGTTGTGTTGCTAGCTTCTTCACAGGTGCTACCAAATAAATAATCAGTTT
The DNA here is from genome assembly GCF_029582105.1 of Oenanthe melanoleuca. Classification (NCBI taxonomy): domain Eukaryota; kingdom Metazoa; phylum Chordata; class Aves; order Passeriformes; family Muscicapidae; genus Oenanthe; species Oenanthe melanoleuca. The sequence continues at coordinate 11,975,602 of NC_079340.1, forward strand.
GGAAGATGATTTCTCACAACTGCCTGGCAAATTGCAGTGACAATATCAACTCATTCCTCACATGCTTTTATCAGACACATACCAGACTAAAGCCCAAATGAACAATACCTTCTTTGATCAGATACAAGATTAAACATCAAATGAACAATACTTACAACGCCTGGATTTGAAATGGTCACTGGGCTCAGTGTGGTTTTACATCTCCTCATTAGCCCCTGCAGGGATCCAGTCACCAACAAAAAACTTTGCAAAGGAGCTTTGTGTCTTCTAAGGCAGAAGGAAACCTGCAAATAACAACATTTTGATTAAATACACTCCCTGAAAGCTGGTGGTGTCTCAAACAGATTGCCAGTTTGGACTTTCAGAAACCATGCAATTCAGTGTTTCTTAAGAATGAAAAGCACACAGCATTTACATCTCACAACTTCATGCACTCTTTCCAGTAAATAAAGCCAGGAATTTCTATTTTTCCTCTCAAAAAATCGTTGATATATAGTACATGTACAGTGCACAAACAGTCCACTAAATCCATGTTTACAGCTTTATTGAAAGTTAGAAAGACAAAGGTGAATGGATATAACATTGAACTGGTATTCATGCTCCCACCTGTCTGGGGGAAGCCCAGTTATTCCACAGTTTTTGATTTAATTGTGGGAGGTATTTTTTTTGTTTTTTTGACTTGAAGTCTTTTGGCTGGCAGTGCTAAGAAGCCACCACATCCTAGCCAGGATCTGCAGCATTTAGGCAGGAGGTGTTGCAGCCTTTGACAGTCTGTGGCACAGTCCAGGAGACACAGCCTGGGCTCAGCAGGTGAGCAGTGCACAAACCAAACCCTTTAACCAAGGCTGTAAGAAGCAGATGCTGACATGTATTTTACTGATGTAAAAGGGCTCAAATCTCCCAACTGGTGGCTTTGGTTGCTATAATAAAAATTATACTAAGTTAGTGCCTGATTATATTAAATAATTTTTTGATGATAAATAGCTTGATCAGTTCTGTGAGAAGGACAGAAAACTCTATAGGACATCAAGAACTCTGTTTTACTCATGTGTCTACATGGGAAACAGGAAAGCAAGAAAATGTAGTGCTTCAAGCATATTCTAAACAGATCATTGTGCAGAAAAATGCTCTCAACACAGAAATCAAAAGGTTTGTAGCAGGGAAATGCAGTGCCTGCTCTGCAGTGACAGCTTCATGTTTATTTATTCTTGAAAGAATAAGAAGGAGAGACTAAAGTAAAGACAGGATAATTTTATTCCCAGATCAAATAAAGGAACACAGAGTATGTTCTGAACAAAGTGATTACTTTAGGGGGAACTAATACAATGAATGTTATTAAATTAAACAACTTTTTTATAGGGCATCTCACATTAAGGATTTTAGTGTAAGTAATATTTCTGTCAGGCAAAGTGATGCAAGACAAAATAGCTTTTATAGAGGTATTCCTTAATACAGATATTCCTGTAAAAATGTATTCTATCTAGTCTTCCTCTGCAGCAAATTATCACTTTGCTTAACAGCTCTGAGAAACAGGGATGTCAGGAGCAAAGATGACTGTTCTGCTTTCACTGGATGCCTGAAATCTTTGATTTTAAATTAGCTTTTAGGTGTTATGTCTGCTCAGCACAGATAGCTAGGGAAATCCTCAGCTCCATGGGAGCTGTCCTCAGTGAAAATCCCAGTGCCTTGCCTGTCTGCCCTACCCTCACATGGGAATTCTCAGGAGTGAATCCTCACAGAGCTGAGCACCAGGTGCAGCCAAGCTGAGTTTTTTACAGAAACCATGTTTTTCAGTACATTTACACACATTGGCTGTGGCAATCAGAGCTAAGAAATGTGGACCTATTGCATCTTTTGCTACCCTGAAATGGACATCTGTATATCAGCACACATGGAGACCTAGAGCTACATTTTATTATCCTAGAATCTGAGAGGTCCCAGGGGGTAATTATGTATAAAATGACTAAAACATCTTGCCTCAGGTGCAGAGTTCTGGAAAGCCATGTCTTCTCTAAGGGTCGTAAGAGTGAGATGAAAAAACCTGACTGCATCATCTTGTATTGTTCCCTCCAGTGCCTTTGCCAGTAATTTATCAAATCTGTATTTATCTTAGCATTTATATATGGCTCCCATTGCACCACTTTGCAATATTCAATTCCTTTATTCTCACAAGGGCCCTATCTGCTATATTCTGCATCACATCTCTTGCAGTCTGGAGGAGAAGGATCATGACAACAGAAAGTGACAGGAATGTAGTCCCTTTTACTTATTTGCTACCTCAATCTCTAAATTGTGCTTTGATGCTTACTACATAGGGCTTTGGTCTCTCTGGGAAATAGGAAATGAGCAAGAGGAAACTGAGTTTATTTAGAAATATGAAGGGCTCAGAGTTGTCCTCTATTTTTTTGCTACTTTCTTCCAAAATATTAAGGACTTTTCAGGAACTAGAGAATTTACACATCATGTCACTGCAATTATTTGGTCAAGGTCTATAGCTTTTATTATTCTGGAAAGCTGACCACAAAATTCTTGTGTGCTTTTTGTGCTGGGGTGTAATTTTCTTTTCTTATGGCACTTGCTGAAGTAAGACCTGCATATTTTAACCCAATTTGGTATTTTAATTATTTTACTTTCTCCATAAAAATCAAAAAAAAGCCCCCCAAAAATTTCACACAAAGCAAAGGAGCAAAAAACCATAAATAAATAAATAATCAACCCCTGAAACCTTTTATTCCTTCTTGTATTGGGAAGGATTTCTAAATGTTTTAATCCTTGCTCCGACCAAACATTACTAACCTGAAATACCATCTTCAGTGGTCGTATGTGGAGATAGTAGAGATCATTTCTCCAACCCAACTCTTCTCTGGGACAAGAGATTTTGAATCTCTGTTGTTCCTGAAGTATTGGATAATCCCAGAGAAATGCTGTTTGGGCTGGGTACAGAACCAAGAGCGAATTATTGGGCAAGGCAGTGTCTGCCCATTTTCCTTATAATTCTTCCAAGGAGGGAAGCATAGCATATTCTGTTAGCTATTTATGCTCGTCCTGACTTCATGGAATCATGGATGGACACAGGAAAGTGACACTTGGAAAAACAAGACTCGAGAATTCTACTGCTCCAGGAGAGTTTAAGCACTATCCAAGAACAATGGAGGATATATTTTGTATGGAAAATATATCTCTGGTGGGCCTAGACTCCGTGATGAACCTTAGAATTCCCCAGGCTTTCATTAGCAAAGCACACTGCCTCCAGTCACAGCACTTACAGGCAATGCCAGATCCTGTGTCAGAAACCACCTGTGCTGACCTGAGTGCTTTATTGGTCACTTGCACAAGCTGTCAGGCAAAGTACAGTGGAATAATAAAACAGATTATGAGAAAGTCTGCTAGAACTCTTTCAGAAAGTTGTAAAGTTACCTTCACAAATGGGAAAGGGGGTGCAAGCTGTGGCACTTTCATGTCTAACCCTCAAACAGCCATTCTCTCCCTATTGGTTTGACAGAATCCAAGTTTTGAATAATACATTGGAAAGACTGTGATCTTGAGGACTTGTTACAGACATTTTCTCAACAGTCCTAATCCAGACTGGAGGCTGGAGGCTTTGGCTACAGGCTAATTGTTGATTCTTGTTTACCCTCTGGGCACTTTTCACAGCTCTGGCAAAAAAAAAGCCTTGCAGTGTTTGTAAGAAATGGAATATATTTGCATGGTAGCAAATGAGAAACGAGCCCCAAAGTCTTAATGCTAACATTGGTATGAATGTAAATTTAATAGACCTGCAGTTTTCCCTTAACAGCCCCCATACCTTCTCTTTGTGATTCACAAGAGAAAACAACCCTTCAATAAAAAATATCTTAACCTTAGAACCATGCAAAGAAGTATTATTATCCTGTGGAAGAAAAATCATAAATTCAGTGTTATTGTCCATTTATTTTTATTTTACTTTTCACACATAAGAATATAAGCCTTCCCATCACTCCTGCTATTAACATATGGAAATATTCAGCTGCAGAAGTTGCCCCAGTGACAAGGTTCTCTGACTTGTTCTAAACCATGGATTTTTTGCCCAGGCTGCCAAGAGGTATCATTCTTTCATTTATGAATGCACATTTATGAATTTCTGGGGATACTGAACTGCCTCTGGCTGCATATTCTGAGTTAAGGACAAGTGCTGATGAGACTTAAATCATCCCCTTTGCAGACTTTGTATTAAGGGGTTTGCAATGCACATAAATGCTTTTATTATAAATAAATGCACCACAAAGTGTATTTAAAAAATCTCTAATATCACATATTGATTCCACATCTTGTGTCTTGTTTGAATGCAAATTTAAACATGGCAAATGAAACTGGATAGAACACTTCTCACCAGCTTTGTAGTTTTAGAGAGATTATTTAATTTACTTTGCTGGAATTTTCTCACTGACAAACCTGAAAGAGTACAACTAAGAATGGTAGACTACCAAAAAGCCAGTGAAAATTTCTTCATGCCAGTTAAAGAATGGACATAAAGAATTTATTAGTGGACTTAAGGGCAGGTATTCTCCAGTCCCATTTTAAAAGTTCATTCCTGAGTCAAGGCAAATAATAATAGTAAAAATAAATTTTAAAATATATTTCATGTTTGCTAAATTCCTGTATTTAAAACATCTGAGTAGTTTCGTTTTCTCAGCACTTCAAGATGCCTGAAAACTGAGTTATAAAGGAAGCTAAACACCCAATTTGCAATGGAAATATATAAGATGATGAATTGGATTTAATGGGCTCTAGTAAATCATAACATTAATGCTATTGCATGATACTTCACCTTAGCACCAGATTAAAAAAAATCTGTCTCAAGTTGAAAAACATATGCTCTAAACCCTCCAAGTCTGAGAAAAGAGCCAATTACTATGAGATCTGTAAGCATATTAAGCACATCTGACTTTTGGTTTCAGTACAGATATGAAACATGGATGAAATATTCTTAAAATTTTACTCTTTAAAATTTAATATAGGAATTTGCAGGACTAATGGACCTTTATAGATTAAACTAACAGTTTGTCAGAGTTTTAAAATGAATTGAAGAGTATGTCTATTTTGGAGATGAAGAAACATAACCAATTTCACAAATCCCTTTTATAAAAACATCAATCCTGCAGAAAACACAAATAGCACACAGAGAAATAATTTTAAAATGTACAAGCTGTGAGTCTTGGGTTATAACCAATTTAATAAAATTGCAAAGTCTTAGTCACTTTATTAGATGCAACTATTTTGTGTGAATTTTCTGTCTGGAACTCCTATGCCTTCTGTTCTTTCTTGTTTTGCCTCTTTTTCTTTCTTTTGAGCATGACTATAACCTTACTGTTTAAAATCATGAGAGCAGTAGGAGCTTCTGTCATGTGGAATGGAAAGGAAAAAGTAACTAAAAAAAAAAAGTAACTAACTAACTAACTAACTGACTAACTAACCCAGAGGGTCTCTGTCATTTAACATTTGGTCAGGATATTTTCCTAAAGCTCCTCAACATGAAAAAGAAACCACCTCCTTGTGAACTTCCAAGTGTGAGCAGTAAGGGAGTTTCATACAATTTTCCAATGGCCTTTTGAAGGACAAGGAAACTGTAGGGTTCACTTATTTCTGGCCCTTACTTCAAAACTGCAGAAGACACTGATTCAAGCAGGGGTTGCATTCATCATTTAAATATAACTAAAAAAGAGGAATAATTTGTCAACCTGGGAATCTATCAAAGAAAGAGTTATTAAAAAATGTATATAATTGCAACAAGCCATAGAAAGGTTGCAGAAGTGCAGGCACAATTACATAATATTCATGGTTAGGAGAAGGATAATACAGGAATTCTCAGTTGTACTGAATTTACAGAGAGAACAAAGTAAAAAGCAAAGCCTGCAGACCCAGACTGGAGTGAAACAGAAAATTTCCTCACTCCTAAGCCTGGGTTCAGAAGAGCCAACACATGCCCTGGTGTTGGAACCCTGAAGCCTGGGAGTTTTGAACTTTCTGTGCTTTCTGGTACTCACCCTCAAAAGAACACTGCTTTTAGCTTGGAGAAGGCTTCCAAATTTGAGTGATGGAGTTGGAATCACTGGTGTGCAGTTTGGGTAGGAGTGTGTAATACCACATGGGAAAGGCTTGGAATTTGGGGTTTAGGAATGTAGTAAAAGGTATGGGACAAGATGGAAGATCTTGAGCATTAACTCTTCTCCCTTCTTGTTCCTTTTTCTTCTTGATTTTAGGTAGTAGTTTTTGGTTGGATGGAAAATCCCTCAGTGCAGGTCACAGATGTTTGGTCATCGGGTCAAAAGCATAAATAATAAAAAATAATAAAAGACCTTGTAATGAGCAAGACACAGCTCCATTTTGTCACTTTTAGCTTGTTAGCTAGAGGTGCTGTACAACTCTCTGTACTTCAGATAAGAATTAATAAACAACAGAGTCTGAACACGAAAACCCATCTCTTGTGCTTCAATCCTACTGTGAGTGAAGGCAGAGGAAAAGGAAGCCAGCCACTCATACCCTGGTGCCTCTGAGCTGCTTTGGGGCACACTCAGAGCAGGCAAGGCTGGCTCAGAGGAGGGGGTTTTGCCTCACCCAGCTGTTCTCTGGCAGTGGCTCTGCCCAGGGTCCATCCCAGCAGCCACAGATCCCTTGTGCCCTTGCTGCAAGCCCTAGTGAGCTATGAGCAGCTGTGCAACACCTACTTGTTCTCCCCTTGCTACCAGAGTCTAATTAGACACAGCCTAACGCAGAAAAACAAAGAGAAACCTCAGGGGGGAGGTTTGCAGCTGCAGTGAGAGCCAAAGCCCACGGAGGGTCTCAGAACATGGGGTCACATGTGAATCCTGGGGAAACTCCTGACTGACAGCCATGTCTGGGGATGGAGCAGCATCCTTTGGGTGTGTTCCTCCTCCAAGGGACACTGAACACCCAGGTCCCCTGTAGCAGGACAAACTGCCTGAAACAGCCTCTTTCCAAAGGTTTGGATGACTGGGTGTGGCAAAGGCAGCATTGCCATTTACTGGCATCTTTGGCTAAAGGAGTTTGTCAAATAGCCAGTAAAAAAAGAGAGTTAAAGAGTTCACTGTTTCTCATTTTCAGCAGAAATAGAGGAATTTCTTCACACTGCTTCAGAAAAGGGGAATCTTTTCTGGCAGAGAGGGAGTGGGAAATGGGCAGCAAGGACAGAATCACAACAGCTGACTGTCTGTGCAATTTATGGCATGATTTTTCAGAGAGAAATGCCCCATCTGTGCAGACTAAAGAAGCTGCCAGCAGCAGGAACAGGCAAGGGTTTTTTTATATACTTGGAGGTGCTGGTGACATTTCCCACTTGAAGCTAAGGACAGAAATGTGGGGTGCAAAAGGAATGGTAGAAGTATTCCATGACCTGTTTAAACATGATTTTAACAAAACCAGGGCTAGGCCCACCTGGGCCATCTACATTTTTACTTCAACTGGGCATTTTGTTTCAGCAGGTTCTAAGTGTCATACTGAGAATTTCCATACTTGATTCCTTCTATGCAAATGCCATCCTCTTTTTCAATATCTTTGTCAATATATATGAGTGGGGAATTTGCACACTGGGTTGTGCCTAAGAGACAGGAAGGGGATGCATTTTATCTTTGGCAGTAGAGCAAAGCTTTTAACATGTGGTCCACTTATTAGCCTGACACCAGCCTTTAAAAGCTGCTGTAGTTATTATTTATCCTAAAAATGTGATCTATTTTCTACTGTCTTGCTGGGTATGACAGAAAAGGAAATGACTCAGATTTTGCCTTCAACATCTCAATAGTTCAAAGGAGCAAGTAGAAAATAATTATATGAAACAAAGGGAAAACTAAAGGAACTCCCATAATTATTTTCTCCCACCCAAATAGCATTACTGGCATTTGGAATTTCCTCCTGCCATCAGGAGAACACCTAGATTTCCCTTTTCATTGTACAATTAAAGCTTCTATAAGAGCAGAAATATCTGCTGTATTCCCTTGCAAATACTCTGTAGTAATTAGAAATGACCTGAAAACACAGTAGGATGTTGGCAGTTTCCCAGGGAAATCAAAGATGAGAGTTGCTGGGAGAGTTTGAGCTGGGAGGGCTGACAGCACCCACAAAACATCACTTGCAGGGTGGGGCAGAAGAAAACAAGAGGGAAGGGTGGCTCCCAGCCAGGTCAGAGGTGGGAGCTGGGGTCCTGTGTCCTGGTGTGACAGGCACTGCACTCAGCTCATGTCACTGATATGGGGAGGATGTTGGCCACAGAACTCATTTCTCATGCACCATCAGCCCAACCCAAGCTAACCCAGGAGGCTGGCTGAGCTCTGGGCTAGTCAGCATGGTTATCATGCCAACAGATCACAGAGTGACCTTGCTTTAGGAACAGAGTGGGTTTTGTCTGAGTCACTCTGAAATATGCCCTTGACTTTCAGCCTGGGACTAAGTCCCACTGAAACACTGTGTAGGACACAGAATTGTTGCCATGAACAGTCTTACTTAAAGCCAGAGTAAACTTAGAGCAAAAATATTCACAGTTTATCATAAATGCAGGTAATGAGACCCCTCAGAACAGCAGGAACTGGGCCTGGCCAGATGTGTTTGTGCCAGGTTATAAGATCTAAATTTAGACAAGCACAACCACAAACATAAACAATGTCTAAAGAGTGTTTATAGCCTGCTCATTTATACATGCCATGATTTTGTCTGTGCATCCTGGCCCCATAAAATCAGAGAATTGTTTAGTTTAGATCCCAAAATGTCAATTTGGGTACTTCTGGCTTTTGTTTTTCTCCACAGGAAGCATTTCATTTTCAGGAGGTGCTGAAAGAGATCTGTTCAAACTGATCCTGTGCTGGGTATCAGATGTGCAACAGGGGACAGATGTACAGCCATGGGATGGCGACTCTATTCCTACATGCACAGACCAGTTCAAACACCCATGGCAAGTGAGGAGTTCTGCAATTGGGAGGTGCCAGCCAGCACCATGCACTCAGAAATCCACATTTTCCATAATTATACACCTGGCTCATAATGTTCTTTAAGAAACAGATGTTTGCCTTGATTACAGCAGCCCATATAGAAACTGAGACCTTAGTAAGAGAGGAAAGGCTTCAGAGGTACAATGAAAGGAAAAATCAAGCCTCAAAAAAAAAAAAAAAAAAAAAAAGTGAAAAGAAAAACTGAAAATATCAACACTATCTATATTGTAAATATTCTGGATTCTTTCCTGGAAGATAAAAAAGAGGGGGGAAAAGGCTCTTCTGTAGATATATGTAAGAAGTTGAAGGTTTTGATTTGATCAGTTACTGGCATGGTGCCATAACTGACAAGATTCTTCAATAAGTTAGATTATCCACCACTAAAATCTTGATATATAGGGTTATTAAGATCCAATGTCTTGCTGAAACCAAAGGAATTTAGGATCCAATCCTTAATTCAGTTTAGATTTACAAGGAAGGACTCTCTGAAGAGCTGAGGATAAATCCTGCAGACAGGTAGTTCTGGCAGTGTTCCAGCTCTTATAAAAGCTGTTATGTCTTTCTAAGAGGTGCAGAAACCTGGGCAGTTTCTCAGTTTGTCTTTTTGAACATACCTACTCTGGGCACAAATGCTCCTGCTTCTCAAACCCTACTGGAAGAACAGCACTATTTAAAACCAGTCTGGTGATAATAAAACCTCACCTTAAATGGGGATTTTGTTGCAAAGTACAGGAAGGGTTTGAATATTCACAGCTTTAACTGTCTCCTTCTGCATGCCCAATGCAGACAGTTGCATGAGTCTCCTCTTCCCACTTGTATGGGCACTCTGTGGCTGCTCTTGCTGCCATTAGGAAATGTTATTGTATTTGGAACTTGACATAATGATGCCCATAACTGACCTGTCAGTGTAGATCAGAACAAATCATATTCAGCATGGCAGGTAATTGCCATTAAACCTTGGCCCTATTTCGTGGTATGAACAAGCATCTCAGGACCTGTCTGGGAAGTGTTCTAATAGTCAGACCTCCACTTTCAAAGGTACAGAAATTTTGCTGATATGAGACAACTAAAGTGAGACAAGAATTTTAAAAATTCAAGGAATTAACATGATGTATATATGCTGCAGGATGTAGTTTAGTCTTTGAGAAACACAGCAGCACAGGCTCATAGGAAATTTTAAGGTAACCAATGGTAAAGATATAACTTCCTTTCAGAACATCATCCTGTGCATTTAAAATCACTTAGGAGCAAGCCAGTGTTTTCAAGCTGTTCTCTGCCAAAATGCCCAGTGTGTCCTATTATCTACAACAGTATGTGTGCTATTCTTTCCCAAATCAAAGTTGGTATTCAAAGCTGGACACATACGAGTGAAAAATAGAAGGGAGCAGGGCCTGAACATGGCCCAGGAAAGATTTTCAGTATTTTCAGATCAGAGCATTTTATTCTTTTGGAAGGTGTTGGTGGTTGTTTTTGTGCAACATGATATTGGCAGGCATGGTCAGAAGATACCCCCTCACATGGAGGAGTGAGCGGATCCACGCCTGCGTGGCTGCACTAGATATTGATCATGTCTTCTGGGGACACACAAGGAAAGAAAAGGAGGATTTTTCCCTTTTAAATCCCTGTTAGGAATTATGCAGTCCTGCAGTGGAGCCCCTCGCTGGCTGTATGTGCTGCTTTGTTTCCTGTAGTGAGAGGGATATAAAAAGTGCAGATAACGAAACCTAACTAGAAGGGGAGGCCTCTTAAAAGTATTCATTGTCTGGGGAAAGAGGGAGGAAGGAACTCACCTGACCTTGACCACCCAAGCTTTTAATGCTCAAAAAGACTTTCAAAGCTTTCTGAGGGAGATTTACAACTGTGAAAGGACGCTGGAATTGCACTGCAGCAGAAGGAATATAATTCACCTTGACTTGCTCCCCTCCCCCAAAATCACCCCAGTCACTTCTGCCTTTTTAGAAATGTGAGCACATCGTTTTGGAAATTGATTGACAGAATCAAAGGGATTCCTAACTTAACACCCTCACACAGTCTCTTCCTCTAAATTTGTAGCACTTCTCTCCCACTGGCTGCCTTTGCTGTGAGGCTCCACGTCCCTGTGCTCTCTGCAACAAAAGGAACCCATCACCCAGGGTCTGGGGCTGCTGCAACTAGCACATTGCAGCCAGAATAAGTTCCTAAAAGTGCTCACTGACAAAGGCAGTTGTTGTGGGCAGGCCATAGTTCTCAGCCCTCTGGGCTCTTATGATCCATAGCAGTCCAGTCTGGATGCCTCCTTACTAAACAAGTGCAATATTATTGCTGGCTCTATCCCCAGAAAGTCCAGGCAGGGTTAGGGAGCCACTGTGGTTCACACTTCAAATTCATGGTCTCTAAATTTTGCATGATATTGTTATTGTGCTAATATGTCCCAAAAGCAATAATCAAAAATATCTGCTTCCAGAGGCACTGAGAGAATGATCCTCTGTTCAGACCTCCAAGAGAAACTGTTTTTTTTGAAGGACAAAGTTCCTGGAATTCTCAGCATCTAAGGCTGCTGCTTCAGTTTTAACTTGCACCAACACAGGATTGTTCTGATGGCAAAAAGCAGGTGCTTTTCTCTTCTTGCATTTGAACAATTTCAGGGTCTTTTGGTTTTTAGTGCCTAAGGGTACAAAACAATACAGTGCCTCAGAGAATGTAACTCTAATAGTTTCTTCCAGCCAGAAGCTTCCAGAGAAGCTGCAAAAACAGAAGAAAGTTTTCTTTTTCACTCTTCTTTTCATGCATCAAGAAAATGATTAGAGGCTGGGGCAGCTTCTGGCAGGTGCAATTCCCACAGGGACCCTGTGCCACTTATGTCAGGGGTAGGTGATGTGCCAGGCAGCACATGGGACTGCTGTGCTGTGTCCCAGCCTGCCTCACCTGCCCAAAGAGATGCTTTGGAGTGCTGGGATCTCTGAATCTGCTTTCAAGTTCTTTACTGAAGCTACAAATAATCATGACAAGCTACAGGAATGTGATCTCTTCCCTTCTCTCCTCTCTATCTGCTGTGATGTGTTATAGTGAACATTCTGGGGCAGATCAGCAGAAAGCCCCTGAATATAAACCTCTGCACTTAAAATATCAAAATTGCAAGTAGAACTGTGTTCCCTGAGTTTTGGAAAAAAACGGTACAATTCCATTTGCAGACTTTACCGTTAGGATCTTGCTGAATTATTTTATTCATTATGTTCTTTACAATCAGTATTCATTTCACAAGTCAATAACATATGGGACGTATCAATATGCTCAAGTGAAGATGACACATTCATAACTCACACAGCTGTTTTTTCACACCTGAGAAGGAATATAATGCTCCATATCAGTGCTCACCCACAGCTGTAGCACATAAATAAAAAACGTAGATTGTGCGGAAAAAAGAAACCGGCTTAAAAGAAAACTCTAACTGCACATTGCTGCACTCCTGGAAAGCTAGGAATCTATTAAACCTGCTTGTGAGAAGTTGTTCTTTGGAGATTAGCTCTTTGTCAGGGAACACTGCCCTGCTGACTGAGAGCTGTGATTGGAAATGAAACCAGGAGGAGGAGCAGCCATGCCCTGGGCAGGCAGCGCCCCTGGGAAATGTGTAACAACCCACAACTTTGGAGACTTTTAATCCAGGAGGGAGGGGTTAAAGATTTTGCTGCACAGATTTTGCCCTTTACTAGAAATCAAGATTTTTTAAAATGGTTTCCACTCTTCTCATTTTTTTTTTTTTTTTTTTTTTTTTTTGCCAGCACTATTTGATTTAAAATAAGATCATCTGTAGAAAGTAAAAAGGTCTGTCTTTTAAAACATTTGCAAATTCTGAGACTTTAGAACAGAAAGAACTAGCCACTGTTTATCTCAATCCTAGACAGAACCAAAGCTGTATGTTCCTGCAGCAATCATGTAAATAAATGCCCTGATCCCAGAGAAGTGCTGGCCTTTGTTGATCATATTTGTAAAAAAATAAAGCAGCAAAAAGACAGCACAGTAATGATCACAATTCTATAGGAACAGACAGAAGGGAATTGGCATTTCCCAAATAGATTAGGAGGCAGCTGAAATTAACATTTCCCAAACTCTTTTTTTGGATCTAAAAAAATAACAGAGGCAAAAATAACTACTAGTAAAATTCATTTACTTAAGGCTTATGGAACTCCTTCCTGTTCCTTGCTTCTAGCTGTCTGTTACAATCTATTGCAGGACTGTGACAGCATTTAGGAGTTTAATGCCCATGGAATAGAAAGTTGTCACAGGTTGATGGGCTCCTGCTGCTAGATAGTGTCCACATCATTAATCATGGACACTTATCTCCTCTGCCTCACAGGAGAGCCACAGTGACACTTGCTCACTCTACAGTGGAGGACACCAAAAACTATAATCTACCAGTGGTAAATTTACCATGAGATTGTGACAAGGACCACAGACAAACACAGCAGCCCAGGAGCACATTTATCAGGCAGTGATGGGGGTTCCAGCTGACCTCTGCCTTCCCCACATCCCACAGCCAAGCCTGGTCCCTCACTGCCACTGTGCCAGCACCTCAGCTTGCAGTCTGAGCTGAGGGACCAACAGCCAAGTTTGTGTCTCAGCAGAAAGGAACTTTCTTCTTTGCATTAATCCCAAAAAACTCCCTTACTTTCTTTTGACGCAGAAGAATTTTGTTGCTTTATTTTCCTAAAGACATTTCTGATGTAATTAATCCAAATGAAAAGCAAAGGTTGATTTCATGCTGCAGTCAAAAGACAGAAGTGTGAGTAAAAGTAAAAAATAAGTCAAAATACTCTGGAAACCCAGATTAGCTGAAGTTCTAAATAGAACTTGATTTCACAGGTCTATTTAAAAAAGACTACTGTAATTAATGGATTATAAAATATTCTAAGTGCTGTTAGCATTTTCTTCTCAAGCTGTCCAACACTGGAGAGAGATAGGGGACACTACAGTGCCCAAAACTATAGAGAGGCTCTTGATGAAAAGTCAAGTCACTTTGAGATTTGAGAGCTGTGCATAAAAAACAGAGCAAACATCTGAGTCACATTCTACCAAGATGCCAAGAAAAGATGTGAACACACACCCCCTGTATAATATTCTGGTTATTTACTACTAGCTGGAGCTAGGACAGCAAATACAATACAGTTAAGAATAAAAAACTACCCACTGCTATGACTTATTGAAGGGAAGGTAGATGGCAGTGTATTCTATTACTTGAGATATCCAAATCTGTCTACTTTTACACAAAACAAACACATAAATTTAAAACAACTAGATCTGAGTATGTAGGGAGAATTTTCCCATGGGAGGTTAACTATCACCCCTCAAAGTTTTTTTTTAGTCAGCCAAATAAGACTTTTTTTGCAGGTCCTACTTTTCTGTAGGTAACTGATAATTTACCTTGGACACCTTCCTTTACATGAACCAGGATTTCCATAAGAGCTGGAAAAGTGCTAATGAAAAAAGACATGATTATAAGCAAACAGCCCTCTTAATATTTGCAGCTCATCAAAGGGCTGGTCAGTGTTTTCTTTAGCTTCTTTGGAGCAGATTTTGCATTCAAAAGTCAGAAACTGGATATTTTGAGTACCAAAGAACAGCACAACTGATTATGTAATCTCAGAGGGAATGATTTTTTTTCATTATTTTCTTCTCTATTGCTTTTATTTCTTTGTATGATCTGTCCCATAAATAGAAAAAATAAACCAATTACTGCTTTTTAAAACTAAGATGTTAAAAGAAAAAGATAACAAATTATTATAAATGATAATACATAAAATAATAAATGAACAAACAAATAAATGCTGTTAGATACTATTCATCATGTTAGATGACTGTTTAAGCAAATGAAAAGATAAGTACATTGATAAGGATGAAGTACTTTGAAATTATTTTGCTTAGAACTCAGTGTTACAAACACCAAAGGTGGGATTTTGATCCCACTGTGGCTTAAAATCGGTGCAATTTTGCTGAGTTAATTTGGCTTTATTGAGACATAACTGAGGTCAGAACTGTATCTTGATGCTGCTGTGAGTGAATAAAGGATGAATCAATATTAAGTTTGTTCTTTCCACGTTTGTGGTTTTTTTGATGGCCTGTAACAATGAGACACCAGTGTGCTACTATTATCCTTCATAATGAAAACTTATCTTGACTTGGACTTTACATTTCAGAACTTCCTTTTGATATTTCCAGATAGTTTCTCTGCAAAGATATGTATACTAACGTTATGTTGAAGGGGAGCAATAAGATAATACTGTTCTAGCTGAGATGCCAACAAAGCTAACTCATGCAATTTAAGTTTTTCTCAGTTTTGCCTTCATGAAATTTATATTGCTTGATCTTATTTTAAAAAGGAAGCAAACCCAGCAGAAATAAATGACCCTTTTTCCTTTTTCCATAAACCACTTAACTGTTTGCTATATGACATAAAAGAAGAACATGCAAACCAAACACAGAAGAAAGAAAGATAAAAATTAAGTGTATGTTCTTAAGTGATTCTGACCTGATCTGTTATGATCATTTAGATATAATGGATATCTTAATCATTTGTGCCATTGGGTATCTGTACTACAGTATTACATAAACAGAAACATGAGTGGCCAGAGATGTCTTTTCTACAGAAAATATTGAAATATTGGGCCAGAAGATAACCATAAATCTGAAAATTTGTGAATGTGTGATTATGAATGCATTTTGAGGATATTATGAAAATTCCAGGCACTTCCATATTTTCCTGATTTTTTCACTAATTGTAAGATTTCAGATATGTTGGCCTGCTGCAGGTACCCATGTAACCTCCCCCCATGCAAACACAGCCTAATGGGAACTGCCTTGCCACACATTTACTTTGAAATATATGCTTTGCACACATCAGCCTATTTTAATGCCAAACATATTGTAAACCTTTATTAGTGATCATGGGTCAGAGTGGAAATGAAACAGTCAGAGTAGAAAGGAGGAATACTTGTTCACCTTGAATTTATTTCAGGTTTATTCATTTTCCCCATGTTTGAGCCTGTCTCTCATTCATCTTGCAAACTCAAATAAAACCTAGAATTAGTGCACATGAATAATTTTGTGTAACCACATACAGTATATGAAAACAAAGCTCAGGAAGAAAGAACTACTTGACATGAATTCTCCTGCTTTTCTGACAGTTTTTCTGGCCTGATAAAAATTTTTATTTGCATATTTGCAGTGCAGTGTTCCAGTAGCATGTGCTCCTATATAATTCCATCCAGTCTCTTAGCCTCAAAGAATAGATCTGATGCTTTCTCTCTTATATTTTGAGATATTTAAAGTTGTTGTTTTCAATGCTTTTAAATACCAAAATGTGGGATATCAATTTGGTTTTTTATTATCTTCTGTGACACTTCTTTGCTCTCAGGTTTAAAAGCTGGTGAAAGGCAGAAAAGCTACATTCCTGGAGAAGGAAGAAATTCAAATCTCCATTCCCCCTGGTCCTGTGCAGCATTTCAAACTCTTTATATCATTAGGAATAACCTCCCTTCACCAAGTGCTTTGGCTTGGGACTGTGGCAGTAGGAAGATAATTCAATTACTGTCTATTCAATTTTAAAACACATAATTGTGTTTGTTTAATCATGGCCTCTGCTGAGACATGATCTTATGATGCTATATTTTTTTTTCTTTTACCAGACTTCCAGGCAATAAAAATCCCAGAGAATTCAGTGCATCTCACAATGCTCACTTGATTCCAACTTTTGAAAATTCACTATTCAAGAAGTCACTACCCTGGGCTGTGGTAACAAATCACATGAGTGCTCCAGGTCCATCTCAGCACAGCATTGCTTAAATTACCTCTTCACAATGGGTCAAAATAGAATCACTTTTTTAACAGCTACAGCTCTTGCAGGGTAAATATGTGAATAGAACTCTAGACTTTGGGACTTTCAAAGACACCTGAGAGATTCAGCATCTTGATTTTATGTCAGTTCTACAGGCCTTGAAAACTTCAGTTGTGTGTGCTGAAAAACTCATCCTCCATCCTTTTAGATTCTCACAGTGATAAGAGCTCACAGTGATTTTGTGTTTGTACAATATATGGGTACATATTGCAGCCACTTACTGATAGGTATGAGGAGGTGACTTACAGAGAAACCACATCACATTGGGTGCATGCAGCCCTCCATAACATCACTGTTATGAGATCAAATACTGAAATTTTATCACATCTTATCTGTTGTTTTCCAGGGAGACAAAGCTCACTTACAAACATTTATCTCAAGGAATTCTGTTCCTTAAGGAATAAAAATTAATATGAAGCACCAGTAATCTGGAGGTTGTTTGTGAAACCCAGTCACATTTGCATTTATTCCTTTGTCAGTTGATACAGGGATGTTATGTCACATTTTAAGTTTGCAGATAATTGAGGGGAAATAACCACATGCTGGATTACATTCTGATGGGTGACAAATCAATTCATTTATGATACTTTCTTTGTCATACTGAGGTATTTAATTGTGCAAAGGAAAGCTCTCTAATTAATAAAACTGTTAAATCCATAAAGTCCTATGTACCAAATAGCACACCATAGAAAAAGTATCAATCATTAAAAAAAGAAAACTGATAAATGCTAGCATGAGAGATCATTTGGAAAAAGAACCTTGCTTTGAAGAGGATCATGCTGTAACAGGGATACCCCATGGTATGAATACATGCTTATGCCATCAGTGTGCAGACATCTGTAGATATGGACACACAGAGCCATGCACACACACTGATGCTGTGACCTCTTTTATCTCTTTTGTATTTGATTAGTTCTGCTGGCAGGTACCCATTGCATGCTACACAGAAAGAGCCCAGTGAGTCCCAAACACTTGCATCACAATGTTATTTAATAATGCTCCTGTGGTGCTTTTGATTTCAAATGAAATATGATTTAATAACAAGAAATAAAGCTGTTATTAGGCTCTTTCTAACATGATTCAACTCAAATGGGATTTTGTAAAATTGCTAAACTTGTGTAAAAAGGAAAGAGCTTAGGGAGCCTTAAAAATTATGTAATAATGTATTTATTCACCCCCCTTCCACCACAGCCTGTGTACATTTGCAAAAGGCTCATTCATGCTGCACAATACACTTCAGGAGGTTGTAATGAAGCTGTGACACCAACCACCTTGTCAAAGATACTGCACAGATGACCCTGGCAAGTGCAGAGTACAAAAAGTTCTACAGCAGTGCCCTTCAAATTCATGGTCTCTCTTTAGTGATCCCACCACTAACAGTCATTTCTCTGGCAGCACTGAAAGAAAAGTTTTCCTTCTTTCAGACAGTGAAAAGCAACATGGCACAAAGTAGGCTAGGCTGAAAATTTTAGGGAATTGACAAATCCTGAGGAGAGCAAATTATGAGTTACTGGAAGACTGAAGGTGCCTAGACAATGGGTCAAGACTAACTTTTAATTAACTATTTAATGTAAGTTAATGTTGTTTTGCAGGTTGAAGGCTTTCAAAGTGCACAAGGCAATAGTGCTAACTAATATTTCAAAGGACAGCTAGTGTGCTTTAAACAACAAACAAAAAACAAATAAAAAAAAGGAAAAGGCTTTTAGTTATTTAAATTCAGATCTGGATTTTCAAATGTACCAATACTCTGTGGTGAGATTTCAGTTTACCATTTCTTTTTTAACAAAGGAGTGGTTGAATGGATGGATGAAGAGGGGACTGAGGAACCCCAAAGCTCATTCACAGTTGAATAAATGATGAAACCTACTGAAACTTGCTCAGCTTCCAAAAATTGTAAAAAAATTGGAAATTGGGATTTGTCCTGCTAGTTGCCTTCCAGATTGTGTGTAACCCCCTGTAGTGCAGAGACAGAAATCTGGATGGTGGAGATTCCTACACTTATTAGAGGCTTTTCATGATCCCCCTGGTTCTGGTATTCTCACACTGCTTGTCATGTCACAGGTTTACCTTTTCAGAGCTCTTTGAAACTGTCATGTCCTATTTGATGCTGATACATCCCCAAGTCAATGTGTATAAGATGAGTAGATAGCAAGAGCTGCATTTCTTACCATATGCATAAATATTCCAGCACTGGCAAACAGAGAAAAGACAACACATGTATTAACATCTTAATTTTTTTCTCCCAAACTGAAAATGTTTGCTAGAGCATCAGCAGCTTCACAGTAAGTAAACAACCTGTAGTTTCACAGTGATCAAGTGATTACAGCACCTGCCCATCAGTCCTAAAAAAAGCCTTTTAATACATCATGGGCCACCAAGACCAAATCTTAATCAAACACAATATATGTTCACTAAATAATGGAACAGCTGAAAGATGAGAAATTTCTATAATAATTTCTTATTAAACTGATGTTCTGTGAATATGTTTAATGAGTTGCCAAAAGAATTTCAGCCTAGCAGTAAAAAAAAAGCAGTAGAGGAAAATGTAAAGTGGCCTGTGGCACATCTCGTGGTGCTGCTGGTATGGGAGGCTTGACTCACTGGCACCAATGCCAGCCTGGTTTGCACAGATATAACTCTGCTGAATTTTGAACCAGCAGAAGCACATATATATCACAATGAAATATGATTCTGTTTCCAAGTGGCACTACAACAATGGAAATATCTTTATGTAGGCATTTTAAAAATATTGTTATTTTAAATGGAAGCATAGTTGTTTTTTCCCCCATGTGTTTACTTCTAATGTGACAATAGTGGCAATTGATCTGATTTACTGGAAACTATAGGCACATCTTTTATAAATTCTTGTAAAACCAGTGAGTTAAAAGAATTTAGAGTAGGGAGGTTTTACCTGCATCACTCGTGTCAGCAATCTGAAGGGAGGTGACAAATAGGCAGATAATGAGACACATGGCTTTATACCTGGCAATCTCACACATAAAAAGAATGTCAAGCTTATTTGACAGAATGAAATGAAACTAAAATGTTAGCATTAATTGCTACTCAGTGCTGTATTACCAGCCCCACAATCCAAATCAATTATGAAGATTTGTATCAGTTGTGAGACCAAAAGGATTTTGGAAGCCTGTCAACTCCAGGGTGTCATTACCTAATGATGATATGACTGCTCTGGGTTCTGCTCAGAACAAGGAGAGTCACAACCACCCACTTCCAGGACTGCAACCAAAATGGTTCAAATGGAGTATTTTAAAGGGAAGTTGACAGGTGTATGGTTAAACATCAGAGATTTGAACAAAAAGATGTATTTTCCACATGGAAATACAAACCTCAGATTGCTTAGGTGAGTACACCCCACCCTGCCCATCTAAGTTAAATGAGGATTGCTTCTCTGTGCTGCTCCAGAAGCCATCACATTTATTTCATTAACAAAATTAAAACACTGGTACACTGAAAAATTATAGATTTACTTTTTTTGTAATAGTAGATATATTTTGGTACCTTAAAGAAACAGTTGTGTGATGATTTATCAAAGTTTGCTGTGTTGGTGAATTAGTCAAGGAAGCAACTCCTCAGTGGTGACAGCAGAGATGATAAGACCTTGCAGCAGAGAACTGTTAGATGAAGAGTAATTCTTTGTCACTGAGAAAAAAAATTCCATCTAGAAGCAATGGCATGGGATTTTTGTTACCTCATTCCATCAGTGAGATCAAATAGATGGTGATTTAGGTAACAAGAAGAAATTTCATGTGAAGGAATGGTAAGTGGATGTGGCTTTTTCCATAGGCCTTCCCACTGTGCTTGCAGAAAGATAGGGAGGACTATATCAAAAGTTCTGTTTTTATTTTTTGTGTAAATGAAAGCTTCCTCCATTTTCAAGGGAATAAATTGCTCTCCCATGGGGAGTACAAGATGCACATGACTGTTTAGGAAGTGTTGCCTCCCCCTTTGTGATGGGTAGCATCTCATCTCTATGCACAGTGCATAACACCACTGCATCCCTATTGAATTGTTCCATTGAGAGAAGTCTTTTGTAGGAGAAAATATTAAGTGAAGCAAAATATTTCTGCAGAGCAAATCTGCAGAATGGAAGAAAGATAAAAGCAGAGTAAGCCAGAGGCCCAGCAGCCTCTGTGTCTCAGGGTTTCTTTTCCCACTGAGCTGAGCTGTGATGGAATAGCAGCATGGACAGCTGTCACTCTTGTGCTGGGTGTTGGTCTGATGCATCAAACATCTGCTTTGAAACTGCAGCCCAGCATTAAATGCAAATAGCTGGTTAAATCACAGGACCCTGAGTCCTCCTAAAAATAACACACCTGCATCCACAGGAGAAGGGAGAGGAGAAGAACCTGCCAATGGAGCATGAATTCCTGAGTCCCAGTGGTTTTGCTTCTTGGTTTGTTGTTGGGTGGGGTTTTTTTGTTTTTTGTTTTTTTAAAATGCAGATTGAAGTACCTGAACCCATCTTGTGAACACACTTACACTATCCCTATCTCTCCCTGATCTAAGCTCTATACAAAAAAGAAACAAGCATTGCTAAATGAGTAAAACCTACTACTGGGTGAAAATATCCATTAGAGAAGGATTCTAATTTTAGAAATAACCAGTTTAAGAAAAAGTATATTTAGCTTTTCTTCAAGATCATCAAAGCATACATTATTCTTTAATGAAAAAATGGCATCTAATTTGTGTTAGCCAGAGTTTACCAAATAAGGATGCTCTTTGGATGGTGCTGAAAATGCAAGTATTAATGTCAAAGCTGAAAGAAGCACTGTTTTACTGTATTTGATTCTTGCTGTAGGAAGCAAACTCTCAATTTGCATCTTGGGACTGGCTCCTCAGCTCTTGTTCCACCTATTAATTATCAGTTTGCAATATTTTACTGAAGGAAAGATCACTGGTGAGGGAGCAGTGTCCTTCACCTTCCCTAGCACAGAAGTCCACTGTCTGCTTCATCTCCCTTCACCAGTCTGTGTAACTGAGGTCAAGAAGATTTAGTACTTGGGAGTATTTGAGCCAGCCAAAGAAATGTTAGAAAAGCCAGAGAGGAATTGAAGGCAAGAGCCATATAACTTATGCTTGGACCATGTTCAGTGGAAAGAAGGACATGAGCCCATCACATGGAAAAGTTGGGTTAATGTTTATGCATTTTCAGTGGTTTTCCCTCCATATGTAGGCAGTACAAAGATTACTAACATAAGATTTGATTTTTGTCCCTCAAAGCCTCCAAACAGACAAAATGTTGACTGGAGCCCTTGTGATGTCTGGGCTCTGAGTCTCCCACAAACCTGGAGACTTACTGAAATTTGTTTTTTATTGAGCTACATCAAATCCTCTTTTAGCAAAATTTTCTACTTCTCCTGACTCCTTTTCTTCTAAACTGCAAATTCACTATTCAAAAAGAATTTAAATAGGACATATGTAGTAAAACTGATAATAAAATAATGGAAAAAAAAAGAAGTAATTCCCTTTTCAATAACATGAAAATAAGATATAAAGGCACAGAAGTGGAAGTCTCACAAAAACTACATTCTGCTCAGTGCATTAGAGATCAAGTGTGAAACACTGACCTTATTAATTCTAGTTGTCAGGGACATAAAATTATGTTCCAACTAAAAATTATTTTCAAATTTATCAAATCTTCATAATGTCTGTTTTCACTTACATTTCAGAATACCATTACCAAGACAAACAGTGCTACCTAGTACTGGTTATTTTTGAAATTTATCCCATGATCAAGACATCAGCATGTTTTGGATGTACTAAGCAGCATAACACAGAGAGTTTTCCAGAAAAATTTTCAATCTACTCCCTGCTCTTCCCTCCCCCCACCCCCAAATTTTAATCACCTTTCTGAAATCCATAGAAAAAGTTAGCAGTGTTCCTGAGAAAGATTTTGATGGTTACCATGTAATTTTTGGGACTTTCAGAGAACAGTACCAGGTGCTTATGAAGGGACTGTAGGAGAAAGGCTGAACCCATGTGTCCCATTTATACTCCTGTGATTATGGGGTATTTTGCTAACCAAGAACACATTCATTCACAAGTAATATCTTGTTACAGACTACCTGAAAGAAACTTCTCACAAATGGTTAATTTTTCACCTAATAAGCACCTATTCTGTTTTGTTCAGTAACTGCTAAAGTCCATGGGGCTTCTTTTTTATTACACCTTTGCATTCAAACCAAACCCAACCAAACAGAGCAAGTTCACAGAAGCAGTCCCTCAGCTTTGGCTTCTCCTGCCTGCACTGCAAGAGCAGACTGAGGCAGGCTGAACTCTGCCATTATCCTGAAGTTTATGGCCTCTCAAGGATGAATGGTACACTTCAAGGAATAAGATTTACAAATGCACCCATCATAGCCCTGTGAAACAACAGACTGGAAGGATGAATAAGAATCTTTGCTCTGGCCTTTATTAAGTCACAAAGGCTTAGTAAAACATTTCTGGGAGAGCAACTACATTTATCTTTTCCATTATAGTATTTGAGCCCTGAACATCTAAGAATCCTATTCTTCTTTTATATCTGCTTAAGAGCAACACTAGTAACTGGTGTTAATATCATTGCTATTCATATGGGTAAAGAAATAGGAATTTTACCTTACTTCACACACAAATCCTCTACTGCAATTTTTGATTCTGTAATTTGTAATTGCAACTTGTGGTTGATTCACACGCTCACAGTCTGCTACTTGTTTTCCATTGCATTTTTGGGCATCCCTCATACACAGCAGGTGACAAAACTCAGTGCAAGCCTATTCCAGTGGATCCCAGTGCTCCAATACCCAGCACACGTGGGCAGGGCTGGGACCAGTCCTGGGGTGGCACATGCCAGGGGGTGGCTGCTCTGTCCTGGAGGAGTGTCCTCTGTCCTCCTCTGCCTTCTTACTGCCTCACATCACCAGCAAGCATTTCATTCCTTCAAGCACCCAGCTGCTTAAGATATATTCCCTCTGAATTTCATGTCTTGTTTGAAAAGATTACTCAAAATCAATGAGGAAGACAGGCTAGGAAAACAAATGTAGCCAAGTAATTTCTTAAGCACGGTTATCTTTACACTGGGGAGAGCACCAGGGAGTTACTAATCTTTACAAAACCAAAAGGATCCCTGAGACATGCTGCTTTTCTTTGCAGCCCTTCAGCTGATATATGAGCCCAAAGCCTGGTCAACACTTAAATCCAGACAGACTCCCTCTTGAATTCTCTGCACTGGCTCGCTGTTTTTCTGGCAAGTTGCAGCAGGTCTGCATTCAGCCCAGACAGCATCATGCCTTAAATACATTTTTAATCCTGTTTTGCCACATAGTCAGCCTACATAATTTGAACCTCGAGCCTGGGGAAGCAGCCCAATAGAATAATTACCGAGTCTTTCCTAAGTGATGTGTCGGGCCAGGCTGTTACAGTAAAATCAATGTTAACATCAGCTCCCAGTC
Organism: Oenanthe melanoleuca; assembly: GCF_029582105.1. Classification (NCBI taxonomy): domain Eukaryota; kingdom Metazoa; phylum Chordata; class Aves; order Passeriformes; family Muscicapidae; genus Oenanthe; species Oenanthe melanoleuca. The sequence continues at coordinate 11,999,895 of NC_079340.1, forward strand.
TCCACCCCTCCTTCCCCTAACCTCCAAATCAAGCTAGTTTTTCAATAAAAAAAGCCCACATAGATTTTCACAGACAGCCAAACAGAGGATTAGAAACCAGAATTTACAAACCAGACCTGGTTTGATACAATAGACACTGAATAGGATGTGAGCTTTGCTCAGTGTCCTCACTGACTGCTTCTGGTCATTAAAAACACCAGTTCCCAGGAGAATTGGTGCCTTTCCTACTCTGACATATTTCAGTGCAGCTCCTGAGATTCTCCCTTAGAAATCTGTCTGTTCTCATTTCAGCAGGCTGCAGTATTTATTTACTTCTGGAAGGAAAATTCCTGCTCAAATTGACTGTTGCACTGCATCTCAACAGCATTTCCTCTTGATTCCAAGGGGAAGAAATACATGCAAAGAAATTTTGTTAATTCCAAAAAGTATCTTTTAATTCTTTAGAAAGAAAAATGCTGACATAAATAACCTCCATTAAAATGCCCATTGCAAAGTGTTTGATCACAACAAAGGCAGATTCAAAAGAAGTTTACCTTTAGGTCAACTAACTGGCAAAATAGCTTACAAAGTTTTAAGGGATGCCACAGAAATGGACTGAAGAATGGGTAATGTTGATGTACAATTTATTCAGCAATCTTATCCTATTAACTTTGAAATAATGGGTTTGTGCATAAACACAACTTCAGACAATATTTCTTTGTGGATTAAAGTACTTAGTACGTGGCCTATAATTCGAGGTACTGCTCAAATGCATGCACAATCTCAAAAAGCATACAAATAACATTTTTGCCTTTTTTCTTTCTTCCCAAATGAGCCTACAGTTTTTTCAGCAGTTCTATTCTTGGTATTTATCCAGTTCATGGTGGAATTCTTTGGCAAATCCCATAAACAAGAAGGAAAAAGGTGAAATTCAAGATTGCTGCCATATCTCCACTGCTGCTTTTAACATCTTTCTATGTTTCAGAACACTGATGGTTAGAATAAGCACACAGTGCAGCATTATTTTTACTCAACCCACTAATTACATTCTTAAAAAAATTAGAAATTGCATTTTCTTGTAACAACAGCACTAACATAAATGCTATAATAATAAAAAATAGCCTCTAGATTAATAAAAAATAGCTTCTAGATTATCATAATTTAAAAAGAAGTTTAAAATCCATTGGAAAATGCAAGTAATTTAAAGGCTCTTTTGAAAAACAAGAGCTACTCTGGCCAGATCAGCATTGTATTTATTATTGTAACCATGGAAACAATATAAATTCCCATCTGTTAAGGTATTCGTTTGCTGCCTGCAAATGATGAGTATACTGTACTCAATAGGTGAATGAAATAGTTATAATTTCGATGAGTAGCCAGATATGTAATTTTTCTTCTCTGTAAAGCACAGAAGAGAGCTCCTGGATGTGATTTAAAGCTCTATGAAATGTTTGGAATGAAAGCACAAACCTGGGAAATTTGCCTGTCTCCAATGCTTTGTGACAAACCAGAAACTTGGACTCTGCCTTCATGAAGGTTCATACTGAGTTTTGAGAACCTGGGGAGAAAGGGAAGGGGGAAAAACCAAACCAAAACAAAATCAAACAAACAAACAAAGCCCCACCAAAAACAAACGAAAAACAAACAAAATAAAGAAACAAAACACAATTAAAAAAAAAAAAAAAAAAGGAAAAGAAATGAACAAGCTGCAAAAAAGAAAAAAGCAGGAGGGGAGCAATAACTTTTGTGCCATCACAAGTTAAGTTCAGTCAATCTGCTCTGCTTGATGGAGTCCTGCTCAAGGTTTGGGCTCACACAGGGTCTGACTGGAACAGAAGTGTCTGCTCCAAACTCTTTGAACTTTCCACATGCTGAGACCTGGATTGGATTTTGGGATTTGAACTCCACAGCTTGATCTGTCTGCAGTGAAACAGTTAAACTCTGCACTACAGCAGCACATTTGATTGTGGAACTCAGGCCTATTTCTGGTTCAAAATTGCAGACAGAAATTCAGCTATGTGCTTTTTATTACTCCTTCGTGGGCACACTTTGAAATATGTGGCACCTTCCAGACATTCAAAAAGGTGTAAATTTTGTCTATCTGACAAAGATAGACTGTGTTCATCTGACTCTTTTGTCCTAAGGGAGCCAGAAGCTAAAAGATAAGGAAGCTGACAGAACTATAGAAAGAGGAGAGGGAAAAAAAGTTTATGACAGTTGCTAAATTCTATATAAGTCTAAATGTTTCTTTGACAGATATTCCTGGTAACCTTTGGGATTTTGCAAATAAACTTATTATAATACAGTGCAATATGGGAAAAAGGGAGGAATTCAGAAAGAAGTCCAGATCTGTTGTATAATAATCCTTCTGACTCTGTGTATATCATTATTTTTTATAGTGTGAAATACTGATACAGGAAGGAGGAGTTTCCTGGACAGGACTTTTTTTCCTTGAATGTTTGAAAAGGTTGTTATCCAAGTGATCAACAGCCTAAACTTTGAAATACAGCATTTTTACTCCAGGGGGAAATGAATGTTGCCAGCAATCACTCTGAAATGGTTAGAAGATGAAAATATTCAGAATGTTTGAAGAATGTATTGACTGATAACTTTTTTCTTTTTCATAATATCCCCAATTAGACTTAGCATTAAAAACTACTTTAATTATACTGTGAGATGCTATACTCTTGTCTTGTAGAGCATTTTTAAAGAAATTATATTGAATGTCAACAAACATGAAATTAGAAAAGAAGTTGGAAAGTAAGAATGCAAAAATGTTTTTCAATCAAACAGCCTGAGAGTGAAATCTTAGGATGACAGCAGGTAGGTCCATGTAAAAATCCCAAGTATAGACTTGCAAACTGGAATTGGTTCTGCTTTTCACATCAAAGGAGTTATCAATAGAGACTGGAAGTGACAAATATTTTTGGTAAAAATTTCCAGCATGAAAAGAAAATGGATTGGTGTTCAGAAACAGGAGAGCATGCACAGCTGGAATCTATGGGGAAAAACCCCACAATAATTGGATTTTGGGATAGTGTGTGGGATATAAAAGGCCATTTGAATATAAGCATGCATTAAAATTTAAGGGTTATTAATCTTTTAATTTAAGGACTCTTTGAAAAATCTTCCTGCTTGTTCTTACTGTGGTTTTAGTCCCTGTTTATATGCAGATCCTGGGAATCTAAAAATAGTTGGAGGGAAAGGATTAAAAGGAAAAGGCCAGAGGAGTGCTGAAATACACACCCAGATTTAAAGTTAGAGCAGGACTTAAGTTTAGAGGATCCTCTCTGAGCAGATAACTTTGAGAGACATCTACATCATAATAAACCAGGGAGTACACCAAGATCCTGCTGGATTTGGCCTCACACATAAGCTATTAGGTTAGACAACATTTGCCTTAAAAAATTGTCAAAATTTTCACAGAACATCTTTTCAGAATGTGTTGAGCATCTATTTGTACATTCTCTGTGAATGCAAATGGTACTCATGTGTTAATGTGCAGCTTAATGTAGGAAGATGCATTTGGGGAGCAGCAGCAGATTTTGTGGGCATATTTAAGAATGTTAATTTGAAAATGTGTGCTATAAACTTTGATAATTTTGGAATACACCCTAGAGAACTCTCAGGCTGCAAACATACAACACCTACTCAAAAAAGAAAGAAAAATAAAGAGAGCATCAGCTCCATTATAGGCAAGCAAGCAGAGCAGAACAGGAAAATAACCAGGAGGAATTTTACAAGACTGAATACCAGAATGCCCTGAAAGGCATCACCAACCTTCCAGGCACAACTGATTTATTGTCTGTGGAAGGACATGCTTAATTAGCATAGAGGGCCAGTGATAACTGCTACAGGAAACAGGGACCAAATGCACTTTACATTTTGATTTTCAAGAAGAATCTGATATTCAGTTTCAGCTCAGAGTTTGCTGGCTTTGGCACTGAGACATTAGGAAAGGTACAAAGCCACCTGCTAGGTAGGGAGCTGTATTTAGCAGCATTTTACTTGATGGAAATTCAAAGAGGATCTAAGAATGGCTGCCCTCTCTATGGAATAAATAACTAATGATTCAGTCAAAGAATGACACTGTGAGCTATGAACCATGAGCTAGTGACTCCATTAATGTTACAAAGGAAACTGCATGTGTCCCAGAATAATCTCCGTGCTGTACCAGGAGGGCAAACACGGGACACTCAGCGTTATATACACTCCCTTCACTGAAAAACACTCTTGCATTTTAAAAGATGAACAAGCACAAAACTTGTTGAGTTGAAACAGACAGTCCAAGTAAATACCAAAGGAAGAATTAAAATACACAGAGGCTTTTCTGAGAAGTCCTGTGTATTCTCCTTACAATCAGTATACCATCATTGTTTCCCTCTACTGCAAATTAGAGACCAGATCTGGGTTCTTTTGGCACACCAGCAATGTAGGCTTGGTAGCACTTTCAAACTGAATCCAAGACTGCCAAACCCTTTCTTTCACCACTTCTTTAGAAATCTTTAATTATATGACTGCTAGGTATGAGTAATAACATTTTTTTTCAAAGTAACTAGAAAGAGAAAAATCCTTCTCAGACTATTAAAAAATGGATTACACTGAGTCAAAGGCTTTTGTCTTGACTGCTCTGATCATGTGTTCTAATAATTTTTTAGACTTTATAAAACACAGCAATTATGTCTTAAATATTTGTTACTAGTAAAATTAATTCCCTCATTTTATAGTAGAGGGTCTGACAAAAAGTAATGCCTGCCTTAAATCCAAAATATATTTATAAATCACTAGTATAAAATATCTCTCAGCTGTTTTATAACTTGTAGGAATTCTCCCAGGGATTCTTGCTCTTAGAGTAACTGTTTTCTGGGCATAGCTAGATTATTGTTTTAGTAAGCTGTTTTCTCCTTTTTGCTCCATCAGGTGTTATAGGCTGTTCTCATCTTCCAGGGGATTCTGAACAAAGATAGTACTTGAGCTCAGAGATTTTTATTTTCAATTTTGTTAACACTACAATAATTTAATTTATCTTCTGCTTCTTTCTTTCAGAGAATCAGATTTAATTTTCTCTCTCCCAAAACCCATAGAAGAAGGGAAAGGACCAGGTCTTACATTGCAATACAGAAGAGTTTTTTATAGGTGAAGTGTGCTCTCTCATGCCTCCAGAAGTCATTTTTGCATTTTAGTGAGTCCTCTCTCAAATCCAAACCTCTAAGCAGACTACAAGGAAACAAAACAAAGATATTTTAGGGTTCTCTATGACCTGAGGTCAGGAGAACAGGCAGAGCCTGTGCTGACTGATGGTGTTTCTCTGCTGGGCTTGGCTCTCTGACAAAAGTGATGTGCAGGTGGTCACCCCTCCTTCAGCCTTTCTAGGGATCTATTGCATGTTCCCTTTACCTCACCAACTGGCAGAGAAATTAGAAGTTTTGGTGGTCCTGAACTAAGGGGGTGTGTTATTCTCTATTCAGCTTGCTCAATAATAAAGATACATGTAGGCTAACATACCTTCACAGCACAATAGAACACTGCAAAACCCCCAAAATATTACCTTGCTGTCAAAATCAATAGCTAAACTGTTTCTGATTTCACAGCTAGTAAAGCTTCTCTTTAAGTCCTTGTATTGTTCACTATTGCAAGATGCCTACATGTCCTTCTAACAGCTCTGTGAAAGCATCTGCTATTGGTCATGGTCACTGAAGGGGTTTCTGCTAAAAGCAGAGGTAGCAGTCTGAGGCCCCAGCACCTGGGGAAATACTCTGTACTCTGAAGCTGCAAGGTAAGACTACAGTCTTGCAAAAGATCACTACACACATCCAAGCAGCCACCCCAATGTGTGCATGAAATTGCACAAGCTCTGTATCTGCCATGTCTCTCTCCCCTGCCCCTTGACCATAGCAAAAAAATCAAATTGTCTCTTCATGAGGCCAGAGAGCTGAATGTTTGTTTGGACCCTGAAGGGCAGAATCAATAGGATCCATTTAGCAGCTGAAGAATTTCAGCTCTTGACTGTTCCAGCTGATGTTGGATAGCCCCTAACAGCACTGAGTAGCTTTGTTTAACATGGTGCTAACACAGATTACAGGCTACAGGGAAAGGTGGATAAACCCAGATGTCCTGACAGCCAGTGTGTTCCTCTGAGCTGCTAGAGAAGAAATAGGACAAGCCTAGGCAAAGCTGAGACCCTACCAAGTGTACTGTTGTTTTCAAAAGGCCTGTAAGAATAAATTGCCATGATGAGATCACTCAGATGGATTTGTGTGGCAATGGTACCCAAAAGCAAAGTGCAGGAAGAATGGAAGGAGCTGATGTGATACCCCCATCCTAAGAGGAATGGGTCAAGGGTGCTCTGTAGTGGCTCCTGAACTCTACCAAGTTCCTAGCTGAGGAACAAGAGGTTAAAAATGGGGATCTACTGCTGGTTTTTATTATCCCATTGGGTACATGGCAGTGGGTCATTACCAGACTAAAGCTAGAATTCAAGCCTTGCTTTGTGTCACACATTTAGGAGAGTACCAGATGTCTGATCATAAAGATAAAGTCAAAGGGATTAAAAAGTCAACTGGTTTTGGCAGATACACAATTAATTATGAAGGCCAAAAAATATGGCTTCCAATATTCCAAAATATAAATGCTGTAAGCAGACCTCCCTCACATGCATTCTGGTAGGTTCAAATCAAGAGACTTACCTGCCATGATCTCATGTTTAAACACTGATGTCCCCAGTGGATAACAACTCACAAATCCATCAGTCTGGCATGCCAACTCACCTTGAAAGTTCATATGTATGAGAAAGAATTGAAACAGGAAGGAAACTGGAGAGATTTAACATGAGGTAGCAAATCAAACAGCTCATGAACACAAAACCAGAAAATGGCTTCTGGTATCTCCCAGCCTGTGAATGGCACTAGTTGTCTTCTATTCCAGTTGTGAGATATTGATACTAGATAGAGGTGCCATTGAGGCTGACATCTGTGCTGTATTTGTTTATGAGTGCAGAGTCAAAGGAAAAATACTTACCAAAAAACCTAAAGCCCAATCAGTCTCCCAGAAATCTAGTTGTTTTTACCCATACCAAGATTCTGAGACAATTAATCCAGCAAACTGACCAAGTGCCCTAGCAACAGGTAGGATATCCTTCAGAAAATTGCCACAGTAATATATATGGTATATGTGGGATGTATAGAGCCCTAGTCTGAACAGCAGTGGGTAGTAGGAGGCCAACAAGCAGAGAGAAGCAGAAACTCCTCTACTGTCCTTCATGACTATTGGAAGAAAAGCTGCCAGACCTTTCAGAAAGGACCAGAACAGTATCAAGTTGTGGGAGAACCCCCAGAGCCCATATTATGCCTCCTGCAAGAGGTGCATTTGCCATGCAAGGGCAGTACATGGACTTATTATTCCACTTACATTTCTGAGAGAACCCCACCCAGAATTTTGAAGGCATTGCAAAGGAAGAAGGCAGAAGATGGAGATGTTCAGCTAAAGAACCTAAACATTGGTACTGTGGGGACTCTCTCCCTTTAGACAAGGCCTGAGTGAAATCTCTCATGGCACATTATCTGTGCAACATCTCATATTCCATTAAAACTGCCCAGGCAGATGTGCTGTACTTCCTCCTTTCTGTAACACTTCTGGGACCACTGCTTGTCACTCAGGGGATAATTCCTACCCCTATGGGGATAGATCCTGTTGCAGCACTCTGAAGTGATGAGCTAATGAATTCCCTTCCTGACATACAATAACTAATAATTACTTGCAGTTACAAATGACTAAAAGTAGTCTCCACAACAACTTCCTCTTGGTACATTTTGAAGCACTGGACTTGTCTGTTGCCCAGCTATATCATCAATAATTATAATATGCCTTCCTTTGAGAGAAAAATGAAAGAGCACAACCTAATGTTATTTCAGAAGCAAGATGGGGTTTTTTTTTTGCATGTGTTTCATAGTGAAAATCCCTAGTATTACTCCCACACTGTAAACAATGCATCTACTATTGCCCAATAATTTCTGTATCAGTGTGAATAGCAACAATTTTACAATAATTAAAATAGGGAGTTATATTTCTCAGGCTCTTGCATTCCAAGAAAACATATTCTTTTTAGTAGCTCAAATTTTTAAACAGCTGCAGGGAAAACACAGGTGATTAAAGAGTATGGGAGCAAATCCCATCCCAATGCTGCAGCTCCCTCAATAGTCCTGAGCTGGATACTGGAGAGGCACTGCTGCAGTTTGCTCCTTCTGCTTTGTTCTGTTAATGAGGGAGAGGGTTAGCACACTATGAGAAGTATGGTCCATTCCCAGCTGCCTCTTCAGGGGACAGTGGAATTGCTTTGCATAAGGTACTGAGAAGCTGTGCTCTAATCAATCACTGCTGGTTGGAAATGCTGTGGAGTTTACAGACTCTAACTGCCCATCCATCTCATCTAGGTGCAGCTCAAAACTCACTTGTTTTGTTGTGGAATGTTCCATTTGAAAACCAGATCAATTTCTTGAGTGTGGACGGAATTTTTATCATAAAAGATGATTATTCTGTATGGTGGTATGATTTAATAAATACAAACTAAAGCTGTGGCTTTCTTCTTTTTTAGGAATATTAAATTAATTACAAAAATAGTTAAGATTGCAATAGTGATGCTTGTTTGAATGAAGAAATTGAAAATTCTGTAGCCTATCAAAGTTGGACAGAAAGACACAATTTGCCCACAAAAAACCTTCTGATATGATGAAAGCTGCTGATGATTTTCAGTAAGAAAAAAAATGCAGACAGGGTAGCTCACAGTCTATCAGGGATGCATTTTACATAGCAGAATTTACAGAAATATTTCCCCCAATTTACAGTGTAACCTCAAATTTGAACTTGGAACTTTTGTTATTAGAAAATCATTATTAATGAATAAATTATTGTGTGTTTTGTTGGTGGTATTTTTTTGTAGTTGTTGTTTTCTTGTTTGGTTTTCTTTTTTTAAACTGTATGCATCCAAGCATTATAATTTATACAGATAACTTTTCTGGTAACTGCGTTTGTGACTTTTAAACATCCTTCTTCTTAAATAAGGCTACGGACACATTAAAAATAATTTAAAGAAATAAAAACTAATTTTCAACATGTTTCCTTAGAGCATTCTCTATGTTTTATGGTTTGAAGGTACTACTGGGTCTGTTGAACAAACAGTGAGGTCCAATTAATTTCTGCTTCAGTCTTTTGAATTTCCTCAAATTAAAATTTACCATCAATGACTTAAGTTTATTGTCCTATTAGTGCTTCATTAACCCAATATGAATTTAATTTTAAGTCAATGCTTACTCCTTACTGGCCCAAGGAAGGCATTTACCAAGGTTTGGGAACAGGAAGAAAAGGTGTATTGCTAACAAAATTTATTACCAACTTTTCTCAGAAACAATTTCTTAGACCATTTATTTTGGCTCCCCAGTTATTTTTGAAGGTAACTCTGTCTGTGGAATTTGAAATATGTTTCTTAGACTGAAATAACAAGGCTGCTGATTGTCTCAAGTGGAGCTTCCCCTTCTGTGCAGTTATCCATAGCTTCAAACCAGTCCATTACAAACCCCTCACATGTTAAATCTGACAATACAGTATTACTATTTCACTGGTCTAAGCCAGTTTGAAGGACTTTTTTTTTTCCTGTTAACAAAAAAAACAAAACTAATTTGACCATATTTCAGGAAGGTTTCCTGAATGTTATTTTCTTTCCTTACACCAAATGCCTTTGGATTGTACCAGAATGTTCTAAAATCTATGAGAAGGCAGACTGACCACTGTTTATCCAGCAGAGCAAGCAGAATGTTGAAAGGATAATGATTACTTCTTTCTCAAATATCTGAATCCAAAGCATAAACTGGCAATTGCATAACCTGGGAATTCCATTGTAATTCCATTGTAATTGCCATTGAGCATGAAGAATTTAAAGATGGTACTCACAGTACATTTGTGGCTGTTCACTAGAGATCTTGGTGTCTGCTTTGTACCTTCCTTACTAGACCCTCACCAGGAACCTGAGAAGTATTTTACTGGTCAAGGTGGGTTATCCCTGTATCCTCTTTCCCTGCTTCTCCTTGGAAATCCTCAGCATGAAAAAGAAGCTCTTGCTCCCCTGATGCTTGTGACTTTGGGTTTGAAAACTAGGTAAACTAGAGAAGAATTTCTCTTTGAGACAGGTGTACGATATCTTCAGCTCTGGGATCTGAATTCCTTAGGATCTAAGTCTGCACCAACAGTTTACATCAGTGGTGAATTACCTGGATTCCCTTGAGTGCCTTTGCTCAGTCTTTACTTTTGATTTTCTCAGGGGCTAACAGAAGGCTCCCAAAGCACTTGCTAAAGCCTCTTTTCAAGCAATTGCCCAACTCCTTCCCCCTGCTCCCACGGGACCATCTCAGTTGCTGCATCCCTGTTCTGCACTGCACCCACTCTGATTTCATGGCCAGCAGGCAACAACAAAATGGATACAGCTGACAGAGGATTTCTCTTTCACTTCCCCATCTCACGAGGACTTTTCATGAATAATATTCACTGCCATAGACACAACCACACTAAGCCTTGTGCTGGGAAATGAGCAGCAAGTGCTGCTACAGATGGCCTTGGAGTGGTTAGCTCCTTAGCACTGGCTGGTGCACGTGCTGACAAGTGCTGTGATTCATTCTGAGTGCCTGGTTAAGGCAGGTCACTCATTGAAAAAGCAATCTCTTAGCATTCTACCACATGGAAACAGTAAAGAATTAAACAAGAGAGGCAAACTACATTTCTCTACCAAAAGTTCTCGAGCAAACACATGGACGTGATCCCTTCCAAAAGGTCAGGGAAGGCCACTGGAGTGATGTGTTTCCAAAGTGGATGGTTCATTTAAAAGATTCAGTCTAATTTCTGTTAGTAAATCCTCTCACATAAGCAATGCATTTTTAAAAAGTGCTTGAGGATTTAGGCATTCCTCAGTTTCATGGCTCCCATTTTAGTGAGCTTTTAAAGAAACTAAAAACTAAAATTTTTTAGAACAACCAATTTTCAGCACTTTCTGTAAAAAAATAGGTGACAAAACAGAGCTTGGAACTCCCTACCCCAGGCAGTTCTGCACATGGTGTTGTTTGAAGCAGTGGTTCCCAAGGAGCAAGGTGTGATCACATTGCAGATCTTTGGGTATATTACAGGTGTGGAGCTCCCAGACCTCACATCCAGAGCTGTGACATGACAGACTTGGGGCTGACAAGGACAGGAGCTATGGATTGGGTCAATGCCATAGTGCAGGGGTGGGGGAGGACCCAGCCTGACCAGGACCCATGCAGAACAACTTGTCTTCTCCAGAAAGTTGGGAATCACTGACTGAGGGGCTCACTCCTTCTCTCCTTGAAGCTGCTGAAAATTTTACCATTTATAAGAGGAGATGGATCTGTAGTTCAGTTAGTTCACTTTGAATGTATAGTATCATTTCTTTCCCCTCACAGCAAAAAGAATTAGCTCCATTATTTCATTTTACCATTTGACAGCACTCTGGTAAACAGTGCTCAGAAGTAAAAATAGAAAGACTTTAACCAGAATGCTGATTTACAGCTCCAGAGTGATAAGTAATCTAATGCAAATAAAAATCAAATCCTACATATTGCCTTATTTTTTTTTAAATTAACAATCTCTATAGCTGTAAGCGAGAGAAATTAATTATGCCTGGCCTTACATCATGCTCAATGTGTACTGATGCAAATGTACCTTATTTTAATTCCTCTGAATGTTAATAATAGAGCAAATGAGCACTAGATTATGTTATACAAAAGCAATGGAAGTAATTAAACTTCATTTAATAAAATCATCAGGGATACAGAAGCATTAATGACTTGGACTCCTCCTCTGCAGGGAGTGGGAGACATGTTGGTACACAGGAGCTGAGAACCACTGAGATGAGAGCAATGTAAATACATAAACAGGAATGCTAAGGTAACTAGTGGATCATATATGAAAAGTCTTAGACTGAAAGCCCCAGGCTACAATAAATTATTTACTTTAAAGCACCAGGAAATAGTACCATCTCAGGCAAATGACAGCAAAAATATCTTCCATACTCTAAGAGGCAAAGCATCAGCAGTGAATTACTTTGTAAGTGCAAAGCTGGTTAAATGTTGTACTGACAGTGTTAGAGAAAAAAAATGCTTGAACTGTGAATGGCTGTTCACTTTGTACAGCCTTCTGACCCTCTCTAAATTTATATTCACAGAGAGCATTGTGTTTGTACAACTCCTGTCTGGAATCCCTGTTAGCTCTCTGAATGCTCTCACTTGGACACAAAACCATATATTCATTTTTTATGACCATGAACACAGGCTGATCACCATTTATTCCTTGTTTTCACCATCCCTAGCCATCCTTTTTCTGTTAGAAAAAGTACAATAACTGCCTCCCAGCTAGGAAGAGGGAAAACTGCCATACAAATGAGTTGATGTGTACCACAACTGATCAGATGTAAAGACTGCTTATCAGCAAGAAAATTTAAAATAAAAAGGAGATAGATTTGAAAGAAAATTAGAGAAAAAAAATCCACATCAACAAGAAGCACTATTCTGTCCTCATGGCAAATGGAATGGAATTAATTTCTTTGCTACAATAGCACTCCCCTAAAAACCTTTCTATGAATATTAGACCTCAGATGACTGCAAGAATCTGTAGAAAGCAAATTTAAGCAATCATAAGTATTCATTTTTGTTTGGATTGTGTACTTTTATTATAAACATCTTGACTGCCTACAAAGGATTAATGACAACTGATGATAGCAGTGATAATATTTTGGTATTTTTCTATAGAGAAAAATCTTTGTGCAAGTATGAACCATTCATGGGAGAAAAAATACCTAACTGGACAGCAGACATCAGCAAAATGCTTCAGATGATTAAAGGTTATACATAAATGTAGTTACAAATGTTACAACTGTTTTTGAGCATTTTTCAGAAATTGTACTCTTAGCAGAATTCATCCTGTGGCACTTAGCTGTGGTGGCATTTCACCAAGAGCTGCACTTCTTAATTTTTTGTAAATAAGGCAGCCACCAGTGACTTGTATGATAATTTGTATTTTTCATTTGAATTCCAGAGAAAACAGCTACCAGTGTTTTGTACAACATCATCTGTCTGTATGTGTATATATAGATGCATATATACATATATATATATATATATATGTATCCTCTATCTCCAGACTATTTTCTTTTTTAAAATGCACAAACTTTTTGATGTTTATCTCAGCTCAAGCTTCATTCACCTTTTCACCTTGGATGTATTATACAAGCCAAACAAATATTTACCAGCACAGCAGAAGGGATTTGTCCTGAGTTTAGCTATGTCCATATCCAGCACTTTCTAAAAAGATTTGAAGTGACATAAACTGAGCATAAAATATCTGTTGCACAGTAAGTGATAGCTGTGGTGTGTGATGAGGCTTTATGGGATTTTCTTGAAAAAAAGGCTTTTATGAAAATTAAATGTTGGTATTACTGCTCATAAACTCTTGCAGAAATAGAAATACATTTGGCATAGATGTGACTGTTAAGAAAATGCATTGAAACTGTGACATACATCAATGTTTTGTTATAAGCATCAATAATAGACAATAATAAATTTTCACTTCTGGCAAATGACTCAGGGCTCCCTTGCAGCACAAGTATATTAGAAATACTGCTTCTCATTAGATAAAAAAAACCAACAAACCAACAGCTTGAAGGCCAGTGGCTGAAGCCTGACCCCAGCTTCACAGGCCAATGTTTGGGGCAATGCCTTCTGCTCCCAAGGAGTTACTTTTGGTTTGCATCACTGTGTCCAAGATCAATATCTGTCCCCACAAGTACAGCAAAGGGTGATTTTCCTTCACTTGACGTGCAAAGAAAAAGGGGTCATGCTAGGAACACTGTTCTCTTGAGGAAAGACAACAGCACAATAAAAAAAAAAGTAACAGCAGGGAAATGTTCAATCAATCCTGGAGCATTAAGGTGGCACATCAATTTGTGCAGCACTAGTTGTCACTGTGTGGAGGCTGGCATTGGTGCCATTTTCTATCCAAAGAGATTTGACTTATTTTGTGAGCAACAAAAACTCCCACTGTACCTAGGACCCCCTTTTCCACTGTGAGAAAGCTTTATTATTATTTCTATGACAAGAGATCTATTTCAAGCTTAAGGCAGGTTGGATAAAAGCAAAGAGTTCAATCAATAGCAGGATCCCTTTCCCACCTATATTAAAGAATGATTGAAGAAGAGTTAAAGACAGATTGGTAAGGACAATTTCAGCAGAGTCACTGAACTGCTGAGACACAAAGCCTGGCTCTTTTACCTTCCTTTGACCAGGAATTAAATATCTTCTGTTTTGTCAGATATGCAGTGCAGGAAACAAGACTGTGGAGGTTTCCTCAGATTTACATCAGTGTGATTGTGATCAGTATTTTTATCAGGATGGTGTTTTTATATTGCTGTGCTACTGCAATTCCCATTGAAGGGCATCTGTTTGAGGTAAAGTAGATAGTACCTGTTTTGAGAAGCTCTTTACATTTGTTCACTTGAAATATTGATGACTGTTTAAAGCTGGTATAATAGCATATCATATTTCATGAAAGTATTGCAAAACTGCTCATGCACAAAACTGCCTAAAGTGATACTCAAGGTAAGGACTGCAGAGGCTTTTAAGAATAGCAAGAAACAGAAGAGCTGGTGCCACTGGTGTGGCTCATTTCAGAACCTCCTTGCTGGAGATTTCCTCACACACTGTCCTTGACTCTGCACCTCTGGGGCATGAAGCACCCACTGCCTGGAGAAGTGTCCAGCTCAGCCTAACAGAGAAACAAAGGGTGCAATGTTGGAACAAAGGAGCACATATTAATCTGAACTGTACAATTCTGTATTTCTGTAGGATTAACACTAACATCCACTCTTCTACCTAATTTCTACCTTGTGATGCTGCATGTACTACGCAGTATTTCAGACATATTGAAATGGTGGGTGGTTTTACAGACCATATGTGCTGTAATCTCGAGACACATCACAGCATGTTAAAGATGGAGAATCAGATGCATTCCTCAGATTGAATTTTTGGTTCCCTTGTTTTGTGGGTTTTAAACAGATTCACCATAAAGTTAATTGAATTCTGCTTTCGTTCAGCTTTAAGCAGATGTGTAAGTAAGAACTTTTCATGGAATTTGTTGTGACTTGAAGTGAAAGGTGAGATAGCCAGCAAAGAATTGTTCACAATTCAGTGAAAATCAGGATTAAGTAAATGACTTATTCTTAATTCACTTTGAAAGTTTCAAAGCCATCCTCCTCTTCCATGTTGTGCAACATGAGAGCACAGGATGCTTAGCAGATACTATTAATTTCTAGTTTTGTGCACTCTGGCATGCATGATTGGCTCATGAAGTAATGACTGTTTTAGACTATGATGTAGAAAAAAATGAGTATTACTGTGAAGCCTTAGCCAACTTTAAAAGCAGTCTGTAGCCAAATCTTTCTTGAATTTTTTCATGAGAATCTCAGCTTGATTTTAAAGCATTAACAATGTTAAGAACTTCACATATGTTTTAGAGAACCAGCTGAAGTATGCAGGGCTCTCTGCATGGATCCCAGCTCACTTATTTTCATATTTGTCTGCATGTAGTTATAGAGGATTGTCTTTTTCATATTTTGCTTTTTTACACTGCTTATAAAAAAAATAATATTGACAATTAGTCAAATAATTTAAAATACTTTTTAGCTATTTCCACAGATTTAAAGATGGTATCTGAAGATTTAAAAGGAGCCATGCAGAAACCCTCTGTTGGAAATGAAGCTTATCTGATAACAATTTTGCAAAACTGATTCCCTCCACTATTTCATTATATTAAGCATGTCAATGCCATGCAGATATAGCTCCAGTCTCTGCCCCAGACTGACCTGGATGCTAATGGTATATTTTTGCCTTTTATTTTTGTTCCATCTTGATAATCTTTACTCAATCTAAGAAGTTCTTTCCCTCCTTTCCAAAGAACTGTTTCCCAAAAGACACTTCCAGTGTGGTTAAACAAGGTTTAAAAGAACACATTTACTTCCTAATTTAACTAAGGACTATAAATATTAAAAGGAAGTGAATTTCAGATGAAGTAAGACAAACCCAGAAAGCTTCAAGGATATTACCATAAAATTATAACCTGGGCAGATTGCAGAAATCAGATGATTCTGATTAAATAGTGTTCAGAAGTGCAGTCACTACCAGTTTGTACCAGACCATAACGACTGAAGGTCTGAGAAAAAAGCTAAACAATTTCAATTAATACAAACTATGCAAGGAAAATTTGCAACCACAGGTTTGAAATGTGCACATTGAATATTGCTCACTTAATGTTTTATATCCAATGGCACCATGCTAGTGTTAAAATTTATGTCTCAGCTGGATTGGGGTAATCCCCCAAAATCTTCACTTATACCTGTCTCTCAATAAAATTATAAATTGCACAATATTTTTTGGCTAGCAGCCTGTCAAATTATTGATATTGTTTATAGTCTCTTTAAATGATTACCAGTGCAGTCTCTTGAATGAGGAAATTACACCATGGGGATGTAGCAAACCTGGAGGTCCTGACTTGCAGAAGATGGCTAAAATGAAGGTTTGAACAAGACTGACAGAGAGCACACTGCAGAAAACATTCAGCTGTAGTTTCCAGACCTTTCATACCCCACACCCCAAAATATCTACAAAGTAAGGCTGAGGATACTGATAAACTGCTGAGTGTCAGCATATTATGCATCAAGTGCAGTTCATTAAATGTGACCTCTGGTGCAGAGTTTGTGTATTTGTTACAAAAACCCAACCCAAGCAACCAGAACCCCAAGCCACCCACATCTTCATGATCAATACCTTTCATTTCATTAATTGCCCTGGATGCATATGAACACAGTAAAAAAAAAAATTAGAGTATGGCTCACCTACTCAATGTTACATGGCCACCACTGTAACCCCATCAATGGTGTTCCTACAGGTGTGCTGGGAGGAAGAGTCTGACTTGAACCCTTAAATTAAGATTTCAGAGTGCTGTCAGCTGAGCTGATGGTGTACACTGAACCAGGCCACCTATTTCCTGCTCAAGCACATGCAGGTATTCATAGACAGAGATTTGATGCTGCAGACCCACTCTCCAAGAAGTGCTGCTAAATAAAACTCTGCAGTTGTATCTCATCAGTAAAGACTCTGTTCTGATGCTCCAGCTCACCAAAACACACAAACATGCAGACAACATCCACCTAGTTTGTACTGAGGACTGTGAAAGAGGTGCAAAAATGCTTACCAAATTTGCATATGCAAGACAGCAATCTAGCCAGAGCCTTTTCTCTCCACCTTGAGTCGTTGTAGGGCATCTACCAACTCGGTGTGCAAGCAGTGCTTAACAACTTGTGAGCTAGTGAGACATTTGTGGACCAGTGTCACTTACAGAAACCACAGGAGAAATTTTGCTGAATGCCCACATTTGGGCAGGGCACTTCATGGATATTCTGTATTGGAGATAATTCTCCTAATCATGCAAGAACACTTAGAGGAAAATGCACATTGATATCCAGTGAGATGAACTGGCAGAGCCCCCTCCCCATGCTGCACCCCAAGAGATGTGGGAAGCCTTATAACCAGAGAGGAACACGCCCCCAGCTATATAACCATCCATCTTCAGAAGTTACAGGTGCCTGTCAGCTTTAAACTGGTCCAAGTTACCTAAACTTCATCTGATATTGCTATCATCAGAAGAGTCTCTCCTCTCTCCATCCTTATCTGCCCTAAACAGGTCCCCCTCATAATCTTATAACAATATAAAGTATAACTACTTAAGGCAATGGCCTTGGTTTCAAACATTTTTTTCATTTTCATATATGGCAACTTCAAGGTAGAAATAGTTCTCCATTTTTCCCTCTTCCATTAGACTTTTAAACTAGATGCTAGGTCTTAAATTAGAACAATTTTTTTCTCTAGAGATGCAAGTAAAACTGCTTTTTGAAACCAGAAGAGTTAAATCAGCAAAACCCCATAAGGATACTTTTATTTTAAGCCAAATACTTTAGGAATTGTTTTTGGCTAAGGTAAAATATGCTACTTTTACAGCATGATCCAGAGGATATACATCTGTTGAAACAATTCCACAGAAAAACGTAAAATGCAGCTGATGAAGCAATAGATGAGTCCTTAGTGCTGTTATTTTCATGACTCACAATGTTGGTTCAGGTGGTTTCTCACAGTGTAACTCTTGTCCCAGAATACATAAGGATGTAGAAGCTTTTTTTTTTTATTTTTTTCTGGTGATGGGAAACCAAAGGAAAGAAGCCAGCTAAAGAAGATTCACGAGGAAAGAAAAGAATTTCAGTAAAAAAACTAGGCTAAAGATTGTGTGGTTGCCCTCATTATGCTTAAACATCTGCCTGTCATGTGGGAATTTGGGAAAAAGGAAGTTTCACTTACAGCATGAAAAGGAATAAAAATGTTAATTTTGTACAATGCCCATTGTAAAGTCGGCCCATTAATTACACCTGTGATTATCAACTTTGTAAGTGCCAGCAGCACATTGAGAAAATGCATGGAGAAAAATCCTTCCCTCCAGAGCTGTCTCACAGCTCAGCTGAGAGTTTCTGAGCCCCACAGATCTGATACTTTGGCAGAATCAGCTGTGGGTGGGTTTATGGACTTGCCCTTGCCAACTGGTGCTAAAACTCAGAAATAACACATCAAAAATATGGATTGAAAAACTGAAGAAAAAGGAGAAGGAGCAAGGAAAATCCTACTAGTACCCTGTACTCCTTGCTCATACATTCAACATAGTAATAATATTAGATGCTGTAAATTAAGAAAATATAAATATATAGATTTGTGGACAGAGATATGTTTAGTCTAAGTTGAAGATACAAGGTTTTAGGGGGGCTCAGAAGCCTGCAGTCAGGAAAGCACTACAGCTTTTAAGTTTAAAATGTGTTCTAATGATCAATATTTAGCAAAGCTGACTGCAACACACAGGGAGTCCCACTGGTGTTAGCACAGACTTTCCAAGTTCTGATCTAAGCATGTGTTTAGCTGACCTGGATGCACAGAAAGATGAAGCTGGAAAACAGGCTTAGGGAACATATTTTTTAGTGGTTTAGCATAAAAGAACACAAAGAGATAGGATTACATTTTTTCTCAGTTTAATATTCTTTACCATAAACCTAAATGCAAGCTATGTCCACATAAATAATAATAATAAATTAAAAAAAAAAAAAAGGTAGCATGAATTTGAATTAGAACATTTCCTCCAGACTTCTCCTCTTAGAGGTAGGTTCTTTCCTGGTGCAGATTTCCATAATTTAAATGAGTTACAACTGCTTATACCAGCTAGACTTGGACCCATCCATCACCTCTATTATCTAGATAATGTGGAAAATAATCTGTTCAGAGCTTTCATTTTGAAAACAATGTCATGTTACAATTCTCAGCAGAGTCAAAAGGCTCCCCAAAGCCATGCATGAAAAATAAACTGTAACCTTTTAAGATTTCCAAGCTGTATGATAAATAATACTGAACTAATAATAACTCAGAGAGAAAGAGAAGCACTGTTTATCTTATTTTTCTGCTTTAGGGGAAAGAATCTAGGTAGCAGATTTTGTCATGATTTTATTGCTCATTTTCTGTTCTGCAGGTTTCTTTCTTTGTGCTCATAGATGGTAATGACTTTTGCAAGAGAAATAAATTGTATTTCCATGGGAGCCAGGGCGTTAGGCAAATTGCAAAAGATGATGATGAAATCTGGACTAAGCTCACAACACGCTCTAGGTCCTGATGATTTAAAAACATTCCTTTAGCAATAAAAATCAACTCCTTAAGTGCAATCCTAGCAGCCTGCATGAAAACAAAAACATACACAGGATTATTCTGGTTTGATTTATAGTGCTTTTGCCTACTGGAAAACTTAGTGCAAGAAGCTTGCCAAGGTCAGTGCTTCTGCTTTCAGATTCCTTTATGAAAAAGGAGAAAGCAAGCTGCATTTTCAATTTTTTTAAAAGGCTCTGGCACAACGCCAGCCACTAGGCATTCAAGAGGTGTTCTGTAATCCATTCAACTGTAACATAAAGTTTTGTAAAAGGTATGCTAGCATATTCTGCACTGGCTCTGCTAATCAGTAATGTTCCATTAAATTGGCCACTGTCATATTAAAGAAAGATCTACACAGTTTGTGCCCTCTTGTAACAATAACATTTGACAATAATTATAGTGATACCAAGGTGTAGGTGGTCCAGTTGGCAAGAATAGCACAATATTTCTCTTTAATAGTGACTTGATCAAACATGTGTGGGTGCTTTGTTGAGGCTTGAAGAGGACTATAATAGCTGAAATGAGATAATTTGCTGACAAAGTTGTTTCTTCTTTAGGAGAACACATCCTTCTGTGCATGTGTGTGTGTACATGAACATCAACACACACAACCACCTCCCAGAGAAAATAACCCTTAAGCAACTGTGCACTGAGAATGCTGATGGGGTGGGGCACTGTGCCAGAGGGAAAGGGGAAAGCATGCCAGGCTTTGTCTGTTTGGGAAGAGGCTTTAACAAACAAGGGCACAGCATGGAGGTTCTGCCCTCAAATGAAGAAATGGTGACTGTACATGGCAGACACAGTGCAAGGATAAATTTTGTTTAACACCACAGGGCCAGCTCTCCTAGCTCTGGGCAGTCATGCCTCCACCTGCTGCAATTGCCCATACCTTGATCACACCAGCACAATAAATGGTACTAGCCAGAGCACTGAAATGATCAGCACTTCAGAAGGCAGCAATCCTCTCTACTCCACTGCCTACAGAACACAGGAGTGAGCCACCAGCAGCAAGAGCTCCCAAGCCAGATGTCCCCCCCAAAGCCCCCAAACTGCCCCATCCTGTGCTGAACTCCTGGCTGAAGTGACACATTATTCACTGGGCCAGACAGCCCTACAGTGCAGCCCCACCAGGGGCTTGGGGACAATTCAGCTTGGCTCAGAACTCTTAATGGTGTTCTTGGCAGACCATGGTGTGACAATGCCCCTCTGCATCCTTAGCTGCTTGGCATGGCTGCTGAGGCCAGAGAAAAATGGCAAATGAGACACTGCTGCTGCTGGACTGAGCAGAGCCCAGGAATGGCCAGTGCTGGGAGCTGGAGTGTGGGGTCAGTGTTGTACAGAGGGGTGAATGGGGGTGCAAAATTAAAGGAGCCTCAGCTTTCAGAAATGAATCTTTGAGATGACACAGGAACACAGAATGGCTGGGGGTGGCAGGGAACTCAGGAGATCATCCAGCTCAATGCCCCTGCTCCAGCAGGACCAGCTAGGACTGTACAATACATTGTAGTCAGGTTTTGAGAATGCTGGAGACTTCACAACCCCTCTGTCCAACTTACTGCAGTGTTCCACCACCTCCCCAGTTACTGCTCTTTTGTGTTCAGATGGAGTTTCACACATGCCAGGTTATCCCCATTGCCTCTGCTCTGTCTCTGGGAACACACAAGCTGAGCTGGATGGATGATCTGTCAGTTCACTGAGTTCTGGATTCACTGTGAATTCTGATTCTGTCAATTCACACTGTGAATTCTGGATTCATGGGAGTCTGCATGGACACAGCAATCAGCCTAATGAAGAAACCTGTGCAATCTCTCAGAGGGGAACTGTAGTTTCCCTTTATTTCTCTCTACCCCTTTCCAGTATCCTGTCCAGTTTATCAGGAAAGCCTAGCTTGGACATCTGCAAAGATGACAACTTAAATATGTTGAAATGCATGGAGGAAGTGAATGGGGGCTGTGGGGTACCTGGGATATCTGTAGAAGTGTCAGATTTTCTTCAGCTGTACAGGAAAGGTGAATATAACCAATGCTTCAGACTTAAACTTGCTTAGTTCACAATCTGGAACTGAATTTGTACCATGATGATTTAAGAAATTTAGTATATTTCTTTTTTTTTTTGTGAGAAGAATAAAAATTAGTATTCTGTCAGTTTCCAGATGTTTTTGCCCCTTATTAAACAATAACATAACTAAAACTGACTGCCCATTTCAATGAAGCCCTGTATTCAATCCCTGGTAGTGTGTACCCACTGCCTCTGGCATTGTACAATGCAAACCAGTTGTTAGCAATCAGAAAGGAAGCCAGAGCCTGGATTAATATTTCCCACTGCACTTACTGCTGGTACCTTATGAGGTTATTAAGAGATAATGCACAAGCTCCCTGTGGTTTATCCTCCTTTTCCTCAGTGTCTCTCTTGTGTACCCTTTGTGGTATTGAGAGCACACCACTGCACCCCAGCAGGAAAGCTGCCCCCACACTCAGGGACACTTTTGACACTGATTCAAGCCAGATGCAGGGCAGGACAAGGGCTCTGTGCTCCAGCCTGGCCACCAGCCCTGGCCCCAGGCCAGCTGCTGCTGTCCCAGCCTGGTGCAGCACACGAGGCCACACAGGACCACAGCCTGAGCTAACACAGCCACAGGCAAACTGCTCTGATCCTCACCTCCACCCTCACTTCATGCTGAGAATGCTTTCATTTGAGACTGTGGCAAAGACTGGCAGGCCCCAGAAATCACCTGTTGCATTTTCTGCCCTGACTTTTCCTGGGGAGGACAAGAAATCCCTCGTGGGGTATAGCTCATTGCTTCCCCCTCCTACCCCTTCAAATCTGGAAGGTTTCCCTGGATAACTTCCAGCAACTATCCCATATGTCAGAATAGGCTTTTTTCTTTGTTCTAGAGTATGCTGAAAGAAACTGCCAACAGCAAATAAAAAAATAAATAAATAACAGAGAAACTAGAGAGAGAGCAGTTGCTAGTGAAGGATATTGCAAGATGGTCACTAGTTAAAACAAATAGGCCAAGTTCTAGTTAGTCTTCAAAGATTTAAAAGAACTCCTTCACAATACTAATACTACATGGTCAATAAAATGATTTCTGGAAAGTCCTAGAAAGTGTTGAGATACAAGTTGTTATTCTGTCCTTGATTTGTTAATTCTCAATAACCAGGAGGTGTGAGCAGGAATATTATTAGCATCACCTGAAAGCTCATAACTGATGATGTTATAATTGTGAATTAATTCTGACAAATTCTTTGTTGATGTGCCTCTGAAACAAGAACAGAAAAAGAATACTTTGTTTAAGTTTCAGTGTTTTGATATTGTTTGTCAGCTCAGTAACTCCAGCCCATGTTCTGTATATTGTCTTGAGATGAGCATAAAAACTAAGTGGACATTCTTTTCCATAGAAATAACTATAAAGCAGTGTGAGAGATTTTAATCACATTAAATAAAGTAAATTTCCCTCTTGCAAGACAAAACACACCAACAAAACTGTCCAATATTTATAATTTGTAAGAAGTATTTGGAGAGGAACCTGTTTCAGAATAAAAAGCAGTTCTGAATTCTTTCTTCCCTAAAGGTCATATCTGCTCTAGTAGGCTAACTCTAAACACATCTGAGACACTAGTCAAAGTAATGAGATCAGAGTTAATGGGTTCATTCACCCATCATGAAAATCTCATTTTTTCTGTTCCTAATGTGTGCTTGGAAAAAAAAAAAACCAAAATCTGGATTTTTGTCATCCAAAGAGGAACTAACAGTGATCATGACAGAATAAGGAGTTTTCACAGAGGAGCAGATAGTTTGATCTGGCCTGAGTGCTCAAGGCATGAAACATCCTGCTCAGCTGAAGGATGCTGGAGCCTGCACTCATCACATCACTGGGATCTTCTTTGCAGGGTGGTTAAGTTCCATGTTGGGTTGGACAGGCAGCAGCCAGCAGGTTGGAGGCTCAGCACTGCAGGCAGCACCCTTTGTGTGCCAGCAGAACCTGCCTTGGCTGGAAGGGGAGAGCAGCTCAGCGAGGGAAAGGCAAAGCTGCTCGGGAAGTTTACACTGCTTATTCCAAAAAGAGCCAGCTGGCCACCAGCACTGGGAGCTGAAGCCAACATGCAATTTAAATCAGACCACAGGCAGAGATTTATCTGTGCTCCATCTGTAATGTGGGGATGGGATCGAGCTGTGCAACTTTGTGTTTGTGAGGTACCTTGAGACTGGGTGCAAGGCCAGAAGGGAGTGCCAAAGACTCTGTTATTATGGAAAGCCATTCAAAGATAAGCAAATGTTGATGTTAGCAAAAGCATCAACTTCCAAAGCCTTTTTAAATTCTTCTATGAAGTAAATTAATTTACATATGAAATACCCCAAATGTATTTTCTTTGGTAACGGCAAATTATCTTCCTATCAAGTAAGTACAGATTGCAGGAACCTAATTGGACTTTAACAACTTGTGAAAAATTATGGATGTTGTATTTTATACATGTAAATGTTTGATTTTGTTTAAAAAACAGTCCCCTACCAAAGGAAAAAATCAATACATTTCATGTAAATGAAGCTAAACATAAACGTCCCTATTGTAGCCTCAATTTGTTTATGTAACTCCACTGGCAGCAATGGATGCTGTGTACATATCCAACTGAGTGACATATTGTGTTAGCAAGAATCTCACAATTACAGACAATTACCTTTTTTTTGCACCTGGTGCTTACAAGCATTCTTTGTTAGTTGGATTTCTTGAAGAAGGAAAGATTTTTATGTAAATCTCTAATGTCTCCTAAAGTTAAATAACCCCAAAACCAAACCACCACCACCACCAAAACCCCCCAGAACAACCTAGCAGAACTACAAAAAGTCACAAACAACTATTAAACTCGTGGCATGGTGGTGTTTTAAACTGCATAAAATTTAAAAAGCTCTAGGTGTTATCAGTAGTCTAAGTCTCTGGGTTATGCAAACATGCACTGCAAGAAATCCTTTTCCACCCAATCTTCAGCACATGTGCCCCCTGCAGCACTTTATAACAAGTCAAATTTGAGTGCACAGGCAACACAGGAATTACCCTTGTTCTTCAGAGCATGAAAGAGCAAGGTCTGTCAAGAGACAGAGACCCCCATTCCCCAGATGTTGTTACACAGAAACAGCAGCAGCCCCAACACCCAGGCTCAATAATCATTTCTATTGTTAAAGAAACTTGTGATATTTTTTGAAAGGCTGCAACACTTCTACCACTTAAGGTAAAATGCTAAAAGTTGACAGTGACAAAATACCTGTGATTAGAGACATGCTCTTTGCTCAGCCTGTATATTCCTCTTTCACTTTGGATAAGTTATTAACTTCTGAACTTCCTTCAAAGCACCTGCAATATTCTAGAAGCTTTGTGTGTTCAGCCAAAACCCTAACAGACATTGCAGTGAGGCTCCTGCCTCTGCCAAAGCATCAGCAGTGCCACATGCCAAACTGGGAACACATGGACACTGATGCAGCAGAGAAACAGAGTGAGAAGTAGAGAATGTCTCCTCACTCCCAGAGCTCACCTCTGCCCACTGACACAGCTGGACCTGTGGCTGCACTCCTCTTATGATGCAGCTCCCTCCCTCTCACCCTCCAACAAAATGAGAAATTTCCTTTGGATTTCCTCAGTGAGCATCCAACAGTAGACCCCAAAACCAGAAACTAATGGGTCCCTTCAGAATCACAGTTTCTTCTACTGAAAACCAATTCCAGTTTAATTGAACTGATTGCAACTCACTAGAATACTCTCTCTTTGGAAAAGTACAGAATTGCATACACAAAAGTATATTTTAAATAACCTTTCTACAGTAAGTTTAGGTACTTGAAATGCACAAAGTGGCAGATCAGTCTGGCACTTGACCTCAGCTCAGCCCTCTTGCATGTACAGGGTATGATGCAGTCTTTAATTATATGGTTACATAATTATATTTCCACAGAAACCCAGATTTCTTCAGTGGAGTGGGATATAGAATGAAAGCATATGGCTTTAAAAATGTATTTATGGTAATTTAAAGAGATTAAAAAACAACCAGTACTGAAAAGATCATTTATCTCAGCAGTAGCAGATGGGGCTCCTGCTGAGATCAGGACTTCATTGTGCTCTGCTCCGTACATGCACATTAGATCAGACAGCAGTTGTTCCAAAGACTTTACAGCCTAAGTAGGGCAGTCAGGCAAAACTACAGGAAAAGGAATTATCTCCTTCATGTTACTAAGGGGGAAGTGGACATACTGAAGCACAAGTAAGTTAAAGCAAGGTCAAGTGACTGAATTCAGCTTTGCTAAGGTGAAACCAATTTTAACCCATTACTGCTGGTCTCCTGATCTTTTACTGGTCTGTAACAAGAATACAGTTCTAGGCATTCACAGATTTAGAGGTTGGGAAATGTTATTACCACAAGCTAGGTTAGTCTTAGTAGTTTCCCATTATTCCAGCTGTCTCTGAGGTGTGAGAGGACAGAGCTGAACTCTGTCGCTGGTGCCAAGCAATAAGAGGAGGAAATGGGCAGAAACTGATGCACAGGAAATTCCACCTGAGCACCAGGAAGAATTTCTGTATGTGCAGTGACCATGCAGGGGAACAGGGTGCCAGAGAGGCTGTGGAATGTCCCTCCCTGGAGATACTCCAGAACTGTCTGACACAGCCTGTGCTGTGTGTGCTGCCTGGCCCTGCCTGGCAGGGAGGTGGGACAGACTCACCCCTGGGGTCCCTTCCAGCCCAGACCCTTCTGTGATGGCTGCTGTGCTTGTTTATCAATGTCACAACTGTCACAGCTTTGCTTTTCCCTCCATGGCCAGGTCAAGCCAAGCTGCTCATTAACTGTGCCCTAGTAGATAACTTCATTTAATAAAATTAAAAATTATCCCCTAATATTTCCCCCTAAGATGGAAAAGTTCAGAAATTACTTCAAAAAATAAATGAAGTTTAGCAGCCTTAGCATTAGTAACTGACTGAGTAAACATGTTATACAAATGTGACATGTTTTAATTGAATGTACAAGTTCTTTGTAAAAGAAAGGCAAAGCCCTACTAACAGAGTGCTGAAGGTCAGAGCTAGGGATAATTCATCTCTTCCACAATCAATAGTGCCTAATAAAAAACATGCAGTGGTCTAGACCTAGTGCAGTGGATTCAACAATTTCAAGATCTGAAAAAGCCTGATGAGAAATCCAGGAAAAGATTTGTCAAAGAACAGAGATTTCCTTAGGCTAGTAAAACCCTTCAGGTGACAACTCCTAGACAGCCTGCCAAAAGACTTCTTAGTTCTCCTTTGTCTGCTTTCTCTCACCCAAATATGCTGCAGAATAGTTAGTTAAAGGAAGTTCCTTGGAAAGGTGCATGTGGTTTAGGGAAGATTTTGAACAAAAAACCAGTTCATAATGTAAAGTTATTTGAAAAGAATACCATGCAGTATCACAGAAATACAGTGTATTTCTTCTTTGGGAAATCTGGAGAAAATTCTTATTACATGTGTGTGTGTGTTCCAGGTAAAGTAATAAGATACAACACATTATTAAATTAAATTAGTATGGTTAAAAAAAGTTGCAACACAGATCTCACATTTCCTCTACAGATATGAATTTCCAAAGGGGAAAAAAAAAAAAATTCACCTGTAAACCAACATAAACAGCTGCAGTGCTTTTCAGGCCTCAGTGATACAGGTAATATAGAGAACATAGCTAAACTCATTTGCTGAAGCTGAAGAGTCAGTCTCTCATATTCTGCAGGCTTTTAACCATCTGTATAACATACTTGTAGAAATCTTACCACTGTAATATTCTGTAATTTGTAAACATTACTACATATTTCAAAAGAGAAAACCTGGTTCAGTGCATAAGGAAAGACTTTATTCTGTATAGACTTACTCAGACTTTTTCCAATCATCTCTATCAGACCTTGACTCAGAAAGAGCATTCCTAATATGAATGTCTTCATGAAACTTAGAAGATTCAGGGTTGAGCCTTGGAATCTACAAGGCAATCTTGGAGCCCAACTCTGCTCCTTTCTCTAGAGCTCTTTGCTGTAGTTCATGGCCATAGAAGTGGAAATTTTTTACACTTGCCCTGAACAGCTCTGAAAATGAGACTAGCTGGTTTAAACAGAATAGGAAAGGGTGTGGGCAATATAGAAATTCCCAGTGTTGGCAAGATCCCAGCATTTATAGGATGGATATACAAAATCATTACTTCTGGTGCAAAGTGCTGCAATTAAAAGCAGATTTCAGAAGGCAAGAAAGGGACAAAACAATGTCTGGTGTCTTGCAGTTGATACACAAAGATTAATACAGAAGAAGCAGAAAAGGCAGAGACAATTCTGATGAACAGTATTTCAAAAGACTTCCAAAACTGAGTCATCTTGAAGCAGCATTAAAACAAACAAACAAAAAAACCTCTCACCACCAAATTAAGCCCCTTATCTGTCTTTTTATATGTTTAAAAAAATGGAGCCTGGAACTCTTGCAATAAGAGGCCTCCGTTATTACAACAGAAGTTGTAACAGTTTTATTTCTATGTAGAATTGCTGGGCTGGAAATGCCTATAAAATATTAAAAAAATACTATTCAATTGCTAAAAGTTGCAGAGAATTGAAGCTCATACAATTGCAAAGTGATGTAATGCACAATGAAGTTATGTTCTATGAGATATTCCTGAACAAGAGTGTTTGAGCCTCTCCCTCAAAACTGAGTCCTGAATGCAAGCTTGGAAAATTTAGCAAGAAAAATACAAACAAAGCCTTCAAGAGAAAACAGATACACCCCCCTCTGAAAAAGTTAGTGACATTATTTTACACAGGTGGTTAATTTCCCATCACATTAAACAGAAAAGATAACACATTCTACTTGCAGAGCAGCACAGGCATTCTCTTCAAGTAATTTAGGTTTCAATTTGCTTACATGTATATTTACCTATCACAGTGAAGTACATCATCATGGTGCAACTTTGGTTTTTACTCTGAAATTTTTACTGATTACAAAACTTGAAAGACTATAGTTGTTTTCTCATAAGCTTCTGCCTGTCAGATTTAAAAAAAAAAACCTAAATAAAAACTGCTTATGATTCACATGCATTTGATTCAGAACTATGTTACTCTTTAGCAGGTAATTAGATGTAAAACAATAAAGGATGCTCATCTGGCTGAAGTGAGGAAAATATTATCCTGAAAAAAAGCATGATGAGCTCCTTGAGAAGCAATATTGGATATGAGCAGAGAAAGTCACCCTTGCAAAAAGAAGCAGAGACACAGTATCATCATGATGTGCAGTTAAATCCTTAAGATAAAGAAATCAACATGCATAATCTATTGGGCTGAATATGAATTAAAAAGAGCTCTTTTATCCTCAGTATAACTTTTGCTCACTAGATAACCCCCAGCACAGACAGTCTCTTTACAGTGCTTTTAGTCCATTTCTGTACCACAGGTCTACCTTGCTTTGATCAGCCTCTCTACCAGGCAAATGCTTCAGATGGTTTCCAAAGGGAAATCTGCTCACAGAAACAGCCACATCTCATGCTCTGATGAGGACAGTGGTGCTGTTAGAGCCAGTAAGCAAGTGGCAACCACAGCTGGTGCCAGGAACTCCCCCTTGGGGTGGCCACACCAATTCTCTGAAATAGAGATGTGTTTGTTTTGAGAGAAGTTGGGGAGGTGGGGGGCTGATGCAGCAAACCAGAGATGATGTGGGTTCATTTCTGGTGCCTCAATCCACATCAGCTATGATAAAAGCATAAAAAAAAATTAAGTGAACCTTACTTTTAGGGTATCTTTTTTTTGGTCAGTTTTACATCCTGCTCCATTTGTACAATGGGATTTTATTCACTCAGTAGTGTTTTGATGGTTATGCTGGTTTATATAACTGCTGGCCTTAGCTGTTCATTTCTGCCCCTGTGTTACCCCTCTTTCATGCCAGCACGATCATTTCTGCAGCTGATTTTCTCAGTTCACTTTACTGTGCAATCTGGCTCGTAGTTAGCAAGAGAAAATGTGGGTTTTTTTCATGAACCAGTTTCCTGAACTCGTTCACTATGAATATGCAAAGAAGGAAAATACTTCTGAATACCTAAATTCTTCATGACTGCTAAGGGAAAGAAAAGCTTTTCTAGTATTATCCCACAGGAAATATTCCATATTCAAAGTAACAGCCAGCCTGGAGAACTGGCTCCTGAAACACTACTGCCTTGAAAAGACACACAAAAAATTTCCCCAGAGCAGACCCATCTAAAGGGGCAATGGTTATCACACCACTCACAAGTGGAGAAAACCTGAGCCTCGGTGGAGCTGAGTGCCATGGCACACAGAATGTGATGGGACATCTTGACTTGAACCAGTTCTAGACCCAAGCCTGTGACAGGGAAGGGAAAGGTTTATCCTAGGCTGGTTCTAACTTCTATCTGCATGAGATTTCTCAAGTCTAAGAAGAGCCAGCTGAGCAGTGAAACATGACAAAATGCCTAATTCCAAGGCTAGCATTGCTAACCCACCAGCAGAGCACTAGTGAAAACAATCTGCTACAGTTGGCTGCGTGTTCATCCTAATATTTGGGAGACAGCATGCAGGGGGACTTCAACAGGAATAAACCCTTTCTGTTCTTTGCCTGTATTTCATCCTGCCTCAACTCTTAAAGATCTAATTTCTCCTGGAAACATAGCTTAAAAACATGACTGCAATAAGGCAGTGTTTTCCTTGAACTAAAATTAATTTTTAAAAACAATTTTCTGTATATAAAGTCTAGATAGATTTATTTTTCTATTGAAAATTAAAGTTTACTTTTGGCAGATGATGAGGGAGAAACGGGTTAGTGGAAAGCAAAGACATATTCTACCCTTGACTTCTTTTGTTCGGTCATCTTTCCTCCATTTGCCAGAAATTACAAAGCAATTGAGTTCAAAGGCACCACACATAGTGAGTCAGACTGGATTTCCAGCGTGTTTATGTTGGATGTGTTTGCATGGTGGTTGTAGTGAGTGCTGTGGCCCCACAGCAGAGACAAACACGCCTGCTTTTCCACTAGGGCTCCCAGCACCTGATGGAGCAGCAATCCCTGGCTGGGTGTGACTCCGTACACCCCGTGTAGCTGGGAAAAAGCACTTCCATACTGGCATAACAGATTCCTCATTAGTGCTTTTTTCTTGGTAAAACACGAGACATGGGCTGGACTCTGGGCTGCTGTGCCTACTCTGAGCTGTCTCAGGCAGCGGGACATGGAGCTGCAGGAGGGCATGGAGCTGGGGCAGGAATGGAGCTGCAGGAGGGCATGGAGCTGCAGGGAGAGCATGGAGCTGGGGCAGGAATGGAGCTGCAGTGGGCATGGA
Source organism: Oenanthe melanoleuca (assembly GCF_029582105.1). Taxonomy (NCBI): domain Eukaryota; kingdom Metazoa; phylum Chordata; class Aves; order Passeriformes; family Muscicapidae; genus Oenanthe; species Oenanthe melanoleuca. The sequence goes on from NC_079340.1 coordinate 12,031,024, forward strand.
GCTGCAGGGAGGGCATGGAGCTGGGGCAGGAATGGAGCTGCAGGAGGGCATGGAGCTGCAGGGAGAGCATGGAGCTGGGGCAGGAATGGAGCTGCAGGGAGAGCATGGAGGTGCAGGGAGGGCATGGAGCTGGGGCGGGAATGGAGCTGCAGGGAGGGCATGGAGCTGGGGCAGGAATGGAGCTGCAGGAGGACATGGAGCTGCAGGAGGGCATGGAGCTGGGGCGGGAATGGAGCTGCAGTGGGCATGGAGCTGCAGGGAGAGCATGGAGCTGGGGCAGGAATGGAGCTGCAGGAGGGCATGGAGCTGCAGGAGGGCATGGAGCTGGGGCAGGAATGGAGCTGCAGGAGGACATGGAGCTGCAGGAGGGCATGGAGCTGGGGCGGGAATGGAGCTGCAGGAGGGCATGGAGCTGCAGGGAGAGCATGGAGCTGGGGCAGGAATGGAGCTGCAGGGAGGGCATGGAGCTGCAGAGGGCATGGAGCTGCAGGGAGAGCATGGAGCTGCAGGGAGGGCATGGAGCTGCAGGGAGGGCATGGAGCTGGGGCAGGAATGGAGCTGGGGCAGGAATGGAGCTGCAGGAGGGCATGGAGCTGCAGGGAGGGCATGGAGCTGGGGCAGGAATGGAGCTGGGGCAGGAATGGAGCTGCAGGAGGACATGGAGCTGGGGCAGGAATGGAGCTGGGGCAGGAATGGAGCTGCAGGAGGGCATGGAGCTGCAGGGAGGGCATGGAGCTGTGGAGCTCCCGCCCATCTATGCTGGCACAGGCTGATGGAGCTGAGGAGCTCCTGCCCCCATTCCTGCCCCATCTCTTCCGGACATGCTGATGGAGCTGCGGAGCTCCTGCCCCCATTCGTGCCCCGGGACAGGATGACGGAGCTGTGGATTTCCTGCCCCAAATCCTGCCCATCTATGCTGGCACAGGCTGCTGGAGCTGCGGAGCTCCTGCCCCCATTCCTGCCCCGGGACAGGCTGCTGGAGCTGGAGCTCCTGCCCCATTCCTGCCCCATTCCTGCCCTGCACAGCTCGGCTCCGGGATCAGCAGTGCGGGCGCGGCTGCAGCGGGGCTGTGCCAGCGGGCGATCAAACCAGACTAACAGGGAGCCTCGCCCTGCTCCCCACCCTGGCACCCACCTCTGAGCCGAGCCCTGCTTCTCTAACCCCACAGTGAACCTGCTCAGAGCACGACACTGGCAGAAAACTCACCCTACCGAATGAACCAACTAAAACTTGACAGCGTTCCTGCCAGATTTCCTCCCTCCACCAGCCGACCAAGTGCTGGTGCTGCAGCAGCCAGCCAAGGGGCACGGAATGCAATGTGCTCACCATTAGCTGAGTCCCATTCTGATAGCACCATCGCTGGATCACCTTGGTTAGAGTGTCTAATTACATCCTGACACACAGACATCCTTCATAGCCTGCTGTAGGCCTGAGCAAGGGCACAAACACAGCCTTGAGAAAGCTGCCTTGACAAGATGTAAACGTAGAGAGGACAAATCTGGCAGATAAGCTCTGCTCTCCCTTTCTAAGCAGGAGGGAAACCCAGGATCTTTTCAATAACTAAGAGGGGTACAAATAGAGCAGGCACTCATACATGACAACAATGCTATGGCAAGGCCATTTGAGAAAGCTTTCAAATTTTGAATTTTTACAATTGTATTTGTGCCCCAAGGATGCTTGAGAGAAACAAGAGAAAACACGGATGCAAAGAAAGTAATAATCAGAAGTGCCACCCCAGGGAGGGCCAGGGAGGAAGGGCTCTGTAGCTTGAAAGCAGCTGAGGAAGTGAACACAGAAGCTGAGAGCACAAGAGTACCCATTTGAGGCACCAGACACTCTCTTTAGTTTTGGTTGATGCACAGACACACCTGGTGTGCACACAGAATGCTTCCCTTCTCCATTTAAAAGGCATGCTTAGGTCAGGAGCTCTCTCTGGGCTAATTGCTAGAGCCTGACATGGCACTGCTGGTGTCTGGGAAATGGTTTCTATTTATTCTAAGCCTGTCTGCTCCCCAGGCTGTACCAGCACAGACTGCACAGGCAGGATCAGACCTTTCAGGAAGGGGATGTCATGCTGCAGTGCTGGGCAACAAATGCCACTGCCTCCTCTGCTTGTCATCCAAGGAAAGCTAAGGCTCTTATTCCAATTATTTTTCATGCAAGCAGCTTGTGCTAACCAGCTGCCACTATTTCAAATGGAAAATGTGGTTGGTAGAAGAGGGTAGCAGCTTGTGTTGTCCTGTTTCTAACTGGTATCATGTTATCACATGCTAGTGCCTGCAAATGCAGATGCAAAGGCAGCTTATGCCAAAACACTGTATTCATCTTTGACTTCCTGCATGGTAGCAGTACAAAAAAAAAAAAAAAAAAAAAAAAAAATCTTCTCTTTCTCTTCATAAAAGAAAGAAAGAAAGAAGGGGGAAAAAAATTGTTGCATGGCAAAATCCTCCACTGGTAGGGTTTTTCTTTTCTACCCTGACAATTTTTGTGTGTGAACTACAGTAGCTTTTTGTATTGAAAACTGGCCACTCCCTAACTGATGAGCTCACTGCTGTTTGCATCCTGAAGAGACATTAGGACAAAAGCTCAGCAACAGCAAATCAGTTGCCCCACTGAAGGAAAACAAGCAGTGGTGATTTATGTCAGCTAAGAGTCGAGATTCATCCTGCTCAAAGACACAGCTTGTTCCTGTAAGGAACCTCCCTCAGCCTAGAGGAGAGGGTAAAACAGCACTTAACCACGTCAAAGGGCATTTGAATTTCATCTTGGACTAGTTGGTGCAACTCTTTCCAGCAGGACACAGCTAGTTCCCATTGTTTTACTCAATGCAGTTATATTGGTATTTCTAACTGTTTCAGGACAGCAAAAACTTGTTTGTTTTTATTCCATCCCCCTCTTACTTATGGATGCAGTCATAGGTTTAAATGTGGTATGGCTCACAGTTGACAGCTGTGTAGGTTTCTTTTCCAGTATTCTAAAAATTACAGTTTGCCTTTCACAATTCCTGCTACATGCCACTCCCACTGCTCAGTTGTTAGGCAGCAAAGAACATTAAAAAAAAAAAAAAAAAAAAAAGAGAAAGAGAATTAGAGGGTGTCAATTCAGTTTAAAAGAGAAAAAGCCACTGAAAAGCCACATTACTTAATTCTGATTCAGAAAAGATCATGTTCATATCTGTACTGCTGCAAGGACTTTGTGAACTTACACCATAAGTCAATATTTCCCTGTCATGCTTGTAGGGAAATACCATGACACACTGTCAGGCAGTCATGGTAAATGTATCTCTTTGAAAAGTTAGTTTCTATTTGAAAAGTTAGTTTCTTCAGCAAGTAGTTGCCCACTAAAAAAAAAAAAAAAAAAAAAAAAAAAAAAAAAAAAAAAAAGAAAATCTAAGAATTTTACATTTCCCCCCACATTCTAGGAATGTTTTGTTTTGTTTGACAGTTACTTAGTAAATATTCAAATCTGACATTACGAAAATTAATGTTATTCCATAGTATAAATTATCTTCGGAGGTCAGGTGGGAAGAGAGGATATAATCATATCTTTGAAATACACAGTATATCATTCAAAATTAGAGAAAAACAATAACAATTAAAAAAATGCGAGTTCTTGGGGTAACAATTTTGCCTCCTGACTGATAATTTGCTTTTAAGACCTCTGCACTTTTTGCTTTATGAATGATCTGCTGAATGGCGTTGCACAAGTCACTTATCCTCTTTATGCCTCAGAGCAGATAGAGCAGAGAGATACACTAGCTATAACCATGTGTCATCATGCCAGGGCAATGCAGTGTGTCAGCCTAACTATTATCTTATTTTACCTACATGGGGTGCATCCATGCAGATTTTGCTTACCTAGACAAGTCTCCCATTTGCAATTTCTAGTAAATGGGGTAAGGAACATATATTGCAACTGCTCAAAGTTTAGAGAAATAACTCCTCTCTCCCCAAACAACAACAATCATTTTTCCCTCTGTCTCTTGTGACTGCAGTTCCTGGGAGCAGAGCTGCATACATGATGTAACTAAAGGCAATGGGTACTGTTTTCAAATATCTGAGGTGTTGCTTTCAGCTGCATGAGATGCTGTGGTCTGCTGTTCCATGACAGCAAGAAAATTCAATGCCTGTTTCTATGCAGTGGCAGAGAGGTGTGATTGAAATGGCAAACACACTCTAAAGAGAAGAGCCACATGCAAGGGGGCACAGGGGTGTGGGCAGCAGGAGTGGCAGGACCCTGTAAATAACATTTTGAGGTGAATTATTGCTAGCTGCCTCTGAGATTGTCAAGTTGCTACACCTCTGGTTGCTGCAGCCAAAATGCAGCCTGCAGTTGTGCTGCTTCCCTTCTGAGGAAGCTGCAGGTTTAGAGGAGCTGTCTTACTTGGGTGAAGACCTTTCCAGATCCATATGTGTGCTACCAATTGTGCCACCCCGGAAGCACTTAATCTGTTTGTTAACACAATGTTAGAGGGTATTACTGCACACAAATGCACAGCCAGAAAGATGATGTGAAGCACACATTAGGATACCTGACATTAACTACAGCATGTTTACATGGTGTGTCTTCCCACAGCTTGTCTGCTTCAAATGCCTTTGCTGAAGGGGCAGGTTTCCCTTCCACTGGTACCTGAGAGAGATGTGAGCAGGAGGAAACTCTTGAAGCTGCAGCTCTGTGCTAGCCATATGTTACTTGCAGATGCAGGAGATTTACCTATTAAAATTCAGAGCAGCTGTGTTCAGTGATAAAATGATAACTAGTATCAGCTCTTTCTCCAGGGAGCTGAGCCACCATCGTCTGTGTAAGGGAAAAACACGGAACTGTTTCCAGTGAACTGGATGGAAAGTCACACACAGCCAAAGGAAGGACATAGAATCTAAGGAACTGTTTTTTTTTTTTTTTTTTTTTTTTTTGCAGCATTTATTCAGGTCAGCTCATGAGGTGAGGAATTCTTAAAGGACCTGCACACTCCACAAAGTCAGACTTCTTCTAGTATATCCTTAGTATATTCCTTCACTCTGTGTGCATGGGAAGCTCCCTTTTAAAGTTGCCATTCCTATTAGAAGCACTTTTTACAATCTTATCCTTCTAGGTTCAGCCTCAACTCAGCACCCACTATTTGACTGGCAGCTGATCCTCTGTAGCTGTGTGAGCAGCCAACAAAGGTCTTGCCACTTTTTATCTGCTGCTCTTTATTACAACTGGAGCTGAAAAATGAGATGACACATCAAAAGGATTTGGTCTGGGTTTCAAATTTCATAGTATTCAGGGTTTTGTTGATTCCCTCATTTTGGATTCAGACCACTTTAAAAAGCCAGTCACCAATAGCTCATTTCACCTCCAGATATCAAATTCCCTCACACAAACTCACACTATGTCTGGCTACTCCAGTCCTCAACCATTTTACTCTGCACTGCCTCTTCCATGCTGCCCCCCACCCTGATGAGGGTCTCTGGTGGCATTTGGCAGTGATGCCCACTATTCATCCTTTGCTCTCACAATTGCCCTTTCCACCATGGCAACAAGAGGGTGTTGCACTGGCCAGCTGACCCTCTTGTGCTGGGCTGCCTGCCCTACTCCTCATCCATCTTCTCTTGAGTGATACTGTTTTCATTAAGGATTCAAATCCATTAGTGGAAGGAGGCTAGGGACATAATGCATCTTCAGTGTTTCTTTTTGTGAACACTTATTTTTTTCTCCTTCTCTCTTGTGATTCTTGAATTTACTTTAATTAAGCCCTGAAACAAAATCACTCAGGCTTGCACAGCAAGTGTGACTGGTGCTCTCAAGATGAGAGTAAAGTACAGCCAGTAAAGCTAGAAGCATACACCCCAGTGAGCTTGTGTCAGCCTCCTGCCAGTGGCATGGGCTGTCAGGGTTGGAGGAGTCAGCAACAAACTCCTTTCTTCATGGCATTGCATGTTGGTGCACTCTTTCCTCTGAGAATCCTGGTGGTTTCCTTATTTCTGCTGCTTTTGTGCAGTGGCTCCAGAGAAGGGTGGCATGAAGGCAGAATGAGTCCTCAGACTTTCTCCCTGCTTTGGGCACAGCAGTCTACCCTCTCCAGGTCACAGAACACCTCCATTTAGTTTTCTCCAAGTCCTGTGCTCTCCTGCTGGGGGATCTCTCCTCTTACTCCTCACTGTGAGCTCCAGATCCAGTGATGCCCTCAATCACTGCCTGGGATCATTAAGTCATGACCAACATGATTTTGATCAGTGCTTAATCAACTGAAAATCTAAAATCTTGGAAATGAAAGATTTCCTCCACATGCTGTGCTTTTGCATAAATGTGAAAGGCTTCAAGAAACACAGCTAGGGATGGATGGCTGCAGTACAGACAAAAGTCTGCTCCCACACATACATTATCTATGCAGGGCTGTTGCTTTTTAAAACTACCTTCTCATGTCAGAATAGGAGACTTACAAGCCTTTCTTCATTTAAATATGTGTTGTTGCACCAGATTTCTAAATGATAACCTAGACCTCTGCCTATTGATAGTACCACTCCAACCAAAACATGAAGGTGACACACCATCCCCTGCATCTCTTCATAAAATTGTAGTTTCATTCACTAGTTTTAGCTCAAAGCTGGTGTGGTCAGGAATCCTGCTTCACTGGTCAGTCAGTACCAGAAGTAATTTGTGACTGGGAATAATGACTTTTTCTCCATTATTCAGTGGAATTGCAGCATAGCAGTGGCCAGCAAAAATGTTTCAGAGCAAATCACAGCCATCACAAGTATGTACATGCCAGACACTCTGTCAGAGCCTCAATGCCATCATAATTACAAGCTCTTAACAATTCTTACACTTGAAGGCATTTTAAGCATCCTATGCCAGTTTTGTGCTATAATTTACTAATATTTTGTGGCTGCAATTATGAAGATGAACAACCTTTCCTTCATATAAATATAGACCCTTAAGCTGTTGTCCACTCCTACCAGCCTTACTTTTCTCAAGACCTAGGTATCAATTGCACTTCTTTATTTTTAATCTGGAGACATCCCTAGTTTTTGTTCTTGTAACTGCTCTCTACAATTGGTTCTGTCTCCTCAGAAGTTTCCAGCCTACATACTATTTCACTTAACTCCCACCCCTCCTTGTAAATCAGGAACATTTTCAGAAGCCTTTCTTCCATGGTTTGTGCCAACACACAACCTGAGAATTCCATGTTTTTTTTGGTTTTCACAGCAAGCATTATCTCTTCACTCTGCCCTTACCAAACAAATTAGCAGTGCAAGAAAATCTTCATTTGTGCCTTCTGAGACAGGGTTCAGTACTGCTGACTGTACACAGAGTCACTATCTGTACAGAAAAGCCATAAAAGAACAAGACAGAAGGAACCAACATGCATTTAAAACCAGGGGAGCAATGAAAAGGCCAATGGAGTTAATAGTTAAGACTATTGGTACAGAATCTGAATTTTTATATTCAGCATTTGTTTCATGCATTCTTAAAATAAAGTATTAATTTCTAATCAGCTGAGAAAACTCCACTAGCTGCTAAACAGTATGTTCACAAGGTCTTTTGCCTTGCAAGCTTAATAATGTTCCCTTCTCCTTGCAACACTGCAATATGAAACCTGAGAAACTGCAGATTTTTATGTGCTGCAGAATCACTTCAGAGACAGAAGCAAATGCATCTCCCCTCTGAACAAAGTTGTAATAACTAGAAGAAACTGTACAGAATTTAAAATTAACATCTGCAAGAGCAGGCCATTTTTATTATGTTAAATGTATGGGAACTGTTGGTTTTGGTTTTATTGTTGTCATAATTTTTTAAAGCAGGTTCCATGTAGGAGAATTCCTATTTCCTTTTGAGTCATAGCTAATCCAAAAATTAAACTTAGAGGGCACAGCACACCAGGGAAGATGGAACAGTAGCCTTGCTAAGACCACAGTTACACAGAAGGAAAATGAGAAGATGGAGAAATGGGAAACTCACTGATGATTTCCATTTGCTTTCTCTTTCTCAGGGATAATCACAGAAGATAGTGGTGGAGATGGATACATTTTAAAAATCATGAATGCAAGGTGCAATGAGGCAGCAATCCACAGTTGTAGCACATAATAACACAAAACAAGGAAAACATAGGCATAATATAAATTCCTATGCAACCAGTGAAGATGGAAAATATTAAAACTAAATGGCACAGGATTACTAAATCATTAATATGCAGGAAAACTAGTTTTTCATGTCAGTTAAAATGAAAGTTGAATTTCTCCAATTGCCACTCTGATTTTGTGTGTAAATTGATTAGCAGTAGCAATTGCTGTTTTAAAAAAACAACCAGCTCTCCCCTCTTCCCCAAAAGATAAAAACAAACTAAAAAATCCACACAAGCAAACCTCAACAACCAAAACAAAAAAACCCAAAGGTCACCCAACCTCCCATAGAAAACTGTTTTTGTATGTTCCCATAAAATGGTGAAGCTTTATGATTAGAAATACAGCCCTTACTCTTGATTATGATATTTTCTCTTTCATAAAGTGCATAGAAGATACTTAAAGTCTTGGGAAAGAGAGAAAAAGAACAAATCAACTATTGGTTGTTTCAGAGACCTTTGGATGTAGTCAAAAGATCTTGCAGTTCAGACACAGAAGAGTTTAGAGGTGAATGTTTTACTTGCTCCTGGAGATAGTCTGGATTGTTTAGGAGCACAAATTTATTACTGGCAGCAAGGATACAGCTGATTTTCCATTACCTGGTATTACTGGGCAGTGGAAGGGTCACAAGCAAATAAAAGCTTTCCAGTCTGCCACATCTCAGGTGAGTTAACACCAACCTGAGCATGTGGAATTTCAAGTTTTGAAGAAGATCAATAGCTTTGTGGCCTCCCCTAGACCTGCATCTCCACTTCCCTGCTTGTGGGCAATAATGAAACAAAGCTTCATTATCTCCTAGGGTGAGGAGCAGAGGCTGAGGCTCAGCTACAGACCATTTTATGGAACTGGGAAGCCACACACAGTGAGCACAGGATGCAGCATGAATGACATTGTTTTCCTTTTCAGGAGACAAGTCCTTTCATAAAGAACATTTGCATCAGCCAGCAGTATAAACTCCCCGGCTCGATGCATCGCTGACGCTGCCTTACCCCTTAAACAATGGCCAGGCTCCAGATGCTCTGAGGAGAGCAGAACACATTTGGAGAAAGGCACAGGGACCTTAAACCCTGTGACAGAGCCTGTATACACAGCTGTAGGCTCTAAGGCTGCTGTTCAGGCAGCACAGAGAGCTCTGCCCCTAAACAGATCCAAGTAACAAGTCTGATGTTTCACAATTCCAACCTGCAAAAACACCTGTTCCTAACTCTGTACCTCCACAGGCTCAGAAAGGAGAATTTAGAAAGGAAGTAAATGGACACCAATAGAATTGAAATTGAAAGGCACATTGAACTAGTATTGGTGTTAGTCTTGTATGTAACACCAAAATATTTGTACATTACAGTTTGTGCAAGTGAAATCCATCTTGCCTCACAGCAGAGCTGTTTGAGCTGGTGGGCACAGATGCCAAGTTCACACAAGCACCAAAATGCACAGTTGCAGCAGAACTGAACCCTGAACACTGCAGGCAATATCTGCAAACAGTGAGGCTAATGGCAAGTTTATCAGCAATTGGAAAGAGCTTTTTGTCTGCATGCTAGTACTTGTAAGGGTTGTGATCAGCAGAAGATGCAGTAGCAGTGATGAACCCCTTGTTCTGTGTGTTCTGGACTTTCTTTTGCACCATCACCCTTATGGCTCAAGGTCTGGACAGCTGTACCCTCCTGGTGTCCACTCTTGCACACATATCCCAAAGAAGATTAGCTCCCCATCAGGGTTAGTACCATGTGACTCAGTAATAGATCAGCACTTTTGTTCATATTTATATTTCAACCCATAACAGTATTCTTAAAAGTATGAGATCACCAATAAAACGAGAGAGATTTAATTTATTTTTTCACTAAGACTTTAGCCAGTGTTATCTAAATCTATGGTCCACATGCTCTTTTTGCTCACCTGCAGTGTCACTCATTTCACACATCCTACACTGCTAGAGCACATTGTGCTTCTGCTGGTGTCTGTAACATTAAAAAAAAAAGTAGGCAACAAAAATCTACACATCCAACCTTTGCCTCTAGCAGAAAAGCTTGCATCTGCCCCCACTGAAGTGCATCCACCTCACAGAGGGCAGCAGCAAGAGCTCAGCAGCTGTTCATGGCTAAAAACAGTTCAGGATGAGATTTGTAGAAACCTTGACTCTCTGTCACCTCCCAGTTTACTCAGCTTGATTTCTCTCATGTTTCAAATAAAAAAAAGACATATGAAAACATAAAGTATTCCACAATAAGTTTCACAGCAAAATTTATCACTGGGCATCAAACAAAACAACAACCAATACAAACAGTTTGGTAAGATAGATAGAAATCAGATTACTCACAGCCCTAGCAGCCTTCCATCCTCTACACAGAGTGGTTCCCAATTAGAGCTATATATTTTACTAAACTTTGTTTGTGTTAAAAATGAGCACAATAAAATAAAAGGGGGGCAGAAATCTGTTTAGGATTAACCCCTACCTTTGAGGTTGTGGTTACAGAAAGTATTCCAACTCCCTGCTCACACTACTGGTCCCTGGAGAGCAAATGAGCTGTGTCATCTTTCTCACATGCAGGGCAAATTCACAACATCTGGCTAAGCAAAGAGAAATTCCCCCACCAGAACCTCATTGTGCAAAGCAAAGCTCCTGCAATTAAGGCAATTTGTTTTACCTCATTACAGCTGTAGCTCAGCCCCTTTTTTTGTTTGTATTCTTTGTGTGGCTCTTTTTATACAATATAAATATAAATTTTATCATCAGTGAGTACAGGTATTTTTGAGAAGGGGTTGGATCAGTTTTGGAGAATAACAGAAATGTAGAACAAGCACAGAGGATGAAAAATTGAAATTACATATCAAAGCATACCTTAGAAGAGCATCCTCAAAGTTGTAAAGCCAAGTACTTTAAAAGCTAAAAGATACTAAAGTTAAATTTGTTTATGCAACTTTTTTTGTGGTCCACTTGTGGATCTATGGTGTAATAAAATCCTAAAAAGTGATCACATGCAATCAATTTTTCTGAACTCTCTCCCTTTCATTGCATGAAATAGACAAAGTTCACTTAACAAGAACTATTCAATCTTTTGCATTTTTTTTTGTTTGTTTCTTTTCTATTTTTTAAATTATTTTACTCAATATTTGGCCCATGCCTTACACCCAGTATAACAGTATACTTCTACTGTAAGGACAGAAGGATTAATTTTTTCATGATCTGTTTTATGCTGTCCCACTGCCAAGGATGATTTTAACATGTCCCTGGAATGAGCCAGACTGCAAATGCAAAAGTGGGTAAAAAATTGGTAAATTTAAAAAACCCTATACTTCTTGGTGTCTGATTCAAGATATGTACATACCCATTTTATTTTTTTTTTCATTGTCTTTCTCAATAATTTTTTACATGTGTTAAAACAGAAGGAAAGTAATAAGGACAGAAGCCCATTTAACCATCTGAATACTGAAAGGGAAGTTTCAAAGGAGCCAAGTATTATTGTTGCATCATCCTTATTTTGTGAACAGAGGAAGAAAGTTTAAATGCTAATTTAGTAAAACTAGTGCAAGCTCCTCTGGGAACATCACCACAATGGTGCAGTGCCCTTCAGTATTTTTATTACTCCTGCAACATTCTTGGTCATTCACTCTCCAGCCTTTATTTCAGACCACTATAAGGAATTTCAAATTGCAGCAATGATTTCCACAACCAAAATGCATTTTCAGAAGCAATGCATGATTGAGCTAGATTGACGTGATGACTCTGTATGAACCCTGCAAGACTGTTTGCTTTCAGAGTCTCCTGTCAGATCAGTTGCTAGATTCCCAAAAACTACTCAAAGTAAGCAGTTCCACTTTTGTTTTTATCATTGCTGCCTTACTCAACTCTACCTGAGCTTGTAGTTTCTTTATTCTTTTCTTAAGGCCAGTTTCTGACATGATGTAGCCAATACATCAATCACAAGTTCCCTGTTCCACCTTCCTTTGGAATAAGTGGCACTGGAAGCTCCAGCCCCATGAGATCAGCAGCTCAGTCAGCACTGCATTATACACTGCAGCCTGGTACAGTTCAGTTCAGCCAAAGTATTTAAGACTGGTGTTTGACAGAGCCCTCCATAAATGGTCTCTTCCAGAGGCAGCACAGTGAAAATCAGAGCATCAGCTGAACATAAAAATTGCTGGTAAGGTAGAGATTGCAGAGGTTTCTGGGGATATTTTCCAAATGAAATATTTTCATGTCCTTGATGAACCTGGCTCACCTACCTATCACTGAACATGAAGACTGGCTTTAGTCATCAGTGACTTATGTGGTTTTATATTGATCCAAAATCAGTGGCCTGAAGCTTTTCCTGAAAGATCATTTAAGTACCACAACTATGTTTTCATCTCTGCCTTTAGTCTTGGTTCATCTCAGACAGACAGTAGCAGCTTTCAGGAAAATGTCTTTGGGTAATGGGGAAAAGAGGAAATAACCTCTGCTATCAAGGATAAAATCATCAAATCATAGAAGCTTTTAGATTGAAAAAGACCTTAAGATGACTGAGTCCAGCCATTAACCCAACATTGCCAAGTCCACTTGCCACTAACTCGTGTCTCTAAGTGCCACATCTACATTTTTAAGTATTAAAAAAATACTTCCAGTGTATTGTGCTGGAAAGGACAGTGCCTCAGTGAGTTCCCCAAGCAGTTTTTTTTCAATGCTTGATAAACCTTTCCATGGAGAAATTTTTCCTTATATCCATTCTAAACCTCCCCTGATTCAACTCAAGGCCATTTCCTCATCTTGCCACTTTTTACCTGGGGGAAGAGGCTGACCCCCTCCTGGCTACAACCTTCTTTCTGGTAGTTATAGAGAGCTCTAAGCTCCTCCACCTCCATGTAAGCACACACTGATTACATTTGATCTTAATTTGTGCACTTTTAATTTAATGAGATAAGTGTGTAAAATGCAAAGTTGAACAATTTTGAGTACACTGGTTTATTAACAGAGACAAGCAAGTCAAAGTCCAATATGGGCCATAACAACTTATTGTTTTAAATATTGAGTTACAACATTTGCATCCATCATGAATTCCATGTCTGGGTTCAAGTACTTGTATGGGAATAAGATAAAGCTTGTGCATAGGATTTAAAGAAAACCATTTTCAGCTTCCAGACTAGGGGAGCTAAAGCAGCAAGGAAAATTCTCTGCCTTTCAGTAGAACTTGTTATACAATTAATTTGATCTAGGAACAGAGTATTTACAGAGTAATTTGCAATATGTAAACTGTTAAGCACAAAATGGCACTCTTTAAGTCATTAAACACAATTCACCTTCATTACTGGCACAGTTGGGATTCAGGGATTTCTGGTTTTGTAAGTGTGAGCAGAAAAAAAGGTTGCCAGGAAGATGACTTCTGTAGAATTTAATCAGGTCTAATACCAAGTATAAGTGATCAAAATTATGTTTGATCAACACAACTCACAAAATATTTCTTTTCAACAAGACTCTGATATTGAGCTTATTAATGCACTCAGGAATTCACCTTGAATGTGTAACTCTAGGAGCACAAAGCAGTTAATGTGATCACAGTCAAATTGCAATTAGGTTTCATCAAGAGTGATATAATGGTATTTTCCTTCATGCTAGATAAACTGTTAGTTAAGGGACTATATCATTGTTTCACATGCTTTCTGGTTTTAATAAGCATACAGACTTGAAAAAGCCCAATAGTGGCTGCTTTTCAGAATGTTTTAATCATCCCAAGTAGTTATCCCTAAACTGAAGTCTAGGACTACATACAGATTTAACTGTTTCACTGAGTGGTTTTAAAGATTCAAATTCAGTTTTTCTTCCTGTGATTTATACATCTGTAAGGGCAACTAACATTTTCCTAATGATCCTGGACCTAATTAAGAATAAATTCCTCATGTGAAAGTCATGCTGATTTCTACCAGTAGAAAGTTTGGGTGCAAGCACCAAACACTACATTATTGTCTGTAACTTTGAAAAATGGGTGGGCCAATGGGCAGGTTGGTTCTTGTGTGCAGTTTCCAAGAGCTCTCCCAAACTAGATAGATGCAGGCTGATTTCCCACCTGTGTTCACAATCTAAAGAATAAATTCAACACCACCATTGCTTTGTGCAAGCAGGAGCAACCCCAGTGTCAGTACTTATGCAGAAGGCAGTAGGACTGAGTCTTGCTCATGTGGATGACAAGAAGAAACAAGGAAAATGTTTCTGACTAAAGGAAATCCTCAGAAACCAGGTCAAGTCAGTCTTCTATAAGAACTCAAGATACTTTCACACTGAAGTGCAAAGGGTATAATGAGAAAGTAGAATTTTCCTTTCCTGAGAGATGTGAAGTTGGATTCACCATTGCCCTACCTTCTTACTTAGAGCAGATCTCATCTAGTGAACCTACAGCAGACAACTCACACTCAAAAAACATTACAAGACAAAAGTTACTTGCAAAAAGAGACAACTGCCAGGAATTTTGAGTAAGAGAAAGAAATAACTAATTTCCCAGCATCCAACTGAAATATAATTCTTAGAACCTGGACTTTAAGAAGCAACAGTAGGTATTTCAATACTTTCCTTAATTATTTTTTAATTTTAGTTGAACTAATGTATCATGAGATGGTATTTCTTAGACTGCATGATTATGGCAAGAAAGCTTTAAAAATATTCTAGCTCATAGAGATATTCACCTCTCTAACATTTTTGTTTGATGAGTCAAAAATTAATAGAATGACCCAGATTTTTTTAGAGTTCCATATAAATTAAAATCACAGAAACACAGGACAGAAGGGAGCTGAAGAGAGCACTTAGTCCAACTCCCTGCATGAAGGAAGAATCAAGAACACTTAAATTATCCCTACCATATTTAAAATGTTCTTAAAATGGTTAAGGACTTTACCAGAGTGTTTCTGTGTAAACCACTGCAATTTCTGAACACACAGGATTCAGAAGTTAAATGCATTTATTTTTGATATCATTGTAGGCCACTGAGTGTAAATTATCACAAATTAAAAACATCTGGGTTGTACTTGAAAGTTCCATTTTTCCTGTAAGTCTTTTACTTTCTAGGAAAAGCACTGTTTATTCAAATGTGCTCATATGCTCTGCCTCATACACATCTTATAATTTTTCTATATGTAGACATCTTCTGTAGTGGGATGTCCAAAATTATTTACCAGCTAAAGCCTCAGCCATACTTATCACAGTGATAGATACCTCTTCTTTCTAATGTGACATTTCTGTTAGTACACCCCATAACAAATTCTTTTTTTTTTTTTTGCAACACCATCCCATTCCCTGCTTATAACTTTACAGTAACTCCTAGAATATATTCTGAACTTTGTAACTGCTCTGTTTCTGACTGCACCTATTGATTTTACTCTTGTTGACACCAAGCCATTTCCTCAATTTATCACAATGTTTTTGAATTACACTTTAGTCTCACAAAGTGCTTGCAGCCAAACCCTTGTGTTTTGGTGTCACCCCCCAGTGATGTAACTCTATTCTATATTTCATTGTACAGGATACCAGTAAAAAAAAGATAAGAACTGAGTGTAGAACTGGTCCCTGTAGATATCCACTTGAAATTTCCTAGTATTTGAGAGAATTTTTTAACAAGCTGTGCATTCCCATTACAGTCATCACATCTGGACTGCCCTTTTCCAATACCCCTTGAGAAAGCAATGTTAGAAAATACCAGATTCTTATGAGAGATATAACCTATCTACCATTTTCCTCTGAATCCCTTATCACAATCTGATAAAGAAGGGAATTGAATTGCTTTGATGTGTTTTATTTCCCATGGATATATCCACCTATATTTTAATAGTAGTATTGTCTTCCATGAAGAAAATAGTTCCTTCTAAATAGATAATTCTAGAATATTTGTGGAGATTGATGTATTTAAATGACTCATATCTTAATTTTTCCATTCTTTTTATTTCTGAGAGGAGGATTCTATGTTTATTCTTTACCAGTCTCCACCAAGCTCACCAGACTACTCAGAGGTTATTTTGGTTAGTTTCCTTAAGTACTCTAAAATGAAAATCCTCTGGTCTTGAAGCCAAATCCCACACAAACTAGTGATTACAAGAGTGTCTTCAGTTTTCTTGCCTGGTTCTCTCTGGTCCCATAGAAATTCACAGTGTAAATAAATATGAAATGGCAAATTATTCAATACCTATATAATGATATATATTTACACTAATGACTTGAGTGACGTGATGCAGTGGCTCATGAAGCAAGTTACTCTTCAATTCTTATTTTAGTGATACAACACCACTTGTCTGTGGCTGAGAGATGGTTAAAAGAAAGGTAAAATAGAAGTCAGGTGCATGTGGTGTAGAATAAAAAATTGTAGATTGTTGTTGCTTTTGCACTGCAGTGAGAGCTCAACAGAAAACTTAAAACATTATTAGTTTCAAGTCCAGTTAATTATCTACTACTAATAAAATAGTTTCAGCTGATACATCTGCCCTAGAATCCCTTGACATGCTTTTTTACATACTTTTTCCTCTCTTTGAAACCAGTTTTGTCCTTTGTGGTCCTCCTGTCCCCACCTTTAGCCACAGGGAATATACTCATTGACTGAACATGGAATGTAGAAGAGGTGGAAAATTTGTCATGCAGCAATTGTAAGGAATCACTTGTTGTTACAAGTGTTACAATGTCCCTTTATTAAAAGACAGTAAAAGTGCCAGAATTTCTTTGCCCAGTGAGTAAAGTGGGCACAGGTATGAAGTGGAGAGTTTTGTACAAAAATATTTCTAGATACTAGAGAGGAAGAGGGAGGAAAGACAGGGATAATAAGAAGATGGACTAACACTGCATTGTGCAAACTGAAAACTCTCCCCTCCTTCATTTCAAAATCAACCCAAAGTAAAAGCAAAATTCAAGAAAAAGAAACACTGCCAGAAGTGTTTACTAGCATTTTTAGTACTTTTCCCCCAAATTTATCTGTTCACTTTTTACATACCCGATTCAAAACTCTCTTCATATACTGTAAACAGTATATGCTGAAATGTAGGTCCATATGTAGGGCCTAGTGACACCAATAAAGCTGTGCTTCCTGTGGAATTACAGTCATATTACACAGAAAATAAAATGAGGGGTGTTTTTAAAAAGTAACCAGAAACTGTAAGCAGAAAGTGGGTCTTGGTCACATATTCCATGAAGTTATGAATGGCATGTCCTTTTTTCAGTCCCATACTCCTCTATGATTTGCCATAAAATAGCAAGTTTGATAAACCTAGAAGTGGATATATTTCAGAGGGAAAAAAAAGTTATACAAATATAATTCTCTAAGGAAAGTTGGAATCATAGGAGTACAGAAAGGGATATCAGCATTAGGAGTCATTTCAAGGGCTAAAGTCACAGTATCACAGGTATTGTAGACACTACAGACTTTATAAATTATTATAATTTCAAAAACCTCTAAATATTTCATGAACTAAATTGTATAATCTGGCCAACATTTACTGTAAACCAAATAAGTAACTAAGCTGCCCATTAATTCAGAGAGCAGAGTGTGATAATAAAACTGCTCTTAAAAATGGGAGTCGTTGTGAATGACTGCTTTTAACATTTTAATAAGCATCATTAACTTCATATGAAAGGTTTATAAACATTTACTTTGCAAAATTTCTCTACTAGCAATAGGATAGATTTCATTGCTTGTTCTTACAGAGGTTCCTTTCTTAAATCATCTACTGAAAGTAGGCAATGTGCAGCCCAAACTTCACTGCAAACCTTCAGACCATATAAAATATTATAAACCTACTCCCATTCCTGAGATCTAGTTCCAACACATACCATAAGATGGTCACTTATATTCCACAGAGCTCACTTTTCTTTGGATATTTTCCTTCTTTGTCTGTTGCACTTCAGGCAAAACCTTCCTTCTCCCCATATTTAATGGAATAAACCTATTAGCAGTCAATCATTAATTCCTAGGGGCTCAATTCAGCACAGAAAAAATTACCTCCACAGTTGTCTGCTATGAGATCTCCTGATGGCAGTGCAGATGAAGAGTCTGATCAAAATAGCTTATGTGGAAGTAATAAAAGGAAGACATTGCAGTTCCATGGCACTTTCTGACTTAAGAATCTTCACTTATTAATTAGTGAAACTTTACAACACTGTGTGAAGCAGGTAAAGACTGTAAATGCTTCAGGAAAGGATAACCAAGGTATAATGAGCTGAAAAGTACTTCCAAGGGAAAACAGTAAATGGTTGCTGGACTGGGGATTGAAGTTGCTCAAGAAGACACTCCATGCAGTTTCTCACTCAGCACTGCATTTCTGCAGGTAGAAGTTTTAACCACACACAATTCTCTTTTTTTCCCCTCTGTGATGGAGCCCAGCTCTTCACTGCTGTTTGCTGCGCCCCTTTGTCACCCACGCCCAGCTGAGGGTGGGAGCAATGTCACCAGGCGTGCTTGGCACAGGAGTCTGTATATCATATACTCAGCATTTCCTGACCAGTGTTATGGAAACAGGAAATTTCAAAGAACACTGGGTGCTTTGTGTGCTGCACTGCACTGGAAACAACCAACACAAAGTTTACTGTCAGAGAATTTCTAATGAAGTCATTGCTCTTATTTGTTCCTTACAGCATGGTCTGTTACTGCTGGGGAGGCATTTTATCTGCTAATTAAAATTTGGCCAGGAGTGCATTTTTGCTGGTAGTGAGGACATTAAGAAATGTAAGAAATACTGGCAACAGCCTTACTGCAGACAAATATCAAATTAAAGGCACTTTTGTTGGTATAACTTATTTGCTCACAACACCCAGTATCAACTATTCTGTCAAACCCATTTTTTTCCAGCCTGGTTTCTAAGGAAAAGAATAATGAAATCATGCTACCAGCCTGTCTGTCAGCCCTGACCCTAATGATCTTGAACATGCCAGCCAATTTCAGCCACATCTGACAATGCCTTCAGGACACAGGTCTCAAAAATCTTCCTCTCCTAGGAGCTTAATGAAAATTAGGTGTTGGTAGAGGAGGGAAAATGGCTGTATTATTCCTTTCTGAGAGGAGAGGACACGGAGAAAGGGGGAGAAAGGGGCAGAAAGGAGCAGAAAGGAGCAGAAAGGAGCCTTTCTTTATTCAGCTGGCAGCAGTGCCTGTTGTGTGCACTGCCTGAGCAGCACAAACATCCCGGCTCCAGGGCTGCAGAGCAAAGGCAGAATGGAAATCCAGGGAGGGCAGGGACAGGGAGGGAGGGGCACACAGCTGCAGGGAGCAGAGAAAAAACGTGTGACATTGCAATGGGGGGTGATTTTAGGAGCAAGAGATGGAGGTGGGGTATGGACAGGGATTGAGGAAATGGGGGGAAGGGGGCAGGCTGTAAGCATCTTTGGGAGAGGGGAGGAAATGGGGCACTGGGTTTGTGGGGGAGACCTGCAGATATTGTAGGCAGGGCTGCCATGGGCTGGCTTACTGAGTGGAGGAGATGTAGGTTAATTAAACCTGCTGCTTCTGGAATCATTTATTAAATTACCTGCAGCTTCTGCACTAGAAAGGTTGGCTGCTATGTGCCTGACAGCATATTGTTTAGGACAGGCCTTACACAGGAGTGGCTTTCAAATACAAGAGGGGCATTAAAAGGACTGGGCTTTTTCCTTTTTTCATGGTGGGCAAATAGGCAATGAGTCAGTTGAGCTAAGGGGAATGATGTAGTGATTGATCTAAGTGTCAGGTTTGAAATCACTGCTGTAGACTCCTTGAAGTTACAAGGTCATCTCAGCCCTTCATCGTTCCAAGGAAGAAAAATTAAGTGCCATGCAGTTACCACATCTGGTCCTGGCCTTTAAAAATGAAAGCCTATTTGTTCTACACAGATTTGAAAGAATCTGAGGAACCTGCTCACATTTTCACACCCCCTAGTGCTATGTAGCAACATGCACAACACAGATTTGTGTGTTTATCTACATCCAGCTGATAAGGTATATTACAGATAGATAAAATATATACATATATTATAAAAAGATCTATAATACAGATTAAAATATGAATGAGCATACATTTTGCACTGAAAAATGAGAGAACACTATTAATAGCAGTGCTAAGTATCATTCTGTGTGAACAGATTTTTAGATGACTGCCAATTCACCTCTGCTACGGTACACACATGAAATTCTTCTCTTTTCTTACTTTACTTCAAGTAACAGTATAATGCTCCAGTCAAATATCAAAATAAATTCATTTATTACAATCTCTGTGCCACAATGCCAATCAAAGAGATTCAGCAGAAGGAAACATCCTCACAGGGAGAATTTCATCCAGACCCACATGTTTGGGTGTTCATGAACTGTCACGTTCAGGAGAATATTTTGACTGAAAACCCCCAAACATCAGCTCTGAAAGAGTGCAAGCACTTTTCATCAGCTCTGCACTGACTGTGCAGCTGAGCTGCACACTGGCCAAACATGGAATTGAAGCAAGGCTCTTGCTACCCAAGGTTACCACAGCACTGTCCTTTCTTGATTCTTGTTTGTACAGTACACAGGGTACAGTGGGGTCCTCCCCCATGGCTGAGACTACAATGTACTGCAGAAACTGTACCTACAGTACTGATAATAAACACTTCTGGAACTGTCAGTGCATGAACTTGCCATCCCAGACTTACATCCACTATTGGCAGATTCTCAGTTTTAGAGAAGGAGGTCAGATTCAACCATTTCACACTGAAAACTAATGAAAAAAAAATAACCCAAAGTGGAAAAATTAATTTCATGCCACTTTTAAAATAAACTTAACAGAACAGAGAGAAAGCCAGGTAATAGCTACTTGTGTTTTCTGTAAGCTGCTTTGACAAGAAATCAAATCAAGTCAGGGAAGCATGTTTCTCCAATATTGAGAATGTAGCTATAATAACTGTTACATTAGCTAACACAAATTGAGAAAGCCTCCAAATCTGTGACTTGTCTCCACATGTCAAAAGGAGCATCTGGTCCTGCGATTTGCTGAGAATGAAAAATCCAGCTTAGTGTAGGGGGAGGGCTGTAAGTGACTTCTGAACAAAGGACACAGCTAGCTGAGTGCAGAAGGTGTCTGGTTTAAGTTCAGTTTAATCTTTGCACTTTTGCCTCCTTTGTCTGAATGCATCCCTTCAGATGGGGAAGGTGAAAAAAAGTCTAAATGAAAGGAACATCAGGTACTGTTGAAACTCATTTCAAGTGGAATCTGCAATAGGCAGGGACTTAGTTTGCTGACAGAATTATAGCATCTGAGGGGCCTGGAGAGAGGGGTCTTAGCAAAAATGTGTGTGCTTTCGATCACAGATAAGCCTTGACTTTTTTTCTTACATGGTCTGTGCTCTGTAAGAAGTCATTGCTCCTGGAAGAGATAAACTAATAATAATGAGTTGGGCAAGGCACAGAGCAGACAAGGAATGTGCAAACTACACACACAGAGCCCTGCAGGGAACCTGTGCTGCTCCTGCTCTCTTCTGAGCCAAAGCTGGCCTGATCTTCCCAGCTCTCTCTTAAGGGGATGGGTGACATGAGAACTTTCACACAGTTTTACTCTTGAACAGAGTAAATGTACTTCAA
The DNA here is from genome assembly GCF_029582105.1 of Oenanthe melanoleuca. Taxonomy (NCBI): domain Eukaryota; kingdom Metazoa; phylum Chordata; class Aves; order Passeriformes; family Muscicapidae; genus Oenanthe; species Oenanthe melanoleuca. The sequence continues at coordinate 12,052,643 of NC_079340.1, forward strand.
TGTATTGCCAGCTTACCCCCAGTTTACTTATTGTCTCTGGATTTCAAAACTCATCTTGAACCATCTCTACATATTCTTCTCAGTTTTGTATTACTTAAACCCCACATTGAAATATTGACCTGTAATTTCTGTGCCTTTACAGAACTCCCATGAATAATGGTTATTGATCTCATCCTCTTTTCCCCACTTATCTGCAAAACACCTTCTCACCTTCCTATTCCAGACCACTGAGGTAGTTCTCATGTAAAACTTTCCTCTTTGCTTCAACCAAGGACTGGCTGACCCTATTCATCTTTCCTTTCTCTTCCCTCTAGCTTGCAAAAATCCTGCTTGCTTGCATTTTTTGCTCTTTGAAAACTTATTTTTCTTTCTTTGTCCTTGACTCAAATTTTCTCTTGAGATGATTTTTCTACTTCTGCAAAGCTGAACTGTGATGGGACCAGGTCTGCTGAAGCAGTTTTATTCACTCATTCATTTTTTGAAGGAATGATATCTCTGTCCCTTACAAAGTTGGTGGAATAAAAGGCAAAAAACAAGGGACATGTAGAGAAACTCCATATGGAATATGAAGGAGGAATTAATCTTTCAAGGAAAAGAAGTCTGGAGTATCTCTGCCAAGAAGCCAGGATATGTGGAAAGCCCCAGAAAGATGGATGTGGTTGGTTTCTTCAGTAAAAAACACCTTCAGTTTTACAAACATGGACTCTCCTCATGCTATTTTCTGAGAGGAAAATTAGAAAAAATGTGGCAAGGTATGTGCTTACTAATCTTCAAAATCCTCAGCATACCACACAACTCCCTATCCCTGCATTTTCCAGCGTATCCAATCTCCTCTAATTTCATGTGTTTTTGACTCAAGGCTAAACTCCAAATAAAATAACTGCATGCATTCTTTTTCTGCTGCCCTCATCTGGTTATCTGTCCCTTTTCACAGGCTCTTGGAGGTCAGGCATCAAGACTTCAAAGTTTAGCTGTAGCCTAGCTTGTGATAAGTATTTATTCCTTGCAGTACTGAAATGCTTTGAGACTGAGACTTGGAACATGCCAGAACCCTTCAGTGATTTGTATGCAGTGTTTCACTCAACTTTGCTCCCAATATCCACAATATCCACAATCCACTTGTTTTCATTAAAAGTGTGTCTGCATTGTTTATCCATGTCATAATTCCTACTAATTTCAAGTAAGAGACTATAACAAAAAAGGGGAGAGAAAAGAATGCACATCAGATCTGAGCTGGTGTAAATAACTATTGATTTACTGAAGCTTTACTGGAGCTGACAAAGCCAGGCTAATTTACTCCACATCAGGATCTAGACCAAAACTGTGCAGGGCATTCTCCAGCTGAGTGGCACTGAAATCCAAGTGTTTCTGGATGTGCTTTGATATGGACAGGGAAATATTTTATATGCAGTGAAGATATCATAACTTGAGCAAAATCACACATAATGCTTTTGGAGTTTAGATGTGAAACCACTTTGTGGCCTCATTTAGGTAGATTTATTTCACTGCTGACTCCCTTCCTGCACATTCAGTCTAATGCTATAAAAATCCAACTTGTCTTATGGAAAAAGTTGATGTCCTCCAAAAATACCTGAAAAGAAATAAAATTAAAAAGTTCTCCCCTCCTCCTAAAGAAAATAGAAAATGGAGCCTATTTTATAAAGCTTGTTTTTTACTCAGTTCTACTCACTGTTTTTATAGCATCCCTTGTGAATAGTAAATTTTATAACAGATGGTTGTTAGCCTGTGTCAGTTTTGAGGAGAAAAGATAGTGCACTCTAACCTCCAGTAAGTTAGTAAACATCTTTATTCAGAGAAATAAGACAAATGAAAGTAGAAAAATTCAATGGAGTGATGCACATTTTAGGTATGCATTACTTTGTCTATGCATTGATTGCCTTGAACCAGGGCAATTACCCTGTTGGTATCCTTACACCAGCATGTTATTAATCAACATAATTTAGAAATAAGTTTGTTTTAATATAGTCCCTTCTTTTTGATACTGCCTGGACAAACAGCTTCTCACCAAAGAAGTGACCATTGAGAAAGCAGTGTCACCTCTCCAAAAACATGTACCATGAGCCAGGTCCTTCCAGGCTGCCACAGGATGCTACAAGTGCTGCACAAAGTGCTCCTCTGGCTGGGGACAGCTGGCCAGAGAATGGGAATCCAGTATTGAAAAGCATCCAAGGGAGACCTGAGAGAGAGCATTGGTCCTCACCTGGGGTACTTCAGCCCCATGTTCATCACAGCAATTAAGCATAGGAGTGAGGTGAAGGCGAAATTAAGGTGAAATGTCTCTCATCTTGAAGCCAGCGTCAGTTTTGCCATTCCTTGAGTAAGGACAATGTTTTATCCCAAAGCATACTAAAAGTTTAGGAGATACTGAAAGAATTTTCTGAGTACTTGCCTTTTTTGGCAAATGAAAACTGTGGTTTTTTTTTTTTTTTTTTTTTTTTTTTTTTTTTTTTTTTTTTTTTTTTTTTTTTTTTTTTTAATTCCCCATAGGAAATCTATTTCTGCAGCCTCAGATTCACGATACTGCTTTTCTCATTTTCTGGAGAGTTCACATTTATCTGGAACATAGAGACTAATGAGAAACATCTGAGAAATGCTGTTTTCTTATCACAGTAGAGCCAAAAAAACCTTAAACAAAATAATCTAACTCCTTTTTTGGGTATGGAGCGTCCTCTTTTATAGGAACTGTTTCTCATTTTATATGTTGAATGGAGCCAGTCAAAAAATCCAAACAGATAATCCATTTGATAATTTGAGAGAGAGCTAGTAACCACTCTTTAAATATGCAAGTAAAAAGCAAATAGATTTCATATGAGTATCCTCCTCATTGCCAGAACAAAAAAAAATTGATTAAATATCTAAAATTATGGAAGTTAAAGAGAATAAGAAAAATTCTATTTCCAATATTTCCACTTTACTATTTCCAGCCCACATGTTCCTGTTATCTCAGATCAATTCCTTTATCTTTAAATTCAAATAAAGAACATTATGCTGTTCCCATGCTATTATGCTGCCAGAATTATTATTTTAAAACCTGGAGTTCCATTAGAGCACACATAAAAATCATCTCCTCAATCAAGAGTGACACAGCACGACTTTTCATGCTGGATGGGCAGGCCTGCAGAGGCTTGCCAAACATTTTGGGATGTGTGTTGGGGCTGGAGCCCCCAAGGCAGCAGCTCCACCTGCCCTGCAGAGCGTGGCTGGGCACAGGGGGGTGTCACAGAGGCTCCCTTGTCCCAGCCCCTCGCAGGGACAGGGCTCTCCATGGCTTCCCTCTCATCCCCCTTTGCCCCTGACCAGTGAGGTCTGCACTCAGAATCATTTCCAAATAGGTCTCCAGACGTTTGCTTCCATTATCCCAGTTTAAAACTTTGTATTTTTATATGGCATTCTTTGGGGAAAAAAATTCTACTTCTGTGCTTAAACTGGTTAATGCTAAAACCAGATGAATTTGGAAAAAATCAATGAGGTGTGCTCTGTAGCTTTCAGTGCAAAACCAGTGAAATTCCTACTGAGTTCAGTGGAGATTGTGCCCAGCCTACAAAACTTGTCCCCTGCTAACCAGTCTTTAGAATATGAACAAGGGCTGCTCTTTAGAAAAAGAGCAGTCTTCTCTTAACTTTAGAAAACACCCAGTATTTTGAAATAATTTACATTTTTGTTACACTTATTATTAAAATTTCACATTTATAACCCCCAATCTTTTCCTCCCACAGGGGATTCAAATGTTCTGTCCCACATTGTACACACACATATATATATTTATATGTATGAGCCTAAAAGGATTCCTTCTGAGCATAGTCTGTGCATACAGCACTTGACTGAAATTAATCAGAGGTTGTGTGATTCCCCGTTTTTCAGCAACTGTATTTAATTTCTCTGGAAAACAACAAATATTTTAATTTTATATCTTCTACTCTCTGCAGCCATTGATTTGTCAGTAGAATGGAATGAAAAACACTATCAGGCTCTGGCAGCAGAACTGCAGTGGTGATGAAAGGTTGCCCTGCTTTTACTCTTTATTACACCACTCACTACATTTCCAATCATGATTTGTCTACACTATCATTTTTATTAGTTTTGGTGCAAAACAAAGAATATTCTTCTCAGGTTAGAATGGAGAAAATAAGTAATCCTTTCATCTCCATCAAGGAGTTTCCATAATAAAAATAGCTGAGGAGGAAAATCTTTCCAATTTAATTTCTATTTAATTTCTTCTCTGGCTATACAACACTTAAAATATAAATGATAGCCAAGGTTATGGATAAATTAAGCAAGCTGAAAAAAGGAGATGGGGAACAAAAGCAACTTTTCACCATGCTCTTATCAAGATGTTTTGTGCATAAAGATTGTGACTATCCCATAAAACTTGATCAATTTTCAATTATAAAACCTCACATATTCCAAACACTCTGTGATAAAACATTTGCTTATGTATATTTTTCATACAACAGTAGCAAGAGAAAGAGAAATAGTTGGAAAATCATTCATGGTTTTTGCAAGTAGTCTGTGTCCATAGGGATCAGTAATAGTCTCCCTGCCTGGAGCTTGAGCCATTGCTCTTTATTTCACTCTGCATCTTTTCCAAATCAGAGTCTCTTACTGAGTATATGAGGAATGTAACAAAAACATAGGTTTTGGATTGATTTGTAGACTAAAACTGCTTCCAACTCTGAAAAGGTCTTCATTTCATACTATATTTATGGACTTTTGGGGAGTGGGCAGGGACACTGTGCTCAGCACGAGAAGGAGGAAAGAGGGAAAAGCCCCACTCCACACAGAGGTGTTAACAACTCTGGTCTGTTGTCTGGGTATTTACTGATGCTGTGAAACAAAGACATGCAGGTTTAAGGTGTACTTAGCTATCACAGATAAAGCACCCAGAAGTGTCAGGATGAACTCACTGGATATTTTACTCACGAGAGCAATCCCGGAGAAGGCAATGGACCTGCTCAGAGAGTAAAGCAACCACAGCACTGCTGTTGGGCTCAGACCTGTGCTCCATTCCCGTCTAGAATAGCTGACAGGACAAAGGCACACGTGCTCAGCAACAACTGATAGTGCTTAATGAAGACCATGTGTATTAATAGGCCTGAGCACAGGAAATGAGAGATTTCCCCCTGCTCTTCTAATGATGTCTAAGAGCAAGTTCTGTGTAAAGAAATATTTCTTTAGGAAATAGCTGACTGACTGGAATCCTTAAGAAGAAAAAGAGACAGATTTCCATTACTCTTTTTTCTTGGATTAGAGTTAGTCTTGGTTTATACTGCCTTCCCAGATTTCTTAAAATTACTTTCCAGACATTCCCACGGTGCTAATGTCAGACCAATATCTAATAACTTTTTCCTGAAGGCTGATATTCTAACACAATATCTTTCAGCTCAGAGTGCATAAGCCAATTATGTTACTCTCCCAGCCAACACTCAGGACACACAGAAAAGCCTTCCTGATTCTGATTAGCAGCAGATAGGGTTTTGTAATGGATTGAGACAAAAGTTTCCAAGTGCTAACAAGTTTTCATGACATGTTACCGATGTTTATGCTTAAGCTACAGAGCCTGATCCATGCAATTAGTTTATAATGTAAATTCTTGAGCAGTCCAGGTTTGGTAGTACAGAAAAATACATTTGTTGCTATTCATAGTTAATTATTGAACAGAAGTTGGAATGTTTATCCTTGTACAACTGCCTATTATCACAAATAAAACTTCAAGTGTAGTCATAATTTTTTACAGTTATTATTTTATTGCTCTATCAACACAACCTGATTTTCTTGAGATGTGTGACTGTAGTACCAGGAATTAGATATAATTATATAAGGAAAAAAACTCAGCAAGTCATTCCCAACAGTTTATTTATTAGACAACACACCAAATTTCACTAGCAAATAAGACAACTTATTTTTGTTAAACAAGCTGTGCACAATATTTATAATGCCACTACATATGCAATTTTAACATACCTGCTAATAAAGAGATCTTGAGGGAATCCAAAAGCCTGTGTAGCACATTCTCACATGCAAAGTGCCATCTATCTTGGAATACTATTACCTGCATTAAGATACTCTAATACTTGTCTGCCTTTCACACCAGATTAACCAAGCTTTGTCTCAGAATATTTCTAAGAGGACCAAGAATTGCATATATGATCCTAGCCTAGATCAGGAGTAATGTGGCTTTCCTCCTCAGACTGTTTTTATGGCCCTTTATACTTTACATGTTTAATACACTGTGAATAGCATGAAGCAATTTCTGTGAAAAATGCTATCTTTTCACAGGACTTTTCATAGACCCAATTGCTCCTTAAAGAAGATGTTTTATGTTATCTTCAGGAGCTAGAATAGATATAAAATGTATATAGCAAAATGATGGAATGCAATTTATTTTAAAATCTGTTAAAAAACTACCAACTGTCACAAAGAAAAGCTAAATCAAACACAGTGATCTTCAATTTTCTGTTGCCAGCCTTTAGAAAAGCACCTTTGAGTCTACTCCATTCAAGTATTATTTGGCCATGCCAGCCTCAGTCTATATTGTTATGCAAAGTTCCTAATAGCACTTGGCTGATGTGATGCTGCCCCAAATAAGTGGTTGCTCATATGTGTTACAGTTCTTAATCTGATTTTTCTTCCCTGCATTAAAAGGAGTATCTGGCCCTTTCTCGATACCTTGTCCTCTACAGTAGATCCAGATCTGGCTAGGGAAGACACCTAGGTTTTTTTTTTCATAAAAATGAGCCTTCAGAATCATGCAGATATGTCTTTTTTTCTGGACAAATCAGAATAATTTACTTAGTAGTCTCAAAAGAAAATTTTTGAAATGTTATGTTGAAATATTTTTTAAGAAACTGTTTTCTTAAGAAAAGAAAGAATTTTGCCCAAACTTCTGAACAGGGGTAATTTATGGAATTAACTGGAGGACCTCTGCATTTTTAGGATGTTTATGCTACTAATAGAAGAATCTTCACATTTTTAGGGTGTTGCTCCCAGATAGGACCAGCTGTTGTTGAATTGTTCACCAACATGATTCCCAGGTGGATCCTAGAAAAATTTCTTCAGAAAGATTTACCAAATATGTTCCAAGACTTTGAGACATGTTCCTGAAAGTGAGCAAGGCTGGAATAAGTAAATCTCCAGTTTTCATGGGATGACCTTGTAGCCTGTCCTCAAATCTCTAGAAGATTTTAAAAAGCATAAAAATGATACAATAACATTTCAAAAGGATCAGAGAAGATAACAGCTCAAAATATAGACAATTTTAAATGAAGGTTCAAAGAGAATATGTTTTCAGGTTTCCTTGCAATTCAGCTACAACAAATCTTTTAATGTTTTTAAGATACTTGCATTTGTATTCTGGCCTCCTAAAAAAAAAATTTTTATGAGGCTGAGATGGCTTTATGTGACTTTTATTTCTTATTGTTCCCACACAGGACACACCTCTGTGTTTATCTTTTGCAGTGTCCTGGTCTATAACCAAGCAAGGGAGGATCCCAGTCTGGACCACACAGCCCTGTCACTGCTCTGGACTGCAGGAGCAGGTGCAGGCAGTGTGGGCCAGCTGGCCCAAAGGGATGAAAAAGAACCACCAAAGCTCAGTGGCAGGTGTGGCACATTTTTTCAAATATTTTAGGTGGCAGAGATGTGTGTGTACATACATACACAGGACACACTAGAGACAAGAAGATAGCAGCAGCCCAGAAGTTGAGTCTGTGCTGCTTCGTTTGCTCTTGCTCTGGAGACCTGGGCTGTTCCTCAAATCCATCACTAGTGGGAGGTTAGCCTGGGAAGACAAATTCCCTCCTCTCCATGGAGGGAAGGGTGCACCTCCTTCCACGACTGACCCCACTTCCCTCTGGGAGGGACAGTGCCCTCAGGGAGAGCTCTGTAAAACCTGCAGCTGACCCCCTCCAAAACCCTTCATCTCATTGTCATTTTACTGCAAGAAAGCCCAAATAACCTTGAACATGATGCCAATTAAAAATTACCTCACAGCCTCATCTAAAGCAAGCTTCTTCAGTTAGAGAAGGAAACTTACAGTCACTTATTGGTTTTTAAAGGAGAAAATACATGGTATTTTTCAGCAAAACATTCAGCAGGCTGAAATCAATCATCAGATCACCACCACATGGGCAATAGAGCTCACACAAAGCCTGGGGCAGACAAATGCTGCAGTTGCATGGGAGCAGCAAGGAAGGGCTCTAGGTGCCAGGGAGAATGGTTTTGCAGTTCAGATTTCAAGAAATCATCTACTCTGTTTTAGGTGGGTGACACTGTCCAGCCTGAAGAGTTAAGAAATGTGTCATTCACTGGATAAAAGGTAGTAGATATAAAACTGATTAGAAATAATATGAATAATAATATGGCTGTGAACTATGCCATGCACTTGACATGGAAGCACTGGGATAAGATCAGTTAAAACTGTAGGCAGCAGCTTGCTTTCATACCACCAAGTGTTCTGCTGTAGCAGAAAGGAAGAGTACAGGGCTGACAGGTCAGAGAGGAGCAGAACCCCAGTGAATGCCCTAGCACAGAGCAGTTCTGGTGCTGGCCTTTGGGTTCTGCCTCCCACTGTCTACACTCCCTGCCAGCAAGAGTCTCTAACTGAGGGAGAGGTGCTTTTTTTCCTCCTTTACACTTCTGAAAAAATCTGAAGAAGCAGAGTTGACTGGACAGCATTTTAATTACTTCTTCACACTGTGCAGAAGTCTCTCCTGGATGCCCACCAGCTGGGCTGGCTCTGTGTGCTGGCAGAGGGATGGGCACAGCAGCCTTGCACCTGGCTCCAGCTGTTTGGAATGGCTGAGAAGGCTCAGTGCATTCTCAGGACATTTTGCAGGCAGGGCTGCAGCAGCAGAAAAGAAGCAGGACATGTGGCAGCACAAGCTCAGCAGCCCCTCAGTGCTAGCCTGCATTTCAGCTAGGGCCCTGAACTTCCTATTAAAGAGTTAAAGCACAGGCACTAAATTCCTTCTGCTGAAAGAAAAGGGAAGTATCAGGTAGAGGCAGACTGTAAAGCTGAGGTCAATAGACCTTAAAGTTCATTGGCAAGCTCTCTGAAAGTGCAGTGCCAGAGCTGAGGCTAGCCACACAGCAAGCCATGGAGCTATGTAAAACACACCTCCAGCATGTTATCTGTACACTCACTGCATTAATTAAAAAGACAGCCCTTCCTCTAGTAGGATGTAATGCTTGAAATTAAAACAGGAGTATATATCAGGGTGTTTTACCTTGCAATCTGTTATGGTTCTAAACTAATTAGTCAGGGTCTTACTGCAAAGATAAATATTTTCAATGATGTTTTAGAAGGTCTGTTTATAAGTGAGCCCAAAAGACAGCTTGACTTTACTTTTTTTGCCAGTAGCTATTGAATGTATAAACCAGCATCCTAGAGACTGGCCTGCAAGTGACTTTGCCTGTAGAGCTAAATGGAAAGTATTATTTGCTCTAACTGCTCCTTGCAGATGCTTTCTTTGTGGTTTCACAGCTTGGTCATAAGGCAAACCTTTTTAATTTTTATTTTTTATTTTTACAGCTGTTTAATTGGGATAGTCCCTGCTCTGGTATTTATTTGTGATGTCTATTTACACAGAAGGCTTTGCAAAGACTGGCTTTTGCTGGGAAGGGCCAGGTACAGTGTTTGTGCAGCTGGTCACCAGGTAACCCTCCCAAACACTGCTGGAATCAAGCACAAGGATTGGAATGGTGCTCTCCCCAGGACTGTTTTCATTGCAGCACAAGCTCTGATGTTTGCTCAATTTTGTTTGATATCATGCAGACCATAATTCTACTTTGAAAAGATAAAAACTGTGAAGCAGCAATTAACTTTCTTCAATAAGCACATTTTAAGCAGGAGAAAATTAACAGTTTTATTGCTGAGTGTGGCTGGGGAAAACCATGATGGCTTATTAATAAAATTTCAGTACATGGTTAAACCAAAGCAGTCAAAAATCCCAAATTAGACTAAGATGCTTAAAAAAAGAAAAATTTAAAAAATCACATTCATTCTCAAATAATGAATTTGAAATTTTTTCTTTTGGGTTTTTCTCTCTCTGGTTGAGGCAGTAAAGAACCCTCAGCACTAGAATTGTCTCCTGTCCCCAGGATTAGGCACAGCATGTGTGTAATTAGCAGCCAGCCCTGCATGAGAAGTGAGGTCCTGCTGTACAGCAAGTCCTGGGGGTACGTGGAGCACTAACAAAAAGGTTTGAAGTTTATACCAAAGAGTTACAAAACATCCAGAAAAAACCAAACAAACCAAGAGAGCAAACCAAAAATCCCACCAAACACATTGAACACAATTTAATTGTGACTGTTCCCAGTTGGACATTCATGTAGTAAAACTCATAAGAGAAATATCCTATACCTTCATGGTAATAATATAAATAAAAATAATCCATAGTGTAAAGGTGAAATCCTCTCTTTTCTCCCTCCTTTGAGCCTGTCAGTAGACACTCCCTCCCAGAATTACTTGGGTGGGTTGGGTGTGTGCTGTTGAATATAAATTGTTGAGATTTTCAGATAGTCACAGGCTTTCAAAAGCTACAGATTTAGTAGAACTTTTCTCACCCTGGTCACCTCTAAGTAGGCTTGAAATTAGTTAAGTAACAGGTTTATTTGGAAACACTGGGAAGCAAGATAAATGTAAATATTAATTAATATTTTCTTTTGCACCTTGTAACAATGAAGAAGCACCAAGACACTACACTGCACATTTATCAGGTCTCATATTTTTAATTCTAGTAATGTGCTGAATGTCATTGTGCTTGAGATGTTCACATTTTATAGTGCATCTGTAGCATTTCTAGTCATCTCTCTCTGAAACCTGAATTGTCATAATCCCACTGCAATTCTGCACTAAGTGCAAGACAGGCAGCCTGCATATGGAAAACTGGCTCAGAACAGAACTTTTCCTATTCAACCTGTTTGTGGGCATGTGTGAGACAACAAAAGAGCAGGAAGGCCTTGTCCTTAAGGAGCATGTCAGTCACATCCCTCACCCTGAACAACCTAGAGGGTGAATGTTATTTGGTCTAAATTTCTATTTTCTTTTGCCTGGATCAACCACTGTGAGCCTTTTTTCTTTTTATCTTATAGTCACCTTCTGTCTTTTCATCCAGATATAACTTCAAATAATGGATCCCACAAGGGATTTTTTCCTTTCTCCTTTTCAACATTGAGGAACAAGTTAAACAAGGGAAAAAGGGTCTGAGCGAATCAATGAAAAGCTGAGGTTAGTGGCTTTTAAAATCAAAACCTCTATAGTACTGATACTAGTGGGTAATGGTAATTTACCAATCTGTTTCCATTCCCATGGTAACAAATCTAAGTACTATGGTAACAAACCTAAACAAACATAAACATTATCTTTCCTCTGGTCTCAAAATTTTTGCATTTAATGCTGTTTGATAAATAGCTACACTAGCAGTTCCTCAACTATTGTTCACAAAGACATACTACAGTAAATAGACTCTCATTGTGCCTACCAAGATCTGCAAGCAGTTGCAGCACTTAATAAATAATAGGTGATTATCCATCCAGAATTGGTTTTATTTAGCAATATTGGTGCAGGTAACAGTAAGTAGCCATATGTCAATGAAACAGCATTTTAAGTGAGACAGGCTTCATGAACTTACTGGCATATCAGTTTGTTTGACAGTTTGCAAAACTAAAGCTATTTTGCAGGTTTGTAATATCTGTCATAAACATATTATGTGATTAACTTATGATTGTAAGGAGAATAGATGCCTTTAAAAATTATAATTCAAGTGGAAATGCATCTCAGAGTTCATGCAGGCACTTGGCTCTTTTCTTCCTGATCTGTTTCTCAATGTTATACACATTATTATCTACCCACAATTCAATTTTTGTTTGGTAGCATGATCACATAAAATCTTAGCTTCCTAACACAAATATACCCTGCTGCTCTCTGCTAAGTGAGCTTCCAGTCAACACATCCTGGAGACTCTGCAAGCAGCTGCCCGAGGAAGCCCTGCCCACCCTGCAGGGACCAGCTGAGCCCTGCCCACCCTGCAGGGACCCAGCCTGGGGCTGCTCATTGCAGGGCAGCTGGCTCCAAGCAGTGCCTCACCTGGCAGTCCTGCACAGCCCTTCCCTGGGATCTGCACCGTGCCCTTCCCTGGGATCAGCACCGTGCCCTTCCCTGGGATCAGCACCGTGCCCTTCCCTGGGATCAGCACCGTGCCCTTCCCTGGGATCAGCACTGTGCCCTTCCCTGGGATCTGCACTGTGCCCTTCCCTGGGATCCGCACTGTGCCCCTCCCTTGGATCAGCACTGTGCCCTTCCCTTGGATCAGCACTGTGCCCCTCCCTGGGATCTGCACTGTGCCCTTCCCTTGGATCTGCACTGTGCCCTTCCCTGGGATCTGCACTGTGCCCTTCCCTGGGATCAGCACTGTGCCCTTCCCTGGGATCTGCACTGTGCCCTTCCCTGGGATCTGCACTGTGCCCTTCCCTTGGATCAGCACTGTGCCCTTCCCTGGGATCTGCACTGTGCCCTTCCCTGGGATCTGCACTGTGCCCTTCCCTGGGATCCGCACTGTGCCCTTCCCTGGGATCCGCACTGTGCCCTTCCCTTGGATCTGCACTGTGCCCTTCCCTGGGATCTGCACTGTGCCCTTCCCTGGGATCTGCACTGTGCCCTTCCCTGGGATCAGCACTGTGCCCTTCTCTGGGATCAGCACTGTGCCCCTCCCTTGGATCAGCACTGTGCCCTTCCCTTGGATCAGCACTGTGCCCTTCCCTGGGATCCGCACTGTGCCCTTCCCTGGGATCTGCACTGTGCCCTTCCCTGGGATCAGCACTGTGCCCTTCCCTGGGATCAGCACTGTGCCCTTCCCTTGGATCTGCACTGTGCCCTTCCCTTGGATCAGCACTGTGCCCTTCCCTGGGATCTGCACTGTGCCCTTCCCTGGGATCTGCACTGTGCCCTTCCCTTGGATCAGCACTGTGCCCTTCCCTGGGATCCGCACTGTGCCCTTCCCTGGGATCAGCACTGTGCCCTTCCCTGGGATCTGCACTGTGCCAGCTGCACACAGCTGTCTGCACATCACAGATACAGCACATCTGGCATGCAAGTTTTGCTCAGGATTCTGATCAGACACCTTGGGTTTTAAGAAGAGGAAGATAGCCCAAGTAGTGACTCTAGAAAAGCAGTTGTAATGCAATAGTTCTCTCACTTATCTCTCCCTCAGAAATCCCTCAAAGTTTGACTGTGCTGAAGAAGACACAGATACACCCTCTTTTATGAGGGAATATCTCCATCATGAAAAAGTGGTTTCCAGAGCTGGGAGGCTCTTGCCCTTTTGTCTTGCTCCAGTTTGCCACCACATGGGCCTGCTCAGCACCCAAAGCAAGCACAGACTGTCATGCTCAGCCTTGTTGAGAAGCAATGTCTTCCCATAAAAATCTTGTCTTTCACTTGATTTGATTTCAGTGGTAGTCAACACTGAGTTTTCTGTCTCTGGCCTTCAGTATTCCATCACAGAATTCCAACCAGAGTATGAAGAGCTCAGTATTCATAGTGGAGTGTGGAATTTGTTTAAAATTCATGCAGAGACCTTATAGACTCAGACAGATTTACATTGCTTGAAGAAAATGGTTCCTAACCTGGCCAAAGGGAAAGGGCAGAAAACACTAACTCAAGTACCTAAGTGCAGGCTCACATCTGCAGTGTTTCCACTAGGATTGCTGAAACTACACAGAACACACCAGCCCTTGATCCTGGGCTTGTTTGGGTTGGAGGTCTAATGCAAAATCTGTTCTCAGCTCTAGTCAGCTGCTCCTTGGCTTTGGGCATAACCACAGTTTTGCATTACCTCATTTTATCTGGAAAACACTTTGGGTTCTACACAAATACAGTTAGTCTTAAAATGACAGATTTCCTGCTTTAGATTTATATATTTTTCTGCAATGTCTGGTTCACCAAATGTCAGCAGGGAAAACTGATCACCAGGAAAACTGATCATGTTGCCTGTCTTTCTTGAGCCAGCTCATAGCTATTGGAGTTGCAATGGGAAATACATTTCCAGTGAGGCAAACTGTTATTTTTGCATAATGTGAGTTGCTAGTCAATGACTGATAGTCAATTGTCAGTGCTGCTCACAGATACAAGAAGAGGCAATGGGCACAACTTGAATTTCCATCTCAATAAAAAACCCAAAATCACAACTTGAGTATAGAACAGGTTGCTGGAGAGGTTGCAGAGTCTTGATCCCTGGAGATACTCAAAAGCTGACTGGTCACAGTCCCTGCAGTAATTAGGTGCCCCTGCTTGAACTGGGGGGCTGGATCAAAAACTCGATCTCAGATGGTCCCTGCCAACCTCAAGCATTCTGTGGTCTCTCTTTCTCAGCCAAAAACTGTGCAAAGGTAAACCAGGAAAGGAGTCATCAAACCTCAGTGAGGCTTTATCTCTTCAATTTTCTGTCAAAAGTGATATGAATCACACTATAGCACTTTTCAATCCTATTCTTAATTTGTTGATAGAGAACTCAAAATCCACTGGGACTTTCAAGACAGATGCTTGCACTGAAGACTATATTGGTGTCTCAAGACAACTATTTTCTTTCAAAAAGTTCCTAAATTCCCTGACCTATAATACAGGTATAGTCACCTAAAGACATCTGCTCTCTGCAGATGTTTTCAGACTTAGACCCAGAAGTATGTCTGGAATGTAAAAATTTCTCAACAGTGGATTGCATCTCAGAGGGATACAACTGGAGACTCTATTTGCTTTTCTTTGAAGCAGGAAGCTCAGTAACTTCAACAATACAACTTAGATTGGGAAACTTTCCCTCAGTTTGCCAGCTTTTGTTTTTATTACCATTTATCTTTGCTGCTCTCTGTCTGCTAACACTTGAAGAAAATGTCAACATCCAAACATAAGATTTAGCCTTTTCTCAAATCCAAGTTAATAGGTGCAAAGATAAAATCCTAGGCAGACCAACAGATAGTTGATGAACAATCCATATAAGGTATTTCAATAATCTGCAATAGTTTTTCCTCTTTCACTAGAAAATTTTTCAAAAATATTTTAAGTGGCCTAACTAATGTCTCCGGATATTTGGTAGGGAAATGCATGTGTCAGATTTGTCTCTAACACAAGCAGTGTTGTTTTTCTGGATTCTGGACTGTACATGCACAAGAGTGTGCTCTGATGAGCTCACAGACAGGAAGTGAGGTATTTACTTACCAAAATGCTTTAAAATAAACCAGAAAATCTGACACATGTGTGCAGAAGTTTGTTCTCCAAGTGTATTGTTCAGGCTCTTAAAAAATAAAACTATTGTTATAAAGGTCTTTAAGTATCACTATCTGCAGTTTGAAGAAAAGAAAAATGTCTTTTATAGAGTAGGATAAAGAATTAAAAATTATTTTATATATATATATATATATTTTAAATCCATATTTTACATACCTTAGGCATAAGGAATTAATTTTCATTAAATTCCAACCTGCAATTCAGTGCAGTTTCTTCAGATAGTTTTACTGTCACTAAGTTGCTACTAAAATTATGAAACTAAAAACCTAATCTGAAACACTTCCTGTCAACTGATGTTAGCAGACAGCACTAATTGCTACAGCTACTGCTTGATTTTACAAAAAACCAACCAAATTCACATTCTTTTGAGCAAGTAAGCAGCAGAAGCTCCAGTTCCACCCAGGCAGCAAGTGATGAATAGAAAACAGGCACACAGTTCTAAAGCACTGCAGTGTGAAAACTAACAGGGTACCAATAGTAACCCTGTAACTCCCAGACACTATGTGATGTCAGATTCTCTTTCTTAATAGCCTAGTGAACATATTAGAGCTAGTTCTGACCATTGTACACCACCTTTGTACTGCCTTTTGCTCTATATAGATCTATTAGCCATTAATATTTTTACCTAAACTCTGCTATATCTGAAAAATCAATAACCGTCCCCAAAAATAATAATAAATGTGAAACTGAGAAGAAAACAGTGAATTTTACTTCATACAAAGCCTGGGTATTAAACAATTCAGGTATTTTGAACAAAGAGAACCTGAGATTAAGTAAAAAATGTTAGAAATAGAAAATTTGACACTAATATTATAGTGGTGTTACAGACTTACAGAGAAATTAAGACAATTCCTGCAACCAGAATTCCTAGGAGAGAAATTCCCTGCAAACAGGAATTTCTTATGGTAGCATTTCAAGGTATGCTCTTTCTTGAAAGTCCTAGCTCTGATATTTTTATTTTCAGTCTCCTAGCTACTAAAGTTGAACTTAAGGATGGTGGCTTTCCCTATACACCATTATTGCCATTAGCTGTGGATTTCTATCCCTCACCAAGAAATCTGAACCCTGGAAGAAGAGAGCCTGCACTCTGGAAGGAGAATTTTTCTCCTGCCTCGTGGCACTGTGGGTTCTGTTTTTTCATTCCTGTATTCTGGAGTGTCTCTTATTGTATATCTTCTTTCTGTTGCTAGAGCAGGAATGAACAACACTGAAAAGAAACAGCCATTCATTATTTATCCCTTCACCTGTCCCTTTTGCCATTGATGTGATTTGATACTATGAGGTTTTGGTGAGGGTCCACTGACCCAAAGCTGGAACATATTGTTTTGAATGGTAGTTTGTGTTTTTCACACACATTACCAGAAGCAGCTTTCTCTTTGTGCCCAGCACACCACTGAATACAAAAAGGACTGTGCTCTCTTAAGGACTGGATGTATAAAAAAGAACCCTGTTAGTGGGAGCACTTTGCACTGAAGTGTTTCTGCTGACAAGGTACAAGGTATTACAGGCTGACCCCTCATAGAAACACATTTCCACAGCAAATACACAAACTGTTTACAGTGGCAGTGATAAAGCATTTCATGCTTCTCTCCTGTCTTCCTGCTTAGACCAGAAGCAAAAAAAAAAGGCTAAGGCTCCTGGATATTTCAGTAGTCTGGAAAAAAATGACCATAGGAGGCAGAGGTCCACTTTATTATATGGAGTCAAAGGCTATGTTGGACACTTTTGTCCTTGTCAAGCTTGCACTTCTTAGTAGTTTGTACATTTGGGTTATTCCAGTAAGTGTTTATTTCTGGTGGTTACTGCAGTGACTCTACTTGGAGAGGGACAGAAGCCATCAGCTCCTTGAGCACTAATTCCTTGCAGGAGGCACAGGGTGAGAGCAAGCTCTGCCTCAGAGATCTGGGCAGGCAGGAGTGGGAATGAGAATGCTGAGGCACAGAAGGCGGCAATGCCTGCAGTGAGCCAAACACAGAGCCTTGCAGAGAGCAAAGAAGGAAATGAACAATGTAAGCCCTGGTAGCATCCTTCTCTGCTGCTCAGCCAGCAGAGAGATCTCCATTGGCATGCTCAATACTTGAATGAAGGCAAGGGATAAAGTGGTTTTCATAATTATGAGGCAAACTCTCCCAACTCAGCTAGCTGCCTCCTCTCATCCTGACATGGTACCCCAACTTATCACATCCATAAATATCAAAAAATGGAATAGTAGTTGTAGTTGAACATATTCATATATATTGGTGTATGGAAAACTTTCAGCTTTGCTTCTTTTTTTTCTATTTCACATTGCTGCAACAATCCACATCCCTGCTGGGCTTTGATTGCAGCTTTAGCTAATTATATTAGTTGAGACATTTTGTCATACAGTGAATCAGATCCTCAGCTGATCTAAATGAATGCAGCTGCACTGATGTTTGTGGAGATTTTCCTGTTCATACCAATTATTCATTATCTCCCCAAAAGTGAAAATGCAAACTGCCATACTGTAAAATACAGTTTTTAAAGCAAAGGGATATACCTTTAGTAGCTCTTTCCAATTTATTTCCTAGAGCACTTTGGGAACATTATTTGCACTCCAGGAAGCACTAAAATAGCTTAACAAAGAGAAATGAACTATACCTTCAATACTTTCTCCAGATGTGTTTCCCCACAGAAATAAAGCTTTCAGATTATCACAACATCCAAAAGTATTACATATATCCAAGAAATCAACAAGCATAGAAGTCTACTAGATGACTATTTTAACACAGAGTACAGGAGAAACCAGAATAGGGAAGATTGCCTCACAGTTTTCCTCCTGACATGGATTGTTGCATAGGAACAACCATAAAAATATTATTTATCTTACACCAATTCTATTTGGTCTGGAAATGGTTGCACTTTCTGACACGTCAGAAGCTTTACAAAGCTAATGAATAAATCCCACCTAAGAAGGAGGCCAGCTTTGAAAGGCTCCAGTGTTCTGCAGCCATTGGCACTTAGGGCACCGGGCTTGCTTTTTCAGACGGTGTGGCATGAGATAAAAGCAGATGACTTTCCTCCACCAGCTACAGATTTTCTCAGCCTTTTTGCACAGATGACTGTACACATTCTTCAGCTATCAGCGCCTAAACATTCAAATTCTTCCTGGCAGCATAAACTCCGGTTAAATCTCATCCTGCCTTGTCCCTGACACCCAGAGATACATCTTTATAGACCCGCTCATTTTCCATAGCCTTAAACCAAAGGGGCAGTCTAACAGAGGCTCGTTTCTGCTTTGGCACCTGGATGAGCTCCATCTATGGGCTGTGGGATGCCTCGTTTCCCGCAGCAGTGCCGGTGTTGGTGCGGCAGGCGGGGGCACAGGAGCCCAGCCCAGCCCGGCTCAGCTCAGCCCAGCCCTTTCAATTTTGTCAATCCTACTGTTCAAAGTGCTTCTCAGGCATAACAAATAAATTAATGGCAATCCATAAAAATCGCCTATGCTTTTTCAATTTCTCAAGGGAAGGACCTGAACCTGATCCTTCCTGCTATATGTAAGCTGAGAAAATGTTTTCCTTCTTTCCCCTGGCATTGTTAAACTCTTCATCCCTACTGAGAAAGTCTGTATTTATGAGACCACTCTTCTTATAATGGCGATTTTGCTGACTTTTCCAACATAAATGCAGATGATTTTAGACAGTGCAATGTTCAATTGCTCGATTGTGAAACTCTGATGTTAACGGGATTATTCATGCAAGCACTCTCCATATTACGCAACAATTGCATAATCACTGCCTGAATATTGCCTTAGGTTCCAGCTCCAGATTCTCCAGAATCTCATCCTCCCACCCTGCCACAAGTTTTTATGCTTCATGCAGCTATGACAAAAACTCCCTCCTAGAAGTAGTGAAGATAAAGGACTTAAATTTGGATTCTTTCAGCTTTCTGATGAACATCTTAGCTCTACAGCTCTAGAGAAGGCTTGATGGGATTTGGAGGATTTTTTCATTTGATTCTGTGTCTGATTTTTTTTTTTTTTTTTTTTTGTTCCTTGTTGTTTGCTGAAAGGAACAGAAATGGCAAAGACAAAACAGTTTTCCCCAGTTTCTTCCTACAAGTGAAACAGTTTTGTTTTACAGCAAACACAAATGGAAGTGCAGCTGTTCAAAAAGGATTTCTAGACATTGCCATTCTGAAACAGAAAGGAAAACTAGGTGATCATTGCTGCTTTTTCTCAGCCTCTCACATTCTTACTTTCTTTGTAGCCACTGCTCTAATAATTTTATACTCTTCTAATAATTCCATTGTTTCTATGTGGTCAAAAGGTGGATAAAAACATTCAGCGTTTAGAAGGCGCATTGCTCTGCAGGGACCAAAGCTCATCATCCATACTAGAAACAGTAGTAAAATTAGAGACCATCTGGCCTATTTACCTGCTGATGGAGGAGCCACAGGCCCCAGGCCAGCTGGAGCTGTGTTTGCCAGCATTTTGGAAGTCCCCAAAGCTGAAATTAATGACCAGATGTTAGTGGAAGCTCAGCATCACCACCTCCACTTCAAACATCCTTCTCCTTTCAGTCACAGTTTCAGTTGCCTTTGGGTGCAGAGAGCCTGGAAAAGCTGGCCTTGGATTCTCTCAGCCCTGCTCAGAGTAAGCTGATTTTGCATGGTAGTAGGGGAGGGATGGAGTGTGCCAATGTGTCCTGGGTTTGGCTGGGACAGAGTTAAATTTTTTCCTAGTAGCTGGTACAGTGTTGTGTTTTGGATTCAGCAGGAGAATGTTGGTAACATACAATTTGTTTTTTTAGTTGGCACTAGTTGGTGCTGACCCTCAGTTAAGGACTTTTCAGTTTCCCCTGCTTTGCCAGTGAGGAGGTACTGGAGAAGCTGGGAGGCAGCAGAGCCAGGACAGCTGAGCTGAACTGGCCAAAGGGATATTCCATCAAACCCAGTGTATAAACTGGGACAGTTTGAGAGATGCCAATCATTGCTCAGGGGTGGGTTCAGCATTGCTCAGTGGATCATGAACAATTTCATTACACATCACATGTCTTCCTTGGGTTTTATTTACTTCTCTTTTTGTACACTCCATTTCCATTACGATTATTTTATTTTAATTATTAAATTGTTTCTATCTCAACCGACAGGTTTTACCTTTTTTCCTATTCTCTTCCCCTTCCCCCAGCACATGAGCAAGTGGCTGCATAGTCCTCAGTTGCCAGCTGGGGTTAAACCATACCACCATGAAACAATGTCTGTGACAGTAAATCTAGCCTGAACCTCATAAATATGCTTGCTACTTTGAGAGCTGCATGTATGAAAAGCTGATCAAAATTCAAATGCTGTATACTCCCAGGGCTCTACCTGCACTAACAGATTTTCAGTTTTTCTGTACTGTATCATTAGCAAGTGCCCTGAGTCTAGGCTCTCTGGTTTCTTTATGCTTCTATGTCTGGCTTTTTTTCCCCCCCTTCTGTCATTATATCACAGAGCTAGGAAAATACAGAGCATTGTAGTGTGTGCAGTCAGTATGTGCTGGCTCAGTGACACAGATTCCTTCAAAAGACAATATTATCAAATTTATTACAGCAATTTGTGAGTGCACTTGGCATGCAGCACAAACTGTTGAGATATGGAACTTGAAAGATGCTGAAGCCAAATCCCCCAAATCTGCTGGTCTTTAGGGAACAGGATGGCCAATTGTTGCATGTGTTGCCTGATGTATTGGGAAGTTGCAACTACCACAGTTATGGGTAATCTGGGTGGCAGAGGAAGAACTGGAA
Source organism: Oenanthe melanoleuca (assembly GCF_029582105.1). Lineage (NCBI taxonomy): Eukaryota > Metazoa > Chordata > Aves > Passeriformes > Muscicapidae > Oenanthe > Oenanthe melanoleuca. The sequence continues at coordinate 12,073,685 of NC_079340.1, forward strand.
GCAGTGTGGCATTGCCTTCCCCCAGCAAGACTCTTCTGCCACCTGACACCCAACTAAAGGTTGGGGAAAACTGGACTGTTAATAGGTACTGCAGACAATAACAGAGACTACAGATTAACACTACAGAAATTCTCAGTATCATTTGCTGGACAAACTAGATTTCAAACAGCCAGTAATGATAATTCCACATCTTTGCAGATTTTGTTTCCCTTCTGTCCTTATTAAATTCAGGATAAGAAACATCCACTTCTCTCCTAGTCCTCAGAACCACTTATTTCATCCTAAGCAAGCCTGCAGATTGTTCAGGCACAGTTTGCTCTCATCAATCTATTCTGACTGCTCCCAAGCATTATCTTGTCCTAGACAGAACTGAAGATGGAAAATACAAAATGGTATACTGGTGACAGCCCACACAGATTCCTGAAGACTTCACATGACTATTACAATGGCAAGAGTAAAAGGGACAAATACCAGACACGAAATCACAAGTATAACAATACAAGTGTCCCAACACTCTTCCCCCAGCTCTCCAGTCCCAGGAAGCCATCAGTATTCAGGCCTGTTTTGTACATGTAGGATAACTCAGATGATCCTACATTTTGTATAGCAACCACAGTTTGTTAGAGTAGCACATTGCCAATCTCAGAAATTCCAGCCTAACACAAACCAGACGATATCAGCCAAAGCCAACAGAAGCCCCTCCCTCTCTGCAGTTCAATTGCTACCAAATGTGCATGGTTTGTCTGAAGGGACATGGGGCACCTCCATCTCCCCATCTGAGCAGTGCTTGTGTGAGAAAAACGTGAAATGCTGGCAGCTACATCATTTTAATAGGGAAAACACGTTAGTGACTGCAAAGCAGCCAGTCTGTGTTTAAACCTTGCCTTCACTCCTTTCTTGGTGTTACAGCTCCTTTGCTCAGGCACACTCCCTGTTAGATTAAGCATGAGAAATTTCAGAAGCTGGCCAGTAAATGAAAAAAGTGGAAAGCATTCTATGCATCAAGTCCTGTTACCCTTTTTTCTCCACAACCAACCTGAGGCACCCATAAAAATATAATAAAGCTGGTATTTGTGTGTACCTAAGGACTGACCTAAATTTCTTGGAAACCAGTGGCAAGGATTCCATCAACTGACACTGGACTAAAGCCCTCCTGCTCTAGAGGCGACTTCTGTGCATCACAGATTTAGACACACCCCAACTGTGTATGTTAAAGGAATTTGTGCAAAACCTTCAGCTGGCTAAAACACAGAGGTCCCATGTGGAAGGCAAGTCTAAAACAGGGTAGATGAATGACTTTCCCCATCTTCTCACCTCCTACTCCAGAAATAAAAAAAATCCTCATAAAGAAATGAGGGTTTTATTCTCTGGGTTAAGAAGCATTTAAGCATATTTTCCTCTCATACTGTTTTTTTTTTTTTTTATCTCCTGGAAATATTTCTCTCTATACTTGGTCAAAGGAGACTCTGTTCTAGAGATTTCAGTTCTGGGGAAAAAAAATAGCATGCTGAGCTGGAAAAGTGAAGGATGGCAACAAAAATTATGCAGAAAAAAAGTATCATGGTTATAGCTATAAGGAAAACTTGTCAAAAAGTACTTTACAATTCCCAGGAACTATGCCTGCTCTGGAGTTCAGGTTTGGACAAATTTGGATTGACAGTAAGACTTTGCTAAACACACATATTTTCCACAGAAAATAAGTTCTCAGGACCCTGCATCTGCACTGACTGACTCATTTTCTGTAAGCCTTACAGTTCTCAAGACTGATGGATTCTGGACAGACCTGCTGGGAATCCAGCCCTGAAGTCACAGGCATGGGACAGCTATTCCCAAGTTTTCACCCAGTTCTTCAGCCATGCATCACAGCAGGCAGCAGCAGAGGAGCAGAGGCAGGGCTCCAGCTGGATGTGCCACCAGATGCTGCTCCAGGGCCACCCTGCTGGGGCTTCCTCCTCAGGACACAGCTTGCAGTTTCTGCCACAGCCTCAGAGACAAATGCTGCAGGACTGTGCCCAGCTTTGGGGAGACTTGCTTAGGCTCCACATTCTTCACCTTTGGGGCAAATCTCAGGACAGCTGGTTTTCCCAAGGTAAGAATCGAGTCCTTTCAAGGTTGCTGGTCCTGGATAGTCCAGACAGGATGCCTCAGCTCGTGTGGTCCTTTGGAAAGGTTTAGTTAGATGCAGAAACTGGGCAACCTTTGTGAACATGAGGAGTGTTTTAGTTTCCACCATCTTTTGGCATTTTTACATATAAGAAAATTCCTTTGCCTGAAAGACCTTTAGCTTCAGTTCCTGCCTTCCCTCATGGGCCAGGTATTAGCAAGCTAAAGCTTTACCTGTAGTCCTTGTCAGCTGATGGATCACAAACAAAAACTACATGCAACTAATTTAAGATCTATTCCATTAGTTCTACTGCAATTGTTTAGCCTTTTACTTATGTATTGTGCTGCATTTATATTAAATTTCTTTCATTTCATGAAATGAATTCATGAGACATCTACTGCTCCCAAGATTTAATTAAGACCTGATCAGATAAGCAGGTTGTACCTTCCACACAAATATAGCTACACACCAGCAACCTAATTTATGAATATAAATGCTTCTTTCTACCAAATATGTCCTATCTAACAGGTCTCTGAAAGCCAGTTAATAAATATGCCATGAGATCCTATCTCCACTTTACACATACAAGTTTGTGACAGTACTCTTGTGTGTTAGCAGCAAAGCCATAAAAGCACAGCATTGGAAAGTTTATACATATATGAAATGCTTTGCCAGGGACAGATGGGGGAATGGAATCAGAAGGAAAGTTTTCAGTAATAAGAAAATACTTAGAGGGAAAAAAGTCACATGAAATATTTAATTTTTTTTTTCCCCAAAAAATATTTGGTCCCGTAAAAATGTGGTATGCACTTTAATAATTGCAAAGTGCAGAAATCTGTTGCTTCTCAAAATTTCACCTCTGATGCTTTTTCCTTATTTTCAGTTCACACCAAAAGCCATTATGAATTTTCCAAAGGTTGAAACCTTAACTTCTGTCTCACTGTGATATTCCATTCCTCAAATAAATCCAAGCACAAAACTTCTACAGGCTATAAAGCCTTTAATGAAGCTATTGTGGTGTCATGCTTTTTACAGACAACACAGAGATATTTTCTAACTAAACAAAGATGAAAACATGGATGAAAAATACTAGAAGCCTTCAAAGCAGCACTGATTTACTGAAGTGACCAGGACATGCCACTGTTACACAACTATTTTCCATAGTACACTGCAAACAACTTGGTATGACCCTGATAGATTCTGTGTGCTCAGAAGCTCCCCTTGTCACAAAAAGCATGAGTTTGTCTCAAGAGCCTTAGTTCATTTTTAAAATAAATTGTTTCACTTACTTTGAAAGTTAAAATTCCACAAAAGTAAAACAGAAAAAAAAAGTGAAAGTAAAAAACGTATTCCTCTCAAATTATTTTCAATTAATTTTTGTTAGTTAATGTTCTTTTTTTCAGAATTGCATAAAGCAGAACCCATAATATAGTCACAGCTACTTCTCAGTCTCTGCAAGAGTGGAAACATGAAATACCCCACTGTTGAGACTGACAGCACACCCCACCTACAAGTAGTTTAAAAACTGCTTTAACAGTACTGATGGAAAGATTTGCTGTCTCCTAACAGCATACAGCTGAGAAATAGTTACAGCACTGAATATCTCAGAAGATCCAATCTATCCTTTTTTTTTTCCCCCCTCTGTGTAAAGCACCCTGAGAATCTAATCCATTGTCTTTCCACTGCAAAAGTAAATTTAATTGGTAGCTCTTCTGCCATGCCTAAACCCTCACAGTTTTACACTTAAATTTATAATTTTGGCTACATATTTTAGTTTTCCCTTGTTATCACTGGTTTGAAACCTCTAGGACAGATGCAGTAGCTCCCGGTCTGCCTTTCTTTAATTATCAAACTAGCTAAACTATCAGCTAGTGATGCAACTTTGACAAATTTCCAGTGTACACAGGAGTTATACACAAAAATAGATTTAAATTCAGCTTTGTAATATCAGCTTGTATCGAAATAAGAAAAAAAAAAAAATCAGAGAAAATCTTGATATGGTTTGGTTTGAAAATGAGTACCTATATCCAAAATGCACCATTAGTCTGGGTGCCTGAAAGTTCTGGCTTATTCTGTGTGCTATCTTAGAAAATTGCCAGTCTGGACAAGCAAGTCTGTTCATTTTTTTAATAAATAAATAGGAAAACAGTGGATTGACCTCAGAGCAACAGAGCCGTAATATAGTCATCTACAGAAAGTTAGTGAACCTGGTAAATGTTTGGTCACTAAGAGGATGGACATTAAAAATTGAACCATATGGACAAAATAAAATAAAAAAGCTTTTACTTTTAATGGAATACCCTTTGATCAATTATATAAGCAAGGTCAGCATATAATGGGATAAAACCCTGGATACACAGGAAAGAATAAAATTTTTTACCATCAGGATAACAGTTATGTACTACAATTTAGCAAAATTGAATGAATGCTTAAAGTCTAATTCCAACCTTCTTAGGGTGTAGCCACTGCTGACTTCATCCCACAGAATTTGGCTTGTAAAGCCTTTTTCCTTAACACACACCTGGTTTTGCTGTGTGAGACTGCAGTGACATACTGCAGATGCTACTACAGCATTAGCCTGGATTGTCCAACTGCACTGGGATCACTGCTGTCTCTGTTGCAGGTTACTCAAGAAACAACTTTTTCTCTATCATATGCCAGGTATTTGCTGCTATTCATGCAGTGATTGATATTCAGCTCAATTACCTGACTCAGTGGTAAAATTTAGTCTTTTAAAAAAAAAAAAAAACATGAAAGAATAATCAAAAACAAACAAACAAACAAAAACCCCCACACCCCTGGATATCCTCAAAAAAATTCATTATGCTCTTTTCTATTGATGAAGGTCTGATTCTGTTCCAGCACTATTACTACTCATTGTAGTGTTTACAGTACTTTTTCATGGTGTATCCCTAAAAGAAGTGTCTAAACCTTTCTGTTTAGATAATCACAGGAAAGATCCAATTTTTTTTTCGGTTTGTAAAGTTAGAAGGATTGGTTTGAGGTTGAAATGTTTTGTATCCTCTATAACTTGCATTTTCTTGACCTCAAACAAAAAAAAATTCCCCATTTCATTTAGATCACTTCAGAGAGTGAAAGAGGAACCTCCCCACGTTTAGAAAGTTTAACCTCCTTGCTTTAAAATACCATGGAAGTTTCTTGGGATTTGTTACAAGCACTATGCACAAAGGCTTGTTAATTATCTGATCTAAGTTTACATTTGCTTTATCTTCCTTTTGTGCAGACTGTAGCATATTAATTTCATGCTGCCTTCTTAAAAATGGTTATTAGAGCAGCAATTGGCATTCAAACCAGCTCAAGGCAACTTTACACTGGACACATGCCTCAACAGCCCAGCACTGTCCACTACACTCTTATGAAAGATGAGCCCAATGACAAAGCACAACAAAATCAACTCATCTGATGTTGAAGATTTCTTTTAGTGTAATTCTGAATAAATGTCTGCAGTATTTTTCCAAGGAGAAAATTTTCTACTGAGTACAAATGTTGATTTTCAGTAAAATCTTCGTGTATGGCTCCCTGGAGTGTTTTGGAAATTATTCATTTCAGTGTCAGTAAAAGCCTTGTCCCTTTTCTGTTAGCCTAAATAGCAAACTTTGTTTAAAGGGATACTTGGCTTAATAGAAACTTAAAGTGATCATGCTTGTACTCCCAGTGTCCAGACATTACAGTAAAGTGCAGAAGGCAAGTGGCCTTGTCAGCAGGTTTTTGGGTATTAGCCTACCTCTGAGAAAAATTATTGCATTGCAGGACACTAGAGACAGCTGTGAATGTTTTCCTTCATATGAGGTAAGGACAACTGAGGAAAATGGATGAGATTTTTCTTCATTTCTGTCAAATTCCATACACAGAGAAAACATTTCATTTCTGAACAGGGTATGAAGCAACCTATCTAAAATAAACAAGTCCAGCTTAAAAAAAAAAAAAAGGGTATGAGATGGCAAGGACTGCTGCCAGCATCTATAAGAAATGATTCCACAGAGTGGGGTAAGGTACATCTAAAATGACAGGACAAGATAAATATAGCTGTGTGTTACCAACTTCCAGTGACTCACAGAATATAAAATCTAAGAGTAATGTTTTCTTCTGCTGCAGTTGGTCTAAAACAAGGCCTTCTATGATTAAATATTTAGGGTAAAAGGCTGGAAAAAACATATAATTATACTTGTGAATAAGTCACTTGTTTCTCAACCTCGGTGATCTCAATTAAAATTCCTGCCTTATGAATGAGTTAATTGTTTTAACTTTCATGACCAGAAAACTCAAGCCTCTACCTTAAGATTTCTAAGGCAAGGAGTGCTTATTTCAGGGTTAATGGAAAATACCCACAAAAATAAGTACCCTCACACATCAGGAGGGCAGCAGCTTCCTTCTAGGAATCCTTGGTGTGCTGCTGCACATGGGTGCTCCCACATGAAACCAGTGTTTCTGTTGTAGCTGGGCTTCCTATCCTGACAATGCCAAATATTTTGCACATTTTCGATAGAGATGGACATCCAGATGCCAAAGCTGTGAGCTGGAACTTTGCAGCTCAAGAGCAATCATTAAGTACAAAATCTACTTTTGGGGGTAGTGAACCCCTTTGGCTAAAAGCTTGCTGACAATGATGCCTTAAGTTTTAGCTTTCATATTCTCCAGCTTCTGTACTGCACTAGTACATAACTCTGAACTTCACATAGTGTTAGCAAGTTCTCCTCACAGTTTAGTTAGATAAAACTATCCTTTTCCAGCCCAAGAACCAAGGACACCATTGCAGCTTCAGGCCCAAAAAGTGCAAACAGGGAATTGAAGAGAGTAATTTGGGAGGGTGGGACTGCAGGACCTGGAGCTGTATTGGACAATTAGCCCCAATATATATAAATGGACCAAAACTTATAAAAGTGTGAAAACTCATGACTCAGAGTCCACCTTGGGTGGAGTCCATCTTGTACTGCCCAAGCTGCCTCCTTTGAAGGCCTTTTAATAAATACCTGTTTATTCCTTTAACACTGTCCAGCCCCCGGTCCAGGTAGCCTGTCAAGGCATCAATAGTGCAGCAGAATTCATGTCCTGTTTGCCTAAGTTACATCCACATGGAAAGAGTTTGTGAAGAGGAAAAAGCCTGATAATTAGTTATAGAAGCATTATGGTCTTGCAACAATTGTGATTTCTGTTTTACAGACTGTAGCAGAAACCTGTGAAAATGAACTGAAGTTTCAGCTCACAAGGAATTTCTAGGTAGAATGGAATTTCCACAGCTCTTGGAATTCCAGACTTAGGCAGGGAGCTCAGAGAACTGAGAAGGTGACTAAAGTGAGGTAAGTACCTACACAGATAACAGTCTCTGAGGCAATAAACAAAAGCACAATAAAATCCACTGCAAAACATCCTGGAGGCAGAGTCCCATTTGAGGTGAAACAGCACATTTCCCATAAAGGCAGCAGAACCAAAAGGTGCTCCAAGAGATCCCAGAATGGATAAGGCTGCAAGGACCAACCTTCCTGCTCAAGCAGGCACATCCTCGATCACACAGCACAGGATTGTCCAGACAACTCTGGCTTATCTCCATGATCCACACAGTATTAAAGTTCTTCCTCATCTTCAGATGGAACTTCTGTGTTTCTGTCTGTGACATGAGAATGTTTTAACAAACAGCACCACACCAGCCTCAGACTAGCAACAACTAAATGGAAAGGGATGCTACAATTAAAGGCCCTTTTCTAAATAGTAATTTAAGAAATAGCTCAATTTTTATTTATTCCAAACTTGAGGATGATTTGTTTTGCACAAGAGTTGCTTAGAAGTCTGGGGAGTGTGTGAACAAGTTGTTTGAAATAGCACAATGATTAGAGGGGACAGCTCACATCTGGGGAAGAAATTGCAAGGATCTGCAGAGAAACTGTTCCACAAGCAGAGGAGCTCAGTGCATCTGGTTTCCACTGGACTGGTGTCTCCTAGTTGATTAACTTTTAACTGAATGTGTGAGGTCACCCTAACTAAATACCCAGTAGGTATTAGATGGAAAAAATAAATCTTTTTCTGTTGCTCAGTGTTTGAAAAGTGGTAATTCACACAGGAAAGAAGCTTTAGTTGAGGAGGGGATTCTCTAATATCTGAAACAGCAAACAGTCCAAAAGCTGCTTTTTCCAAGCAGCTAGGCATCCATGATGCACTATTCTGTGTCTTTTCTTTACTTTAGTAAGACTTTCAGTGATTCATGTTTTTCACCCTCTCCAGTGGACATCTTAAAAAGATATTTGCTTTCCAGGACAGGTATTGTGATTAAGAACTTTATTCACAAATACATCTCATTCAAAATGGAAGATAGGTAAAGATGTCTTCATAAATCTTACTTCCTTAGGAAATGAGGATTCAAATAAACCAGATATGCAGAGAGGTGGAAACAACCTGGGGGACTGGGTAAACTTGGAATTCAGAGTAGTTTCCTTGTTGATTAGTGAATCTTATTCAACATTCCTCAGTGTGGAAGAACAAATGTCCTGGGAAAACCCAAGTATTTCTGTGGTTACCAGACCTCCACCTACTGTGATCCATGCAAAGAAAGGAGGGAATATCATTGCTATTTCACAAACAGGCAAACCTAATGCTGCTGCAATTTATGATACTGATTTCTCTGCATGTTCAGGGACATGTAGCCAAATCTCAGAGTCTGGCTTTCCACATTGCTGTGCTAAGGCCCTGAAGACAGACCTGCATATGCTCCTGGACCTACTCAGGGATATATGAATACTCAGGGATATACAAACTTTTCCATATGAGTAATCTCAGTGGGAAAGGAGAGAGGTCTCTGCAGTGGAACGTGGAATTTGGCAGACAGCCAGCAAACCCAGCACTGGTGATTCTGGATGTAATTTATAAATGGAATTTAGGCTGCCTCATTAGGGTCCAGATTTTTCTCATTGTGGAGTGCAACAAATAGAGAGACTAAGCAAAGACACCACTGCAGAGAAATCAGGAATATTGGGTGATAGATAAAGGTGCAGACACTCTTTGTGTGTTTGAAACAGTGTTCTGCTACATAGATAATGACAATAAACTATTGGAAGGAAAAATTTGCTGTATTCACATTTTAATTTATGGAACTGTCAACAAAATAAAGTTAAGGTTTTACTATGGGCATATTCAGAAGAGTAGTAATGTGTTGGTTTTTATTATTAATGTGGCAACTACTGGGATCTATTTCAGACAATGACTCGACCTTGAGATAAAATGAGAGCATGCTTCTAACTGCTGCCATTCTCTTTAAGTAAAGCACCAATTCCTGGCCACACAGCATTTCCATTATACTTGGATTTAGTTTTTTCGTCCAACTTACAAGTGATTTTGTTTCATTTTAAAATGAGTACAAGTGATAAATCTACTATGAAACTACAAAGTCTACTGAAAGGCTTGTATTTCTTTAACAGGGAATCAAATCAGACCCTATTTGGCTACCAGGCAAAATGTACTTTACTATTTACACTAGAGAATACAAATTTAAAAGAACTAGCTCCTAGAAAAAAAGTTTCCTGCCCTGCCTTTAATACAGTCAGAAAGTATGTAAACAGAAATGAAAAAGGATGGTGTAACCTCATTCAGAATGGAAAAAAGGCAGAATTAACTCAGGATATCTCCACTAATTATCTGCTTCAAAAGGAGGGGGAATCATCCAGCCCTAGGAGCATTCCAAGGTATGAGCTCTAGAAAAAGCAGTTCATTAGCCAGTCCCATAAGCTAGAACCAACCTCTAAATTTAAAGTTAATGATTGATTCTGTTGCTTCTCTCTTTTCATCACTTAATTGCATTAACATTAACCTGTTTGTAAGCAAACATGTCCTAACAATCTATTGTGGCCTCAATGGCTCCTAAATTGTCTATCCCAGCACAGAACACCCCAAAGTCAACAGGCAGCTGCAGACTGAGTAGCTCCACCCTTCCAATGCTGTGCATCCTGCCTTAAGGCACAGGGAAGAAGAAAAAGTAACTTGGTAATTCTCCTCACAGCTTAGCAGGCAGCTTTGGAGATCAGAGACAGTACTGGATGTCTGCTTGGAACTACTCACTGGGTGATGGTGAGGAAACATTTCACAAGTACAATCCAATTGCATGGAAACACTGCAGTCCCTCACCTTCACTCATGGGGGGCAAGCTGCTCTCCAGGGCACTGAGCAATAGCAAAAGCAGCCCTTTGTTACCCAGTGCTGCTCTTGTGATTAAAAGGAGGAAACTTATCATTACAAATATCAATTAGATGGGGCACTTGCAGAGAAACAAGAATTAGAGCTCTAAACAGCATAAGGAACAAGAAACACTTCAGCCCTGATCATAGTGGAATTTCTATTCAATTTTTTTTTTCTCATTGAAAAACAGCTTAGTTCTAGTTCTAGGCAGAATGAACCAATTTTCTTAAAAAATTAATTTATATGAAGAGAGCACATTCAAATACTACCTCCTGGTCCTTGAATGCATTAGTTGTAATGTAATAGGGAAGAGTAAAATCAGACACTTGGCCCTGTAAGGACCACCAGTGGAGACTGGAGAGCAAAAATGAAGAAAACCTTTATCTGCTTTTCCCATTTCTGAAGCTGCATTGGCCATTTTCCATCACATTAGTAACAGCAAGAGGTGATGTCATTTTGCACTGCCTCCACCCTAGTCTTCAGGGACCATGCTCTGCCACTGGAAATTCAGATCAGTTTTAGAAACTGTCATCCCCAAGAAATAAACCCCACAACTTTGTTTTTATTCTTTTGTGTCTGGAAAAGGAGAAAGATTCAGATGCCTTCAGTATTTAAAGATACCTTTCCATGCAGTCTGTCAAACTTCTCTAAGGATTCCCTCCTCTCTGACACAAATAACTTCCAAAGGTCCAGAAAGAACTTGCACATTTTCTGTTTGTTACACACAATCCTTGCAACAACTGCTGCTTTTCAGTGGAAACAAAAGGGTAGTAAGTATTGCTTACTAAAATAGGGAAATCCCAGAGCCTATCTTTAAAAATATACTTTAGACAAATCTACTCATGCTCTCTGGAAGCTATATAAGCAAATAACTATGTACAAAACAACAGGCTGAGCATTTGATTCTCCTTCCATACTTCAGCTTTTGCACATTTTAGGTAACACTCCAGAAAATATCTGTGGGAGTCACAGTCTTGAATCCTTTCTACCTCCCTATGACAGTAAATTGGTTTTGAATCTGTTTTTACTCTGTTTTAGAGGATCCTAAAAGAAGTTGCAATCATATGATGCCACTGTGCAATATGGAGACAACACAGCAGCACTTGGTCCAGGAATGAGTGCATCAAGTGACTTGGCAAACTCATTTAAATCCTCTAATGGAAGCTCTTTCCCTGCAGTCACACCTAGAATATGTTATTTCTATAAGTGATGTGCTGTGGGACAGTTTTGCATGAAGGCATCCATTTCTAGGCAGACAAACTGATGTCTGTCCTTTTCAAATATCATCTCACTCCTGCCTCAGGACAAGTGCCACCTACTGACAGCAAGAGCTGCTTCTGCCTGCTTAACTAATTCATCAAGAATTCTACCAGGGTTCTTGTTTTTCAGCCAGCTTTGCTGCAAGTCCAGTTGGTGAACAGAGGCCTCAAAGATGAAGGAATATTTAAAAAATCTGGAATGGTACATGCCTGATTCCTTTTAAAACCCACCTGTCCAAAATGCTGATGACTGATGAATTCCCTAACAGTACCATCACCAGTCACTCTACCAACCTCTAGTGAAAAACATAAGCAAATCCAACAAAAATATTCATACTCTGTGGATTATCAAGTATTTCATTCAAAAGGCAAATTAGAAAGAACTCAAAAGAGCCAAAAATCAGTAGAAATATATGTCTAAACCAGGAAAAAGACAACAAAGCTCTATGTAAAGGAGACTGAGCATTACAGGAATAATAAAAATAACACTGCATAATAAAAAGTCAGCTGCATGGCTTAATCTAAAAGTCTTCTAAAAAAAATTGCTATCAATTACACCTCTCCTCTACATACAAGCTTCATAAATGAAGTATAGGGTTTTAAGAGACATTTTCTCTTTCTTTTGTCAAGTCTGGAGTCATTAAACAGAGATTAGCTGGATAAATAGAGGAAGTGATTTTTAAACTGTTTGCAAACTTAATGTGAAGAGCCCAGCCTTGCAAATTATCACGTCTAATCAGAGATGCACGCTTCACTGCTCCAGTAATTGTACTAGTATTAGTCAAATTCTTGTTGTCTCCTCATTAGCCATGAAAAGGAGACTCAAGATGTACTTCATTAGAGTATCCTGAATATAAATTTTTAGTGTAAGGAGGAAGAGATGTGTTACATGCTGTACTGTATGTAGAAAGAAAAAATATTAAGAACATAAAACATATTGAATCATTCTGGTTTTTGACTGAATATATATCTTTAACAACCAAACCCCTCTTTTCTCTTTTACTGTCTTGATCCCTTCTTTTATTTGCAGTGAGAATATAGCATTTGAAAAGGTAATTTACAACCAATGTCATAAAAAAATATTAAGAAGTGTGCTGTATTATGCAGCCCTTCCTATTTCCATAGCCAGAAGAACAGAGCTTAATCAAGAACTGTCTTTAGTAGAGACATTTAGTAAATTCTTGACTACTGCATAGGTGATCTAACTTGCATTAAATGTAGATCAAATCAAAAGGTTTGTTCCTTTGATCAGCAAAGCATTTAAGTACATGCTGATGCCCTTCTTTATTCAGCAATGCCCTTAAGTATATGACACTAAATCAAGAGAATTTAAACACATGCCTAACATGTGAAGCATGTGCTTAAGGGAATTGGGGTTTAAAAAATCCAGCTTGAATAGGATTTCCAAAGAGGTCTATTAGAAGGCTAAAAGTAAAAATATTTTCAAGAATTTCAGTAGAAGGAGAGGCAAAACAAATGTTCACATTTGTTTTTTCACAGCTATTTTTCTTGGTGCAGATCCCAGCCTGAAGTATTTGTATTACTCAACAACAGTTAAGGGAAGCTCAAAAGGAACTAGGCAGGTCACCAAAATGCTACCAATAGATGTCTTCTAACAGAGAGAATGGAAAGGAACCAGAAAGCAGCTAACACACAAAATGTACCTTTTCACCCCTTGAACTGCAGCTCTAGGTCAGGAGGAAGTCAGATGTGTGCAAACTAGAACCTAAGCCAAAGGTGGTGTAGCATTTGTTTTTGTGGAACACTAGGAATGAGGACTGTAAGAAATTCCAGAGGGGAGTTAAGTCCATAATGCATTGTCCAGCAACCCTGTGTACTAGAAGAAAGAACTGGATTTCTCAGCCTGAGGTTTGCTGTCTCTTGTTAGAACACAACAATATCCTCACCCAGCTTCAGCTCTCTCTCTCAATAAAATACCAGAATATTCAGTTGATTATTAGTTACTATAATTTACACAGCATGCAGGAGCTCATCATGGAAAGGATGATGCTTGATTGGTCAAAGTATTCTGGACAAAAAAAAATAAACTGAAATACTTCCAGGTGCCTCTTTGAACAATATTAAAACACTTCAGAAACCTTTCATTCAGAATTAATTAACATAAAAAACAGCCTCTACAAGACAGCAGAGCCCTAAAGTGGTTTGTGGAATTTAATTAGGCTAACCTTCTTTTCACTACATGGGTACCACTCTATAAGAAGTGCAAATCGTTATTAATTCCTTTGGTGTTCACTGTAATAACATTAAACATGATGAACTCTTTTAGTTGTAAAGTGTATGTAGTATGTAATTCTTCAATTTAGCATTAACCTGAATTAATTTATAAAATATACTATATGTCACCATATACTGAACATTCATAAAATTCCTCCTCACCATAGTTTTAGGATAACAAGGTGTTGAAGGTCCCATCCAACCTAAACTATTGTGTGATATGATTCTATGAATAGTTCAGTAATTCATTATTTTGGGAAGAGGAGGCATGTCTGTGCAGAAAAAAAGAAAATCAAAGCAAGGTAAAGCCCAGTCAGAGTGACTGTTGGTACTGGATCCCCAAAAGATCTGTGACACAGTTTCAGCACTTGTTGAAAAACCTGAATGATGTAAATTTTTACCAGCATTTTTGGTTTCTCTGGAATTTGAAATAAATTCAGAACCTGAGTGTTGTTTGTAAAGAAACAATTTACTGTCAGAAAACTTCACTTGCTCATCAATTGCATCATTGTGTGAAAAATACAGCATAGACCTTGAAGCACAGGAAAAAAAGAAAAAAGAAGAGGCAGATACAAAGCACAAGTGCTTGTCAAGTAACATGTCTTGTTGCTAGAAATGGTAAAATGATTAAGTTAAAGATGCTATCAGACACCAAACATATACAAACATCCTCAGTGAATGATACTAATGGAAAACAGTTTTGTCTTTCCACAGATGATTTGTTTTCATCACTGGACAACGCAAAATCTTTTATTAAAAATTCACAAAGGATGCATTTGGAATCCTTTTATCTGTCTGTCTAAAGTATTTCTAAGGTGCCAATCACTATATTATCTCAACACATTAACAGAATAGCTGGATTGTACTAAATACAAAAAGAGATTCCAAAAGAATTCAAGATGAAAACACCTTATCCAGCTCCAGAAAGCCCTTCCTGGTGCTGGGAAAGGCTTCTCACAACAGCTCTGAGGATGAGCCTTTGGCCAAGTGTAGGCACAAGCAACACTTCACCCCATGAGAACACATTTACTCTGACAGCCTACAGCTCTGAATTCCTTCTGAAATCATGGGTATTACAGTTTTTGGACTATGCTGTGGCTGACAAACTGTGTGTGAGAGTGAAGCAATAGCACATGTAAGCATATGCAGTGAGTGGGAATGGATTTTAGCATGTGTTTGCACACTTGGCTGAATCACTCCCTTCACCACTTGGGCAGATCCTCAGGGGATTTTGCACCAGCTTTGCCTCAGCAGAGTTGCCTCTCCCTTAAATTGGTACAAATGAAACACAAGAAGGATGTTCCCATAAATTTGTGTGTTGAGAAGTATTTCCCACCTCATATGAAAAATACTTAGCATATATTTTGCTCTACATAATTACTTACCCAATACACTAGGTTTATGAAAAAAAATGGTTATTTAAAAAATTTCTTCTAGTCTTATATTTAAACCTCTAAACTTTGCCCTTAAAATGTATTAAGCTAATTTACATAACAGAAGACTCTGCTTTGGAAAAAGTCAAAGATCCTTTACCTCATCTATTTCCTTCCATGATTTAATGATGGATAAAACAGACCAGAAGGATCAGATCTCCTAGTAGAGATAGGTAGTTGCAGACCTTGCATAATAAATCCCTTCCTTTTATATTATTGATAATGTTAATTACAGGAGACCCTGTAAAGAAAAATCAGCCATGATCCTGTGGTACAGCCTGCACTAAGCTTCCTATTTAAAATGTACATTCAGCTATTTAGTAACACACAAAGAATTCAGTTTATTTGCCCCCAAATCATAACATTTATTTTTTGAATGCAAAAAGCTTGAATAATGTATATATTAATACCCAAATGACTTCCATTTAAGAAGTCTCCTCAGACTTGGTGTTTAAAGTTGGAACTTGACTGAATTCCATTTGTGTTCCATGTCACTGATAATTCCCTGTGCTGCAAATAAAAACAGTTTGGAAAAATTCTATTATTTTCCTTTTATATTTGGTATTACAAGTGTGTTCCTAGTCAAGCTGGAAAGCTCTTCCTCGTTCTGCATTTTTCTCATTGGTACTGGAATTTAACCATCAGAATTAGAGAGGGACAAATTTCATTTAGCCTGACCCTCATTACCAGAGTTATCAGGATTCTTGTGTGAGCTGCCACAGTCCAGCACTGGCCTAATTCCAACATGGCTTTAATGCTTTTTCTCCTGCTAACTCTGCTCTTTTTATTAACCTTACTCGCCATTTTTTTTTCTTCTGCATCATTTCCCTCTTCCCAGCTTACTTTGTTTGTGTATCCTTCCTCTATCCTTCTCTTTCCTTGACCCAGTATCTAGCCTCCAAAACTCAAACATTGCCCTTTTTCTTTTCTCTTCAAGTTTTCCCCTTTGATGAAGACCCCTCTTGTCTTCCAATCAGCATTTTGAAAAGAAATCCCAGCAAATTTCCTGTACAAACTGAGGCTTTCTCGTCTGCTGATACTACAACTTCACTCAACTCAAGGTCATAAAATGTAGCTTATATATTTTACCAGCCTAGTGATTTCAAGTGTTTATTCTCAACATATGTGAGCCTGAATTAAAATTTCCAGCACGTGCCAGAAGTCACAGGTATTACTCCAAACAAATTACTGCTCAAATTACTTCAGGACACTGTCATTCCAGGAAAAGTATCCTAGGTATTCTACAGAAGGCTCAGCCAAGCACCATTTGGAGACCTACACACCATATTTATACACTCTATAAAGCTCCTTTCATCCCTAAATGTTTGTTGTGTGGAGTTTTGTTTTGATGAACTATCCCTGTGTAGATGCCTTTGGGCTGCATTTGTTGGACAAAAGTATCCCAAGAAGAAGTTTCAGTAAAGCATGCAGGGTTAGATTCTTATAGAACAAATGGTGTAGAATAACTGATATTTCTGGAACAAACAGAAAGCTTGGGACTAGAAGGCTCAGTAGAAAAATACCATATTGCTTGCTTTAAAACTTTACAATTATAGAATGCAGGAATAAAAGAAAACAGAATATTTAGGACTATTTTTTTTAAATAAAAGATTCCTTGAAAGTGTTCTCAGCAATTGGCTGTGATTTAAAACATCCTTTTGTGTGTGGAATTGCATGCAGAGAAAAAAGCTAAGTCAATTAATTACACACAGAAATTGGGCCAGGTAATATTCATGACACAATCTCTTTACATAACTCAGAACTCTTGTGAACATGAAAGAAACAGGAAGCTTCCCAAAATTATTATATCAAATTCTTGGCTGGAGTAAATGAGCACAGAGCTTTTGTGCTTTGAAAGTGGGAGGAATTTATGCAGCTAAACTGTTATTTAATCACTGATTAATAACAAGAACCATGTCTCAGTGTAAGATTTTATACTCCTGTCTAATATGCCCCTGCAGGCTTTAGCTCTGCCTTCAAAAGCAGAGGTTACCCAGCCCCTTCCTGGAGCTTCTACCTCTCTTCCATGCTCAGAAGCAGCAGAGTTGCCACCCAGCACAAGGTACTGCAGCTGGAGCCATTTATTTCACTGGGAAAAAAGGTACTTGAATGCCTCCCACCCCATTGAAAGGTCACAAGGAGCTCCTTTCCTCTCTTCCTCATCACACAGCAGAGGGACAGCTAGGCTCTGTATTAGCCCAGAGGTCAGAGCCTGGTGCTGGCAGTGCCAAGGCTGAGAGCTTGACCCAAGTGAGGCCATTCACTGAAGAGCTGGAGTCACTGATCTTTGTGGGGCCCTTCAGAATGTTGGGTGGGATTCTGTCATTTTCTCTATGTGAACACCAGTTCCTCTTCTCTGAGCCCAAGGGGGCACTGGCAAGGCTATGCACCCATGTAAGACTGGCTTGGCTCTCCAGGGCAATGCAGTCCTCAGCAAACTGGCTCACTGCTCTTTGTGCCCAGATGTTTCCCACAGCAAACTGTGCCCCACACCTGCCCTGCCAGGGCAGCTTGCCTGGGAATCTGCAGTTGCTGCTGGCAAGGTAAATACTCCTGCCAGAAAATCTGCATGGTGTGACTCTGTAAGCACAGGCTGCTCTTAAACAACCTATGGATTTTTTACAGACCTGTAGGATTGTGTGCCTAAGCTTCCTTAAGTGTTACATATACCAATTCATTAGCAACATTTTCAGGTAATGCCCATCTATTTATACATTCCCAGCTACACCAAAAGGAAAACTTCTCAGGTTGTCAGCTAAAAATCACCTATAAAAGATAAATGAGTTGCTTTCAGTGGCAGGGAGATGATGGGGGAGAGATTAGTAAGGGTTTGGTAGTGGCCTTGGTTCATCTTCTAATAATAAACTAATTCAAATAGTGAATCTACTGAGATTAGTGATGAAGCTGGAGTAACCAGTGAGTAACAAAGATCAATTCAAGTCACTGATGCTGTCAATTCACATCTTTTTAAGAACTGTGATGAAACCAAGGGCACAGAACCACCTGCAGTTCACTCATCCAAAACCAACACAAAACCTTGGGATGCTGCACAGGTCCCCTCGTGGTGGCTCTTGGAGGTGGCAATCAAACTGAAAGAGAAGCTTCACCTCTATTCTAGTGAAGCATCACTACATCTACAAACTTCATGGCAAATTCACAGTGGACACAATGAGGAGAATATCAACCTCTTCCATCAGAAAACATTATTCTAAAGGCTAAGGTTGATTCACGGAATCTGGTACTGCCTTACTGGAGAGAAGGCTGGCCATGCCCTCCCATTAAGCATGTCTGTTGCATCAAAGGATATTAAATCATGATTTTATCTAACTTTTTTTAAGCTGCTTCTGAGGATGAAGCTAAGAGTTTACTGCATTTTTCAAAATGATTTGTTTAAGTGAATACTACAACCCCTGAGTAGCTTAAAGGAAATTGTCTTGATAGCAAGACATTTTATTTGTTGTTTTGGGCTCATATAAGTCACAGGATTGCAATACACCTCTGCAAACTAAGCCAAAATTCAGATTATTCAATTAAAGAAAAAATCCCTCACTACCTTCCTGGCACATTCCAGCTCCTTCTCATGCTACTGTTACAGAGAAGCTACTCACTTAAAAATGCAGGCATTTGTTCAGTGGTTGTGATGATAACTTATCTTGTGCATTCAAACCACTCTTTCTTTACAAACATATACAGCCACACTTACAGAAATCTGTTAAGGATAACACACAATCAGCTCGCCTTTGGTACTGAATGCATTACAGAAAAGATGCTGGGTGCAAACTGGCCTTTATGGATATGTAGGAATGGGTCAGACAGAAATTGCCAGAGCAGCTCTGGCCAACACACCAGCTGACATTTACAGCATATAACAAAAATCATTTTCCCTCCTTCGTGATTACTCCTGTTTCCAGTCATGAAGGGAGGGAGCTACACTAACCAAGGAAAAGTACCAGGGCTCACTAAGGAAAGCAAGAAACAATCTGGAGTTAGTACAAGCCAGCAGCTTGGGAAAATATATGAAAAATGTTTAGAATTTTAACTCATGCTACAAATAAACCAAGTAACCAAAAACCCCCAACAAACTCAAAACAAAAAGAAAAAAAAAATATTTAGAAAGAACTTTTCAGAGATCCTTGCTTACCTGACTTCTGAAGCTATGAACAACTCATTTCCTCTTTCCCCTGCTTTTATAACTGCTTCCTGCTCAGCACAGGTGTTCAGCATTCCCATTTCAGCACAGGTGTGAATCCTTACACAGGCTCAAACAAGGAACTTGTGTGAGGGAAGGTGTGTTAGCTCTAGAAGAGCCCTCAATTTCTTTCTAGCAAGCCTTTCCTTGCATTTAAGCAGCCCCAATATACCTCAGAAAACCTGACTCAGCAGGCAAATTGTTCAGACTAGAACCCTAGTTCTGAACCCATGATGCAAATGACATGGGAGAAATGAAATTTCATAATCTCACAGAAGTGCTGTAATTACTGACAGATTTGTTCTAATTTTTCCAACAAGAAACACCAAGCTATCTCTTCCTAAAAGAGCAGTTCTTTCTTTGCAGCCACTGTTGTGCATTTGCAGGATAACAGCATTACTAATCCAAACATTGAGCTGGATGCCAGAGAAAGGACTAAGGAAAGCAACTCAGTGAAAATCCTTCCATCTCTTTGTTTAGGTTGCACCTTCCTAACTCCTTGTCACTGCTGAGGATTTCCCAGCCCCTTGGTGTGCTGACTCTTTTTACCCTCTGCCATCCTGCCTTCCCCTCTAATGCTGCATGCTTCTCTCCCCACTCTGCAGCCAGCCTGAGCAGCACTGTAGGAATAAACTCCAGCATATAATAAGTAATCTAATCTAGTGGGTAAAAAAATTAATCTTTAAATCATTAAACCCTCAGCTGAGTTATTTATATTAGGTATTTTTGGACAGGGAAGAGAAGAAAAAGGAAGATAAGTTTTGTTAATTTTGTTGCAGCTTTTTTTCTTCCAGTACAATGCTTTAGACAAATTATTTTCCACAGGAAAAACAAAACAAAAGACAACATAGCAACCCTACAGTAAAATTATGGGCAGTGCCTTTCTTTTTAATCATATAAATTATTGCCAGCTGACTGATGAATCCACTCTGGGCAACATGACAGTTTACAACCTTAAGGATTACAGTAGTACAGATGCTATCATCTTAATTGGAAAATCACAGTATTGCCAACTGTCCATGTTAGAAAATGGAAGATTGCATTATTATTATTTTTCCTTCACATTCCCCTGCTTTCCTTTCCTCTAAATAGCCAAAACCATTAGATCCTTTGTATGGTTTTCTTTATTGAAGTATTTTTATCAGCTCATAAAGACAGTGTTTTTGAGACAACATAAATCCCACTGCATGAGAGCTCAGCATTTCCATTCCCTACACTCTCATTTTCCTAGCAGGAAGGGAAAGATGGAGGAAAACCTTTTCTAACATCAAGTTCACCCCAAGAAAGTAGCTGAGCTTTAGCTCTATGTCAATAGCACAGTAATTACATCATATGTGATAGGTCACAACCAGTAATTACAGTGAGAGAAGGGAAGAGGGATAACTATGTTGTTATGATAATCATCCACAAGTCAGGAACTTCCTGGTCTGACTTCTCCTGTTCTCCTCTTAGCTGTGTGCCAAAACAACAGTTTAGAGCAGTTCTAAACTTTCTATACAGTTACCTCATATTACTGGGAAAAAAAAAATCATTATCTATTTAAGGAGCCCAGGGACTTTCAGAAACATCTGACAAGGCACTGAGCTAAATTGGCAAGGCTCAGGCTAATGCCCTAGCCATTGTTCCTTTTTTCTGTCCTTGGGAGAACCACTTAAATCACACTGTGTCTGAATTTCCCATCTGCAAAAAGCCCTCTCAGATTGTTGACCAGGTTTGGTCCTTTTGTGGGGAAGGTACAGTCACAATGCTTAATTACAGAATGTAAAATAATTCCAGTTGGGTTTATGTGAAGCAGCTGGTGAAAACCTTCTTGGATCTGCCCTTCTTCAAAGTGTCCAGAAATACTCCCTTGTGATGTGGCCAGTTTGGGAAGGAACAGGGAGGAGGAAGAAGAGGCTCGAGCCAATCTTTTGATGCAGGCAGTGATTTAAGGGAGATTGTTCTCCTGCACAATTGCTAAACAGAACAACACATTCCTACTGCTGGGGTGTGCTTATAATCCTTCTAGGACAAGCTTTGAGGATGGGAGTTTCAGAAGCATCCAAGGGAGTTAAGGACAAACCCCTTTGATGTCTTAGTGGGATTTCTGCTCCTAAATTCCCTAGGTACTGTGAAAAACCACTCTGTTTTATATTTTTGACTCCTTTTAGAATATGTGGAGAAAAGGATGCTTCTAGTACGTTTTTTGTGAGACCAGAATCATCTCCTAAAGGAAAATCTGTCAGTGGCAACTGCCTTATTCCAGCCAATTGAATCATACAGGTTTCTCTGTGGTTAGAGTAGGGGCAAACTGCAAGATGCTCTGGGATGGGAGTGGGGAGCTTTATGGACTGAGGAGATATTTACTACTTTTGAAAGGAAAAGAAAGGAGAGAAAGCTCTCAGTGCTGGAGACACTCTAGAGCTCTGCCTGTAGGGTAAAATGAGTGGAAAATATACATGAAAATAATGAAAAAAAGGCAATAAAGCAATTAAAATATGAGATATTAGAGGGTAGAAAAAGGCTTAGTTTAAACAGCATCAAATTACATAAATAGCACAGCATGAAAAAACAAATTAAAAAGTCTAATATGTAACACTCTGTGGGTTTATTCCAGAAGTCATAACACCAGTTTACTCATGCCTACTGCAACTTTCATGCCTGATTTTGTATTACAGCTGTTAAGGTTTGCATGTAATGTATGACCATGCATGTAAAATAAGTCACCAAGTCACTCTTTCTAACCTTTCAAATTCTGGCTTCCTCATCTCAAAACCAGACACAGAGTAGAACTGAAAAAGAGAGAAAGCTCATTTAAGGAGGTGGAATGGTTTTCATACATGTAATGACTACAGCTCTTCACCCTGGAAGAAAGACAGCTGAGTGGGTGTATGATAGAGATGTTTAGAGCATGAGTGGAATGAAGACAGTAAATACTGAATCAGTATTCATTGTTTTTTCCAAAACAAGGGCTACAGTGCATCAAATGAAACTAGCAGATAGAAATTTTAGAAGAAAGATATTACTTTGCTGTGCAGCACAGTTCTGGAAGTCATAGCAGGGCATTAGCAGAGCTAAAATTTACATTTGTACAACTGATAAACTCAGAAGAAAAACCCACAAAGGGCTATTGAGTGGGAAAGTGATACATTTAATTTCAGAAAGACTGAACTGCAAATTGCTGAAGGCTGTGAAACAATATTTGTCTGTTCTGTTCTTATGAACACAGTTCTGTGGGTGCTGGTGGTGTCGTGGGAAACACCTGTAAATCCCATCTAGTCCTGGCCAGTGTTGCTTCCCAGCAAAGCTCCTCTCAGGTCTGAGGTCTCAGCACACGAAGTCATTTGGCCCCCAGAGTCAGCAGTGATGGGTTCTGTTTGCTGTGACTGGAGAGGGAGCCTCTGGCCCTGGTGCAGCCCTGCCTTTATCTGCAGCTCAGTGCTGTGGCACATCCTGCCCTGTGGTCCCACTGCTCTGCAAACAGGGTGCTGAGTGCTCCACTCACACAGGAAACACAAACAAGGCTCTGAGATTTGACAGAAAGGCTGTCCATGTGCAGAAGTGTGCTTTGGGCTAGAAGGATGAGCAATTAAGCTGCAAACCAAGTGTCTGTACAGAAATTATTTTTTTTTAATTGATGAATATTATAGATGATTATGCTCTATTCCTCTTTTTACTGAGGGACTTCAAAGTGAGTAAACTCTACTGTTTCTTAATATTTCCATAAGTAGAAATGTAGCTAAAGTTATTCAAGCTTTCGTGGGTTGTTTTCTTTAATTCTTCCCACTTCTCCAACATGTGGTAAAAAAAAAAAAAAAAAAAAAAAAAAAGTGGGTGTTCTAATTAACCTTCTTCTTAATCAGTGAAAACATGATATTTCACCCCTGCTGGCACTACAAGATTGGACAGAAAGGTCACTGGGTGGTTGTGCTGAAAACGAGGAATCAGTGAGACAGAACTGGGGACAAATGGGAGAAAGATGAATTTGTGAGAACACAATCAGCCCAGTGTGACTGTGTGGCTAGGAGGCACATCCAGAGCCACTGCCTGTCCTACAGCCAAACCATTTTCCCTTTTTGCTGTACTCTGTTGCCAACTAAATCTTACTACAGTATGTTGGTTCCCTTCACAAGATGCCTGACATCTGTGAATACATTAAAGATGCCAGCTTGGTTTTCCATGGATATGAAAAGCCACAATAAATCCAACACTTCACACTTTTGCCTGATGAATGCTGTATAACTACATGGATTTCCTTCACTTTATTATAAAAATATCATAATTGAAAGTAGAAAAAAAAATTAAAAAGAGCTTCTCTGTACCAAATTAATATGAACACAACTTTAATTTGGGATAGGTAGATGATTGGGAAGACCAATCAGAGGTCACATATTAGTTTTGTCATGATCTGGAACGGGAAATATTCTAATTCAAACTTGTAGTAGAAAGCTTGTTGCAAGTTTTAAAAGTTCAGTAGACTTGGGATCTTATGAAGTGCTTAATAATGAAAAAATTCTATGGAGAATTTTAAGGCAAGGAAGGGGAAACATGACATTTCTTAATTAGTCTGTAGCCTGTTTCCCCATTGGGCAACCACGCCTCTCAAACATTTTAAGTAAAGCAATCTGCAAGCAGCTGCTCCTGCTACAGACACATCTTTGCATAGTCACTGGATGGGTGTTTGATTTGGCTTTTCAAAACCAGTCAGATTCAAGGAGGAAGAAATCACCCAACAGTATTAAACCATATGAATACCCAGCAGATATTTTCATTTTATTTCAGCAATAAACATAACCAAATAGCCTTTGATTCATCTGCAGTGCTTGTTAAGACCTTCACCACCTACTGAGAGATGAATATTTGAAGCTCTTACTATTATTTTCAAAGTTAAGCTGTACAAACCTTTTCACCTGGAGAAACACACCTAAGAGAAAATAGAGATCTTATCTATTTATATTAAAAGAAAAAAGGAGAGACATGCAAAACATGAAAAAAAAAGGAGAAAATGGAAACTCAGAGAATCAAGAAGAAAAATGCATGTTTGGAGGATGGGAAAGACAAAAGTCTGAAAAGGCAAATGAAAAGGAAATATCTTCAGTATTATTTTCTTGAAGCATATTATTATTATTTTTATTTTCTGTTTCGTTGTGTCTCTTCTGCCCATCATCTCTGGATCACAAATGACTGCAAAAGGCAATCAAAACAAATCTGGCTTTGTTAATTCTTGCTAACTAAAACCAATCCAAGTGAAAATTCAGCCACTTTTCATTACAAAAGTGAGATCTTTGACTAAATCCTCTCGATCTCAGTATCATTTATCTTTCAGCCTTTTATTCCCCATTTCTTTTTTCTCACTAACTTCTGTTTTTCTTATACATTCTTATTTTCCCTTCCTTTCCTTTCTTCATGTTTACCCTGCAAACATAAAGTAGAAATGGCAAAAGGATAATCTGGAGCAATCCCTATTAAAGGGACATTAAAGCCAGTAATTAATTCACTGGCAGTGGCACCAGCAGCACACAACCATGGCAGACACTCACAAACAACACGAGACCTGTGCCTGTGATGGTTCTCAGTTACTGATGGCAATCCAGTCAGGATTTTTCCATCTGATGGCTGAGTCCAGAATCAGCAAAATGGTTTGAGTTGGAATCAGAGAATGGTTAGATGACCTTACAGACCATCTAATTGAAACCCCCCCACCATGGGCAGGGACACCTTGCACTAGGCCAGGTTGCCCAGGGCCATATCCAGCTTTGCCATGAATGCTGACAGGCACAGGGCAACCAAAACTTCTCTGGGCAACCTGCCCCAGTGCCTCACCACCCTCACAGTAAAGATTTTCATCCTAATACCTAATGGAAATCTATGCTCTTTCAGCTTGGAGCCATTACCCTTTATCCTGTCACTTTGTCAGAAGTCCAGGTTCCCTGTAGGACTCCTTTAGGCACTGGGAGGTGTTGGAAGTCTCCTGGAGCCTTCTGTTCTGGAGGTTGAACAGCCCCAACTCTCTCAGTCTCTGCAGGAGAGGATAAATAAAACTTTAGCATATAAAAAGCTAAGAGCTTAGAGCCTTTTAAGTTTTCTTACACCTAAGAGCAGGTCTCCAGCTGCTGTAAAATGGGTGCTTTAGTGAATTCCATACAGTGTTTAGGAGATGCATAGGGGAAGAAATCTGTGGTACAGGAAGCCTTACTGCTTCTACAAGAAACTGGAATGATGACATATATTCTTCAATGCCATCTGCTGGCACTTTATTTAATAGTGACTTTTTCAAAAATATCTACATTTAACATGATGATAAAACAGGAGTCTGAAGTTTCATATTGTTTATATTTCAGTGCCGGGCCAAAGAGAAAAATGAATCTGGACTGCTCATGACCATTAACCCTGTTACCTTATGATCTATTTTCATTCTATTAGCTACTTCACACAGTAACAATAGAGACTAATTTTTTTTTTTTTAACTGGTAAGGAAGGTGTCTGAGATACTCAATTTACAGGGGGATTTCCTAAATCTATATAAAAATATATAATCTATATCTATATATAAAAATAATGAGAGCACTAACAATTACAACTAATGTGGGTTCAGTGAGTGTTTCACCCACAGCCATTAACTGGAGCTTTTCCTTGTTCTTTCCTGAGTCTGTAGGCTCAGTGCACAGAGCAAACCCTGTGACACAAAGCAGAGATATATTTATAACAGGACCAACAGCTGAAAAATCAGAAGACTTGTAAGAAGCTTAATGTGCAAAAGAGCTTGATGCTGGGGTGAAAGGGAGGGCACTGGGACAACCAGTGCTTCTGATCTCTGCCTAGTCTCCTTTTAACATAATGACAAATGATCCTCTATGATTTCTACATTATGGACTCCTGATTACACTTAAATTATTTTGAAAGCTTAGATTTATGTTAAATTAACACTTTCTCGTGATTTCTAGAATAAGGCTGTCCAGTGCTGTCACAGCCTGTAAATGAGCTTTTGCAGTATTCAGGGTTAGTCTTGAATGGTCCAAATTCTGTAAGAAATTTATCAAGAAGTTGTGCAATTAAAATTGTTCTCATACTTCTCCCATTTGAGAGGGGCAGCAAGGAGGTTGTTTAATTTTATTGGCACTTATTGTGTTCACCCTTTTGTGTACTATTTTAATTATTCCAGGACTGACATAACTCAGAAGACCTTCAAATTAATCAGACTTATTAGCCTATTAATATTTTAAATTTTATGGGAACACTTCAAACACCACATGTCAAATTCTGCATTCACTTACTGTCCCTGCAGAGTTAATCCAGGAGGAAGAAGTGGCCCCATGCCACAAGGGACACAACCATACCAAAATTACTTAAATGGCACAAGAAGATTGGAATGGTTTGTGACATGTAGCATGTCATTCCCCATTGTCTTGCACCTTTTGTAGTCATTTATATCAATACATTTTTACCCATGTCTGTAAATGGCACACACATACATGATTGTATTCCCAGGAAACCCTGAGATACCAGACCCCATTTTTACAGATACTGCACAAAGAAATTGACTACAATTTATACCCTGTTTTATTCATCTATGAAAGACTAATTTGAGGTTTTGATCTACACAATATTCATATCCTTTTAAATTATGTGAAAGCTACTCCTTTTTAATAATGGTGCCTCTTACCATATTAATACAGAAAAAATTACCTGCGTTTAAAAAATTCTATTTGGTCTTTCTGTGCAATGACTTCCTTAATTTTGTGGAGATTCATTGACTCTTTAATTTCAGGGCTGAAATCAGTATGAAACAAATGCATAAATCTTTTCAGGAAATAGGCAGGTTAAGAAGCCATAGATGTTCTGTAAGCCAAGATCTAGAGGCAATCATTCAGCTCCAAAAAAACCAACAAAACAAAAAACCCCAAAACAAAACTAAACAAAAAAAAAAAAGAGAATAAATTTAAAGTCAAATGCCTGTCAGCCTACCAATGACCCCATTCTTACTACATTTTAGAAGCTCAATTCTTCCAATTAAAATGATTAAAAAAAATAAGAAACAAAAGCAAAAAAGGCCTATATTTCATGAATGTATTGAATACATTTTCTGTGCTGTCACCAGTGAGACCTGCAGAAATCAAGTTACTGAGTTTCAGAAGTAAGAGCATGAGCACTTGTTTGGAAGACTGACATTTATACACATAGTTTTGCATAATGGGAAAACTATCAGGCTTTGGTAGTGTTCAGTGTTCAGTGGTATAAATCAGATTTTTTCCAGTTAGATCTGTTTCAAACTGTGGTATAGATATTAATTAAAAAATGAGGACTGAAAAATTGTTGATCTGATTTTCTGAGAAGCTCAAAACTAAAATCAATCATATTGCAAACGATTGGAAAATTAACTCCTTTTTAGCTACATCTAATTGTAAAATTTTTGCAACTATTCTAGGCATGAAGCTTTCAAGAGGGAGAAGGAAAATATGTATCCTGCCTTAATGACAGTCATAGAAAATGAACCAGAGCTGACAAGTCTCTCAACAGAACCAAGAAGAGCAAGCACCAGATGTGGCCACAGGCAGAAACATTGCATGATCTGGCACAGTGCTGAATTATCAATAATTTGGCACATTTAGATCTTGTTCTGTCAAACACTCCTTGTGATGGCAAGTGAATTGTTCCCCTAGAATTTAGAGCAGAGAAAGTAAAGGGGAAAAGAAGTAACATTCCTCATGACTAAAGTGATAAACCAATGTACTCTAAAACCACAAAGACTGAAATCTTCTCTTTGTATAAATCCATAGGATTTAATTCAAGGATATATCCAGGGTGAATGTCGCTACCTAGCCTCAAATTAGAATAAAGATTTTTTAAAAATAGAATGCACAGCAGCCTCATTTCCTTTCATGAGGCTACACAGATTTACATGCACCTATCATTTATTCTCTTCTCTTGATTAAAAACTATTTTTTTTTACTGTCATTTAAAACTCATTTGGGTTTGGCAGTTCAGGAGAACAGCTAAAAGGTGTGCACTGATTTTTATGCAAAGATGAAAAAATAAAAAAAAATAGGACTCTAAAAACAGAGAAAGCATCAGGAAAAGTAAAACCAACCCAGTAAATATGTACAAAAATAGGGTGAGACATTGGGATAGGAGAAAGAGAATACTTTCCTTCTGGGCCAGGCTTCACCTTCTCAGGAGCCAGAGTCCCTTGTAAATGCATACTTCCTTTATTATTTTCTTTTTTTCTCCAGTACAGTTACACTGAAAATTTAATGCCCATGACATAAACAGCTGGAATTAATGCCAGAGCCACTAACTTAAAAAAAGCTGCTGTGAAATGCATCTTTCAGAAAAAGCTTGATCTTTTGGTTTTCATCAAAACTATCAGTGTTTTTATCAAGCCAGTAAAGTGTTTTGAACACTCCCATTCTTTCTGTTGAGAAACAAAAGAAATATGAAATCACAAGCAAATGAGGAAAAGACAAAAGGCTTTTCCTTTGAGAGAATTAAAAAGATCACTTGGAAACAATGAGAAAAAGTAGTCCAGTACAGTGCTAATGTTACCAGTCAGAGAATCTCTTGAACTAAATGACAAGGAGTACCCTTCCCAGAGGGATTATTCTGTTGAGAACAGTGGGACCATGCATCAGGGGAAAAACTCACTCCTGTTCCACAATCAGGAAAGGGAGAGGGACTATTTCCAAAAGTCCCCACTGTGTGCATTAAGTCCTTACTCACCAGTATCAATCAAAACTTCCAGCAGGATTGGTTTTGAGCCTTCTAAAATGGAAACTGTAATACTCAGAATATTCTGTGAAATCTGTGGGAAAAAAAAAAAGAAAAAGAAATCAAGATGGAGGAAGGGCTTTTGGAGAGCCACAGTATAGAGGGCCCTAGGATTACTAATTGGATTTCAAAATCTCCATTAATTTGATCTAAAAACATGAAAAGGGATAAAAGTTAGTGCAGGTGGGTTAGAAGTAGTACCTTAATATTGTGACATTGCAATATAAATCACTATCCTAGGAGGAAGCACTGCATCTCTACAGCATCACAGAAGTGCAATAGGGAAACAATCATCAATATTTTCAAATTACTTAAGATACTGTTTGGATTAATAAATATTAGGGGAAAAAATTTGCAACAGCAGGATTTCCTAGCCTATAAAACAATCCCTTAAGAGAAGTAAAGGAATCCACTATGATTTCCTAATTTAGGAAGGGTAGGACAAACTGCTGGAAGATACTCTGTAGTGAACAATATAATATTTGCCAGTGAGCTGCACAAGATGACCTAATATACCTTTTGCATAAGCCTGTGATTTGGCCAGATGCTCTAATTAAAAATATTCATCTGAGGGTGGGTGATTACTAAGTAGAGCTTCAAATTTTTGGGGAAATCTGTCTCATGAACAGTCCCATTTTTAAAAAGAAAAGTAGAGCCCAAGAGCCCAGTGAGCAGACCAAGTGAAAAAATCAATGGCATGGGAGACATTATAAACCAGGACCAAAAAAAAAAAAAAAAAAAAAAAAAAAAAAAAAAAAAAAAAAAATCAGAACAAATAGTTTTTAGGAGATGCACTTTTTCCTTCTTTTGAAAATGCTTCAAGTTTCTTTCCAGAGTCCCAGTTAAAGCAGAGATTTGGGATCTGTCCTTGCCCCTAGGTGTCTGCTGGATATTGTCCAGAGGAGAAAAAAAAGCTTTTCTTCATGAACTATAGGGGAAGGGTAGTACAATTATATAAAACTATATATAAATTGAGCATAGTGCCTACCTCAGCATCCATAAATCATGGAGTCCTGTTGCTGATGCATGGACCTCTCTCTTAATTAATATATTTGGGATCCATTAGTAAGAGTAGGCATGCACTGTGCCACAGGTACCCAAGCTGTTCTGAGCTATACTGCTGCACTGACATGAAGTTTCTAGCAAAAATGTACACCCCTGCTCTAAAAAACACAGCTTGGATGTGATGTGCAGCCTTCTCCAAATGCACCATTTCACAGGCTGATTTTTTTTTTTTAATGCTATTGTTAAATCTGAAACACAAAAGTTGGTTTGCTCAAAGTAGATGTTTGGTTTTCAATCAGGAACACACAGTTCTATCACCTGCCCAGAAAAGCCTAGATTAATTTAATTTTCAAGCATTTTTGATCTCTTTTAACACCATTTCTTTGAGCAGAAAGCTCAGAGTATTTAGGTGAAGTCATGTGTTTGAAGCAAAGGCTAGCAGAACCTTTAAATTGATTTGTATTTATCGTTTTCTATTGTTTAATTACTTGGGGCTACTTCCAGAGATTACCTGCAGGTACATTTCCCACACAGAAAACATTCTTATATAGAGAGAAAGTGCAACAAACACAGTGTTGTGGTTTAAACCCATTAAAACCATTTAAGACCATTGCTATGCCAGGGCACAGGGACAGGGCTGTCACCCAGGCTGTGCTGTGCTGGCACCCCCTGCACACAGAGCAAGGAGGGGCTATCCTGAGCCAGCCCAGCCTGCTAAATGAGCCAAACTGCAGGGAAAGGCTGTGGGGTTTGGAGGGTGATGTTCAGCAAGACAAGTGCAGAATTCTTCAAGCAGCTGAGAGATATCACTAGAAATAATTTGATGGAATTGATAAAGGGGAAATTTCCATGTAATATTTTGACATTCTCATCAGTGTCACCAGGACTGGTGAGACTTGTTCAACTGTGTAATAATCATCCAGGAAAACAGATGAAGTTTTGTCACAAGAAAAATGGAAGAATAATTTGACACGTCATTCAGATGTATACTTTCTGAAAGAGCTCTGAACCAGCAGGAAGACAGGACAAACCAGTTCTTTTCTAGGTCTGGGGCCAGCTTCTTATCAGCATCTCTTCTCTGAAATAAGGAGAGCAATCCTACCTTACATCTGACAACTTGACATTGAATTTCTGTGAGGCTTAATGTCTACTTACAGAACAGCTTCACTGAAGTCTCATAGGGATTTTGACTCTGCAATAATGTGACATGAAAATTTCCAAATTGGTAATAGAAAACTCAAATACATCATAGGAATAAGTGATTATTTCTTGCTAAAATATCTCTATGACAGTGCAAAAGACCTGATGCCTATGACAATTCCATGCCAGTAGTGGAAGGTAGAACACAATCTGTTACTTTATGGATGAGGAGCCATGTTTAAAAAAATGTTGAAACATCTCTTGTTTTAAATGCAAAACAGTATTCAGGAAAAAAAAAATGCTGCTTCCCATTTCAAAGTATTTTATCTGTGAGCTGCATTTTTTTCCCTTTAAGAGAATAGACAGCTCTGAAAAAGGAGTTGATATGAGGATACTCATTACAGGGCAATTATAGTCTATGGCAAAGGCAGTTCTGGAACTTCCATAAAAATCTTCTGCCCCTTTTCCACCGGTCATAGATCACATTTTCCAGGCTCAGACATCAGAAGCCTCATAAGTGAGTAATCCTTAAAGAGTTTGCCTTCATCTTTTGCAACCTGCAGGGAAAGGTTTTCTCTGAGATCCAAAAGCTCACTGATGGTAAATGGTTCAGGTGAGACCATTTTCTCCAGCAGTTTTATCCTCACTGAAGTTAAACCCACTGCACTGAGTACTCAGTTGCTGTTTGAAGGGGAAAGGAAGAAAGAAAAAGGAATAAAACCCAATCTTTCTCCAGCTCAATCCAAATGCCTTTTCTGTAGACCTTGGAAACTGATTGCAATTTCAGTCAAAGGAGCTTATCTAGCAGGGGCTACCATTTTCTCACAAAGCACCCTGGCCAAGGAATTGTGTACAAAGTGCACCCCAGGAGGGTTAAATCCGAGTGGGAGGCTCATTCCTCTCTGTCTGTTGGTCTGTCCCAGCATGGGAGGGAGCAGTGTGTTATCAGCAAGGGCATGATCCAGGATCTGAAACCCTTGCTTTGTCTGGACTATGAGAAGTGAGAAATGAGACTGCAACACTCACTGTTTCCCTGCTCAGGCACGTGCTTGACACCTCAGTCAAATGTTTCACCCGTGGCATTTCATCAAAGCTCCCACATTCCCCACAACTCCCAACACACACACACAGCCACCCAGAGAGGTGGAAATATTTAGGAAATAAGAGCAATGTGCTGACAAATGTTCATTGTGAAGTGTGCTGTGATTGCAGCAAAGGCCTTCCTAAATCCACACAAATGGTTTCCATTAGCAAGATCCAACTGATGATGCTTGCATATAGGAGGCAAAATTGCCACTTAAGAAAGAAAAAGGAAAAAAATGATATCATGGTTAGGCTATTAAAATATATTCATGTATTTGGGTGAATTGTATTTGCCTTACTATGGAATTTGCATTACTATGTATTTGCATTACTATTTGGGTGAATTGTGTCTGCATTGCTACTTGACTGTGGAAGAAAGGAGACTGACATCTGCCAGTCTTTGCATTGTACTTTTCTAACAGCAGGACTTGTGGAATAAAATCTGCTTTATTGGCTACTCATTTATCACCTCAACTAGAAATATTACTAATGAATGGCACTCACATTGCAGCAGTGGAGTGAAGATTTTCCTCAGAAGAGGTGTCTGAATCTGGGCTTTTCTCCACCACTGAGCCCTCTGGAGCAGCTCTCAGGAGCTGCAGGTGGCACAGCTGCATGGAAGGATGGAACACCTCAGCCAGAGCCACAGGAGGCATCCTCACCCTGCTGCACAGGGGAGAGGCAGGATGGGGAGCTGCAGCAGTGTCCTAACTGAAGGACCAAAGGCATGAATTTCAAATGCTCCTTTCCTAGATCCCTGCAGACAGATCTTAAATGACAGCTTGGTATAGATTTAAAGAGCTCTTCTATAAATTCAGACCAAATAAGAAGAAGATAAGGCAAAGCTGGTCCTGGCAGGATCCAGGACCCTTGTTTGGCTGGACAATGGGTACAAGACTGTGCAGTTCTTCCTTTACACTGTATGTGCTGACAGGAATTTAAATGTGTGTACCCTCCCACAGCTAGGGGAGACAACCCCTTGATTTTTGATTCCTTGTAAACAGAACAAATAACACTTTTTGTCATTCATTAGCTCTCTAATATTTCCTTAATTCAATCTCTTCCACTTTCAATTATGAAAGCCTTTGAGATTTGAGTTGTTAGTCAGGCATGGGGGTGCTTCATTTAAGGGCTTTTTGCAATGGTTTAATTAGCAATCAGAGGCTTATCTGCTTTGCTCAGAGACACTGTCAGAAAAAATAGTGATCCTTTAATATTAAATTTGGAGAAGCAGATTTCTGATGATGTTTGATGAACTGGGATAGTTCTGATTATTTTTCCTTTCTCTATTCTCAACATCACTATCATAAATATGACCATTTTCTAGTTGTCACCCAGACAGGTATTCCTTCTCTAACCTTGGATAAGCAGACATTGAAATTTTCATTTATTAAACAGCAAAATTATTAAATCCTTGAGGTCAAGGATGACCATTTGATCTGATAATACAGTGCTGTAGGAGACATTCACAGTCAGGTCTGTATAAAAAATGTTGCAAACTTAATGGCAGGGAGCAGAGACACTTTTTATATCCTCACAGCATCAGGGCATGCAGTTGTGATCTACTGCACATTCCAATTAACTGCACAGGCATTTTCTGCCTAGATTTCCAAATTGATTATGAACCTGATACACTTTAAAATATCTTTTCCTCAGCTGGAAAAAAACAATATTCGTTATGTAATGATCTTTCCATTTTGAATCCTAAATTTTAACACATAAAGCCCTCCCCCTGTGGAAGAACATCAGAGCTCACAGTATATCCACAGACTGGATGGAGTTCCTTTGTTTTAATGCATTTGGTGTTATCAAGGGAGAGCTGGAAGTATAGATCTCAACTGAATACTGTAGATTTCAATACAGGTTACATTTTGAATTTTAAACAAGACTGTGAAATTGTAATTCCATCAAGCTACTTAATTAATGCTTAGAGATAGCTGAAAAATAAGTGTTAGCTTGTTTCCTACAGTAATTTTGACATTCAGAATTATTTTCTGTAGTGGGCTTTTTAGCACAAAGGTGTAATATGAAAGGGTGTTAAGAAATGTTTTAAGACAATTCCAGAAAGATCTTAATGAGATGTTTTGAATTACCTCATTATAACATATAGCATCTATATTTTCATCAGAAATATAATTGAATTTTTCTCGTAGAAAACCTTTTTCTTTTCTTATTTGCTGCTGTGAAAACTGCCTAAAATATTTTAAACTATGATATTTCTGATTATTTAAAGTTTATATGGGCTACAGATGCTGTGAAATATCATACACAGAGCAGATAAAAATGTATAATCCAAATTATATAGCTTTAAGGCCTTTTTTCCATGCTCTACTGAGGCAGTTAAAAACTGCTTTGCTTCACTGGGAGTGGAGGCTCTGGGATGGCACAGTGTTCTGTGCCTAAGTGGCCCGGAGGGAATTGTCACTAGGATTTCAGATGGAGTTAAGATAGCTTAAGGCCATTACAGGTCACTTTCCTGGCCAGGCCAGGAAGCTTTCAGTGTCTGGAGCATCATGTGGTCCCAGCCCCTCCTTGCCTTGGCTGCTGTGGCTGGAGGAGGGATGAGAGGGGAAAGGAGGCGCTGCACTGGCTCCTTCCTTACAGCCCTGCAGCTGGGCAGAGGCACGGGCTGGACTGCCAGCTATTTCCCTAAGGACAGCTTGATAAAAAGGGGGTAAATTAAGTGGGAAATAGCCAAAAGATGGCCAGACACTCAGCTTCAGGACATCAGAATGCTCCTACTGAAATCTGAATTGCTCTGAGGATTATAGCTGAGCACCCATGCTCCTTGGGCTGGGCAGCTGCAGGAAGCTCGACTGGTGCATCTAAAAGACAAGATCAGAGCAAGAAGAGAAGAGAGCAGCAGTGATTAAAACCACAATGATCCACATTGTACATCATGCTTTAGATAGGGTGAACAAAGTCATAAAGTTTAAGAACCTTTGGTCTACAGAAAAAAGAAACAAAAAGAAGTTTCAAGGCAGTACTGTAGTATTCCACAGGAAAGACCCTCTCAGACTTGGGAGAAGTACAAGTAACCTAAAAGACACTGGTCATGATTGTACCTAGTACTGCAATTGAGTCTTTGGGCTTAAAAGAGTGGCAGTGATGATCAGTTACTGATTAATATACCAGAAACATGCTGTCAAGGATTAAAAAAAAAGGTATATTCTTCTTATGAGGCCTCAGCATTACACAGAAGTATTTTTAAAACAAATTGTGCTGACAGAATTGCAGATGAGGTTAATACAAATAGCTCTTCTAATGGAGGCAAAGTGAGTATCTGGGCATCTGAGCTAGATTATGGCTGGCTACTGTGTGTGCATGTGTGAATGTGTGTGACTAAAACAACCAGTTTCCCCTGCAGAATGCACCACTGGGGAGAGAATGATACAGGCAATGGCTTATGGCCTGTGTGTCTGATGGTAAAAATCAATGACTTGCCTTATTGAAAGGTGCCCTCAGGGGCAAAAAGCAGTGAATAGCTTATTAGTTTGTGTGTGCATGCTGGCAGATGATAAAGCAGCATTGAAATCAGTCATAGACCATAATAAAGTGCCCATCCCCATCTTAAAGGCAGTGTGTACTCCTGTCTCAGGGGAGAATGCCTCCATTAACCCAAACTGTGCAGTAACTCATCTTTAACCACAGAACAAATATGCAATAGAAGAGGAACCAATAACGATTTCTTATGGTTACTGATGCAAAAAATATAGCAGAGAAATTACTTATGTGTAGGGCAAGATTCTTTTTTGTGTAATATTCCATAATTCTATTTTATTGCTATTTGGAATGGTGTGGAAGAGTTCCACTGTGAATCTGGCCTGATGCCAAAAATATTTTACTAATTTCCAAAATAAAAGAGAAAAACATGCAGTGATGCAACAAAGAGTAGATGCAAGAGACAGAATGTCCTGACCTTTTTATCCTGTCAGTGAAGTCTGCTTTGGAGTTTATTCAAACCATCCACTCAGATACACAAACCCAGATATGTTGTCACTAAAGAATTTATTGGCCTTAAGATGTTGCCATCCTAGGCATGATGTGCATTCATTGGCAGACATCTGATTAATGCCAATAATGCCTTCAACAAATATAAGCTTTCCCATAAGAACACTGGGGCAGGTCTGGCCTAAAATGTAGAGGTTATGATTTCTCCTGGTTTCAAAGTACTAACTTCTATAAGTATTTTCATATTTTCATTATTTCCTGAGAGATCCTGAGGGCATCTGGGCTTGCACCCATGGATATACAAAACTAGTACAAAGTGTGTCTTTTTAAAAGGACTTGACACTGCAAAAATGCTCTATTTTGCCTTGAAATATGTCACAGTGGTGTCCATGTGGGGCAGAGTAATTCTCTTAGCTGGAGTAACTGATGTGTAGCACTTATTGAATAGACAGATAGACACGTGTACAGTCACACACAGATCTGCTAACATTATGATAATTGTGGCACTCCCTGAAGGACATGCCTCTGGAAACCACAGGCAGAAATCCTGTCATCATATTGTTATATAGAAAGGTGCTAATGGCTTCCATAATGGAGCTTGGAATGAAATGCTGCAGGAAAAGAGCTCAGCAGAGTAGTGGCATCCAGAGTCAGTGGGACTCCTGCACCATTTAACCACATGTTCCTGTCTTTGACACTTCTGAACTTCCCACTGCTGAAGGAAGAGTGATCAGGCTATCTTTGCTACCCTGCTTATCCCAAGGGAGCCTTGCAGCAGGGAGTTTCTCAGGTGTAAAGTCAAGGGAAACAAGAGGGAAAGTCTGACTAAGCAGCTGGATTCCACTGAGATTTGTGCCTTGGAAAGAAGTGGTGGAAGTATTGGTGAACAGGATAGAGATAACCAAGTTGAGAAATCTACAGCTTTTTAAGGAAGCAGTCCTTATCAGGCACCAGACATATTCCTCTTACATTTAGAATATTGCTTCACACTTCATCACAGTGTAAAAGACTATTTCCTTTCTGCTGTGGCAGATGTATATGGCTTTAGTGACTCTACAGAGTAATTCAATAGAAAAACAAGAAACAGAAACAAAAATCCCCATCAACTTGACACAAATATTTGTTTGACAGATACACATATATCATGCTGCAAAGTACTGGTCAAGAGACTTGTGCACTTGTGCACTTCTCTGTCTTCTTCAGAAAAAGTCATGTGTAATATTAGACTGTAAACATTTTCAGTTACTAAATTCTTCATTCCACCATTCCACAATTTTGAGGGTGGCCTACATATGGGAGCTTGGACAAGCCAGTCCTTGTGTGGCATTTTCCCACCAACTGTGTAGGGCAAAAGCACTTACAGCAGCAGCATGATGTGAGAACTGATTGTGCGGAAAGACTGTGAGATAGCAAAATCTTTGGTAATATGGAGAACATATGTATCTAAGACAGATTAATATTGGCATGCTTTATGTGATATATTACATAAAATGTGTTTGAGATTTGTCAACATTGCACTGGTCCATTAAGGATCAATCTTTTTCTTATCATTGCATTTTGGGCTTTCAACACAACCATGAAAGCAATAACACTGAGAGAACAGGCATGCCAACAGACACGAAGGAATGGGAATTGCACTTGGAAAAGGAAGTGGGTCTTTCTGTAAAGAAGACTCTCTTTTATCTCCTCATGGGCCATATGCTGAGGAGAGCCAGCTATTCCCCAGACAAACACACAGGAAGGAAAAGCAGATAGAAAGGCAAAAATTAATCCATTATTACTGCTAATTTTCTAGAGAGAAAAGACAGCCTTCCTTGCACAGGGCTCCTCTAGCTCTTCAAAATATACAAAGTTGTTTTTGGACTTGTTGCACCACATATATAGAGAGAAAATCAAAATGCCTGTGCTGCCAGTATGGACAACTTCCCAGGAGTTTTCTTCCAACCAAGAGTAGCTTGCAATCAAGACCAGTCACTGTATACTTGATTATTATCCTTCCTCCTCAGAAAGTACACACTAGAAACTACATCTGCTGGGTACCTCAGTCTCTCCTAATTCAATTCTCTCAAAATCAAAAGGACAACTGATGGCCTTATCAGAGGAGTGATCCAAAACCTGCTGAAATCAATGACTAATTCATGTTAGTGTTTTGGCTTGTCCTTCTAGAAGAAGATCTTCCACTTTCCCCCATTTACTGGGTTTTGGTTTGCTCTTAGAGAGCACTGAATTCTGTTTAGATGAAACTAAATAGGAAATGTACTCCAGGAGCATCCCTATGCATGCCAGCTCATGGTAGGAGGTCAGTCTGTGAAACTAGCCTAGAACTCAAGTAACTCTCCATTCCCAAACACACACCCTGTAGGTGCTGGGTCCTTAGCAGCCACTCTTTCAAGCTTCAGATACACTTCTCTTGTGCTGCCCTCCCTGTGAATAAAGATACAGCTAAAGAAATTCTGTTCTGGACACCTGACCCATGCACAGCCTGACAAAATTGGAGAGAACCCTGCACAAAAGGGAAGATTGGGTAGCATTTTAAGTCATGACATAGATTACCAGCCAAAATGGGAAAGTATGTTTTGCTTTTCTGTAGTTTGAGCTTTCTTCAGGAGCTGCAATTTTGCACAGAGGAAAGAAAATAAACACAAAAATTACTGAATTACTGTGGACAGTAGCATTTTTTTTTTTGTGCTTTCCTAGGAACATTATAATAAGGCTATCCTGATTCCCCAAGGAGGTAAATTTGATATTTCTCCAGTGAGAATCCAGACCCCTTCTGGATATTAATCCACTTCAGAAAGTCATTAGGAATAATTTAGCATAAAAGCAGCCTTTTTCCTCACAAGACAAAGCACGGAGACTGAGGCATTTGTAGAGCAGTGTGAAAAACATACTGTAGCTGCCTTGGCTCCATTTGGATGGAGTATAAACAAAGAATTTTGGCTGCAAATCCTGTCAGTCTCTTAGTCTTATTTAGGACAAATATTCAGGAAAAACAATGACAATATAATTTAGCTTGCCTTTTTTTTTTTTCTTTTTTTCCCCCTTTTTTTATTTTCATAGTGCTAAGTCAATGCATAATTACTGGAAAGAATTTCTGACTGAATTTTAGATAAGAATTTTGATAAAATATAATATTGGAAACAATCTTTATCAAACATTCATGTGTAGTGTGAGAGATAAAAACAGGAATCCATAATTCATATGGCAGAATGTATTACCAAGTGTGAATAAGAGGCTGAATTTAAATGAGGGGGTCTGAACAATATTTTCTGCAAGGCATCTGCTTTAATCATTTACATTATTCACTAGGTTTTCCAGAACTGTAAATCTTAAATATATATTTGTGTTAGTGAGAATGTGTATGTAAATACACACATATATGCACACATACACAAAGCATTATACACACCCACACATTAGCACATATTCACACAGATACAGAAATGTGTTTGTATACAGACACAACAGCTTAGGGCCTGATTACAAACCATTCCACATTGACAATGGTGGATTTTGGGATCCTGGCCTCAGTGCCTTGGTTTCTCACCTCACCCTGAGTTTGCAGTGAAATGAATCAGATTAAGGTTAAAGGAAAGATAAGTCTTTATTTACCTTAAAATAATTGAGACATTTACTTATTTGACATACATTACAGGAAAGAGAAACTCCCTATCCTGAGATGAAATCCTTGACACCTTTCTGTCAATGTGTCCAACTGTCCTTCTAACCCAAGTTTTCAGTGCTGGCTCTCTGTACTTTGGGGTGCAATGGCAAGAAAGATCTTGAGTAAGTGCAGGGCTTGATCAAAATCTGCTCTGGGGCCCACCCAGACCTCACTGTCCCACCTTAACTCAGGTGGAAGGAGTCTTAATCCTCCTCCCAGTGGCTGTCCCTGCTTAGTTTGACTCCAGCTTTGCACTTAGGTGTTAACTCTTGCCAAGGTAGCAAAAGGAGTCACCTAATGATTGCTGTATGCTTCACTAAGCCCTAGGCACATTTTTGGTCCTTCATGATTAACCAGACCCTCTTCTCATTGTGCTTTCAAAGCCCAGAGGGGTTTGTTTGGGTTTTTTTTGTTGATTTGGTTTTTTGTTTTGGTTTGCTCGTTTGTTTTGTTTACAACATACTAATGCCTAGATTTCACATAAACTTATCTACTTGCTAGTAACACTTAATGCTTTCATATAGGTACACTTTATGTACAGAGCAGCTACTGGCTCATTTTTCCCTTGTGAGAAGGCAAGTGAGGCTGATAATGATTTTGAGAGCCTGCTGCTCCCCACCCCTCTTCTGGAGGGACAGCAAGACAGTCTGTCTTTTCCCAGTTGTGGTTACTGTGTACAGTTCAGCCCTCTTACTGAGAATTCCTTTTCAGAGACTTCCTTAGGACACTGCAGAACCAAAGGAAGATTCATGACAGCAAATAACAAAAGACAAAGGCCAGCAGTAACCCAGACTCAGAGTCTGATGTTCACAGATTCATTCTGACATTATATCCCACATAAGGAGCATCCACTGTGCCAGCTTCTGTGTAACTATGTCATCTGCATAACTAATCCTTTTATTTCCATGTCCCAGTTTAGAGCCTGGTAATGCACTGTCACAAAGCAGTAGCTGTCACTTTATTTCAAGAGAAGAGCAGAGGGCTAGAAATGGCTGAGTTCTACTGCACCTCTCCTGACAGGGTGCAGGGATTGCCTGTTTAAAGAAATCTTTTTCTTTTTTTTTTTTTTTTCTTTTGGGGGGGAGGTTTTCTGGGTTTTTTTTTTGTTTTTTTTTTTTTGTTTTTTTGTTTTTTTGTTTTTTTTTTTGTTTTTTTTTTTTTTTTCCCATTGGAACTCTGTGTGCCTTTCACTTCTCACTCTCTTCTATTTAATAATGTGTTTCTTGATGCTAGCAGATCTATTTGTCAGGTCAGAGACAGATGGTATTGTTGCACGGGAGGTTGTCTTACTCTGGCATCTATGTGCTTATTTCAATAATTGTTACTTTCTTGGAGGGTAACAGTGAACAACTGATAGAAGAAAAATACTCAAACACTGCAAATCTTTCTCAGTACAGCATTCACTGAGTTATGTAGGGCACATTAAAAAAAATCACATTTTTTAATTATGTACAACAGACAAGTCGATGAAGAATCATGCATGAAATCCAGGCACTCTGAAGACCAATGAAAAGGAATTTTACCTCTTTCTATGAAGCTGAGACCAAGTGATTAAAATGATTGTACCCTATCATTTTAATTCTCTTTCCTCTAAGCTTTACTTAATGGTGCCCTCTTCCTCTGCTTAACCAAAATGATGAATTAATCCAGTTTCTCCCCTGTGGGGCAGAAGAAAAGCAATATTCACACATCCCATTCTGCCTATACTTCATTCACAAGGCACATTACATTTACCCATTTTCCCCTCCTTGATTGTTTTATATTGTTATCCTGAGGAATAGACACAGATCATAGAATTTGTGACTATGAGACATTCTGATAAGACAAGAAATCAGATGCAGTGCAAAACTGAGCAATGTGATTTGGAACAAAGCACTGCTGAGAGGATGGGGAAGAGGGAGAGGCACATATTTCTAGGTGATAAAAAGGGGCTGGCTTGCCCAGGATGTGAACAGCCCTAACAGCCCTGTGACCTTTAGCTGGTCCCTTGGGGGTTCTGACACTGCCCTTTAAGTGAGCTGGGAACTTGGGTTGTACCCCAGCCAAACCCTTAGAGCACTTGTGAAGGTATCCTCAAGGGCAAATCCCCCAACCACACCTAATCTGCAGATTGCTCTTGTGTGTTTCCTGGCTGGAAATTCAGGAAATGTAACCCAGGGCCTTTGAACAATGCTCCAGGGCTTGGATGAACCATTATCCCAAGGTGTCCCTGTGAAAATTGCCTGAATCTTGCAGTTAGTGTCCCACAGGGCATTGTGGCATAACCCTCAACACCAAGCCTCACAAAAGTCCTGCCACTCCAAAGCACACTCCAAAGCACACAGTCTCTTCTCAATGGCTCCATGGCACAGGCACAACATGTATCCTTCCCACACCCCTGATCCTCACATCAGCATCTAGATCCAGTGTCAGGATTCTTGTCCAAGGATAGGAGACAGTTTGGAGGTGAGAGGTGGTGTAGGTACTCCTCTTCAACATTGTGCATTACTCCTAAGAAGATATTTTGAAAGACTTTTCTGAAAGCACTTTCATTCACAGATTAACTTGGTTTAAAGTCTTAGATAAAAAGAAGTTTTGTATCAGAGCTTTAAACAGAGTAAAATTGAGAATAAGGCTGTGGCCAGTCACTCCTACTTAGATTTGGATACATTCCTGCCTCAGGAATGAGCAACCACTGTAGATACTTATCAGGGAAGTTGCTATAGAGTTTATACATGATGCCAAAAGAGGAGGGCAGGGATCCTGTATTTTCACCCTAATATTTGCAGGGAAGAAAAATCTGGCTCACAGATGTGATTGTGGGCTTTCTCCAGCCATAGAATGGCCACCAGCCCAAAGCAAGGTTTTGATGGCCTGGCCCATGCACAGCTTAGGCAGTCTCTGCTGTACATCTGCCATGCTGAGGCTGATCACAAACCTCACTCCAGTGAGAATTGCTATTTAGTGCTGTGTATTTGGCCAATGGGCCCCTTCAGTGATTCTCTGCTCCATTTAATGGCCATGACTCCCGTGGGTGGAAATAGAACATCTCAGAAGATGCCAACCTTTCTTGAGTCTGAGTGACAGCTGGCTGCTCTAAGCTGGAAGTCTTGATTAAGACTCTTTCAGTGTATCTTCTCTGAGTAATATTTCCCTAGTGGAAAGCTCCTTCCATCTTCTTGGATAAACCTTAATGACAAATAAGGAATAATGCAAGATGTCAGTGAATTTTCTGGGTTATTCTGCTCACAAAAGGGAAAGATTAGAAGTGGGATTAT
Organism: Oenanthe melanoleuca; assembly: GCF_029582105.1. Taxonomy (NCBI): domain Eukaryota; kingdom Metazoa; phylum Chordata; class Aves; order Passeriformes; family Muscicapidae; genus Oenanthe; species Oenanthe melanoleuca. The sequence goes on from NC_079340.1 coordinate 12,116,930, forward strand.
TCATTGAACCAAATCTTTGTTACAGGAATGTGGGGAGGGTAAGAGACCTCTGTATTTGGGTCCAAACTGCAGGATCATCTATTATCCAGACTCTGGGTACAGGGCAAAATATTTTCACTTGATGAAGCCTTTGTCATGGTAATTGATTACTATATTGTCACATCTTTTCAGTTAATCACATCTTTTCAGACACTGCCAAGGTCTGGTTTGACTGCAGCAGGGTCATGGAAGTTATCATTCAGGGAGAGAATAGATTGTGACAGTAGCACAGGGCATCCATATGTTCCTGAAAAACATCTGTTTGAGTGCTCTTTTCAGGAGACTAGAACAGTGCAGAAAATGAAGGCTAGAAGTGGGCAGAGCATGTCCTGGGCAGATTGGTGAGGTAAAGGCAAACACCAGAAGGGCCTTGCTCAGGGAGCTTAAAGAACAGCCTCTGAATGGTTTGAAGGTTTGTTTAACCATGTGACATGCAGATGTGTTTCATTTTGGGTAAGTAGTTGTCCTCAAAGTATGAAGTGTGAATTTGCAATGTGCAGCTCAGGCAATACCACTGGTGGAGAGCCCTGGCCAGTGTCAGATAAACCACTAGCATTAAATGATGACCCAAAAACTTGAGACAGCCAGCAGATCTCTTTCACTGACCTGTCACTTTTACCTTGGAGATGAGAGATTATTTGAGGCTAATAAGAAAATCCTCCTTTTATGCTTCAAGGCTCAGTAGGCAACATGAAAATAAAGAAAGTGAACAATGCCTTTGTAGGTTGACCAACAAAACAAAGGAGATGCCCTTAAATGTACTTCCCAGCATTAACAGTAGCACCTTAAAAGAAGCAATTTTAATGTTTAGAGCAATTGAAAAATGCCCCAGGACAACTAAATCCTTAGCAGCAAAGATTAAAGAAAGTGTATACCACCTTTTTTGTATGGTCAATTTGTCCTTAAGGAAGATAACTCAAGCCTATGTATACATTCATGTAAGAGCAGATTTGGATGAAATATTGAGCTGCAAATTGAACAAGAGCAATGTTAAAAGGTAGTTTTCTAATAAAGATTCCATCCACATACATAATGGCTTACTGCAGCCTAATAAACCTACCCCTCCTACATAATTATGTAGGAAGTGTAATACTGTGTTGTCCTGCTCCAACAGCCTCCTCCCCATCTCACACACACACACACACAAATTCCATTTGTAATTAAAATTCTCTGTATTAGTTTTCTTTGCACTTTATAGAATAACAGAGAGATTAATTAGGAGGTCTGCATTTCTATTTCAAGGTTCAAGTATTTTCATTGAGCACATTGTGCTTTCAAAATCTGTGGTGTCAGCAGAATTCCTTATTTCAAAATGCATACATTTCTCTTCCTTAAGTGTTACTTTTATATATGCATTAAATAACTGTGGGTAGTTAGGAGGCCCAGATCACACTGTCACCTGTTATGTATCTAAGCTGTGCTGTAGATGAGTGCAACACACATACAGGAAAAAAAAGTTTTCTGTGATGCTCATGACTTACTGCTGACTTTAAATATAGCCTTTCATTAGCAAACCAGCCAAATGAAAATATTCTTTTCCCTCTAATTATTGTCTTTGGTGACATGTTTTTTCTACTTTTTCTTTTTTTCCAGTGGGTGAACCATCCCATTGAGAGGAGTAGTTATGTGGCTATTAATCCTAAAAAATATTTACTTTTGTGATTAATTTCTGTGCAGGAGTAGTGCCCCTAGGTGTGAGAGTTAGTTTTGACAACAAGGGCTGTGATATAAACCACTCAGTCCTGTTCAGCTGAAATCTTTGAGTTTTGCTCACTAAGTTTACATTTCTCCTTAAAGATGAGCAGAGATTTAAATGACCACCCTGAAGAGGAGCCTTGGTGTCTGCAAATGAATATACAAAAATCAGGAAACAGCAAAATTATATTCTCTTCCACTCGTGCCCAGAAAAACACTTCTCTGCTGTTGTGCTGTAACTCTAGCTCTGTGAAATTGGAAGGGATCTCTCTGGAATGAGAGAAATGTTATCTCATGACAGAACTGGATGGAGATGTGGGGCCTGACTTCTGCTTGTTTAGTGCCTAAGAAGTGTTTTCAGTAACTCCCATAGAGATCTGCAGGCATCAAGAACACTCACTAACAAGGCACTGCAATCAGGCATTAAGGGGCAATGCTTTTCTGTGGACTCTTATAACCAAGAATTTAAACTCAAGGTCAGAGTTAAAATGAAGAAAGGGAAGGGAACAATTTTCCTGCAAGGCAGGACTAAGGAGTTGAACTTTCAAGCTGCAGCAATTCTTTTATGAACACTTTATTGTTGACACCATCAACACATAGAGTTCTCATGAGTGAGAAAAACACTATCATTAAAACAGGAGGAGTGCCAGAGGCAGCTGATCATTCTGGGATGTGCTTGCAAGGGCACCCTTTTTGTCCATGAGGGTTACATAAGGCTCACTTTATACAATCTTGCATAGTGTTTAATATATCAGAAAGTTATCACAAAGAAAAACACTGAGCAGCAAATAATAACCAACAGACCTAGATCAACCACTTACTTTCTAATGTGTGGCTGAAAAGTTCTTGTGAAATAAGGTATATTTGTATTTTTAAAATAGATTGTAGTGAAGTGCAATAAATTCAATATAAACTGGAAGACAGTTGTAGCCAATCTGCAGCCTGTAAAAACATGTGGGACCAGACTCAGATGATTTCCATACCTATCCACTTTCTTTTCATGACCATGAATGGCATTTCTTAAAGACTAAGAAAAGGGATGGGATTGACATGTATTAGCCAATATGTTCTAAAAATGTTTTAAAGGCCTAAGGCAAGTGAGTGTATAATATTCCTTCCTGCTCCACATTAGGTGGTGTGAATATACTGGAATACACTGATTTCCATATCATAACACCATTGTTTTAGACAAAGCCCAGATGGTAAAGATAACCCAACAGCCTAGCTCTTATTCAGAAAATGTAGTGGATGTTATTTCCCAATAATTTGGATGCAGCTAAAATTTTGAGCATTTTTAAAGTTCTGTACACCAGAAAATTAAAAGACAAGCATTAAATCAAAGCAAATATAAGAAATGAGGCCTTGTGGAAGAAAAGTCTTGCCTCGTGCCAGCAGCAGTCACAACACTGACAGGTTCCACCCTTGCTCAGCCCCTGGGCTGCATCACCATTTGTCAGGACTTGAGCATTCATGGCTGATACATTTCAGTCAGAGAATCCAACCCAGAGGAGAATAGCAAAATAAGGTAACCAAGTTAGAAATATCTTTTTTTTTTTTTTTTTTTTTTTTTTTTTTGGAGGAATGGATAAATTTTTGTGTGAAATAAGATCTCTTTGTTTTCCCTAGAATATTTTCTGAAATAATTTGCAATGCTAAATAATATTTGAAACAAAAAAATGTTAGCATTTTTATCTGCTATACATTGGAAAATCTTGATTATTCTATCAAGAAGTATTCTGTTTGAAGCTTACTTGCACTGCCTGAGAAAGATCTCAATGAGATAATGCTCAGCAGGCCCTTTTCCAATTTCCAGTTGTCTTCTCAAAAATCAGAGAGCCACTTGGCAGTGCTTGCCCTCATTATTGAGAGAGGAAGTTGAAAAGCATTGTTCATGAAAACATTATTTTTTAAAATTAGGAATAAATATTCCCATTGTTCATGTTGATTGACTTTAGATAAACATATTGAGATAAGACTGTATGCCTACACCAAAGAACTGAAACAACATATATAATTTACAGACAATTATTCATGATAATTTAATTAGCTCTTTGTTTCCCCTTGATTCATCACTGAACTGTGAGACACTGTCATGAATTTGCAGAGAATGAAAAAAATCAGAAATGTAGTGAAGCATGTATTTCAGAAAGTAATGAAAATTTTACACTTTCTAAGTAGTCTTTAACAGCCTGTCATCCAAGGGAAAATCCTCATGGGCCTTCTAATCCAAAACAATATTTTTGGAAAATCCTGTCATCTCTTCCCACTACAGCCTTCTGTAATTGAGACTGAGAGCAGGATTCAGTTAATCTTTGGGTCCACCTAAGTATTTATCACCTTTCAAGGTGCCTATGTAAAGCTCCCTGGTTTTTGAAGAGTAGACTGCTAAATCATGCTGTGCTGAAGATTTCTTTATGCAAACAAGATCTGTCTTCAAAATTGAAAAAAAAAAAAAAAACAAAACAGAAACCAGAACTATTTATTCCAAGCAAGGGAAACTCCATCTGCCTTTAATCTGTACATGGACAACAAAGAGACAGGGCAGATTTTCAGACATATGCTTTTGCACAGATGTGTCAGCCAGAGATTTTGGGTGTGTGACACAGGCACAGGCATATCCCTGTGTGTAAGTTTATCCCCATGCCCTTCATAAATGGCACACACATGCAGAATTGTCCTTTCTCAACCGTTTATGTCCATGGGTGTGTATAGCCATTAGAATATTTTTTGTTTAAGTCAGAGTTATTCTGGGGCATTTCATAAAACAAAAAAATTTTCGGAAATTGTTTCATGTTCTTTTTTAGGATGACTTAAAAAAAAAAAAAGGATATTTTAAAAAGCCATTGACAGTGACAATAGCTATGAGCTTAACCTCTATTAACATGACCTCAACCTAAGAAACCTTTTCATCACCAGCTCAGATAGTAGAAAAGTAAAATCATTATATATCAGGTAGTTGCTCAGAAATCTAAGAGGGCATGAATGGAGGATCTCAATCCATTTCTTAGTGGATAAATATGGATTCACAGTATTCACATGCTTCTCATGCTGTCAAAAGTCACTAAATTAGCTGTTATAAAGGGCTGGATGATTAGGAATCATAAAGGAGATTCATCCTTTTTCCTTGTCTAAAAAAACACTCTCTACAGAATAAGGCAGAACTTAAAGGATGATGGTGGCTTTTTCATATGTTCATAGAGTTCCTAGGTTCAGGTGGGCCTGCACCTGAGGCTTTTGTATCTGGAATCATTCTCACAGCTTTTGTACTTCAGTAAAACTTTGTAAATTAATGTGTCTTAATCTGCCCATATGTGTCCATATCTGGTTGGAGCTCATGTTGAACCAAACCTTGCTCCTGAAACAGATTTAGTGTAAGAGAAGGATTTTGTTTCCTGAGGCTGTGCCATCACTCAGCCTTGCCAGGCCCACTTTCTGTTCATCATTACCTGCTGGGGTAATAAACACATATCAGCCATGAGAGCTCCTGCAGTGTTCTCCCTGCTCCTTCTCCCTTTCCCTCAGCCCTCCTGAACTCTCCATTCCTTCAGGAATATGCCTGCTTTGCTCTGTGTCTCTAGAATCATTTAGGTACAGCATTAACCTGTAACAATATGAATCCTGTTCCACAGAACTCCACAGGATTTATTTTTAATCCATGAGTTTTTATTGTTATATTCTGCATATTTTTTCAATGGGGAGTGTGGAACAAGAGAGCAGTGGTCTTAAAATATTTTCTCTTATATTTATATTAAAACTTTGGTGTTCTAGGAGGTAGCAAAATAGTATCATTTGTTGGCTTGGTTTTTGTTTTGTTTCATTTTGGTTTTTTGTGGGAGGAGTGGGAAAGGGAGCAGATCACTCAGTTTCCTTCTGCTGTATCCTTGGGGACTGTGCCTACTATATCTGTACAATGCTCAATTAACATATTTCATGTTTTAGGAGGCATAAAGTTGCACCTCATGAGATGCATGGCCCTAATAAGCCCAGTGAGATGTGGCCAGACTTGTCACATTAGTGGGCTTTCATAAAACAGTGCTAAATTCATTGCTTTTTTTCCCCCATAAGCCTGATTCAAACTCAGGACTCAAGCTGAGAGCCTGGTGAATTAACCTAATGTGCCCACTTGACTGTCTCCTATGTATCATGATAGATTTCTTTTAATCTGCTGCAGAAAATAAATTGCTGGAGAAAAAAAATAAAGATTTGTACTCTTTAAAGACTAATCACTTTCAGGCACTGTATGGCAAACAGCAAGATTCAGAATGAATCCTTTTACTGTATTACTCATGACAGCTTACAACCCAGACTATTAAACATTCATCAATAAAAATTTAACATCCCATCTTCCCTTTGATATCCTCAACTGCTGCCTACATAAGACAACAAGAAGGCTTTCCACAGCTCAGTGTGATGGCAGGACATCAAAGCAGCCTCCACAGCCAGCCTGCTTCGAACAGTGCCTTGTATTTAGAAAGCAGAGTTGTCACATGGGAGGGGAAAAAGCAATGCAGGAGATTCTCTCTGGTTTGAATATATATAATCCCTCCCAAGGGGTGCATTATGGCCATGTTGTGGCTGAGCAGCAAGTTGCAATTCACTTTTCTTCATATAAGGATATGACAGACCACACAAAAGCAAAAAGAAGAGCTGGATATTTTCCTTTGTTAAGCAATGAACACTGCATGCCAGACTTTAACTGCAGGAAAAAGAAAGAACAGGCTTTTGCTTAAAAAATTACCAGGATTGACAAATTTGTTGTAGCTACTGTTTGCTAGAGGAGTGAAGATTGTAAACAAATAAATCTATTTGCTTTCCTGCTACCTACAGCAGATTTGTGCTTGCCATTGAAAACCCAAGCAGGGAATTTTCAATGCCAAATTCAGTTCAGTTGAGCAACTTCCATTTTTAGCTCCTTAGCAGAAAAGAGCTGGAAAATTAGACCCTGAAATAATCCTCTCCCAAAAACTGCTGGGGCTCAGTTGTATTTATTGTCCTGAAGCTGCTCAAATCCCACTGCAAGAGCTGGGTGATGCAGGTAGGTTTTGGATCAGATGCTGAACTGAGCAGGCCTTGGAGTCAACAAGCTCAAACTTGTTCCATCTGCCTTTCTCCTGCTCCTGCATCCTAACACTGCCATTTTTACACCTGCAATGGCCTGGGGCTCCAGCAATGCTCCTGGCCAAGCCTGCCTGCTTCAGGAAGAGTGAAGGGCCAGAGCTGGAGAATAAATCCCACAGTGTGCATCTTTTCAGTTATTGTATTTAGTCAGAGCTTTGCTATGAGGAGGGATGTAACAGGGGAAAAAGGAAGAAAGTAAGGCTCTCGTGGTGGTAGTAATTCCTAGGTCTTTTAGTAATTTCAGTTAAAACTTCCAGTAGCTCAGCATAGACTTTGATAGCATGTTACAGTATCAGTTGACAAAATAAATTGAATTTATATTAGCAAAGGACATGGAAAGAAGAGCAAGTATTGTCCATGGTTATGACTAATTAACCTGGTTTTGCTTAGTCTGTAGTGACCTGTTTAGCATGTGGAGCACTGCTAAGAAATCTTAGAAGGGACACATTCCCTGTTGGCCTCTCTGTCATCCTGTGTTACTGTCAGAGAAGCAAAGTTGTTCAGATTGCACACAGACTGCAAGCACATGGCTACAAGTGTTTTCTGTGGCCTTCCACTTAGCTTAATTTGTCTCACCCAAAATCCCTTTCAGTCTGCTCAGTTATAGCACTAAAATATTTGCAGAACAACAACCTCATTTAAAAAAAAATGCAATAGAGGTGATATGTGCATTTTTTCAGCTCCTAGATTTAAAATTCATTCCCAGTATTTTAAAATTTTCTCTAGCAATAGCAGCAGCAACTAATATCCTTTACTGAGACAATAAAGTGTCTATTGTAAAGTCATGAGTATGTTATAGAACAGTTGGTGGTCTAAACATTAGTGGAAATTAATACATTTTCCTATTTTGGTTCCTCCTTTTAAGAAGCAGATTTTGTTGTTTAGTTTGGGCTTTGTTTTCAGTTTGGAAATAATTCTCTTTTCAGCAACCTTGGATCTGTCTGTAATCTGCTTAAGGGCTTTCTATTGACTTTCAAGCTCTAGCAGTGAAATAAAATGGGGTGAGAGAATGAAATGATCTGGGTGAGACAAGAGATTTCATTAGATTTTGAGTCAAGAAGGACCAGGGAAGGAAAATCACACCTCTTTATGTTGCTTCAGAGATGTAAAATCATGTCAATACTACCAGGGCTGGCACTGTGCTGAAATCCTACAACTGGCAGTGCAATCACTGGCCATTTGAAAATAGCACAGTGCCTTGTATGTCTCAGACCACACTGTCATTTTTGTTTCAATGCCAATTCATCCTGTGCTAGGCTTGTCTTTGCAATGAACAGATGTCACAGGATCAGTTGTGAAATCATAAAATGGCTTGGATTGGAAGGGACCTTAAAGACAATGTAATTCCAACATCCCTGCCACGATCACAGACCCTTCACTAGATCAGGTTGCTCAGACCCCCATCGAACTTGGCCTTGGACATTTCCAGGAATGAGGCAGCTACAACTTCTCTGGAAAAGCTATTCCAGTGCCTTATCACCCTCACAGGGAGGAGTTTCTTCCTATTATCTAATCTTGTCTAATCTAGAGCTACTCTCAGTTTAAAACCACGCCCCCTTTTTTTTTTGCCACTACATGCTTTTGTAAACAGACTCCATCTTTCTTGTATGCTCCCTTTGGGTGTTGGAAGGCCACAGTTAGGTCATCCAGAAGCCTTTTCTTCTCCAGACTGAACAATCAAAATTCTCTCATTTTTTTTTTTTCTCATAGGAGAGGTGCTCCATCCCTCAAATCATCTTGGTGCCCTCCTCTGGACCCACAGCAACAGGTCCATGTCCTTCCCCTGCTGAGACCCCAGAGCTGGCTGCAGTGCTCCAGGTGAGTCTCACCAGAGGGAGCAGAGGGGCAGAGTCCCCTCCCTTCTCCTGCTGCCCACAGGGCTCTAGATGCAGCCCAGCACATGTCTGGCTTTCTGGGCTGTGAGTGCACATCTCTGGCTCATGTCCAGCCTCTCATGCACCAGCACCCCCAGTTCCTCCTCAGCAGGGCTGCTCTGGGTCTGTTCATCCCCCTGGATTGACACTGGGGGCTGCCCCAACCCTGCACTTCGTATTCTTAAACCACATGAGTTTCCCTAGGGCCCAATTTTTGATCTTCTCCAGGTCCCTCTGGATGATATCCTGTCTTTCAGGTGTGCCAAAAGCACCACTCAGCTTGGAGTCACCTGAACATTTGCTGAGGGTGCACCTGATGCATTATTGAAGGTATTGAATAACACTGGTTCCAATATAGAACCCTGAAGGATATCACTCAAACTTCAGCAAAGATTATTCAGATTGAAAATTACTTACTTTCTGAAAAAGTTTGGACATTTCCTAGCATTTGTTGTGCTTTAATGAAAGTGATACCACTAAGCATACATTCCCTCCTGAGATTCATTTCAAGAGAAATTTCAACAGATAGGACAAGAGTCACCCAAATGAGCTTTTGCCACTATAGTGAGAATAGCACCTTTCCTTTCTCAGAAGTTCCATATGAATTTTAATGCCAGCATCCTTTGAAGCAGTCTCTTTCTTTGCTCCATCTAGTTTCCACTACATTCCTGAGCAAACACAGTGCAAATACACACCATGATTTTTGGTTCTTCAAATGTGCTAATACTGTCTCCTTATGGGGGTGTGGTAGGCAGGTTCAAGTCATGTGGGTTTGATTAGTAAAACGTAATCCACCAAAAATTTTATGATAAACATTCCTATTAATAATGACTTTTAATGACTTCTTTACTACTAAAATCGGTGCAGAAGGCATTTCTAATTTTAAACAGGACATATTCTTAATATAAAAATCACATGGTATGCAGAAAAAGGCTTTGCTGCAGGGCAGGACTGCATCTGTTACTTCAAATATGTAAGTTGTGACTATCATTTTAGAAGTAAAATTATCTCACTTTAATACCTGTGCATGCAATTTTCATTCTCCTTAAGTAGTTTCCAAACAGCTGTCTATCCTAAGTGCAAAGTGATTTGAGGAAATTCTCAGCACTTTGGTCAAAATTCACACCTGTGCAGAGAGTGCAGAGACCATCTTGTCATTCAAGTCCCACTCATGTTCAGTGAATCTTGCCTCTACTCATTTTCTAGAAGATGATGAAAGGGGAAGGTGCTCAGCATGTCAGAAAAGCAGGCATATTTTTTGTAATAGTGGGCATTCACTGTTCTCAAGTGGCTGTGGAAGGTGTTTTGCACAGCAATGAGAGAATTCTCTGGTTTAAAACCATGTCTAGTTAGTTATGATTCTACATGGAAGCAATTTTAGCTCTAAATTTGCAGAATGTTCTAAAATTCGCAAGATCTTTTCAAATTTGCACCCAGATGTAAGAATCAGGGACGTATATTGTACCAGAACCATTAGTAATTTTAAGCTTAAGTGGCATGAGGGTATAATAGCAATATAACAACAACAGTGAAACAGTAAACTGTAACTGAATTATGCACAAGTCAGTCAAAACTGACAATTGTGTAGTAGAAGCAGAAGATAAAAATAACTCATGGCAGTAGTGGAATAAAAACATCAATGATTCTAACACAGCCAGTAGATTTCACCACAGTGGAGGAGTTCTACAGGCAACAGGGGGAAAAAAGGCATCTTAATACACTGGATCTCCTTTTCCTACTGGTCTCTCTAACATCAGCCATCTATCTATACCTGAAAGCTTTGGTGAAAAACTGCTGTGCATGGAACAAATACTCTTGTAAACTTCTCTACTCTTGCATACTGCAAATCTGAACTAAAAAGAAAATGCAAAGTATAAAATTTTTCCACTCAACCACTTTATTCTAACAGCTGACAATCAAAACCACATTAGTTGCTGTCAGTCACCATGACAATTTTATAATGTTGATATCTGTATAGCAGAAATTTAATCAATATATCAAGTCACTTCACATATGTAAACACACAGAAGTGATTCAGTCATAATAACCCTTACTATACTAGAGATTTTCAAGTAACTCAATTTTTACTCCTCCAGAATGCATTGCAATATATTATGAATGAGATAATTAAACATAACTGAAATAGTATCCTCAGTCTATAGATAGTGAAGTAAAAGCAAAAACTGGGATAAAATAAGTATCACACAGAGAAAACCATTAGTATCTAATTTTCACTGCTGACCCCGGGGGCAAAGGAGACCAGAGAGTTCAGGGCTGACACCTAAACCATTGCAGCTCAGTGAGTCAGTGCAGAGCAGCATCACTGAGGAAATGCAGCTCCCCCAAAGAATGCCTCCCTCAGATAACTCTAAAGGTGAAACTCCTGACACAGCCCTCCCTAAGATAACAGAGGTTTTGTTTCATTACAGCAGTGATCCCACAAAGCTGTGCTCACAGGAATAGTTGTTTGGAGCTGGTCTGCCTGGGACTAATCACCAGAGTGGTCCAACAACCCCTAATTTATCCTAAAATACAGCTGGCCACCAGTGTGACACCAACAGCACCAGTGCAGGTCCAGAGCCTACTCTGCATTCCTTAGAGTCTGAATATTTCTGTGTGCTCGTTTCAATCTGACACAAACTGCTTGAGCTCCAAAGCCTCTGTTAAGGAGTGGCAGCACAGTTGCCTAACCCTGTATTTGAGCTCATCATTCATTCACAAGCTTCTCCTCCCAGGGTGAATTTGGCACAAGAAGTGCAGGTCCAGGGATTTCTCACCACTCCCACTGTTCACACACAGACTATTCACACTGAATCACTTGGCTGGTGCTGAGCCCCAGACTGCCACCAGAGCCACTGCACTTACTGGGATGCAAACATGCCAGTGAGGGAGAAATTCTAAAAGCAGAAAGGAAGAGCTAGCAGGCATTTAACACAAAATATCCCACCAGCATATGTTTATATACAATGACCTGTCAGCAGCAAAAGTAAAAGTGGGCAATACGATGTTGAACTGTTTATTTTAGTGCATTTCAGTTGATTTGTAGGAACTGCTGGTAAACCACTGTTTTGATATTTTACTAATATAAACAAAACCCTGTAACAAAACCATGAAGCCTCCTGCTGCAAATGTTGTCCATTATTTTTTGAAGTATTATTCCCCATACAACTGGAAGGGGGGAAGACAGAAAGTAAATAAATAATGACATTAAAGAACAAAATCACAGAGTCACAGCTCTATATCTAGGGTGACACTGGTCTTAAATATACCACATCAACAGAAGATAGTCTACAGGCCAGAGCTTAAAATCAGAACTTGAAGCACAAGTTGGTCATGTTAAAAATCTGTTTGAAATGGTTTACAGAGGGTTAATATGTAAATAATAGATTCTTTAACACATATGGTAAGCTCTTGTAGCTTTTGTGGTGATTATACATACTTGCAGATGTTCCATGTACATCAGTAGAAAGTGATGAAGATGGCTATGAGTCACATTTGACCCTCCTATAAACAACCTATAATTATTTATTAAAACACCCACTAATCTTTTCTGAACTTTTCACACACTCTATATGGATTTCTTGATTCCAGTGATGACTAGCTGTCATTTCTTAGAACACTCAGCTTCCACATTTATAAAACAAAGGTGACAAAGTTTTGAGTTATGGACCTTATAAAAGTACTAACTAAAATTAAGGTTCTGTGGCATGAGTTAAACAAATCAACTTGAGCTACACAGTTCAGTCACTACCATGACTCCTTCTTAAAACAATTCCACACATTTACTTGCCACAGAAGACTTCCATGATACTTAGTTTTTGTGAAATAAATTCATTATCCTGGTTAAAGACTCACTGCCTTATTTGATATAAAACATCCACACAACAGTTAGTACCAATCCAGAACTAAGAAAAATTATATCTCCTTTATGTATATGGAACTGAGTCATGCACAGATAAAGAACCACATTTTCCTGGGAGATCTTTGCCTTCAGCTGCAGACCATATTTTGCATACCCTGAGGAAAATGCCTGGGTTAATTTTAAAGATAAGGAAGGCAGAGTAAAATCCATTGCTCCAGTTTCCCAGTGCTATGGGATATAGTTGTGCTCTTACAACAGGATCATCCTGTCACTACTTGTGAATATCAGACATATATTTAGATAAAGTCATCAAACATTCAGGGCTGAGGACACCTGGGATATATAATCCCATCCTTTTTGTGTGGGATCTTTGTAGGTCTGACAATCCCAAGTCAAAATAATAATCTGAACCAGACCTCTTTTTTTTTTTTTTTTTTTTTTAAACTTCAATTTTTTTTTAACTACCTTAAAAATCTATTAGTTTTTATCAATGAATAATCTTATTTTCCAAGCTTTCCAATCATATCTTCCAAATATAGGAGTTAGAATCTTTCTTTGCAAGTTTTTAAATGAAAGCTAAATTACTTCTGAAAAAAACAGCAGCCTCAAGACTTGCTAGAAAACCTAAGTAGATAGAAATACTGTATTTTTTACCATTTCTGAACATACATTTTCCCCCCCAATTAAACCACAAATTTTTTCTAGCAGATAAATTTGAATTATGCCCAACTCCAAGGAAATCCAAGGACCACACATTTCAGATTTTCTTGAGTCAAAGAAAGTTAATGTAATTTCTACAGATTCCTGTAGGCCATCAAGATCCATCCTAGCATTTTCATCAGTTTCATTTTTGTTTCTAAGAAGGTCCAAGAAGAAAATAAAAAGGGAAAATAAGCGGAACTATTTTTAACTCAAATTAACCGATTTTGATTGAAAGACTGGGCAAAGTTCCAGTGGTGAAGTGTGTGTTTTATACAACCCAGACTGCTTTGCCCTTTCCTTCACACAGTGCTAATGAGTAACAGAGTAACCTGAAAATCTGAGCAGTGAGGTGTGCTGTTCTTTGGGTTGGTCTATTCCAGTTTTAAGGATTACAGATTGGGAACTGCAGCTCTACTGAGGTGTGGAGCTGCATTAATGCTTTTATGTGTAATACTAAATCACCAGACCTGCTCCTGCCATTCTTTAGTATCAGACTGCATTTGATCCCCTTCTCAAACAATTAGACCAAGCATCTACAGTACAGCAGAACAGAAAAAAGCAAAGGGGAGTCATCAGGTGTTAAGCCAGAAAATGCCTGTATTCTCTGCCTACACCATGTAAACAGCCTGGATTTTGCAAGCCATCCAAGAAGGAAATCAATGCTGAGTACATCTTTCATATCCTTATCAGTCAAACAATATTTTGATATTTTGTCTTCAGAGGAAAGTAGTTAACACCATTGTTTGGAATAATTTTGCATGGAAATGCTTTATTAAAAATTTATAATATTCAGGAGTAACCCTTCAAAGATGACAGTGATTTTGACCTGGAACAGGAAGTTAGTTAACTTGCACAGTTAATTTTTCCAGAACAGTTACTCTCCAGTAGCTAAACTAGTATGGTTCCTCATGTAAACATGGACACTAATGGATTCTCTTCACATGATTAATCCTATTTGTGCCTCCTTTATCCAAAGGAGCAGTTTTATTCTCAGCTAAAATTGATCTGGGTCCATGCTTCTGTCCAAAGGGATGGTCCCTTCACATCCTTCAGTTGCACATGCCTACTATTTTTCTCTTGTAAACATTTGTGTTTTTATGATTGCCCAGGGATCCAAAGGAAAGAAGAAAATTAAGACTGAAAAGGGATAGTTTTCATTAGGATCAGTACCTGATCTTCTTGTGCACAAAGCCCTCTAGGATGCATGCTGGCAATAAAAGATACTGCAATTGCAATAAAAGTGGGAATATCCCATTTGTTACCTTTGTGAATTTGTATGAGTTGAAAGTAATAATGAAAGCGCACCGTGGCATAATTTCTCTTTCCTTCTTTCTTTAAGATACATCTTTCTTTTAAAATTATAACATAAAACATTATGAAAATTATAAAACATAAAAATTATAAACCAAACTATTATATAGGAACATAGCATTCAGGTGACTTGTTATCAAGATGAATTTTTATAAAAAGCAAAGTTTGATTTCTACATTAGGTCCAAAATATAGGTCATTTAATGTTGTTGGCAAGATGGATGATGACAGCTGGGTTACATAATGCCAATACTTTAATTTAGCAGGGGACACTTACTGAGTGACTGACTGCTGTTAGGGCTTCATAGTCTGTCAGCTAAATACAGCTTGAGGTGCCTTGCCTGTAAAATTGTGTCAGACAGGGAGCATCCACAGCACTTCATTTTAGGCTCCTGACTCAGGTAGGAAGTAAGAAATTCCTTTCTGGATTCCATACATGCACTAGAGGGACAGTAGCTTCTCTGGAGCTCAAGTCAAAGCTTAATGAGGGTGCTGTAAAAGACCAGAGAAATCTCGTTTTTTCTTGTGACTCTACAGAGAAAGACATGACTTAAAGGGGGAAAAAAATAAAGGTTCACTTTCTCATGTTAATAAAAAGAATGAATGATGTATCTTAGACCTTATTGGAGTGAGTTATATAGTCCCAGGTTTCACACTTGATTTGTTTGAAGAGACTGGGTGGAAATGCAATAAGACAGAGAGAGTGAAACTCGTAAATCATAGGAATTAAGGATAAGGAGGAGAAGCTTTGCTTTTCAATTCCACAAGCTCTATAAAGGAAAATGGAATTTCCAGAAATCCAAGACCAAATCACCTTTGAACAAAGTAATCATTTTATCAAGGAGGATTCTTTCCTAGTCTTCAACCCACGTCTCTCTATTAAAAGAAGATCACCAAGAGAACTGTACCAGCATTTTCTGGCTTCTTAATGTTGTTCTAGATCATCAGGAATTTTAAGGTTACAATCATGAAAGTTTTTTTTACTTTTCTTTTTTTGTCTTGTTTTTTTATTAGCTGAGAGAAGGAAAAGGCTTTTATCCTTTGATTATAGAGTGTGAAAGTGTATTGTATATACATGAATCCCTATGATCCTGTAACATTTACACAAGAAAGATGTCAGACAAAGGTTTAAGTATTCTTGAAATAATCTCATAAATATACCCCAATATTGAGTTCTAAACTAGTATTAAGAACAGCTCATTGATTTCTTCAGTCTGATTTGCATTATTTTAGAAAATGTTAATTTTGCTGTTATGAACAGTAGCCTAGCATGTGACAGCATTTTTTAAGTGTTAATTTTTAAATGCTTTTAGTATAATGTGTAAGAGGGAGCCTGTGTTTCTTTCCATCAGCAATGTGTCTCAGAGATCTTTCAGACTCCATCCAGTTATAAGCAGGTTGACCTGAAAGCCCTGAGCAAGTGTGGACTCACACAGAATTCACCTCCATTAATATTGCTGACTACATCTTCATAATCGGCCTTGTAGCTGTTACAGTAAGATAAACAGGAACTCAAATTCAGACTTCTCCTGCTATGCAGAAAATGAACATAAACTTTCTTTCCTCTTGCATTACACTGGCACTATCAGGCACTATCACAGAAACTTCAGATATAAATATACATTTAACTCATGTGCAGCTATAAATGGAAAGTCATGGGTGCCAGCAGCATTTGTATTTTGCATACAACCAGTTGCCTCAGGCCACTAGAGGCTACTGTAGGCTAGTAGTAATACTCATTTTCCAGACTATTCTGCCATATATTGTTCAAAAAAAGAGGACATGGAAACAGGGATAAACACTTGAAATAATGAAGTAACTTGAAAAAAGAGAAAATTGAGTACATCCATGAAGAACATTTTTGCCTGCTCCAAAAGATTTCTGCCAAGAGTCTGAACAGTGGCATTAATTAAAAACAGAAATTGTTTTTTACCAAATAAATTAATCAGTTTTTGAATTACCTTACACTCAAGGTCTTAGAGCAAAATTTAGAATTTCTCTTTCCTAACCCCCAAAACCTCACAAATCATCCTGTTTTGTTCTCAAGTAAGTTTCTAAACAAAAAGAGTAGAACAACCCACTGCTGCCATAGGCTTTGTTGAATCCTTTAAACCAAGGTGAATGATATGAGATTTGGATTAGAAACCCTCATATCTACTTTGCATTCTCTCTCATTTTCATAAAGATCATAGAGACTCTGGCCTATATGGCCTCTATTTGCTTTATAATTTTTTTTGCTTTGTTTTCCTTCAGATGCCATAGCATACCTTTTTATCTACAAAGAAAAAGTGCATCTACATGAAGCAAACTTATTTGGACCTAGAGAAGTTATGTGCATTTCTATACAATGGCACCAGCACTCATTTCTGAGAGCTCAAAAAGAGGTGAGAAAACACATCCAACACTTTGCATGGTTTATATTCTTATCCAGGCTAAGATTTTGGGCTTTTGACAAGTGAATAAAAAACATGATATAAAAGTAATCATTAACAGCATTATGTAGAACTTTTTATGAACATATTTAATATCAGCTCCTAAGGGAGAATTTTAAAATGAGAGATGAGCTGCTGCAAAGGGAATTTAAAGGGCACAAGGCAAAAAAAGGGATTAGGAACTCTAAAGCTAAAGAATTAATATCAGATTGTTGCTGCAAATTTATTTACTACTTAGTTCTCAAAGAATTTGCACAGATTCACTTACTGAAACAGTTATAGAACTTTAACCATATTCTGTATATTTTAAATGCTGATGTTAGTGGTCACTCTAACCCCTATTTTTTCTCCCTATGCTGTGTTTGTGCAGTAGTCAGCATGACAGAGATATGCTCACAGGCTGGGCTTTTGAACACTAGCATCATGCAAGTGAATAATACAGAAAAGATTATAGTGCAAGGTCACTAGTACAGTGAGAATTGAGTCATGTTTTGCAAACTCTTAGGTCCCTGGTCCAACTGACAGAAGTAACCAGATTTTGTTCATAATATTTTCAAAAACTACCTTCTCTCAGCTGCTGTTTTAGAGGTTTCCAATTACACTCTCTGAAGCCAGTGCATTTTCCCTCCAAGATGGTTTTATCTTATCTTGTTTAAACCCCTGTTTTCCAAATAGTCTGTGTAGATAGCAGTGCCAAAATAACCATGATAGTATACTTTAGTGTATAGGGGTTATCAACACCATAATATGGCTCAGGAGAGAACTGGACCACAGCTTGTGCTGGGATTGATGACCAGGGCAGTGCAGAGCTCAGGCTGTGCCAGCCTGGGCTGAGGCAGGGGACAGGTGCACAGAGGTGGCACTGAGCTGCTGGCAGCTGTCCCTGGAGCAGGGCCAGGCACAGCGGATGGCTGAGCTGCTCACGTCCAAATGGAAAATCAGAGCAGATGTTAGAGGTGCTGGAGGTTCTAAACAAAGGCTGTCTCTGAATCTAAGTCAAGTTTTGAGCTACACATGCTCTGATTAGGACAATAATGGGTTGTTGGTCTCCAGGGCAAGGCAAGTAACACTGGATTTTCGGTTCCAGTAGCTGGTTTTGAGTTATTCATGAACAATTGTTTTAGGATGCTACAAGAACATTGTGGTCCATAATGTCTGTTCCTATAGATAAAAAACACCAAAGGAAAAGGAGCTGCATGACATTTTACTACTAATAAGTTTGGCTTCAAAACATTATTGACATAAATTACTGACACAAGTTTCATAAGGGCTTTCTAAGCCTTGACACTACCTCAGAGCAAAGAAATGAACATAATGTTAAAACACCTCATTCTCAGGGTATAATATGGGTAGTTTGGAACTCTTTTGGGCTCCCACTCCTGAAGTTTTTGGTGAGCTCTGCTGGGCTGGGCTGGCCAGACAATGTCTTACTGCCAGTGCAGTTTTACACTGTGTAACACACTTTAAGAATTGTATTACCAAGTAGACTGTTACTATATTACACTAGTGTCTTCTGGAATAGGTAGAATTAGTAGCTGTTTTCTTTTGAACTAAGTTAATGAAAAAGAAATACAGTAACACAATGAGACAGAATGATATGGGCACCAGGTCTGTAAGAAGAGTCAGGGACAGAACTTGAACTACTGAAATATCTGTCCTGTGCCCAAAATAAGGCATGCTGATGGAAGAAGTATTTTGAAAATCCCATTTTCCTTATCCTGAATTAGTAAAACTATCCATGAAAATTATTGTCATGCAGTAACACTCAGCCACAGACTAGAGAAGCTAGAGAAGAATGGATTTTTCTGTCTCCATTTGTGACCAAGTTTGAAGTTTGCAATTTTTTTTTCATTCCAAGTTATACAAAATTCTATTCTGCTCTGTGGAAAGCTTAGCAGTTCACTCATTACAACTAACTTATTTAAAAGGCTTATACAATAGTCAGTGCTTCGCTGTGTGTTTCAGGATATCAAAAGTTGTATTTTTAATGCAAACTCATTCTTGTACAACTCCACTGTAATAGAGATAAGACATTCCTCCATAAGAAAAAGAGGAGCTTGGTCAGTAGGGGAAAAGAAAAAGACATTGTCTTAAACAATAAAAATGAAGAAAGTATCTGGAAGGATTAAACCATTCAGAGAAACTCTCCACTCAAATAAAAAGTTGTCCCTCTGGAAGTTATTTTGTTAAATTTAAAACCAGATTATGTTGTCTCAAGTATTCTTGTTGCTATTGCTTTAAATACCAGCTTCCAAGAGTATTAAATATAATGTGGATCTTTTGCTTTCACTTACTGAACATAAACTGTTCCTAGAAATTAGCAAGAAGATTGGGCTAAAGAGAAATGTAATTTAACATGAAATGTAATTTAAAATGTTATAGTGCAGTTCAGCATGAAACTGGAGGGCTTTTGTTTTGTTCATATGGCTTACAGAGAAAAGAATTCTATTCTGTGCCTCCCATTTCCCTTATGCAAAACTTACAGAATTGTCAACCCAAGAGAATGACAGAAGCATTTCATTCCCCTCATTCACTTCATAGCTCCCCTGGCAAGGTACTCCAGCACAAACATCCCTTTCCAGAGGAGCTGTTAGCATACAACCAACTTCTCACTGTCCTTAGCAGCCTAAGTTTGTGCTGAAGCACTTTGACAAAGATGGACAAACTTAAACACATGCCTAACCAATTATTCAAGTTTAGATAGACTCAAATGCAATCTGCTATAGCCCCCTGAAGGCTAATTTGTGGTAAATCTGATAGAGAAAATTCATGTTATAAATAGAAAACATGTCTAAGTCAAAAATTCAGTGACAGTTTAGCCTTTGGGGTGTTGTGTCAAAACAGGGAAATTATAACAGGAAAAACTGGAGAACTGCTGAGGAAACTAATATCTATTTCTTGTTGAACTTCAATCTCAGAATATGATACCCTAGTTCTTGTTAGAATATATGCCTATGGTAAGAAAATTATCAGTGCTGGCACAGGAGTTTTCAATTGATGATCACATAAAGGATGGCAGTAATAACTCTGATTTCAAGCATCTTAATAACTGAATCTCATAGAGTGTTACAATGATTCATTCTAGGGTCTCAATAGGGAGGAAAAAAATCGAAGTAAAACACCTTAATCATAAGTCATTCAAATGACAAATGTGAAACAGATTCAAAACCTTGTATCCACTTCTTTTTGGTGTTATGTGAACAGTCTCCTGTTCTGGAGAGGTCTGTGGTACAGGGGCTGGAACTGTGTAAGCCATGGACATATTAATAACTATAACTGCACAGTCAGCCATTAAGAGCAGCTCATGTTTTAAGAGGTGTCAAATGGATTTGAGTGCCTCAGTAGTCACAAAATTAAGTTTCTCAAAACCACTTGTAAGTTTTTTTAAATGCAGATGGATAATTGTAACCCATTTATAGCCAGTCATACTGATATAGTTAAAATTTATATTTATGCACACAGATTATCCAAAAAGGTATATGAACTGAATTTTAAAGAGACAAGAGCTAGATATTTATATTTTGAAATTATTTCATTTTATCCCTTATGTGTGTAACTTAAAGTGGCTAATTCAAGAAATTTTATCCATCATTTACAAAGCCCACCACACTCTTTGATGGCTCTTTAATCCCTGAGAGGAGCAAGGAGTAAAGCTTTCAACCACATAGTAAAACAAAAGGAAAATAAAGAATTTGTAAAATTCTGCCACCGTCTAAAGAAATGGGAGAAACAATCCTGCTGAGATGGTGGCTGCCAATTCACTCTGGTTTTGCAAAGTTATTCCCCTCTACCCTCTTGCAGCTGGTTTTCAGACTTCCCTGCTGCTAATTGTAGTCTCACTGCTGTCAGTGATTTTTACCTTGCTGCAACACTGGTAATGAAAACAATGGCAAAATACAATTTTAGGAAAAATCTTAATATGGAATTAATGTCCATCACCTTTAAAAGTCAATACTTCTCACCATGCAAGTACTAACTATGTATTTCCCTACAGCCAGTCTTTAGGATTTGAAAGGATAAAAGCAAATGGGGCTAAGAACCAACCTATCTGTTATGACTTTCACTGACCAAATCCCATGTTTTCATTAATTCTAAAGAAAAAATAAGATTGAAATACAGTGTGTCAGAATAGCATTAGAGAGAAGTGCAGTGGCATTAATGCTTTTGGTTTTCATTAAAATCAGAGGAATGAAGAAACTGAAACTTCTTCAATATAATCCCCTAGTTAAGTCAAAGTTCATTGAGAGACAAAGAATTTAAAATAATGTATTGTTGCAGCAGAAAAAGACCACACATTAATGATTTAAACCAACCCCTTTTTAACAGTGCTGTTTATTTACATATTTGATGCACATAAAAGGATCATTAGTAACTTGTATGAATGTGTTATTCTGTATCATTAGGTTTCAGAGACAGTTTTCAACCTAACAGAAAGAGTGAAACTTTAATCACAGTTGGCTGAGTTCAGCTCAATGCAGGAGGAACACTTCTCAATTAATTCTCTGGGCCCAGACACAGATGCCTGGCAAATAGATTAAAAAGGTCTGCTAAAACATTGTTTGCCCTTATTAATGCTGAAGTCCCATATTGCACATTCTCTAATCACCAATATTTCCCACAGACTAAATTAGATTATTAAAGTTCTTATATTCTCATTTTAGAGAATATTAAAGTTGTTTAAAATTCTCATCTTCTTAGTTCTTTACCCTAATTTTACTTCCTCAGACCAAACCTCTCCTTCTCTGCTGAGAAATTCACCATGCCCAAAATTTATCCTACTCTAAAAACTTTGTTTACTGAGTCAGTTGTCAAGAATATATTTTATTACTTCCTGATTTCCTTCAAATAATGTGATAAATAGTGAATGCCCATATTCCTTTTTGAAATGTCATTATTGTTCTCATAAAATTTTGTAAAAATCTAATTTTTGAGGACTACTTTTTTCCAGTCAATTTTTACTGTCTCATTTTCCATCATTTGTACCCAGTAATCACATTGCTTAGTCCTGATTCACTTTATTCATAGCTTTGAACATATTTCAATTGCTTTTAGTTGATTTTCATGTCATATCATGAAAGTTATTTTCTATATATTGATCTCAAACCTCTGTTTTTCACTAGTTTTCTGCCTTAGTTCAAGTGCTTTACAAAAGGTCTTTTCTGGAACTGATGGCCTTGTTACTCCAAAAGGTTTTAGCTATTCTTTTATTTCCTTTGGAATGAAGACTCCTTGATCATTTTCAAGTCTTCCAGAACATGGGAAGTCTGTGGTTTGCATACATGGCTTGGAAAAAATAGGGTGTCAGAAAAGGTACAAAGACCCCTGGGGATGGAATGAAGTCTAAGAGCAGGACAAGAGCTGGAACAGTTCTGATGCTCATTTAAGGTACTTTGGGGTGCCAAGTGGCCCTGGAACAGCTTGGATATCAGAAATTACATTAATGATGACAGGTATATTTTCTACCACCCCTCTAACTGGGCCAAGTGCAGCTGATGCTCTTTTCCAAGGAATGTGAAGAACAGATTTCTCTGAATTGAAGGTGATATCTCTGTTTCTGCCTCTTGTTTTGGATAAAGCATAATTTTCAGGTATTATTATTTAAGATCATTCAGGGAATACTTAATCTAAATATTGTTTTCAAAATCTTCACAGATTCTGTATGAAATTCAGAACTGAGACATAGTCTCTGTTTCTTAATTGAAAGTCCCTCACTGTGTGCTTTCACTTAGAGCTTGTTCTATTTGTCACAAATAAAATTTATTTCTTTACTAAAGGTGATTTTGGATGCTGCCTGGATACAGCTGCTTATGAAACCTGTATTTTAGAAAGTCCATGGACACAGGCTGAAAGGATTCCACAGCAGAATTCATGAAGGCAAATATAGAAGTCCTTTCCCTTTCTATTTCCCTACCACTTGTTAATATGCCCTCTTGAATAATCACAAGGAGCAGTAATACAAAACACCTTTTTCTTAACTACTCCAGTCTCTCAAAGCTTTTATTAAAAGGGAAATATGTCACAAGTAGTATTTTCCAAGAAGAGCAGTTGTTGCATACCCAAAGCATGCAGGCAGCACCATTCAAACACACTGTGGCTGTAATGTCCACTTGATTTCTACACCTTTCCTCAAGCACTGACTGTCTGCATGGCAAACAAGCAAGTTTTCTCGTGTTTTTATTTCACTTGCAATGATAAACAAGAGGCAAAGAGCAAGCACCAACCTATCACAAGTGATATGATTACTGTGTGATTACTGAGTTTTTAATAAACAGACTTCAGATGTACTCTACTGAAATAAAAAAAGAATTATTTCAGTAAGCAAACATTAAAAATGTTAGTAACTGGTATAAAAGGTGCATATTCTCTCAGCCTCACACCTGACTGATACATTCCACAGTGAAATCAAGATAATAAGTCTTGCTTTCTTTGTGTCTCTCATTTTACAGTTTTGACAAGTAAACATTGTTTAAGGAAAGAAATGTAAATATTAAGAGGTCTGTTTTAGCTATCCAGGCTGTAAAATCAGATTGACTAAAACAGGATGCAATCACAGACACTACCTTGCATGTTGTCTGCACCCTAGGCCTTGGAAATGGCAATGGCTGCTCTGATTAAATGTGTCACTTGTTCACTGAGACAAATCATGCCTGTGAACACAAGGGCTACCCAGAGAGAGGCATAAGAATGTGACAGTGCAGCAGAGACAGTGAACAGACAGCAGGGCCCACACAAAGGGAGGTTTTACAAGTGGGAGAATGAGTGAGGGAGCACTTACACAACCTGGATTTGCATTTTGGCCCCAAAGGAAGTGAGAGAGACTGGAAAATAGCTCACACACAGAAGGAACCCAGGGTAGCCAGAAGTTAAAAGAAAGCTTTTATAGCACAGTGTTGGAATGGAAAGATAATGCAAAATCTCATTTGCATGGGGACAACCTTATGGAGATTTAATATCACTAAAGAGGAAGAGGAGGGGGAAGCAGTGCAGTAGGATAGCCCAGTGGTGGCCATGGGGGCTCCAGGAAAGCACTTCTGGGCTCCTGAGCAGCCTGTTAGCAGCACTCAGTACAGCCCTGGGGGATGCTCCTGTGACTCCACTGTGTGACCCTGCAGCCTGTCAGACACAAGGACACGTGTGCCCTCTCTCCCCAGGCTTTCCTGGGACCCTGACATGGCAGCTCTCTCCAGCCTGGATCAGCTCCCTGGGATATTAGCTCTGACACTGCATGCCTACAAGGGGTTCAGACCTGTGCCTCACTATCCTCTTTGGACACACCTATGTAGGAAAGGTACAGCTCTGCATGTGCCACCTCAAGTGAAGAAATAAATACTTTCTCATACATTTATTTTATTTTGTGTTGAAATTCCCCCTGCTCTGTCACAAGCTGGTCAGGTGCATGGGCACCAAAGAGACACTGGGAAGACACCAAAGTATTTAGTGGCATCAGCACTGTAGCCAAATGTCTACCATGAACCAATCTCAGCTGCTCCTCACTTCAACATTAAGAATTTTTTTGAATCCTACTTTCATAAAACCATAATGAGACAATGTTCATTTTTAATTTTTGTGGAAAAAGCAAAGAGGTCACACATTTTTTATTTTTAATATATTTTGTTGCTATTTTAATGTTATTGCACAATGTAGTAATGCCACAAAATGCTTTCTTACTGCTGCTAAAATGAAAGAAGATTTGGAAAATTGGCATTGCATACTGAAACACTTATACTTTTTCCAGATTCAAGGGGTTTGTTGTTTTAGTTTCTCTGATTAGTTCACAGTTTTCTTAATAATCAATTTAACTTATATTACAATGCAAAAAATCAATGCTAAAATATTTAATGTCAAATTATATTTTTCTTAAAATTTATAATTTCCTGAAAATTTTTATTTCTTTATCCAAATTGAAACTAGAAAATGGTGCTGTTCCTTGTAGAATTAAAAGCTGATATTTTGCTTAGCTTTGCACTTCCATTTACTGAAAAATGTCACAGTAACTTAGTGGCACAGTCACTGACACAGAGGAGAGACATCCACTCGAATGTGAGTTTTGTGCCACTCCTTGCAAAGTGTGCTGGCTGTTCCAGCTCAGCTGGTGCATGTGTCCATAACTGTAACTTTGCAGGTTCCTGGTGTGAATTCATGCCAAATGCCAGGGGTTAGATCTGCACTTGCAGCAAGGGAGGAGGAAAGTGACACCTGGTTCATGCCTCTAACTTGGATTGTGGAATGAGAGTGAACAGCTGGTGAACCTACTGGCTTTTCTGAATATGGCATCATCAAGGCTTTCTAAAAACGTGGTATGATGTGTGGGACAGGCTTTTTGTTTCACTA
This sequence comes from Oenanthe melanoleuca, assembly GCF_029582105.1. NCBI lineage: Eukaryota > Metazoa > Chordata > Aves > Passeriformes > Muscicapidae > Oenanthe > Oenanthe melanoleuca. Next base: position 12,142,293 of record NC_079340.1, read on the forward strand.
TTTCTATCACCAAATTGCTTTTGTACAGATTTCTGTATTCTAGATGGTGTTAATTATGCATTACATAGTTTCTGTGAACAATTCCTGGTAGCTCAGTCACTGTGCATTTTGACTTGACATATGGGTCACAAGCATCCTTGATTAAGTAACCGTGTCAGTAAGCATCAGCTACTCAGAATAGATATAATTCTGAATTAGGAATTCACCCTCCATCTCCTGTGATACTTCTTTCAAAACTGTAGAAACTAGAAAGTGAATACAGGGAAATCCTTGAAATTTGGTTTCTAATAGTGCAACAAGCAAGCAGCCAAGAAAAAAAATGAAGTGTTTTTACTACACTGTTCATACCTCTCCTGTCTTTATAAATATTTGTCTAGAGTTCAGAATTCTAACTTCTGTTGCATAAAAATAATGTCAGATTCTGAGTGGGTTTTCCTACATGAAACAAGATTTAGGAACAAAATATTGGAACAATGAAAATATGTGACATGTGACAAACACTAAATAGCGTGTCACAAATTTTTATATGACATGCTGAATTTCGAAAAATTTGGGATGATTACTGATAGCTTTTAAGATTTTTGCCTTTTTTAACTTTTAAAGAGTTTCTAATGGCTCATTCACTTTGGATATCTTATCACAGCCTTCATTTGATTTTACTACAAATACTTAGGTAACAGAGCTACGTGATAAAAGAATTATACAAATAAGTCATGCAAGACAAAAAAAGAGAGATATTTCAGAGCACTATTCAAGAAGAGAATGGTGTGCTGTGTACATGAATGATACTGGGCTTGGTGAGGCACAAAGGTAACAGCAACCCTGCCCTTGCTGCTTGGAACGATGACTGGAATTGACCCTGATCCAAGATTAGCAGTCAGGCGTGTCACTGGAAACTTTTACATAACCATATGACAGATGTCACAGAGCATACACGGGATGAATGCATCCTCAGAGTCAGGATAAGCTGCACTTAAAACTGATGTGCAGTCCTTATGCTTCCTGGGATTAAATGAGACGAGTTGCAGGGTGTGCTCAGTCATTGCAGCACACATTTGAAAACATTCTCTGGTCTTCTCCTTTAAAGCAATTTAGCACTGGTGCTCTTACTGTATGTACTTTCAACTGGGGGAAAACCAGCCAAAAGGTTTTCCAGATTTTAAGATTTTAAATTTTTTTTATTGATTTACTTTGATAGTTTCTGCCACAGAACACCAATGTATCAGGGAATCAGTCACCTGCAATAAAATATTGCCATCTCCAGGAAGCAGTTATTCTGCACCTGCAAGGCTACCCACCTTGCATTCTAACCCCCCCCAAAAAAACCTGATAAATTTGGCACCAGAAAAAAGTAATTATACAGATAAGATCCCAGAACGATGTTCTACATGATAAGAAATGCTTGAAAATATTTTACAAATAAGGATTAGTTTATAGTTTATGCAAAATTACAGTATTTTCTAAACACACTCCAAATATAAAATTTGTGGATGAGATTAGGGTTAATGTAGACTCAGTTTCAGGGTAGAGTTTGAAGGTCTCTCTTGCTTTTATCCTCTGTAAATATCAAACTGATCAAGAACTTCAAAATTAAATGGCTAGTCTTTTGATTGACCAGTGATTTAACCTGCATTACCACTCAGATTTCTTGTTGGGGAAAACTTTTGTCGTCGACAGTAGGGACAAATAAGAACAGACAGTGACAACACAGCAGCAGAGAACTGGCTGCTTGTAGAATAGTGCTCAAAAAACCACAGAAGCTGTGCATATGAAGTCTAAGACTTGTCTTAGCCTAGTACTTGTACTATTCTGTGTCATATCAGTTAGAATTTTTAAATTTAAAGTTGTGTTTCATAAGTGAATTGTGAAATTTTTAACTTTGCTAGAAAAGTAGACTTGATTTACTTATGCCATTTAAACAGCTCACAATCTAAAATATTAACTAAAATTTCCATATTTCCATTGCATGTAGACTCTTCCCCACATCTAGTAATAGACATATAATAGCAAGAACAAATGGAGAGCTGTAAGGAGACCAATCCTTGTACAAAACCGGAATTTTCTATTTTAAATACATGGATTTATGCCAGTGTATAACTGATTTTTCAAGAGCTGCATCAACTCAACCACCTATTTGGCAAATGAAACTGTAATCATACAATAAGGCCATAAACAAAGTTTTGTGATATACCCTTAGCATAACAATTATAATTTCTTCTCTGGAAACAAAGGATTTAAATTGCTTCTGCTATTCCTTTTGGTGAAGGAGATGTGACATGTAATATGCAATACAAGAAAGAGCTAATCTTCCACTGGCACAGCCCCAGCTGAATCAGCCCTGCTGACCACATCGGGAGCAGAGAACTTGGAGTGCTGGGAACAACTTCAACTTTGACGGCCTAGGAAGGAAGGAGAGGGAATCCCTTATGAAGACTCTCAGGAAAGGTTTGTGTGAACAAAAATCACTTTAAAATCAGTATCTACCTTTCCATCCACACAACCTCATCACAAGTTAGGGAGCAGGTGACTCTGCAGGACCCTCCACTGAATGGACAAGCAACCATCCATAGTCTGTTTTATATCTCTAAATCACTTGTTTGTTTGATAGTACTGACTGACCCATTAGACTAAATTAAAGTCCTTGGATGAGAACTTCAACTACAAGGAGAACAAAATGTATACAGAACTTGTGATACCTGTTAAACTATGTAAGTTTAATGTAACATTATAGACCATAAAAGCAGCAACTATCTTTCACTGACTTTAAAGAAGTCAATGATATATTTTATTTGAGATTATAGAAACCTCCAATTTCCAAGTCTTGGAAACTTGGATTAAGTCCTGGAAGTTGTCCCACTGATAGCTGGTTTTTAAGACTCCCAAAGATTCAGACCCATGCAAACCCTCATAAAACAATAAGTAAAATGTCTGAAACCTTCATGAAGGGGGCATATGGATTTCACTGTGTGAAAATTGAAATTTTACGGAAAGAGAGATACAGAGTTACACTAAGTGAATGCTCCCATTCATGCTACATTGCACTGAGATCTCAATGAAATGCCATACAATGCACTGACAGGTAGGATTATAGGGAACAAACATGTCTTTCTTAGGCTAGAAGTTACAGGTTTAACATGGACTGAAATGCCTGAGGTCTTCAAATTCTGGCCTTGTGTTTGCAGTTCTCTGTGTTACTGCAGATAGAATGCATTTCTCCACTGACACTCATGTTACAATCAGTGGTTATTGCTCATAACCAGCAATACCTACTGCAGATAACAGGTCTAAAATAATCAGCAACAACACCTCAATTTTCATCACTTTTTCAACAACTATAACTATAAACAGAGTTGGTGGTAAGTTTGTTCAGAGCTGAAAGTAAACTTGTTTTATTTGCACCTTTTCCATCCCCATGTGCTACATCAGGAAGCTTCAAATTAGAATTTTAGCCCTCCCATCCCATTCACACAGACACTGAGCAGCCTGTAGCTCTCTCATTACCACTACCCCATGCTTACATGTTCTCTGTCACACAGCAGGAGACAGACTGAATTGTTGCATGGGTCCCCAACAGCAGCCTTATTTCAGGCAATTCTGGATTTGGCAAATGATATTTATTAGGCTCGTGGGCTGTAACAATATCTAAAGCCTTAAATGCCCTTGAGAAACATGGAAGAGAGACTATCTTCTTGTGAAACTGATATTACATGAAAATAGGCATGAGTGGGTGATTTGAAATCCAAAGGAGTTCTGCTGTCTGCTTCAGTGGATTTCAACAAGAGTCTATGAAGGTAAATCTCATAAACTGTAATACTCCCAGGCTGTATGGTCCCCCTGTGTGCAGACACTCATGGTGGAGGTGAAATAACACTGAATCACTCAGGGCTCTCCCTTCTTTACCAAACACCCTGTGAGCCTTCTCCACCAAGGGAGGCAAGAAATCAGTGTTGGGATGTGGCCTTATGGCTCTAATCTCTCAGTGCTTTGGTGATCAAAGCCACATCAAGCTCTGACCCTTGTGGACTGTCCTACTCCCCTCGACTTGCTGTCACTACTGTTAGAAGAGCTGCACAACATCCTTTGTGCCCTCACAGACATTGGTCTTGTACTACAGGGAACCATGCCAGGCCACACAAACAGCTGAAAGAAGCTTCTTTTGGACTTTGCTTTAGAAAACCCCCTTATTCAGTGAGAATGTGAGCCTATCAAGATCTCCTCACTTCAGTATAACTTTTCCTCCCAAAGGAGACACGGGCCTCCTAAGGAAGGTCTCTGTGATCTTGAGGGAGAAAGGAAGATTTTAATGTACTAATCTGAATGCCAAAAACCAGAGGGGTAGATTTGCTTCCTTAACTGTACAGGTAAAGATTAAATGAGATGGACTTGCCTTTGCATCTCTTACATATTTTAAGGTACTTACCCCTCAGCATTCATCTGGATTACTATTCCCAACAGAGTGTTGTGAAACTATTCAGAAAAAATACTTAAAAGTGTAGAATTGGCAATTTTATATTGTCAGTTATGAAACCTTTATTTAGGTTCTAACTTTTATTAACCTCCAGGGTTCTCCTATTGTCCCTAGTGACATTATACAGCATCAAAATTAAGCCAAAGCTTTTTACTGGGAGCTGTGCTATTTCTCATGACTTGGTAGTGCTAATGTTTAAATTCTTAGTCTTCTTACTGCTGATTAAACCTCCAAAGAATACAGGAAAATTTCTGCTTGACTGCTAGAAAAGAAGAAATCCAGCACAGTTTGTACCAAAGAGATCACTTGAAGAATGTATGTAAGGTTACTGCATTAATGAATAAAGTAAAGCATTATCATTTTTAATAGGAATTAAACAGCTAGAGGGAGAAGTAGGGCAATGCTGTGATCAGTGCAAAGAAAAACAATCTAACCATTTTAATTAACTGTATTTTAATAGCTTTAGTTATAATTGAATAATTTAAATACCAAGGGAAATAGTTAAATCTCCTAAAAGCCTTCTTTTTATTTACATTTTAAATACAGTTCATGGAGAAGGGATGGCACTGTGAAGGCTTAAAATAAATGGGTGGGGAAAACCTTACTAATTTCTGCAGCTGCTGGACTAACAGGAAATATTTATGGGATCTTAGTCATTGCTCTCTGCAGGAGCTCCAGTCCAAACCCTAATATGTTTTCTGCTTTTCTCTCCACTTCCTCAAAATATCACACAGTCCCTGGTGGTGCTACCCTTGACTGATTTTATAACCATAAAAAGCACAGAAAGATAAATGTGAAGCAAGGATCATCTAATCCAATTTTTTTAAGTAGCATTGGAGAAGAGGATCACTGCAGAAGATAAAACTATCGGTCAATGAGAAGTTTCACTTGGATTTAGATAGAATAAAGATATTTAGACAGAATAAACTGACACACACATTTGTCTTATGTAAAAAACCCAATACCAGTCATAAACAGAGCCCTTCCCTACTATACTTTTCGTGTTGCCTCTAATGATGTTCATTGACTTCCATGCTAGTTTTCAGTCAATCCTGAGCTCAGCTTTCTCTCATGCAGACTGCCCCTCCATAGTTTCACTGACTGTTCCATCACAACAGCTCAAGTGAGAGGGGCAGGATCCCAGCCCTGTCTGTCACTCCATCCAGTCTCTGAGATGTGCCCTGCCACCCACTGAGCCCACTGTCCTGCCTGCCACAGCACCCAAAATGCCAAACCTGCCCTTGCAGGGTAAACACACAGTATATCTCTCTGTGATACAATCTTTCGACACTCCGAAATTTTTGCCATTTAGACACTTTCCCAGCTAGAGGAAATATTTCTGTGTTTGAATAACACAAAACAGAGTTTCCTTCCAGTGGTATCTCTACAAGACTTTTGAAATTGGTGTAAACTTTTCATGTCCAAAGTACCCTGGGGTGAAGCCTCTCTGCCATGTATTGCCTTCTGCTGTTTTGACCCTGCCATTACTCAAGACCAATTAGTCCTTCTCTCAAAAGTTACAATAAACAATAATTTTCCAATTGCTTCTGCTTTCTGGTTGGGATTTAAGAGACCTCTCCATATTCCCCTTCACTGGTCTATTTTCCAAACTGAAGAACCCTAGTGTACTTAATCTTTCTTTTTTCAAAGTTCTTCCAAACCTTTGATGGGTCCTTTCACACACCTCCACCTCTCTAAATCTCCTAAAAACTTTACAAAAGCAGAGAAACTGTAAATGAAGAGAGTATTCTGCTCACACATTTTTACTTCAGCAGAAGAATATTTCGTTTTCTTCTGTATCTCTTTTTAAAGATTTTAAGTAGAACTTGGAATGGATTATGGATGTCCAGCATTTGGCAAAGGATAGAGGCAAAGGTGTCAGTACTGGGAAATAATTAAACTAAATGCATATATTAAAATATCTGTATACTATTCATGAAAATATGGAAACCCAAACACAACTAAGGGACAGCTTTTTAAAATTTTTTTTTTCCCAGGTGTTAATATCAACGATTTTAACTGAAGGAAATTTCGTCAGAATAATGTTTTTTTTTTAATGGAATTATTTGTAAAGTGTTCAAAAATCCTGATCCAAAAGCCAGCCTATAAATTTTGATAGGCTCATATTTCTAATTCTGGCTCAACTGTTTCTGGAAATACAAAGACAATGCCATTGAATCTCATTTTTATTGTTTTTTCTGGGAGCCTGAATGCCTTAGGTGCCTCACAGGCTAGGAAAGAGACTGCAGCCAGTCTCAAAATGCTTCCAACCTAAACACACAAATTTGATTAAGAGTTTGGAGGGTGGACCGAATGCAAAAACAAGATGACCAGTCTGGTGTGGCTGACATTTTTCATTAGGGGATATCTGGCAATACTCTAATTTCAAAATTTCAGTTCTTCTAGAAATTCTCACGTTTGATTCCTAAAGACCTTAACCCCTTAAATCAAGGTTAGCATTTTACTCAGTTTTAGCTTTTGTCCTCTCATTCCTGGAAAAGTCATGACACACCTGCTTGCTGTAGCATGCTGTACATTTCAGTAAAACCAGGGAATAGGATTTTTTTGCCACCATGAATGGCAAGCTGAAGAATCCCAGAACCAGGAATTCTGACCGGATTCCAGAGGATGTTGGACTGCCCCAGTGTACAGAGTGATGTGAACATCCAATCTAATTTCCGTCTTATGCCTTTCTGTTATGGAAATCCAAAATAAGAAAAACTGCAGCAGGCATCCAAAGTTTCAGTCCTGGTTTGAATTCCTCACTGATTTCAGTGGAGAATTTACTGCTTTTTATGAAATATGTGAAATATTAAAAACCCAACTGAGCTTTTGGACAATTGTTTGCAAGACTGTCAATTGACTCAAAATCACATAGAGTTAAGTTTCTATATTATTCAATGTAGGATATAATGAAAATTCTGACCTTCTTATTATTAGTTACCTGAAATTCCCAATTCACAGTAAAAACCAGACTAATGATAAAAAAAAAAAAAAAAACTAAAAAACTTTTATTGAGTCATAAAGAATTATTATTTCTACATTTTTATTATAGTCTAAGAGAAGCTCTATTGCTATTTCTGATCCATGTTTAACAATAAATATTTTATGCAATGGTTCTGGATTCCACTTGGGAACAATGCACTCACACTGTTTATTTTTGAATCCTGAATTCATTCAGAACATATTTTTCTTGGTATTTTACTTCCAAGTCAGGCTTTGTTTCTGAAAGTTCGAAGAAAATGCTGAGACAAGAGAATTATGATAATACCATATATGACAGAAAACAACCCATCCATCTAAGATCAAGTCCTTTCCATACATGGAAAGCATTAGGAAGAAAATGGTGTTCAGCTGGTCTCTGGATAAGGAGCATTCACACTTATAAAAGATATTGTAATTATAGCAGTAAGGGGAAGAGAATGTGAAAAATGGCAGCAGGAACAAATTCCAGGTTCTGGAAGTGAGACAGTAGAGACAAGGAAGTCTTGAATTCCCATAAACTGTCTGCATTTGTAATAATAATAATAATAGCCAATGAGCAAACTGATGCAAGAAAAAGGATAACACCACTTTATTTTATAGTGTCTGCCTACATATATTAACACAATTTTGACAGAAATCCTGCACAAATTCCAGACACAAACAGACTAAAGACAAGTCTATCTCCACATGTCAAGTTTTGGGAAAATACATGTTTATGCTGCTCAGGAATATGGAAATGAAAAGTCAGAGGGAATCCTTGGAGCCAAGGTTTTTAAAAGATATAACCTATATCTCTCATTCTACCAATTACATTCTGTATATAAAGATAGTCAATTTTATTATGGATACCACAGATCCCTGACCCCCTATCTTCTAGATCAGAATTTTTCAATCTCCTTTCCTTCCCTCAAGTTTCTTAGGATAAAAAGCAACATGCTTATTAGAGATATGATCTAATCCCCAGTGACATATCTGGTGTGGGTGGCACTCATTAGAATATGGTCTCCAATAAATGATCTGCTGAGGTTCTGACAAAATAAATGCTTACTTTCATTATCAGTCACTTACTCCCTGCCACTTCAATGCATGTCCTCCCAGGTATGGCTTCAATCCAAACTGACATCTGAATTACAGTCAAGCATGATGCCAGATTTTAGCTGATAACATGAAAGTGCACATGTAAACGTGGAAGACACAGCTATTTACAATATAGAAAAAGCCTCAGAGGTGAGGGTAACCAAAAGAGAATAGTGCAATTAATTACTTAACTGGAGAGATTGCAAGAAAAAGACCAGAAAATAAAAAGGATAAAGAATAAATAGCAGCAGTTTGAAAAGCAGTTTGAACATTCCCATCTATCAGTGGGAACAAAGAACAGAAGGAGAGTGGTCAGAGCTAACTGGCTTCCTTATTGGATTGTCCAGCAATCTGTTAGCAATATGTAAAGCTGATTTCATGCAAAACCTAGGTCTGAATTTCTGAAGCTTGTCAGTAACCACAAAAGTGATGCAAAGAAAGGATTATCAGGGTGTGTGTTTGTAGATCTGTGGTTACCATTGCTAGGTAAAGCTGGACATGCTGAATATAGCTATACAATTCTTTTTGACATGAAACTAGAAGTAATGAAGAATGTTTACAGTATGACTCTTTCTCATAGGGCAGAAAAATTATGATCTAAGCTGTATGACAGATGTCAAGAAAACTGATGTGTGGTTTAGGAAGATGCTTTTAATGACATGCTTGCAGCAGTTGGAAACAAACTGTCAGACTAATAGCAATTCTTTTTACTGTAGACCAGCCCAAGGAAATGGAAGTTCTGCCTTGGAAAATACTGAGCAAAGAAAGAATTGCATAACTGAAAGCAAACAAATAACTTTCCTAACATGAGAGCAAAATTTTCAGAGTTGAAGTTTTCATTTTTATCATCTTCAGTGTTCAGGGTGCAGTGGTACATGTTAAACCATCAGTCAAATGCTTTGGACCATAGTATTTTCCTCTTCAGTGATAGCCATGCCCTGTCTATGTTTCAAATTCCTCAGTGAGTGGATAGGTAATACCAGATCCTACAGTTTAGATGTAGGCATGGAGAGACTAAACGACTTGCCAAGGTCATACACCAGTTGAGCCCACTCTCTCAAGTCTCATTCAATGCCCTAATTACAAGATATCTGTTTCTCTTTGTAGCAAAACAGGAGATTTGCCTGGTTTGCTGTTATGTTTGAGGTAAGGAGCCCCACAGGATTTCTTACAATGTGGGCTGAAAATCTGGCAGGGAAGAAAGCAGAGGAGAAGGGGTTGTGTACTCAGTTCCTTCATGACCCAGGGTGCTGTGCTAGGAGGAACTACTAAGGCTCTTAAGGGAGTAAAATTAAGCAAAAGTATGGGAATCTCTAGAGAATAATTGCAACAGGGCAGTAGTTGGACCATATAACTGATGTAGTGTGGGAGCTGAGCTCTTTCTTCAGATTTTAACTCCTCTATTTTTAATAAGTTAAACTTTATACCATGGTAAACAGACTAGAATTCCCAACCCTTAGTTAATTCTGCAAATTCATATTTTCTCCATGTTCCAGATGCAGTTGGTGTTTTACTTGGTCTCCTTTCCTACTTGATCATTTAAGGCTACAGCACAATCTTGAACAGATGGCAGCACTTCAGAGACAGGTGACTTCCCCAAAAGGTCAGCAGTAACACACAATCCTTGGAGACCCAAACAATTATTTAACTCTACTGCTTTCTTTAAAAGAAAACCAGTGCATGATTTCTGCAAACTCTTCCACATCAGTTTTATTCTCAAGTCTCTTCTCACCTAATATTTCAGTATCTTTATTTCCCTTCAGAAGGCAAAGTTTCACTTCCTTTCTCACAACATATTTTTTTATTTATTAGCAGATGCTGAACCATCCAGTATAGATCAACTCTGTCTACAATGATTTGTGCACAGGCTCTCCTATAAAGATAATTAAAGAGATTTTGAGAGTTAAAGATTGTTCAAGGCAAGCAACCAATGAAAATCATCAGTGAAAGGACTTGAAATATCTAAATTTAACAAGAAGTTACAAATTAGAAATAGGTAGTCAGTAGATCTGTATTGTCGACCTGACATCAAGTCTGGAATCCAGTTTTCTCCTCATATCCTCTCTTTTTCTCTCTTTTTAATTTTTTTTTGAAAGAGGACACATAATAGCAATGTATTTTTTGCAAAGAATATCTTCTTCATTGTAATTTTTTTTGTTGTTTTTAAAGGACTACTTTAGCTTGGAGGAAGTAAATAAAAGCTCTATGCTTAAATCTGCATTTTAATGGCAGTCTCCATACCACAAATGAGTCTCTGATCATAGCTATGATCTATTATTATGTACCACTGAAAGTTCATTACTTTAATGTGTAAAACATGGATTAAAATATGACAGAAAGCGACTACAAAGTAACAAATCAAGTCAAACTGGACTAAATATTAGTGTAAACAGCATAAAAATAAATCCTTTGAAAATTAAAACCTACTTTCTTACTTAGCTTTGGGGTTTATTTTAGCTCATTGTAATTTCTGTGCAGTGAATATTTCTTTTGGGGCAAAATCCATTTCCTAATAAGTTTACATAATGTATATTTGCAATCAGAAAATGATAATACAGAGTGTCTTTTACTATTTAAGAAATGGAGTACTTCTAACTGGCTGTCATTTCAGATGTAAAATTTTCTTGACCACAGGCAAAATATCTCATTTATAGGTTCCAGTAAGCAGGGGGTGAGTCCTGTGGTCTAGTACAAAATGCAAGTTAGAGAGTTCAAGGTCATATTCTGTGTCATACCATTCACAGGTGAAAATAAACAAGGCACAAGCTCACATATCTAAGGATTAGCATTAATTACCATTAAAAGGTGGAATTTTCTGGACTGCAACAAGAAAAGTAGATATTGCATATTTTAAATAGCTCTCACAGTACCTGGGAATTACTTGGTGCTACATTTTTATGGAAAAGGTAAATATGTCTGGGTTATCTTAGTTTTAATCTCTCCAAAAGAACTGGTGAGTATAAATATCATTGTGCAAAGTATAAAGTGTAGGTAGAAATTACTCTGCTTTGCTGCATCACCCATGTTCAAGAAAGATTGATTCACGTGCAAAAAGTATGTAGAAAGGTTTTAGCATGACTAGGAAATGGAAGAGAGCTGAGATTGTTTATGTATCAAAAATTACCATCCTTATGATTATGGTCTATCAAAGATATAAACTTGATCAAGAGCTGAGCTCTCAACACTGGTTCACAGCTGGTAAAAGAAGAAACAGCAGCAAACTAGACAGAAAAGTTTGGACTGAAAGATGTTTCACTCACTAGAGAAATACAGATTTTTAATGCAGCAAAAACCTGGTTTAAAGATGGAGTTTGATGGGGGTTTATGCTGCTGCTGCAGCAGAGTGCATATGATGACCCAGAAGTTCTGTTCCTGCCAATGCTGTCATTTCTCTGTAAACCACCTCAAGTCCTGAAAGCAGGCTAATGTTTTGCTGGTTCCTCTGAGTAAAACAATCACCAACATTTGAGAAGTGTTCAGACCCTTCAGTGTTAGCTACTATAATCATATCCTACCTCATTAAATCAAAAAACAGATCTGCAGTAACTAAACAATACAGAAAACTGATGAAACTATTTATTAGGCACTTTATTTAATTCAGACATATTTTCTAATTCTGAACCACCTAGCAATATGCAGACATTTGCTAAATTCATTATGGCAGTATATTGCTGTTTAATAGAGTTAAGGAAAATTTGCAACACAATATGGAATTTGCTTTGTCAGTGCCTGATCACCTTGATATCTACATGAGATATAACTTCTAGTATACTCACTATTCCACAAAACCCTCAACGTCACTAATAGTTGAAATTTTACTCTCAAATAGGTTTGTAAGGATTTTGTCTAATATAAAAATGGCTGTAGTCAATAGGAAGACTCCAAAACTCCACAACATTCAGAATAATACAAGGAAGAGCTTTTATTAATGCTATTTTTCCTTTTCTTGATTTTTTTAACCACAAATAGAGAACTATTAATGTAAGTTCCATTACACTAGCTGATATACTGAGGCAATAAACAGTGATACATAGTTTTGAGAGTGATTATTATTTGATGGAATTGTTCTACATTGTTTATGTTAAGTTTTCAGTTGAAGCTTGCAGATTTAATTTATGGAAAATGCCTAGAGTGTTTGACAGATGCTACAAAATCAAAATGAAATAATTAACTTGTAATGAGAATAATAGGTCTAAGGACAAAGACATGGAAAGAACAACAAAGTGATTCAAGGTGGGGGAGCAGGAAAAGCAGTAGGCTCCATCTAATTAGAATTTTCAAAAGATGACTGAAGAGTGGACTCATTGCAAAGGCTTTCTAAAAGCAAAGAAAAGGCATTACAGAGTGAGGTAGAATATGGAGGCTCAAATATTTAGTTGGCTAAATGTCAAAAAACCTGACCACAGGTGCAAATTTACCTCTGGAACAAACTGTTATAGCCAAAAAAGACTCACTTGACAGGTTCAAATGAAAGATAGGAAGTCTTTCTTCAACAAGTTAAAATAAACTGAAAATTACTTAACAGTAATTTAAAAAAAAACAAAACAAAATTTAACTGACTATGCTGAAATATGTAAAGCACAATGGTCTGTGAACTAAAAAGGGTGAGATTCCAAAGTAATACTAGAAGGGAGCACTGTAATCACTTATTGTGTAAAACAGGTATCGTGGCCATCAGTTAAATGACAGATTAATTTGGTAATAAATTAGCCTATGACCAATTTCTGTGCCTCTTGAAAGGTAGGACTGTCCTTCTAACAGGATCAGGGCATGAAGTTGCATAACTCAGTGATGTTTCTCCCCCACCCCACACCACACACAGACCCATGCCTGTTTGACAGTGAACAGGAGGCGAACTGCTGATGCAGCCAGCACTGCAGATATTTCAGTTTCTGCACAATAACCTCAAGGCAGAGCTGGAAGACAATGTAGTGGAATTTGTTAAATAATATAAAATGACAGGGCAGCTACCATCACACAGCAATTGTACCCTACGGTCCTTAAGAGGCACGAGGCAGAACCAAATGCCTCCCTGACCCCTGCAGGCACGATTATTTTGTAATAACCATGCACACACCCTGCAGCTGCTGTTTGCCTTATAAAATATCTTTCATTGTCCCATGGTGAAGAAAGAAATTGTCATTCTTTACTAATTAAAACCACAAAAGGTGGCAGTTAAGCTGGTAATTAACAGCTCTAGTAGACCTAACACTTAAAAAGACTAGTCCAGTAAAGTCTACTGGCCCTTCTACCTCAGATGGTTCTGAGACATCTGTTTTGTCCTAGTAACACGAGATTAATCCTAGTCTGGCCTTCTAAAGCTAGACCCTGTGGCTTTCTGGGGTGTTCTATGGTTCTTTTCAATAAAAGGTCCCTTTACATCTTAGAAAGAAATAATTAAAAAAAAAAAACCTCCAAAAAAAAAAAAAAAAAACCAAAAAAACCCCAAAAAATTAAAAATAAAAAAAACAAAACAACAAAAAACCTGCTTTACTGTATCCTTAAAGCATGGAAGGATAAATCTCTATAGTGCAAGAATAAAAAATAGAGTCTCCATAAGCAAGAGAGACAAAATGCTCTCAAAGAGCTTCCTAGCTTTCAGAAGTAGATTCTGCCCTCTGGAAATATCACCACTCAGTACTGTTTTACAGAGTTCAGTTAGGGGATGTTGATATGAACAAGGACCAGCTAGTGTTCTTAAACAATCAATAGTTTGCACCTGGGCTGTGCAAGGAGGAGCCACTTCCTGTACACCAGTGGTTTAGCAACTTCTGTTGTTTGCATGGCTCCCCTCGACCCTTCTGCCTGCTTATTCATGTTGCTTGCAATAACGACTCTGTTAGATGCTCTTGTCCTCCTGAGCCTGCTGCACAGTCAAAGAGGGCTTCTGGTGTCAAGCATTTACCCAGTAAAAGGCAGTGAAGTTATAGCTCTGGGATTATGATGTCTGTGCTGCACAGGATAAAGTAGAAAACAGACTGAATCCAAGAAAAACTTTCCATAATCATCTAGAAACTACCATAATAGCAATGTGAATATATACATCAAGCAGTGAGAAGGGGGGCAGGAGAGATGTTCTTTTTTTGCCACAAAGTACAAGCCTTGTGTCAAAACAAGCACTTGAAATGCAGTTCTTACTGTGGTGAAAAAAGAGTTGTGTAAACAGAGTTGCTTGAGGGTGTCCTTACTATTGCTAGCATATGGTGGCCCCTATTTCATATAAAATAATTAGGCTCACAGAGCTGATACAAATCTGTTGCCCTCAATAAATTCTTAATTTTGTAAAACTGAGTTATGTGACTGCCCATTTGATCCAGGCTCAGCCAGCTGAAGCTATTTGTTCAGGTAACTTGTATGAACACCACAGCCAAACAATGCCAGAGCACAACAGGAGCTAACAGAACTGCTTTCTAATGCTGTTCTTCAAAATACCCTTCATCAAATCATGCTAAAGCTCCTCTGCTACTACAGTTCATTACAGATTGTACAACCTCTCTTTGTAGTCCAAGAGCTGCTTTTAATTCATCAGATTTAATCTTTCAAATGAATACCAAGTTTTCCCCCTCCTCAGTCTTTCTTGTAGTTTCTTAGATAACTTGCAGTCTCTAATGGAGCACTGCATACAGAGCAGCTTTCTCTCTAATCAAGTTTTTGAAAATCACACCAGACACCTTTTAGACCTAAAGAAGAACAACAACTCTACTTGATGGAAAGAGCACTCAATTTTCTAACAACCTAGCTCAATGATTCATGACAAATCATGGTCATCAAAGGGAAACTTGTGACTAACTTCCCCAGCTTTTAAGAGGACAGTTGCCTGGGAACCCTTTACTCCCTAATAGAAGCAAGACTTGAGAAAGAGGCTCTTTGCTTTAATAGTGCTAACAGGCTAACTCAAACACACACCCTATCTGCCCATGTGCAGCAGCTCAAAAGGAAAATATGAAAGCACTTTCTGCAAAGTTTGAAGGTAATAATGGGAGGGGGAAAAAAAAAAAAAAAAAAAAAAGCAAGGAAAGGAATGTATTTTTCTTTTAAATGCTTGTTTTCCCCTGCTGTCCCTCACAAAACATCTAACCCCTAATAGGAGCCAAATTGACCCCTCTGAGCACCTCCCTTTTACAGAGTGCTGAGAAACTACTTAATTCTTGACAGCTGGGTCAGCCCAGAGACTGGAAATCCCTGTGCTTAGGGGATGCAGCTGTGGACTTCTCCCCAGTCAGGGGGAATGTTAACTCTTTCCAGGACCTGCTCCAGCAAAATCCATGCACAGTATCTGCTTTTAAAGCAAGACTGAGCTGTGCATGTAATGAAATGCTGAAGTTCTTTGTCAACACCCTGTTAAGGAAATATTTCTTCAATCTGTGTCACTGGAAATCTTCCTCAAAGAAAGTGTCTCACATTTTTTCTCCTACAAAGTTAACATTTCCTGAGAGATTGTTTTGTATTATTTTGCACTCAGATGATATTTAGCTGAAATCCAGCCATGCTGATTAATAAATTAGTCAAATATGTAATACTAAAGTCTCTGTGCTACTCACATTTGGAGAAGAAACTATTTAAATCCATAAAACTCAGAGGAGTTAATGACAAAGTGATATTGAATCAAATTAGCAACCTAGGGGCTAAATTTGCCTAGATCCATTGCTCCATTAAACTTTCTAACTGTGTGGGGTTACATGTCAATTAAGCAGTCTAGCCTACTTAATGTTATGAAAAACAAAACTGGCCTGTGGAGGCAGCAGCTGAGCTGAGGTGTGTGAAGGGGAGCTGTCCCATTTGCTCATTTGGTGGTGGCACAATGCATCAGGAGGAATGCCTCTCCCTCCTCACACCTTCCTGTGTGCCCAGGCTGGCTGCAAACACCCCAAGAGCATTCTTCCTCCATGCACTGCAAACACTTCCCACAGTGCTGGCCCAGGGGAATCTCTGTCTGTGTTCATTCCATGGGCTCTCCAGGACATTAGGAGGCTGGATAAGAAGCCACTGGCACACAGAAAGGTGGCCACAACCCACTGCACACCAGCCATGCTGCAGGAATCACATTGGGCCCACTCCTCCCACTGGCACAGTTACAGAACCTACTCTCAGTTATGAGAAGGAAGCTGTAGATTGAGACATTGCCATCTACTGCATCCAGACAAAACTCCTGTGCCTGTATGCAGTGAGTACAAAACTGGTAGATGAAGGTATAGTATGCAATGGGTATTTTACAGACATATTTAATTTATAATTAAAATACATGAAATAAGTATATCTACAAAGTTTATGTCAACTCAGCAGATATTAATGAAATTACTGATATTTTAACTGATATTTAAAGCCAACAATGACTGCAAGCTGCTCTGCCTGAGCATCACTGCCATAGCACATATGCTGTGCATGAAGTTCATGAAAAAGGCTTAAAAGGCCATCAAGTCCTGTTTCTCTGGAGTACTAGCATCCATTTATATGTCCCTCTTCATAAAGGCATCAACTTCTGATGAAGTTTCTGAGGTTATTAGACATCTAATCAGTTTCATCCCATCTGCAAGGCTATTCCAAGCCCTCTCCCTTGGTAAAAGCTCAGGAATTTTCCAAACTATTTTAATTCACAGCAAGCTTAATTTAGCTCTTTTGTGTCCATGAAGTTTATTCCTATGAAGTAATTATATAATGTAATCTTGTTACCCTCAATGGGAAAGAATGGACTAAAACCAAGCCTTTCTAAAAAAGTGTTCAAATCTATATTTTTATTCATTATGTTGAATAAAATACACACAAGAAGGATTCTCACAGTTTTTAAGGTTAACACAACCCAGCCTTGTGGGCTGCTGACTGTAACTACTTGTTTGTGTCAAAGTCATGTGAAATTTGAAGTTACCAAGACATTCTTGCTAAAAATAATTAAAGGTATCAGACCTTTTCTGGAAAACTTCATCTTTCACTGGTAAAAGCAGTAGTGAGACACTGTTCAGGAAATAGCCAATTAATCAAATATTCAAGAAAGAAAAAAAGTAAACCAACTCTCAGCCACAAGGAAAATCTGTGTTGTTTAGAAACGTGCAGGGGTATTTCACTAACAGACAGCAGAAATCCTGCTGTGCAATATCTGCTCTAGAGCTAGGGAATCTGACACTAGTTCATTAGTGGCTTTTCTGTTGATTAAGACTGGTAAATTAGTTCAGAGCAAATCAGAATAGCCAAAGTGTCTTTTACTGTTCTGAAAAATATCAAAGGTTAGCCCTTTCCTAAAGGCCCTCCAGTTAATGGTGGTGGTAGGCTCATGAAAAGAAACATTCTTGTGATTGAGGTACTCACCATGAGACAAAGCAGAGAGTATGAAGCTTTTCTTCAGATTTATATTACCCAATAGCCATCCATTTGCATGATGGTGGAGAAATGAGAGGTCTGTGGAAAACAATTCCACAGCTTGCACTGGAAAACTGTGGTCTGATATTGTGCATCTAACCTTAAGCTGAAGATTTATGCTTCAGGTGCATTGTGTTTTACCTCTGAATCTCCTTCTCTTGGGAGGGGGCAAAAATGGGATTGGATTTATATCCCTGTGTCTTCTGAACCAGACACTGCCTAATAATACAGGAGTCTAGGTACAGAATGACATTAAAGGCTGTGAGTATTTGATGTTAATCAATGGATGGCTGTCTCAGTGGGAGTTTGCTCATTTCTGCCTTAACAGAGCTAAATTGCTACATCTAGCTATGCTGGGCAGTATTGAAACAAGCAGTCAATACTTTTTTTTCCCCAGAATCAATATATAAAAAAGTAACTCAATGGAAGTGACCTGAGAAATGTGCTAGAAGGAAGAAAACAAGAATCAGTCCACCTTGTGCACTGTACCCCACGCTGGTTAAGCAGACAAAAACATACACACACCTGTAAGAGGATACAGTATTTCACAGAGACCTGACCAGAACTGGCTGTGTAAACTCCTCAACAGTAAGACTGAAGATTAAAAGCAGCAAAAACAAATATTCTCCCTCCCATTGACAACTGATACAGCAAAGCACTTAATCATTTGCTTAAGTCTACCCTGATTCAGCCAAGCTGTTAAGTTTAAATGCTAGGAAGTCAATAGGATATAAGCAGGTGTTTAACTGCATTGCTGAAAGGGGCAGTTTGCAGCTCAGGATGTGGAAAATGTGACATGAAACACTGTTTTCTGCATTGACCTTTGCCCAATGCCAAATCCAGCTTTCATGGGTGGCAGCTGAATCCCTTTGCATCTTTAAAGGGAGAGAATGGTAAAGATGGTACAAGTTATACCCCCTGAGAAGTGCTGAGCACTGGGAATCCTCTTGTCTCTGAAGAACTACAATCTCTCCAGTGGAAAGGGAGAGAACAGGTGAAAGCCCCTAAGAGATATCAGTAAGTACATTTCTGAGCAAGGTGGAAGAGTGCCTTGCTGAGTCTTCTTACTGCTGCTGATCCTCACAATTAATCCAATATTTGGGGAGCACTGGAAGGGACTCCATGCTGTTTTGAAGGCAGAATAAATGACAGCCTTCCTAACACAGTCTGGTGCATTCCTGTGAAGCAGCTGAGGTGGAAATGAATTCAGCAGACTGAGTAACCAAAGTCAGGGATAATGTGTAGTGACATGGTAACACTGAAAGCAGTCAGAGTGTGTCTGTGTGCTTGTGCCTGTGTGTTTGTGTGTAGGAGGAGAGCTGCACCTGTGCCTCAGTCCCAACATCTGCTTTATTAATGGGTAATGTGTGCTCTCTATAAAAACAATTTTGTTATGTGATTTGCAGAACATGAGTCCCAGGAGTGTTTTAGTGGAAGAATAGAGATACTCTGCTCTGATTTTCTGATCAAAAAGTAAACATGAGTTACAAAAAAAATTAAGCATTATATTTAAGAAGTAAATATTTCCTTCTT
This sequence comes from Oenanthe melanoleuca, assembly GCF_029582105.1. NCBI lineage: Eukaryota > Metazoa > Chordata > Aves > Passeriformes > Muscicapidae > Oenanthe > Oenanthe melanoleuca. Next base: position 12,161,707 of record NC_079340.1, read on the forward strand.
ATACAAGCTTAACAGTATTTCCATTCATTTTTCATGGTCTCAAAAGAGACAATTAAGTTTGCTGTGTCACAGGACCCTACAAATTAGGAAGGAAGTGGAGGGTTGTCATGATGTGCTTTTAAAATCACGTCCACTATCTGCTGGTAAAAGCTCTCTTCATATAAAGAGAGAGGCAAGACCAAAGTGTACTGTGAGAGGCAGCATGCTGGAAATGAAGAGCACCTCAGTCCTTCTGTCAGCCTGGATTGTGAAATGTGTCAGAGATCTCTACTGACAGCTAGAATTTGGGGTCAGATTTGCACCTAAACTGATTTTGAAATTTTTTTTTTTTCCTGTAGGTTTTTTTTCCCCTAATATAATAGATAAAGCAATATTTTACTGGAATATATTTTTTCCCTTTAAGCTTATAAATTATGAAAAGTGTGAGTGCATGGAGCAAATGCATTTGAGTTATTGCTGCTTCTCTGGAAGTGGTGAATCTCTATTGAGTAGTATATGCAAACAACTCTTCACCTGAACCAACAATCCAAAAATAAACTCAGGACTCCCAGGAAAAGAAATATGTCTCCTCAGAGCCTTCAAGGACCACTTTGGGTGCTAATACTTTCAGGCATTATGTCCTGGGAGAAAAGCAGTCTCTGAGCATAAACCATTACACTTCTGACAAGAAGCAGCAACAAAAAGAGCCTCAAAAGTTGCCCATGGCAGCTGAAGAGAGATGAGTGTTATTGGATATGACAGAAAGAGATGGGGAGCTGGTTGCTTACCAGGTGTACATAGACTGGAAACAGACAATTAAAAACACTGTAAGTCTTAAGTGGTGGATCAAAGGAATACCTAATTGTTTTCAAGAGGGTACATAGTTTTTCCTATGTGACAAAAGTAAATCCCAATTTATTTTTATTTCTGGCTCCAGATCATTAATTGTATTGACAGTCTAGTTTGATGGTACTACTATAAAAAATCTAGCTTAGATGCTGTTCCTTTCATAGCAGCTGCTTGTCAGTCATCTGGGATACAGGTTGAAAGTAACCAGAGTAAATCATGTTCTGGTTGGAAAGAGCAACCTGCCAGTTTAGGAGAATTTCTTTAAAAAAATAATCTTTATATGTATTGTTTTTCCCCTGGTTTGTTACATGAGTTTTATGCAACTTTTTCAATTCAGCATCAGTATTTAAAGAATTAGCTCAACTTTAGAATCATACTTAGATAATTTAGTTTGCATATAACTACTTCACTCAGAGAAAAAGTTTTAATACCTTGTAATGAATAAAGTTTGGTTTTCTTTATCTGGGGCAGAAACTCTAAGTAATAAATAAATTTTAAAAGCTGCTTCAATAAATCCAGCTATTATTCAAAAGTTGTGGTGACATCAGGTTTATGGTGATTTGTGAAGATTTTGGGGAGAATTATGGAAAATGAGTAAGAGGACATACAGCCCAAGTCTGTACCAGTTTGACACACAGCTCTCTCAATTGAGAGCTGCATTGAACAACAAAGCTACCACAGTTCAGTTTCATTCCCACAGCAGGAAAATGAGAACCCAGTATTTAACACAAACTGACATTTCCATGGCTGGTATCTTGTAACATGTTAACTAGATCACATTTGATCATTATTCCAGTGCCTAGAAATGTGGTCAGTAATACTTCTTTCATACTTCTAGAGACCTCTACAAGAATCAATTTTTAAAAAAAATCTACAGCTAACAGAGAAATAAGTCTTTTTCATATGCCTCAGGGCATATAATTGATAATACTTACCCCAAATAGCACTTACTGCAGAAAAAATGTAACCAGCTGCACAGCAATGAAAAATCATGATAGGACTTTCTTTTACATACCAGAGCAGCCAGAAACATAACCTGGAAGGTCCCATTGGCCATTAAAAACTGTTCTGACTGTAGTGAGGTCATGTTAGGTCAGCATAGATGCATATATTACTGACATTTGTATTGTAAGTAGACATTAACTTGGAATCAGATGGCTATAACCCACTGGAGATTAAAAATGAATGTGCTTTGTACAGCTAGAAAGGACAATGCAGGGAACTGGTACACAGAGCTTACACAGAGCTGCAGCTCCCATCCAAGAGGGATTGACAGTAAAAGTCAGAAACCAAAAAGTAATAAAAGCAACACCAACCTGGAGACACAAAAAGTCTACCATCCTTCTGGAAAGGCATGGAAAGACAAGTAAGACAACCCACTAAACTAAATGGCATTTTCCTTCTTTGGACTGCACATCTCATAATCACTACCAGTAATTTCTTCAGTTTCAAAAAGATGTCCTGGCACCACTAGGTAGGCCTCAACTAATTTGAGTGCAAATATACTCAGCTGAGAAAATTTTCATACAAAATTATTATATAGTCATAATATCATTAAAGAAGATTAAGTAATGGTTAATAGAGTTAAATTAATCATAGTTAATTTATTAAAGTCTGTGAACAATTTTTTCAGCATGGCACCTTCATTTGAAAAGCAACTGTATGTAGGAGTAGGGAATGGGGAAATTAAAGCAGAGAAATGTATTGAAGGAAGATGGCAAAGCCTGAGAAGTAAATGCTACTAAAATTTGTGGGATTTAATGTTTCAAAAACAAAGTGCCATGTAAATCCAAAAGGATGTTCCCAGCCTACAGGTGACAATGATATAATTTTGGGAGCAGCAAGGATAAACACAGGATATTCCTTAAGCTGTGTCTCACATGTTGCAGTGTACCTTTTATCAGACTGAATCAATCTACTCCTTGAGCATTTAATGATAACTGGAAACTTTCCAAAAACCAAAAGCAATATGAGTATAATAATATATTGATTTTAGTGTTTTATAGTGCCCCAATTGGTTTCATTTTCTTGAAAAAAGGAAACAGATTTAATATCCTAATTCAGCCAAAAATAGAAGCAACCATTTAATTAATTAAAGTTCATGTCACTCAATTAAATTATGAGTTTAGAAACCAGTAGACCATTTTTATAGTTTTACAAAGCTATCAGAAAAACTTGCTGTAGGCTGAAATTTTTGTAATTTTTGGGTTAGGTTGTTCTTGTTTATTCTTTTTTAACAAATATATCCATTTTGGTGTTATGAATAAAAAAAGGTAAAAAACCCCAAACTTTTAAAATGACAGCTTCTGAAATGAAAATGTCATGAAACTGGCTTAGAATTATGAACAGCACACCAGCTCTGTAAAATCCACAAAAGGTTTAATTTATTCATATCTCCAAGAGATATATCTCATTTTTCACTCAGGCCAGTGACCCTTCCCACATTTCAATTTATACTGTTTATCAATCTCAGTTTCCCCTTTTTGGGTAGAAAGCATGTTTATAGAAAATTGTAGTGGAAATGGAGCTATGCTTATGTAACACCTGAGAATTATATCTAAGTTTTAATACATCCTTGTCCTTCACTGATTCAAAGCAGGAAGTTTGTGTTGTGTGTACAGCAAAGTGCTGCTTACATCAGTGGTTTGGAGCACAGCAGCCATACAGTTTCCAAGTCAGTAACACATTATTTCTGTTCTCAGAGTATTTTGATGTTTGTAAATTAGAATCCAGTTGGAGAAAGCTAATCTGAAAGATCTAGTGCCCATCATATGTACACCAACACCTTTGGGAATGTATGGGTTTGAACCATTCCATCCTTCCTACAGTTTCAGACTTCATGGATAGCTGGGTGTTCACTCCAGGGGAGCACACTAAATTTAGTCTAGAGGAAAGCACCACAGTGAGTTAGGGTAGACATAAAGGCTTTAGATCTACTGCCAAACTCCTATTGTGCCTAATTACCTGCAAACATAGTTACAGCCTAAAACTCTGTTGCTTTAATTGAGGGCCATTACTTCTCATTCCAGATAGTAAAACAAATGACTCTCTGAGTAACAAATTTCCTTTCTCTTTTAAAATAACATTTACATACCAGAACACTGTCTTCACTCAGTCTTCTACAGATATCACAGCCTAATCCTTCACTTTTTCAAGACTTTTCTCCTGGTTCTCATCTGGAGCTGCTCTCAGTACTCCACCATTCCCAGAGGTGTGCTGCCAGCCTTTATTGGCACAGTGTGAAAGGCAAGGCTTATTTCATGTATTTCATGGAAGATGCTTCTCTTACACTTTCCAACACAAGATCTGCATTTTTCCAGTAAAGGAAATGGACATAATGCTGATTCTTACTCACTTAAGCTCTGTTAGAAGGCATCCTTTGTACAAAATTGCCCCACAAGAAGCTGTTCTCTGGTGCATGTCTGTGAAGTGATTATTGCTAAGCACACAGCTTCACACAGTGAGACCTACATAATTCTCCAGCAGAGCTCTGTGAACTCTGTATTTTCTATTTATGAGAATTTTTGCTTAGAGTTCCTACAATCATTTATTAGTGCTTCATGTCCTATGAAACATTGTCATTTATGGACTTTAGATATAGAATACAAGTACTTGTGCTGAAAAACTCGATAAATTTAGTTCTTGTTTTTACTTGATAAAATTGTCATAGTCTAAACATAAATGATTAAAACACTCATTTCAAAGTGAAATGTGCTTTTTAAAGAGCCTAAATGAAATATTTTTAGTGGTCTGTTTACCAGCTTTTAAAGAAATAGCACCAAAATTGACATGCTTCAGCAAAATGGTTAAAAGAGTTGACATTTTCTTATATAAAAATGTACTGCATCAGAAAATTTTTGACCAGCTACTCTCTGTGTGATATCATGGATAATTTCATTCTCTATATTGACTTGGGAAAATATTATACATTAAGAAAAACCTCAAAGGTTGGTAGCCAAGAGGGACTGGCTCTTTAAAAATGTGGAGAATAGTATTTCCAACTGAGATGATAAGTCTGCATTTCACATAAACAGATTAGAGAGCTTAGAGAAGTACAAGCTGGCCAGTTGTTAAATAATGTGATAATAGGCTACAAATTATCAGTGTTTGAAAAATGGAAAAATGCCACTGAAACACTTCTTCACTGCAGCCTCTATTCAATAAACTTTTTTTGCACAAAATTTTAAAAATCTCAGAACACACAAATATCTCAAGGTATTATTAAATAATGTGAATAAAATTATAATAAAAATGCATGGAATTGATGAAAAATTGAACTTTTTTCCCCCCTCACTCTTGCTCTGCATTTAATTTTCTTAAAACATGTTGAAGATAGATAATTTCATTCAGATTACTACTTATACTTTAAAAATCTCAACAAATGCCCTAACAGGGCCTGGGTGTTACTCCAAGACCTCTCCATATGAAACAGAAAAGTGGTAGCAACTAAATTATCTCTAGATGCTACTCCACTTCAACAGCAGTGAGTTCCAAGGCAAGAATTTCTGTCTTGGTGGTAAAGTAATTCTGATCTGGGGTTTTAAGAGGAACCTCTGTTAATCATTCTTTAGGGCTCTGTGTAGTAATAGAATATCCAAAAATTGTACAGAGAATTCATTCATCTTTTCCTCAAAGCATGGCACAATCATCACTGATTTAAAAAATTTGAACAACTACATAAGCAACCTTCCATTTCATACATGAATAAAAATAAACCAGGATTACTTCCTTTTTTCTGTGATGACTACTCTGATAATTTAACCTACTCCTTTTGAAAGCAATGCTTAGAATGATATGTGTTAAATAATGTGTACATACAATTGGCAGAGAGTTAGTTAGCACCATCCATAGTTGCTGGGCCCTGCACTTGAGCAGGTGGTAGTTGTGCACATGCTCTGAAGCTGAAGCTGAACCCAGAACACACAGCATAGAATGAAACATAACTGAAATACTTTCCATGTATTTCTCTTTCCACTCTCAGTGACTGAAAACCTAGATTTAGCTTCTCCCCTTTTAAACTCTCTATCCACTTTCCTTTCCATTTCCTTTCTCAAACACCAAACTGAGCCCTAGACCATGGACTTCAGCTGAGATTTGCCTGCCCTAACCTGTGCACTACTTTCTGACTATGGATTTTCTTCTGTATATTGTTATCAACTTACAAGTGAGAGCTGGGTCTCTGCTTCTCTCAATGCAGTGCCAAGCACCTTCAGGTCCCAATCTCTATCAGCAATTGTGAAAATCTTTTAATCAAGCTGTAGCTCCAGTACAATTTTTGGAAGGCAAAGTTGCTGCTGTATTAAGCAATGAAACACAGCAAAGTGCTATTAGTTTTTTTCTGCTCTTTAGCTAGCTTACTATGCATGCACTATGGGTTTGCTTATAGTTTATAATATTGCTTTGACAGAATGATGGCTCTGAAAGTAGATGTAGAAAATTCCCTCAAAATCCACCTTCTACAATGAGCCCTTATCCTGCAGCCTCTGCACAGCATCAAAAAGGCAAAGGGATTTTACAGAAGCCCTGCTTCCAGAGCCCAAATATGGGCAAAACTTGGCACTCAAGCAGTTTCAACCTGTGGACTCTACATTATTCCAGGGAATCTGATTAAGATATGAAAAAAAAAAAAAATAAAAATACACATTTCATCAAGCTTCAATCATCAACACAAAAGGTCATCCCTCCATTGAGAAATTCCTACAAACTGGATGTTATCAGAAAACTTTGAAATACTGGTGGTTGTTTCACATACAGAAATCACAAGACCCCACCTGTGCCAAGTTATAGGTGTTTTAAAATCCTGTCTATTCTCCTCCCACTCTGTTAGCTGTATTAATTGAGATTCAGGTAACAGGGTATAAATAAAAAAAATCTGGATTGTGCTAATGTATTCTAGTGTATGAAAAAATCCATCTGCAAAATTAGGTGATTAAAAATACCTGCTTAGAAATGTCAATTTGAAATGCGATTACATTTGTATTTTTTCACTGACAGTTGAATGTGGCAGTTTAGGGAATATATATTATTTTCCTCTTCCAGATTCCTCCCACTAAGTAGAGGAGGTCACCCACCTTTATTGGTAGCATTTGATCTACAGCAATTCACTGTCCTTCAGCAGCATGAAAAGCCTCTAATCAGCTGGCAGTGTGGACCCCAGCTGGAGAATGCTGTATACAGTGGTGAACATGGTACCTGTTCAGAATGAAAATGTACTGCTCTATTTGCTTAAAGCTATAGGCAGCAAAGCACCACTCCTTTCATGTTAGTCAGTTTGGATTTGGTCTTTGGAAAACTGGGGTTCTGAGAATTTGCAGCTCTTGGAAGGTGGCAGTGTTTACAAGAGGATGATTAAAATCACCAAAGATTTGTATGCAACCATCCTGTCCCCCCACCCTCATACTATTCTTTTGAATAATTCATGAAAATAAAAAATAAACACCTCTGTATAACACCCTGCTTTTCTGACAAAGAAAAGAGCAGAAGATTTAAAGCATGCAAACATTTTTTTGTGTATAATTTTAGCACAACAGTTGTTGGCAGACTCCCACAAACATCTCTTCCCAGGCAGAAATTAGTCACCAGGAAATACATAGACATGATTGTTTACCAGTAAGGACAGGACCCAAGACATACCCTCTATAAATGTTGTGTATGACAATACTATTGCCTGAAGATGTCTTCATAAATGCATTTAGCAGATATATCAGATGTGATACTTGACATAGTAATTCCTCAAGGCGTTGTACAGAAGAATTAATCAACTGTATGCAGAAAGAAAGATACAGACAGCAACTATATAAAGAAGGCACACACATGCAATTCTTATATTTTGTGGCTTTTAGCAATTTCAATGAATGCAACCAGATAACAAAAGTTTCCTCAATAAATGCATTCAGGAAACCAAGGAAGGTAACTGAAGCTGTGCAGGAGACACTGCAGCAGCCAGCAGAGAATACCCAGTGGTCAGAAATGAGGATTTGCATTTATATAGCTGATAAAGCAAAAAAAAAAGCTAAAATAAAAAACAGTGCCAAACCCACCAGCTGTGACTAGACCACAGCCATGCAGATGAGGAAGCAAGGAAGAAAGGGCAAAGACCCAGTCAATAACTTTCATTCAGACACGAGGTAGTGCTGTGGGGAGCTGGGGGCAGGCCACAACCTTCTGGCCCCAGTCATGTGGAAGCTGGTGAGGAAGTGATGAAACACAGATGAGAAAACCAGCCATCCATACCATGTACTAGGCCTCCACATAAATACTGAAATCTGCCTGTGAAACTAGACTTCTACTCCTTTACATGTGGAGAGCAAATATCTATACAAAACATTTCCTTTTCTGCAAAGAAGAAGAGATAGAAACAGATGTGACAAGGGCAACCTGTGCTTTCAACAGTTCCTTATCCATCAGCTCTACCTTGACCCTTTTCCTGAATGGTGCTCCAGAATCTCTCAGAACAGAATTTTGGGCTCATAAGCTCATCTGGGTTCCTAATTGTAAAACATTTTTCCTCAGGAAACTTTCAATACATCAGTTGTTTTTGGTTTTGTTTTTTTTTTTTTTTAAAGCTGCCTTCTAAAGCAATATTTATTGATTCATTCAAAGTATGCCCAGCAACATAATGAAACAACATGCAGGACCATAAATATTCTTACTTTACTAAATTCTTGATCTTTCAAGCATTATTAACCTCTCTTCATTACAGCTACTCCCACCTTTGGCTAGGAGAAACATCTGCATATTTCTAGGGCAGTGCTGGGAAAATACTCAGCCCCCTTTGTCCCTTTTCATCACCAGGGCAGGGCTGGGAACTGTAAAATTTTTCTAGAACATTGGAACCAGGCTAGCAGTACTCCACCCAAATAGTAGCTTTCCCACCATTTCCCTTGAAACATCAGGTATTTTCTAGATTATCCTTGCTATTACTGTGAGGGAGATTTTCCCAATAGTCTGTTGCTTTTCACTCTTACAGGGGGAAAATGATAGAAAGATAAACTAAAGTACATGAGAGAGAGACAACATATTTTTTGTTTTTTAGTCTCTTCATGCTCACATTTTCCATGATGTCTGTGAATCAGTCTGAGGAACCTGTTGTGGAATGTACAAGTAGGGATATTAATGGAAATGTCTTTTATTTAAAAACAACATAGACAAATGCCTAGCAGGGAAGTTCTTGTTCTCTTTTTATTCTTTTTTTTTTCTGCTTTTTTTAAATAATGATCCATAAACTCATGTTTGTCTTTAGAACAGAGCTAAACCCTAAGAAAGAATGACACACCACATATTTTAAATAACTACTGTAATAATCAATTTCATGGGTTCTCCAAGGTTGAGAGCAAATTAACCAATCAACCTCCACTTTAATCAACTCTTAGGTGATTAGGCCAAGTGATTTGCAAGGCAGCATGAGCAACACATATCAGCTTGCTGAGTTTTTGCTGACTCGAGAAGCCTTCTGTGTTTGCATAATAGATCTAATAAAGATTGAGAACTACAGCTGTGGAAGGCTGCCCAGTATGAAATATTCTGTGAAGGATGTTATGATGATAATCTTTCTACTGCTGCCATACAAATAAGTCAAGCTGTATATATGTTTTGTTTGCACATATGCTCAATTACTGGCTTCTACCTCACAGTGCAGCTTCTCAAAACAGCAATAAAAAACACAGGCTGCCTCTATTTAAATACCTAATATGACTAATAGAGAAATTCTGTTCAATGTCGTTTTACTTCTTCCTCAGATAAAGCTCTCCTGACCATCTTAAATGTCCTCCTGAGGAAAAAAAAACAAAAAAACACTCCTGGATGTGAAATATCAGGATCCAGTCCTTAGCTGGTGACATAGAGAGGTGAGAGAGATGAAAGATATCTAGTGATTCTGTAACCAGTAAGTGGTTTTACTGTGTGCAGCATGTTTTCCTGAGAACTTAGGTGCCAGTGTATGTCATTTTCTCTCTAAATGCAAGATGGGATGTGGGGGAGAACTGTGTCTTCAAATCCTGGCAGTATAAAAGCATCAAAGTCTAGGATGCAGCCCAAGTTATCCAGAAGCCTACTGTGCTGAACACCTGCAGACTCAGGTGTTTCCCCAAGAAAGATGAGCTGTTCAGGGTTCCTGAGGATTTAGCCAAATAAGATTAATATTACTAACAAGAACAATTTTCTGGGCACTTTCTCTGGTGAGAACCTGCGTAGATAAATCAAATAATTATACAACTGAATCTAGATATTTAAAATACCTGAAACTACTTGTATCAATGCAATCCCTCAGGTGCATATACTCAGTTCCTCCTGCCTGCAGGGGCACTTAGGTGCTGCAATGTAAGAAACACAACTGGTGCTCCTGTTAGAGCCATCTTTTCTCTCCTGGCTCATTGTATCTCCTGCTCCACTGAGTGTCTGCAGGATTTTCTGGTCTCTTCTTGCCTTAGATACATTCTTATAGTCAGAATTTTGTATAAATCAGCAACTAAGTGCTGGACAGTCTGATCTCTGGTCCACTTGAGGGAGTGGGAATCTCAGCTACTTTCACAGGCTGCTGTCTCCCTGGGACTCAGTGAGAAAAACAGCCTGACAATGTGAGATCATCATGGGGCAGATTTTGTCTGAATTTTCAGACAGTCTCAGGAGAGTTGACTGCTGTAGCTTCTGAGGCTAGACAAGAAACTTTCAGGCCCCAAAGCTGACTAAATCCTTAAGAAGAAGAAATTGCATTGGGCACCCTGAGGCAGATTTAATAGACCCTCCTTCCCACAGCTGACACTGAGGACCTTCTGGGAGTTACTACTGCAGCCAAACTTTACATGTGCTGTGGTAGTTAACATTTTTTAACAGAAATGACTTTAGTATCTTGCCAGTAGCTTGCAGCCTCTATGGCAGACATAATATACAGCCCAGACCAGCACCCACAGAAATCAGTGAAGGCTCCAAGTAGTAGAACATTAACAAAGGGCCGAGTTTTCAAATTATTTCAGCCAATAAATGTTTTTACTCTGTGTCCAAGCACCCAAAACAGGTTTTAAAACCTAAATTGAGGTTCAGAAAGGTATAATGCCTTAAGAATCAAAACTGAAGATATGCTGTGTAATGTTACAAGGACAGTAATGCTTTTTCTTCACAAACTGAAAATCTAAATAAAAAAATTAAAATGCAAGCAACTCTATAAATCAACTGAAAAACATCTGCCTTTTCACACAAGAAACCGAAGAAAGACATGCCTTCAAAAGTCACTTTTTAAAAAAACGTTTATTTATTTGCAGATGTACATGTATTTATGTTCAGGAGGACTTGTTCTCAGCCTTAATCAGATCAACATGCTTGTAAATGTGTATATTTTTCATAAACTTGGGTGGGCTACAAATCTGTGTAGCCCTATTAAAAAGGACTGTGTGGCAATTAGCTCTAACTCACCCCTACATATAAGCACTATTACATACTGGCAGCAAATTATCAGGACAAGTCATTAGAGTTATAATAACAAGATCTGGAATATATTGAATGTCTGGTTACATAAACACACAATCCAGCATACCCTAGGAAATTAAAGGAAATATTATCCAAAGAAAAATAATCACTATTATAATACTTTCATTTTTTCAAATGTTTTTTCATTTTGTCATATAAGACATTTTAAATCAAACTGTGAAATGAGAAATACTAAGTGGCAAACCTTTCAGTAAACTTTATTCTGAGGAACTCGAAAAACAATCCATTTGCAATGTTTTCCTATTTGAATTTTGTGGGTAAGACCTAAATTTCAACTTGTGTTTTGAAAGAAAGAAAAGAGACAGGTACCAGAGCAAGGAAAGGAACTGGTGCAATGAAACAGCATAGATCCATAGAAGTCTTCAAACAGCTCATGTGAACAGGCTGTTGTAATTTCATACTATCTTCAGAGTGGTCTACTACTTGTCATGAGAACCAAACCAGACCTAGTTCCCACCTCTCCTACAAATCCTTGCACACAGAGCTAGGAGAGCCCAAGGTGGGAGGATTTTTGGCTCTTAGAAACAGCACCACTGGCTTCCATCCTCAGCTGGCCTCTCAAGCAGCAAGCCCACAGTCAGCCTGGACCATGGTGGCCACCAGCAGTGCAAAATCAAGAGTGGAATGACATGTCTTTAGGATGTAGGAATAACATCAAAGGAATAATGCTCAAGGCACTTGGGAGTGACCCAGAGGAAAGGAAGAGCCTACATATCAGCATGAGAAATTACTCATCAGCACAGTAATCCCCACAGTGCTCTCAGGGTTAATCAATTTATACTTTATGTAAATCACAGATGAACCTGTTGCCTGTTTGCTGGCACCTTGGTCTTTAGCAGTCTGTCTGCTACTGGATTATTTTAACATTCTTGTGAGTCTTGTGACCCCATAAAGTCACGGCAGTGTTGCTCAGTTTCAAGCCACACCTGAGCTCAGGAGCACTGCAGAAGCATGAAGGAATTTACCTTTCAGCATCCATGTACCACTAACTTACCAGCCTGTAGTTGTCTTGTACACACAGAACTGCTCATTTCTTATAGCTCTACTAAAAGTGACCCATAAGAAAACACCAGACTTCATACAACCTGTGCAGGTACAGAAAAGCCAGGATCTTTTAAAATATATCTGGAAACAAAACAAAAAAAAAAAGAAAATCAACACCATAGTTTTGCTTCACCATTTGTTTTATTTCTACTTATAAGATATATTTCCTAGTTATTTGAATCTTTCATTATTTTGAACTATAGTGAAAAAAGAAAGTACTCATTTTAGTGAGGAGTCTTGATAATAGAGTTGAACTCTGTAGCTAGACAGAGAGAGCATAAAAATTAACTCTGCATACAAACTTGCCATTGACTCCCAGTTATTTTCAGAAGCTCCATTAATAAAGCAAGGCCACAAGCCATGGCTCAACACCTAATTGAAAGTGTGGCCTTTGATCCCAGCAGAGGAACTTTATTCTTTCATTGAGGATGGCCAGGTCTTGGCTTCTGTCCTGAAGAGGTGTAATTCACCAGAGAAGTTTGTTGTTTGTGTATGTTCTCGGTGCCTGCTCACATATGTAAAGGTAAGCATGTGCCTAGTCTCTGCAAGCCTTGAAACCTATTTTATCTGCCACAAGAGAGCAACATTCAGTCCTTATTAAGTAATGGGATTTTTTCAAATATAAAAAGCTTTTAATTGCATAAGCCTTTTCTTTATTTTTTCTTTTTCTTTTTTTTTTTTTTTTTTTTTTTTTAACATTACCATACATAAAGGAAACTAGCCAGAAGTCTTTTTTTCTGGGACTTTAGGAATGAAGGTCAAACATTTCCTTTAATTCTGGTCTTTCACACATGGAATTTAAAACATGGCCAAGAAACTACACATCTGGCACCTTTGTTCTTACTGCATTAATCTGTTCCCATCCAGTATGAGGCCTGAGTTAATGAATCACTGGTGCTGGATATGATCCTCAGGGAAGTTTTGAATTTACTGTGCTGTGTTTTATATTGATGGCATGGTGCTGCAGAACTAAAACAGACACCTGCCCTGGCTCAAAGGCATGTCTTTCACATGATTCAACTAATAAAGTTATATGAATAGGAATTTATTACTGAATTTTATGAACACTAAAGTCACCGTTTATATAGTCCAAGGCTGGTCTGATCCTTAAGACACTACAGTATATTATGTTGCAGTGTTCTGCCAAATAAACTGAGCTGGCTGTGAATTAGCCAGGGTACCAGAGAGAATATGACCATATTAGCATACTGGTCCAGTAATACTTAGTGCCCTGATCTCCCTTTTCCTAAGCTAATATATCAGCTAAAATCATTTAAATGGCAAGTTACTCTGATCAAATTACTACCATTTTTATTTGCTTAGATGCACTCAGCATTGGGTGATTGGTCTGATCAGGCACCAAGGCTAGAGACACCCTTCCAAAAGTGCTATTTCTCACCTAGGCCAGGCAGTTTTCTCAGAACTACCCGGAAGAAGGGATTAAATAGGTTATTTGATCCTCTTCCTCTCCTGTGAGCAGCTCACATGGGCCTGAGGGAGAGCAGCGAGCTCAGGAATGCTGATGAGATTCTACACTTACCTCCCTGATGGAGAGGCTGTTTCTCTAGTCTCTTCCTTTCAGGCAGTTTCTGCCTTTTCAGCCCTCTTGTGCTACTTGTGCTCAGCCAAGGCAGGGGTACAGCCCAAGATCTCATCCTGGGCTGCAGGCTGTTCTGTGCTTGGCTGCTCAGGGCTCCTGCCTGGCTGAACAAGCAGGGCTGGCCGTGGGAAATAAGGCACTGTGCCCCCTTTCCCCTCTGCTGCTAACTGGGCAGAGGGACAGCCTGGATTCAAACAGAGTGAGTCTAAAGGAAACAGGCTAGCTGTTATCCTCATGGGGAACTGGAAGGGTTTAATCCTGGAACTCATCCTATTCTCATGGACAATCCCTTCTGTGTCATTTACAACAGAATACAGAGAGGTACCCAATGCAAGCAGATTTCTAGATAATGATACCAATTCAAATATACTTTATTAGCATTCCCCCACACATTTAGTCAACGGCTTTGTGAAGCCAAAGTTGAAAGATGCTACAATTTCAGAGGGAAAACAAGAGTCAGGAAGATATATAAACTGGCTTAGCATAAGTGGAAACAACATACAAAACTCCTTAAAAACTGCTCTTTTACAGCTCCAAATCAGTGCCCATTGAAATTACTGCTTCCTGCATCAGTCCTTCCTTGCTGAAGACTTTCAAGGCACTTACCCATTCTTGGCATTCCTCGAGATCTCCCAAATCATTATTGTAGTTACTAACTTAGGAGAGATGATTAGCAACTTACTGTCACTAATCTATGTTTGTCTTAACAACTCAACACCATTTCTAGTCTTTATTACAGTCTATAAATGGAAAATTAATGAGAAGTGTTCCAATTGCCTCACTGAAATTAAGTAAAAAATGAAAATATCTACAATGCCAGAACCATGCACTGGTGCTGTACAAACATGGTTATGAAACAAGTCAAACTACTCAGGCTCCACTAATAGACAAGACTGAAAGTATCAACATATCAGCTCCAGAGAAAAAGGGCTCAGAGAGGATCTGACAAGGGCTGGAAGACAAAGTTTAAGAAAGAAACCCCTACTTAGAAAAAAAGAGACACAATTTAAAAATTTTGATTACTTATCTATTATATCTATTACAAGAAAACAATTTACATTTTCTCATACTTACTGAATATTTTTCCAGGGTTTTTTGTGGTTTTTTGTTTTGTTTTTCTTGTGGTTCTTTTGTTTGTTTTTGTTTGTATTTGTTTGTTCTGTACACGTGCATGATACATGACTGGCATTGTGTCACTCAATAACTGCAACAGTAACAAAAATGCCTCAAAAAACAATATAAATTTATCAAAATAATTAAAATACTTATTCTAAATTACTTTTCACAGTCTAAACTTCCTTCCCTCTCTCATACCCCTTTACTTTTTCATCACTATACCAGGGTATATAAGTCAGAATATTGATGTGAGCCATGCCTTCACTATAGATGTCAATTATGTTTCTTACTCCTTTCAAACTCATGTTCTATCTAGTAAAGGAAACTATAGCTACACACAAACTCAAATTTTTGGTTTGCTAAAGCCTCTGACAACTTCATCAATCAGTCTCCATGCTAGTAGGATGATCTTATGTCACTAAGTTTAAGCAGGAAAGGACATTTTTTCAGAGGTAAACAACTATAAAGCAATCAAGGAATCCAATCTCAGTTAAGACACCAAAGTTTCCCAACTCATTTACAATGCTAGGACAGCTGCTTCAGGAGAGTCCTTTAAATTTCTAAAGCATATGATCAAGCTCCATTTGAAACAGTATTCTCTCTGAAGGTAAATAGACTTTTCCAGTCTTTCCTTCTAGCAGAAAGAACATTTTGTTAGGCCAAATAAAGTGGGGTTTTTTTTTCTCTTGTGGAAAATATGTTTCCCTGTTCATTCCAGTAAACTTTTTCTGTTACACCTTGGAATCATCTTTCTTTTCTAAGAAACCAATATGCTCATCATTC
Source organism: Oenanthe melanoleuca (assembly GCF_029582105.1). Lineage (NCBI taxonomy): Eukaryota > Metazoa > Chordata > Aves > Passeriformes > Muscicapidae > Oenanthe > Oenanthe melanoleuca. The sequence goes on from NC_079340.1 coordinate 12,177,560, forward strand.
CACAAGAAATCTTCAACATTATCAGTGTTGCCTATATGATTTTTATTTCCAGACACATCCTCAGACCACACCTTTTCCACAGCTGTGTTCACTGGTGATTCATAACTCTGCTGTGACCAGCTAAAAGGCCCAGAATTTTTCCTTCCCCATTGTTTCAATTTCTACTTCTTCTGGACTATATTATGAACTGCTGCTTCACAATTTGAACAATTAATCCCACCTCTACAGACCATAATCCAGTTCTCTTGTGACATTCTTAACCTCCTGCTTTTAGGAATCCCCTATCCACTTCTCATCAAGTGTCATTAGCTTGTGTCTATTTCCTGTGTCCGGGTTGTTAAAAAAATATTAATATTAGTCCTAAGATTGGCCCTTGAGGACTTAACTGTTGCCTTCCTTCCCCTTTCAGCATAACTCTCTGCCTCTTCTTTTCAGCCAGTGCCTTATCCACTTCACAGCTCCTGCTCTAATCCCCAGCTCACCTGCCTTCACCAATAATTTCCCAAGTGGCACCAAATGCTGTACTGAAGGCCAGAAGGATTAGAACTACCACATTTCCCTGGTCTTCATACAAGCTATTAGACAAATCTGGGAAACAAGGGTTGAATTTAGATAAAAATCCCAGTCAGAAATAGGCCCTGCACCAAAGGGAATATCAGGAAAGGAAACACTAATGTCAGGGAGAAAAAATGTAGATCTCAGGATGCCTTTGGCCTTTGAACAAAATAGGTGCCATTTAGAATCTCTTGGAATGGCTTTGAAAAGAAAGAGTACAGTAAGAATGCTGGCTCCTAAGTGATTTTTTTTTTCCCCAGGATAAGCAAAGAGGATTCTGAGGTGTAGAGAAATATGCTGAGAGAGAAACCACCCATGAACAGTCCTGGTAATTGTGCTGCAGAGCCTGATGACAAGTGAAAGTTGAGTCACTTGTGTTTCAGGCAGCAGCACTGGCCTTTTATGATGCATGGATCACTAATAGTGATGAAGTAATTATCCATGTGTGTGACATGGTTATATTACTAAATTAAGCTAATTGAGGTGCCTCTTCTCTCTTTTGCTCCTCCTCCTGAGTCTTCCATGTGTATCCAACAAATCTTCTGATAGAAGCACAGCCTCACAGACTGTGACAGGCACACATACAGTGGAGGGCATGGTTTGCATCCCAGATAACTCATACATGCATCTTAGCCACATTTTTTTCCCTTACATTGATTTATTTGCATAAGTATTGGAGAAATTGCCCTTGGTTTTCAATGTGGACTTCTTGATCTCATATGTTTTAGATTAAAAGTCATTTAAATTATCAAAGCAAATTCTTACAGTATATGCCATTGCTGAATGGAAAAGTTCTTTAAGAAGTATGACATCAACTACTACATCACAGGCTTTAAAATGGACTTTTGAAACAAAGAGAAAAAACAAAAGCAACCAAAAAATGTTTGAATTGACACTTTTGTTGCTGTAAAGTCAACAAAATTTTATTTTACATTTAAATTTCAGTCAATTAAAATGCAAAATAAAATTTAATTTTAAAATCTAAATTCTCTTTGAAAAGTAATCAGTAATTTTTAAATTGGGCTCAGTCCACTTGAAATCCACATAAAAACTGACTTGGCCACATACTCAAGTTTAAAAAGAAATCTATGCTTGTTTTTAGCTGCTAAGAGTGTTTCTTTTCAAATAGCAGGTTCAGAGGATTAATATGAAAATAAAGCCTTTCTATCAGCTTGTGCAGACAATAGAGCAGCATAGGATATTATGATCTGCAAAAGATGTGAATTCATGTATCCTACATGCTATAAGTGGGATCTTCATTTAAGACCTGAGCAAATTGGCATGGCAGGGGCCAGCAGGAAGGCAACTCAAGGAAGGAATCCTAAAGACCAGCCCAGTAACACAGAGTGGCCCCACACTTTTTTCCTGAGCTCAAGAACAAAATAACAGATGTCAAGGTCCTTTGTTATAGTTCTGTTGTGGCCTGCCTATAGATTGGGATATTTGAATTTCATTTCCCTGCCTCCACTAAGAGTTTCTTTGAAAGCCTGGTGACATTGGCTTTGTGTAGGTGAGGTGGATTTCCTCTATAGTTCGTGTTGGCACAGTAGCACTTGAAATGCAAAACACAAACATTTTCTTAACAGTGCTAAATGTCCTCATTATTCAAAGGCATGGAAACAGGCCAGAAACTGCTCAGATTACCAGTGAACCATTTAAGCTAGCTGTACAAAAGTAGGTATTATAACATGTGAGAAGGTACAGAGAAAAGTGACAATTCTGTTGACTGAAGGAACAAAAGCAGCGACAGTATAGATAGTTTATAGTGCTTAATCCCTATAATCTGAAAGGTGAGAAAGGATCAAGAGAACTGTATTAACTGAAGTATATCTGATTTTAAGGTTATGGTTGCTGCTGAGAGATAATCAGGCACACATTTTACAACAGTGTGCAAAATGGAAAGGGATAATTTCATATCTGACACTGGAATTACTTATTCCAGAAAAAATAACGTATCAGATGCTGCCTATACAAAAAATGGTGCAGGGACAGGGAACATAGGGTTCTCCTGCATCCCTCAAAAGACAATCACTATCATTTTAAATAAAATAACATTTAAAAAATGAGCCTCAGTGGGCTGAAGAGCCTTTTTTCATTCCGATATTCCTGATGTTCTTCATAATGGGCCTTTTTTTAAACATTACCCCCTCAATTAACTCGTAATTGCTGTCCGTGCAGTATGAATTATGCAGCATTTGATGTAAATTCAGATTCCCTGGCAGTGAACAAATCTAAGGGCATTTCAGAACTTGGTGTAATTACAAAAGTAATCCCTTTAGACCGAGAAAGAAAATTAGTATCATCTTTTTTCATCCTGGTTTGTCTGGTACTCCTGTGCTAAGTTCCCCTTGGGCTGCCATGAAAGTGCATGGATTGGGTCTGGCTGAGATGGAATTCATTTTCCCCACTGCAGCCCTCGCAGAGCTGGGCTCCACTGGTGGCTAGAAAGGTGTTTCTAACACACACAGTTTTGGCCCCTGCTGAGCAGGGCTGCCACAGCATCAGTCTCCCCAAGAGTTGTCCCTTACCAATAGGCTGGGGATGGGCAGGAGCTGGGGAGGGGACAAAGCCAGGAGAGCTGACCCAAAATGACAAAATGCAATAAAAGCTCAGAGAAAGTAGGAGGAGAGGGGCATTTGTTTTTACAACATTTGTCTTCCAGAGAAACCACTATGTGTACTGAAACTCTGCTTCCTGGAAAGGGGTTGTACATTATCTGCTGATGGGAAATAGAGAATGAATCTTTTTTCCTTTGCTTCTGCTGAGGAGGGGAGTGATAGAAAGGCTTGGTGTACATCTGGCATCCAGCCAAGATCAGCCCACCCCAGTGCAATTGCAAGGAAGATCCTAAATTGGGGTAAATGAGCACAGGTCAGAAGAAATTAAGGGATCTAACCCAGGTTACAGCAGTGATACCTGTTGCCTCCTACCCTCCTAGCCCAGCTATTAGGGCTGGAGACTACACTGAACTCATAATTTTATACAGGAAGACAATCTGACCCGACTATTTGGGAACTAAAAAACTTTAATACTAGAAAACAACAAACAGCAAACCAAACAGTTTGTACTGAACGAACTGGGAAAGATGGTACAGGGAGGCTTGATCAATCCACGAGAGCAAATGGACAAAAATCAGGGGTTAGGGCGTGTCAGGGGTACTTATAAACTTGGAGGAGGGGAGGAATTAGGGCAGGGTTTAGGGAGGGTATCCAATACAGAAGGGCGATTAGGAATATTAAAATTATTGCAGCAAAAAGGAACCAATGATAACAAAGGAAGCAGAGAACTTTCTGGCAGTGATGAACATACCAGAACTGGAGGATTCTGGGTGGTATTTATTTACTACTCTTGCAGGGTTTTCCCACAGCCTTAAGCCATGGTCATCTGCACTTATATTAGAGCTAACCCCAATATATACCTGTGGCTCCAATTTCTCACCAAATTTTATCCTTGGTGAGCTCTTTGCTGAAACTCTCACTGAGCTAGAGTCTAAGTGGAATATATTACTGAAAAAAAAAGCAAAACAAATCTTGCAATGTACCATGCTCTGAATCATCCAACTGTTGAAAGATTCAACATTTATCTAAAATAAGAGGAACAGGGGCAGTGAATTAGTGCATTTAAATATATGACAACTTGTAGAACAGTAAATAAATTAGAAAGTGGAAAAAACTAATGCATAGGAAGTTCCACCAGAATATGAGAAAGAACTTTACTGTGTGAGTGACTGTGCACTAGAACTGATTGTATAGAGAGGGTGTGAAGTCAAACTGTGTGGATGAAATCCTGTGCAATGTGTCCTAGGATGACCCTGCCTGAGCAGCGAGGTTGTGCCAAATGACCCAGGGTAGTCCTGAATTTTTCCTTCAGTCTCTGTAGTTCTAGGAATATTTCTCTAACTTGTCATGTTTGTTTCTGGAATCAGGATTATAAGAGAATGAATAAAATACACTAGGAGGGAGTCTGGATTCTAAGCAATTTCGAATGCTCTTAGAGACGAACAGGCTTTCAAAAAAAAAAAAAACAAAAAAAAAAACAAAAAAAAAAAACAAAAAAAACAAAAAAAAAAACCAAACAAAAAAAAAAAAAAAAAAAAAAAAAAAACCAAACAACTGTTCTTAGGCTGGGAATATATCTGATCAGCAAAAATCCAGTTGTTTACTATATTGGCCAGACATAAAAAACTCAGCATACTGATAATCTTGATATTAAGGTGATTGGTGAGAAAGCAAACAAAGTAAGAGAAGGTGTTCGAGGTTGACTTCCATATGCATTTCTTAGCTAATGTGCTATGTTCAATCTAGAAAGAAGCAAATCTACCTCTCTAGATCTTCAAATAGGGGAGGGCTGTGTTGCCAGGGTTGGGGAGACCCTAGTGAAGCAGCAACAAGAAATGCTTGGAGAAGCTGAAAAAGTAGGAGTAGGGAGAAGACAAAAAAGCAAGGACAGGAGACAAGATAAAAAGAAGATACTGTGACCTGTAGTAGGGGTGGACTGCACACTAAATCAACAGTTCTTAATGTCTGTAGATTTCCAGTCTGAATTTTCTCCAGTTCAAGAGAATTTGGGCTAATGCAAAGCTTCTCATTTAAACAAATTTGACACTGAGCTTGACTAAACTCAGTCTTGAGCTTTCATGATTTATTTTTCTTCAATACCAGGATTAAAAAAAATTGCAAGACAACACTGAAAAGAGTTTTGGCCAGAAAGCCTCAGATAAGAGACGCCTAAAGAGTCAGGTGAATGAAAGTTTATTAAGAATTTCTCCCAACATGTTTTTCTCTTAGATTAATTAAATAACATTGCCATCAACATATATAAATATAATTCATTTTTTTTAACTACTCCAACCTGACTGTAGCTCAGATTCACTGATACATTTTTATCTTCCTAATCTATTTAACTAAGATGTGCTGTAACCAGTGCAGTTACAAGAAAGAATTTTTGGAATGCATCAAGCACACCAATACAACTGATAAAACTCTGATTTTCGGCAATTTTGCTACTGTGTTTGCTGCCCCTGATCACTCTAAGAAACTTCTGAAGCTGCACAAGTAGGAGTGAAGAAGGGCTATAAGCCATGGAGTGCCTGTGTTTAACATCCTGCTATTGACCCTGCTGTCAGGGATGTTTATGCAGCCCTTCTGATGGATTACCTGAGTATATTATGATCTTTATTGCAAGGAATGCAAACAAAGATTCATCAAGAAAGATGATGTGATTTTCCTGAGACAAAAATACCCCAGGAAATATGTGAAATCATTGATACTTACTTCAGCATGGCCAAACATATGCTTCCTCCTCTACAACAGGAGATATGCAAAATTCTCCCTCCAGTTCTAACCTGGCAATCACATTCATTTATCTTTGGGGAAGGAGGGGGGCAGGGGGGAAGAATCCAGCTCCTTTCTCAATATACTGTAAACACTGTAAACACAGAACTTTTTGCTGAGATAAAGAGCTGAAGATTTAAACTGAATAAATACTAAGTTCCACACAATATTAAAATAAATGCTACCACTATGCCTCACCTTTAGTGTTTCTGGCTTCTGCTGGTATTTCCTGACTGTCTATAAAGGGAATCATTAATATTATCCCTGCTTTGCTGCCTCTTTGTCTCCCCCTCCCCCCTCCATTTCTCTCTTTATATGGAGACAAGCACCATAGTCTCTACTGAAAACTGAAGTATAACCATCTAATTGTTAATCAGCCAGTAGAGAGTGGCTGATAAAGCAAAATGCCATGATGGCTTCCACTTGAGAATGTAAAAAATTAGGCAAAATTGATTTTTGGTGTACATTTACTATAACTTTTCCTTCTGGATACTGAGTCCTAAACCCACATTCTTAAAATCAAATGTCCTTTCTTTTCAACAGGCATTATTACAAATTTGAAGTCAATTGATGGTTTGCACTGACTTGAACAGGACAACAATGATGTGCCCACGGTCATACAGAAAGTCTGTATGAGGATGAGGAAGATTTTATTAGCAGTGTACATTAACATTTTTTCTCTCTGGCTATGACAGCCCTAAAATTTATTGTCATTTCCCTAGGTTGTGCCCTGTACTCCTAGCCTGAAACCATCTGAAACAAAATTATTTGCTTTCAGAGATTTTTTAAGTATCCTAAAAAGATTATGGAGTCTGACTTTATTTTCTGACACTTGGAAATAAACTTGCATTGCTACTGAAACAAAATTCAAGAGTAATTATGTTTCTGTCTAAATATTTGTCAGTAAAGCTTTTTATTCCGCCTCCCCTTCAAAGTCTGCTACATTCAAAATAGTTAGTCACACCACAGAGCACAGAGATTCCTTTCTGAACATTAGCCATCCAATCCAGCTTTTTTTAGAAGCCACCAAGAAAACGGTGACCCCTTCCACACACATATAATACAGACAGTCACTCATGCATTAACAGCCATAAACCCCCAAAGGTCGTTTCCATGACAACCCCAGGGTCCTTAATGACCCTGACAGTTCAATGATTTTGTTTTGTTTGAGAGTGAAGGAATAATAAGTCTTCTCCCATCACCCCCTACCCCCTCCGCTGCACTGATACGCTGTTCATTATCTGATCCCAGGCTCAGCCCTGGAGACAGAGCGGCAGCCAGCTCTGAAAGACAAGAGCCTGGCTGCAGACAAAGAGCATCCAAGGAGCTGAGCGTGCTCAGCATACTGCAGCAGCACCAGCCTCATTAATTCCATCACTAGCCCAATGAGTTTAAGCAAGTGCCAGGGGTATTACAATAGTTTGTAGCAATATGTTGCATAAGTGAGCCCCAAATCACTGTACAGTTATTTAGAAAGTACATTTTGCATACCACTAGCAGGAGTGCTTCTATTAATGATGTGTACCAGAAACACAATAAGATATTGCAGCTAGTCTGCAGCAAGACCTATAATTTTAATGACATGATGAATAAGGCAATTAATGTACTTCAATCTATTTCCCATATGTATCATATTTAACTTCGGAGAACTAAAGAGATATCCAAGAGAAAGAAGTGTAATAATGCATCACTAAATGGATAGGCTATTCCTAATTCTTTGAATGCACGTTTCTTAGTACTGCTCTTCAGCTGAACCTTCTATTCTTTAATTAGAAATCAGCTACAGGCATATACAGACTTCCATTCCCAATATTAAATAGTGTCTTCATTAAATGCTTGTTGATCCAATGTCATTCTTTATGAAATTCCACTCAAAGCCACTTCCATTGTTTACATGAAACTATATCCATTCATTTGATCCCAGTCCAGCATTACCTCGTCATGACTATGGTCTTACTAGTGCCATATTAAACCAGCTCTTTGGTGACCTATTTTATGGATGGATGAATCTAAATTGCCTTCATTTTCCTTCACTTCATAGATTAACTGTGCATTGAACATAAATGGTATAAATTACAGCTTCCAAAAGGTTTCTATAAGTAGTATCAATGGCCATTGGCCTTACAGCAAGTTGTGACTGTGTGGGGAGACCACAGTTGTGTCTTCCTCTTCCTGCTTACACAGAGACCTCGAGGCAGTGTCCTGGGACTGAAACACTCAGTACAGCTGAAAGGTCCCTGTCTTTATAGGCAAATATGCTACTGTTAGAGTGGTTTTGCACCTGCAATATAAGAGGTGGCTCAATCTTTCTAATGAGAGTGAGAAGGCTTTAATGTGCTTTAGATCAAATTATAACAATTTTGCTGTATTCAACTTTACTGTATAACATTAAATCCTTTGATCTAGAGAAGTGCTTAAATTCAGATGGCTTTAGGAGAAACATGCTATGGCACAACCCCCTCAGGGTACACATATCCTTAGAACACAGGCCCATAATGCAGCCATCCAGAAGCACTGTCCCTAACTCTTTAGTTCAATGCCCTGGAATTTGTAAAAAAAAAAATATTTTAGACAAATGAATAATCCCAGAGAAACCATCTCCCTCAGTACTTGAACTCAATGAGCTGCTTGAATTTCTGCTGCTATTTGTATGTTGCATTCAGTCATTATTTGGGGAAAGTTACTCAGTATTTTCTGGGATTAAAAAATAATATAAATTCTTTCTTTATTCTGAATATTAGAATCTAATATGAATCAAACTACTTACAGAGGAAGTCAGAGATAGGACTGGAGCACAGGCACTAGACCCTTCTGCTCTTTCCTAGCACTCAGTTTCCACTCCCTCAAATATAATGATACGCCTTTTAATCTTGCCTACACTCAGTTTATTCCTCTTCACTGCAACCTAAAGCAAGGTCACTGGGAAGTCAGAGACAACACAGCAAGTCCAAGTCTCATGCAGGAAAGAAGAGAGATTTAAAGAAAAAATTTACCATCTTGCTTCTACAGTTAATCGTTCCCAGCAGCATGTCTTGATTGTACACTAGGAAGGTAATCCAAACTACCAGTTACAGCCACAGTACAGCCTGTGTGCTCCCCAAACACGACATTTCCTCCTGCATGCCTTCCATGTTCCTCTCCATGTTGGCAGAGTTTCCCAGGCTCTGCAGAGCTTCCCCACGGAGCACTGTACATGCCTTCCTAAGCAAGCCCTTTGCTCTGTTTCATTACCATGTTCCATGCATACCCCATGTTATGCAGAAGTAGTCTTGGTCTGATAGCAATTAAATATGCCCAGAGGCCTGGATTCTCTCTTCGAGTGCACATGCAGCTCTCATTAATGTTAATGCACCTTATCACAAGGAGAAGCAGGGAGGTTGGTAAAAGTACCTAACCTGGGGAAAATCTGGCTGGGAAGCAAAATGATGTTGTGTGCAGGCACATAGGATGTAGCTCTCCATTTCAATCTAGTTTTCATAAACAGTGGAAAGCCTCCAATCCCACAAGGCAAAGAAATTAGGCACCTAAAGTGTTGAGATTCTTATACAACCTCCAAACGTAACTACACTCTGTTTCTGCCCTGCTAACAGTACAACACAGTCAGCTATGAAACACAGTGTGTAGTCCTGTAGAAATTTTGAGATTTTTTATTATTTTTCCCACAATCAGAGACACTCAGATTCTCTCAGATTCAGGATTCTCTCCTCTAAAAAATGTGTAACCTAAGTGTCTCTTCCCTAGTAAGTTTAGACATAAAACAGACAAGACAGAAAAAAGAAGTGGTTATCTCCTTTTCACACACTAGCAGAAGAGGCATAAAGATGAAGTTACTTTCCCAAGTTTACAGCAACAGGAAGCAGAAACAGACAGCAGATTTCCTGAAATCTATCCCAACTCTTTCCCTACATCAATGTCTTTCCCCAAATCTGAAGGCTTCATCTCCTGTCTCATTCACTTCAACAATTCATGAAACAAAACTCATCCAACAAGATTTTTTGTGGGATTCCCTCTTTCTTACATTTCATCTTGTTAAAGGCATGTAGCACATAGTAAAAGACAACACTTCAAATTCCTTTTCCAGCAGGGAACAAAAGACTCTCATAGGACCAGGTTCTACTACCTTGAGGAGAGATGCTCCACCTAGATAGTGAAAGGTTGACCCAATATACAGGATGTCCCCTCTTTTACTTTTGTTTATAACCCCAATTTGCCAGGGACAATTTTAAAAGTTGTTATTGTACACAGTTACGTACTGAACTAGCATGGTGCAGAAAGAAGAGAAGAAAAAATGTAGTTTAAATTGAATGAACATACGGGATTTGGGAGCAGATCATCCTGATTCCCACCACATGGCATATACACAGCAACCAGGGATCAGGCCCAGCCAGCATTAGTTCATGAAGACAGGTCCCTCTTGATCAACCTGGTCTTCTGTGACAAAATAACTCACTTTGTGGATGAATGAAAAGCTGTGGATGTTGCCTACCTGAACCTAAGTAAGGCTTTTGATACCTTCTTCCAGTTTTCTCCTGGGGAAACTGGCTGCTTACTCATGGCTTGGACAGGTGCTCTGTTCCCTGAATAAAAACTGCCTGTGTGGCTGGGCCCAGAGAGTGGGGGAATGGAGTTACATCCAGCTCATGGCTGGCCACCAGTTGTGTTCCCCAAGGCTCAGTATCACTGCCAGTCCTGTTTAACATCTATTATCTATGATCTGGATGGGAGAATTGAGAGAATTACCTGAAAGGAGGGTGCACCAAGGTGGGTATTGGTCTCTTCTTCCATATAACAGTGACAGAAAAAGAGAAACCAGCCTCACATTGTGCTGGGGAGACTTAGATTGGATATTCTGGAAGGGCTGTCAAGAATTGGCTGCCTGGGGAAGTGGTGGAGTCACCCACCCCAGAGGTATTTAAAATATATGTAGCTGCAGCTCTTAGAGACATGGTTTAGTGGTGAACTTAGAAGGGTTAGGTTTATGGTTGGACTTGAGGATTTGAAAGGTATTTCCCAACCCTAATGATTCTATGATTCTCTGAGGCACATCTGCATATTCATGAATCAAGCCCTTCCCATGAGAACATTAGTAATGAGGGGAAAAACTTCAGCGTTTCAGTGTCTGCACACCATGATTCATCCCTCCAAACACCACAGCTGTTAAGTAAAGTTTCCTTAATTTATTTGGAAAACTTAGAATTTCAAGTTTTCACATGTACACTTGTGAAATAGAATTGCTATGAAGTAAAGATTTTAACGACTAGAGCAAGTCACTTCAACTGAGCTTCTATAAAGTGTGTCCTAAATGTCTGAGGTGATATGAAATGTACTTAGGATTGCAAAATATTTTAAGACAGCCATGTGGACAATGATTCAACCTAAGGATAAGTGTAAGGGAGTGTTAACTAAGCATAGGTAATTATTTACATTAATGTAGTATCTCTCTTTGCAGATATAAAATATATGTGTGTTGAAGGAGAGAGAGAAATTCCTTGAATTAGTATAATTTAAGAGCCATTTGAAATTCAGAAATATGCATTACCTTTTTTTTCCCCAATGGCACTGCTCATAGCTATAATTTCCATGGCAATGAAAAGAAAGGCATCTGAAATGAAAGTGTTAGAATAACAAGCTTTTTCCATTTCACTGTTAAGAGCAGGACAATAACTGCTAAAGTTCAGAAACAGCAGACCTGAAAAACATTATTTTTATCACCTGCATTGCTAAAATGTAATCTGTGGCAATTTGCCCAGGCCTCCTAAGGTTGAATCAGAAGATACTGCTGTTATTCCTCCCAGTACTTGTTGTTTGTGCTAGTCTGGGCACAGTTTGATGTCAAAAAACAGGCTTCTACTGCCAAGAGGACAGGTATTTAATGCTGGAATAAAATACACTGAACCTCAGCAACCTCAAGCTTTGATGCTCTACTTCCTTATATTGGAATTATCATGAAACTTGGACATATATTGTACATTTTTTACCAGTTAAAGTTGTTTTACATTATTTGTAGAATTAATATTAAGTTATAGATTATTTCTTCAGGTTCTGCAACTAATGACAAGCAATTGTTCTTTTCCCCATACAACAAAATTATTCACAATCAAATCCTAGTGCTTGTGCACAGTACAAAAAGAAAGTACCAATAGAGGAATAATGTTCTTAGCAAAGGTAAAGCAGAAGGTGTTATGTGCTACAAATTCCAGGAATCTGCTTTACCAAAGCCATTTTGGCATTCTGGACAACAGGTTTTTTCAGAGGTTCTAGGTGTTGTTTTCAAAGGATGTAAGCAAATGCATGTCTGCCTTCTACAAAGATCAATAGCTGTATTGCATAATAACCCCAGTTGAAGGCAAAGTATTCCCAAGGTGACAGAGACAAGTCAATAATGTGTTAGAATTTCCAATTCTCATTGGTATAAAACACTGTTTTCAGACCTTTACTTTCTTCTGAGTCTGACACAATAGGATGTTGACCTGCTCTCTTAAACTGATTTATGGAAAGTACAAGACCTTACCTAAAAAGCATGGAAGTTCCTCAGATGTGAGGGATCATGCTTGGTACAGACATCTTGCCCTTAGCAACCCTTCCTAAGCATCACTAACCTCGAGTGCACACTGCAGCAGCTGTGAGGAGTAACATGTTACAGACACAGCTGCACTGACACCCACTGACTACCAGAACACAGGGACCCAGCTCGGGTTCTGCTTTGTCAAACCAGATCAGAAACTCTAATAAGGATTCTTGCAGTTTCAGCAAGAATAGTTCCTCACTGGATGAACACTTGTAAACCTTTCTGATCAAGTTGTCTGTGGCTACCTTACTGATTCATGCCCAGAGAAGTAATTTAGATTTTCATCCTTCCCCATCCATCTTAGGCAAGGAAAACTGTATATTTTATGCTTTTATTTTCTTTTAATTTTCTAGTTGATATCTTGTTTGGGCTGTTTCTTTTGAGAGCAATAATGGTAACCCTACATGTCAATAAATATTAGTTAAGCAACTAAATATCAAGATGTGAGTTCTAAAAAGCAAGAGTTTTAAAAAGCAATTGCTTTCAATTTTTAAGCTTTATGCAACAGAAAATTTTGAGAACTTGTCACACAGAATTAGTTTGAACACAACAAACCTTTTCTCCATTTTGCAAATAGTTGTAAGCACTCACGGCAGCATAACACTGGAAATTAGGAGGCAGATTGCAACCTGAAGAAGCAATAAGACTTAGATGTAAAATCTTCTCTATTGATTTTTTTTTTTTTTTTCACTTCTCACTCTGGTGCTCCACAGCACAGCTAAACCTTTTTTTCTCATATTGTGTTTTCTGAACAGGTATGCTAAAATATCTCATCTTTTAAAACAGAGCATCCAGGATTTCAGATAATATGATCAGCCTTTTTAGATTTTTTATAAAATGCATAAAAACATACTTTCCAATGCAGAAGAGTCTGTGCCTGCATTTATTTCTGTACCTATTCATCCATATGTTCCCATAGGAACAAAATTTTGGTAAAAGAGTCTCAGATTAGTCACCTATTCTGCCATACCAGGACTAAATTCACTGTTTCCATTAGCCCTTGAGCACTGCAGTGTCCTGCTACCAATTGCCATCCTGAGTGTGTTTGTAAGCAAGGCCACGCTACACTTGTGGACCAAATGGTGTATGCCAAATGATTATGCAGGCCTTGAGGCACTCTGAGTGTATAAACATTTACACTACAACAGATCTTCGGCCAAGTGGCCAAGTAATTGATTACAGGGCTATGAATGCCACTGGATTTTATTTATAAAAATCCTATGGCATTGGCTCTACTTCGTGCAGAGCTAGTCCTGTCAATTTTTAAAAGTAGGATATTCTTAGGTGAACTCACAAGCAAGCAGCCCTTGCAGAAAATCATGGAGAACAAATTGGAGCAGGTCTCACTCTGGCTACCACTTCTGAATTCAGAATAACTGACAATTAGGCAAATGGATTATGAAGGTTCCCTGTTTCACTATAACATAAGTGAACATGAGCAGGCCTTTCCTATAGGGAATATTATATAAAAACACAACAGCACTGACCTATGTCTAAAAAAACCAACAAACAACCCAAAATATATAATAATTAAATGCATAAGAAATATTTTTTTTAAAAAATCAGTTGAATTTTAGCTTTAAATACAGACATTTAATAGAAAATGTCAAACGCTGAACAAGAGACCAATTATTACAGAAATATTTTTTCAGTTTTAACTACTTTTCCCATGAAATCTTAATTAAGTATTTTGAAAAGTAAGGAAAAATTCTTGGAAAATCAGAAGGAGATATAGTGATAGTCAGCTGTATGACACCAAAAGTCAGAGGCACCATTTTTATCTTTAGAGGTGGCACTCTTAGACACATATGATAATAAGGAGCCTGCAGAACCATATTGGCCTTTAGTTTTAACATCTGCAAAACACAAAGTCTCCGACCCATAAAATCATATGGACAGTTAACTTTGCACACTGTGTTAACCCTCTTGACAGAGCATCTCATTCAAAAATGCACGTAAAGGCACATTCAAATGTGCTTCCCTGGAGCTGAATTTGCTGTCCTGATCTCTTAGTTTAGTTTTTCCCCCTTCCTTTTGCTGCTTAACTGAAAAAAAGGAATGTGTGAGTGCACCCTAATTTGATTCCCTGCATCAGACACAAAGGATAAACTCACCCCGAGTGACTGATAGACAAAAGCAAGCTATAGGTTAGAGAAAATGATTTTAACCATTCCTCTTGTTTGTAAAATGACTGTCTGTCTAAAAGCTATGCCTTTGCAGAGCTGATGAAGAATGTGCTGCATCCCCAGCATTTGTCACAAATCTGCTCAGTGTGTTGCTCTCAGAATACCAACACTTGCACTCTAAATGTGGTTTAGAGACACTGTTCCCAACATGCTAGGTGATTATAGGTCCTCCTCCTAATTCACTCGAATCTCTGCATTATTGGCATTGTTTCCTTTCAAGCATCACCTCTGGCAAAGATGAACAATTCTGCAAGCAAGGTAGGGAACTGTAGGCATCACCACATCCACAATGACAGCAGTGGGAGAGGAAGCTCATTCCAGAGTTCTGACTGCATCATGTGCACCATGGCACTGGCTGTCTCCAAACCCAGGCACAGCCACCCTAAAAAATGATGCATTGTTCAGAGTAAGTAAACAGAATGCATCCCTGGACTTGTACAGCTCTTGCTGTATTTGTAAATGGTTTGTAAATGGAGAGAGGGAAAAACTGAACAGGTAAAAATTCTGTGCCTAAGTTTTGATTGTTCCTTTAAACTTCTGAGCAAAACCACCCAACAAGGATGCAGTTCTGGCTCTAAGATCCAAAACTGTTTTCTAGAACACCAATACTAAATGTGCTACTGACACCAAGAGCTGCAAGCCAAAATACAACACATGAATTGAACTTCTCTGTGATATAATTAGAAAATAATTAGAAAGATATATGGTATATAATATTTACATTAGAATAGCACCCAGAATGAAACACTGTTCAAGTGCTCCATGACTGTTGGGAGCAATGCCAAGCTGCTTCTTGGCAAGTCAACAGACCCAAAAAATACAAAGGTGGTTTGGGGTTTGCTTTGCTTCTTTTGAAGTCCTGCCCTACACAAAGGTTAGTCAGACTACACTGAAGGTCTCAGAACAGCTAATATGTTTTTCTTTGCACAGGATCTGTAATTGGAAAGCATTTTGAGCAGCAGGAGGGAAACCATGCAGTTCTGAGAGACAAGTAGTGCATTTCCTCTGTCACAAACAAGAAACAAATCACTTTCAATAGAAAGAAGCCAACAGCAGCATCTCTAGAATACATGTGGAACAGAGCTGCTGCTGTTAGAAATGAAAAAGACCTATTGATCTGCTAGTCCAGCTATCTGGAAATTTAAGACTATACTCTACAGGATGTCTGCTATTGTTTATTTTCTAGACTGGTTTCAAAAGAATACATATTGGTGATCCCACCACTTTCCTGATAGGTTTTATTCCAATTTTCACATAAATCCCTGTCAAGAGGAGGAGAAGAGGCTGAGATTGTTTGTTATCCAGACTATTTTTGAGTTCCTTAGACTGTATCTGAATTTCCTTCTAAATATTTTAATTTTTTTGTGTGTTTACCTACTGAGAAAAAGTTTCCTTTTCATCTTCCTTTACCCAGCTTTGATATTACACCAGAAATAAGCTGTCTTCTGAATGCTCATTCTGGTCAAATGCTCACCACAGAACATTTTCTGGTTGCCCTTTGAAACTTGTTAAATTCTTTCTTTCCAGGCTCTGTGGGCAGCATCATTTTAGCAATGTCCAGGATGACAAGCACAGCAAATAAGAGTAATCCAAGAGTGTAAGGACCTAATTACTAAACTAGTAGAAGCATGTAAATGCAGAATGTCAGAGCTTAAAATGGAAACGGGGACAAAACATGTTGGTTTCTTGGAACCTCTGTAATTGTTTCGTGTCAAAAGTGCCCAAGGCTAACCAGCCTTTAGTGGATTGATAAAGGACCAATGTGTCAGGTCTTATTTAGTAGAAAAACCCAATTAATTATTATACAGAATTAGATGCCATTTAGCATTGCTTATATTACTGATGACTCGCTAATTTGGCTGGCTCTGATGTAATTACAATTAATTTACGTCCTTAATCCTAATGCTCTAACCTGGCTTTGATTTAATCAGGCGATGTGGAGGTATCACAATCAAAGCAGCATTGAGGAGCTCACTGTTAAAAAGAGATAATTACACCTTACAAAACATATCCTTCCTACCACTCACATGTCTCGAAATACTGAATTAGGAGAGTGAAATTCTCAGTCAGAAAATCTCCAATGGCAAAGTTCAGAAAAGACCTGGGAACACTGAAGAAAATTCTTCTTTTCTTTCTCTCACAATTTGCAAGAGCAGTTCTTGTTATTTAGCTGCAATCTACAGATCTTTGGATAAGCCCAAAGAAAAGCAAATCTTCATGCCATGCCATCAAGAACAAGAAGCAGCAGACAGTAAAGCTGCATGGTCTGCAACATCTGAAAGAACACATCACTCCAAACGAAAATTTGGACTGCAACCATAGCTCGGCTTCAGCTTGCCCTGACGAGAAGCCAAAGCAAGAGAAAGTAACAATCCCTTTCTCCTGAGGATGGTGGTATTTTGCATCCTTAAATGCATCCCTAAATGTCAGCTCCCCTTGACCCTTCCACACTGTCACAGCTTGGAGATAGCTGTGCCCTCTAACTTACCCCAGAAAGCATGGGATTTCTTTATAAGGACTCCTAAAGGTGGGGAGAGACAAACAGGTCTGTCTGAGCCATTCCTGCAGCTGTTAGAGAGGGCCCTTGCTGTTGATTTGTTCTCTGGTGTCAGGGGGGAAAGCAGTTTTGAGGAAGCAAGTCTTCAGGTGCTTCCTAAGAAACTAGATATAAGGCAAGCCCAGACCCACTGAATTTTGCTGTGGATTTTCTTACCTTGCTTCCTGATTTCCCCTTGGGTTGTACATCTGTCCTCAGACCCTAACAACACAATGTTGCCTCTGCCTTATTTATTCTTTTTAAACTTCTGTTTTGAATGGGTCTGAGAAATTTAATTTCCTGATTTTTATATGTCTACAATACTAAACTCTTAACCCATATGTCATTAAGAAAATTTCATTAATTATTGAGGAAATATTTTAGCTACTCATTAATACTCTAGCGAATAACTTAAATGTGCTCCACTATGAAAACTTCCTTGCTGTTGCAGAATTGAAAAGCACAGAAAGTCTTTTTCTGTTCCCTGTCTTGGAGGCCAGCCTGACAAAAAAGACTTCAGCTGAAAAAAGACTGCCATAGCAGAATGCACGTGGGAAAATGCAAAACTGCTGATTCTTTTGCAAACAGCACATCTTCTTTCAGGCCAGAATTGCACATTGTGTTAGTGAGGCTATCATAACACTGGAAGTTAAGACAGTTCACAGACTGGAATGCAAGAAACTGTTCAGTGTAGGGAATTTAATTTCAGTTACCCTGGTTATGTTGTTTTGCGGCCATCAAACTGCTCTTTTTTCTTATAGTCTTGCTGCTGTGTAGAACTGTAGCACAGTTCAAAAACACTGAGCTTACCATTACTGCTGACAGCCAAAGGAACTGCTGTAACGTACTGTCTTGTGCTTTGTTAACTAAAAGCAGGACATTTTTATGAGAAAGAACATTAGCTTCCACTTTTGCTTGCTTGCTATGATACCTTCTAACTACCTGCAGGGTGAAAGATTGGCTTTACATGACCCACAACTTCCCATATCTCCTTTAATCAGTTCATAGCAAACAACCTGTGCCCAGATGTAATGGGAAGAGAGCAGGACTCACCCCTCATTTCCTTTCCCCTTGTCTTGTTCACATCATTGTATTCAGGCTCCTGCACGCTCAAGTCATCCCAGCTCAGTATAGCACTTAATCTTATCAGATACATGCTTAAGTCCCACTAAAGTCCCTGAGAGTTAAGCAGACGTTTGTATGCTTTGTTGCAAAGCAGACTGTCAGAGACCCTCCTGTGTGCTCTTCATGGACAGATAGGCTCCAAATTGGTGCAAGCACTTTCATTAGTCAGTCTCTAAGACAAGCCTGCTTTTATCAAGTTGTCAGATTTTGCACAGAGGAGAAAGAAGAAAGGGTAGTTTAGAGAGGGAAGGAGAGCTGTTCCTTCCCAGTGCGTGCAAACATCTCCCCAACAGCTGACAGAACTGCAGATGTGTTGTTTTGAGATGCCTGCTCTCTCTACAGCAGGCATGCTCCAGAGGAGATAATGGCTGCCATCCCACCGAGAGTGCTGTTATATGATCCTCTTTCAGTTATTTGAAATATGGACTTCACTCAGAGGATTCTAGGAATAGCTGCTCCAGCTGTTCTGGAGAGATAGAAAGCTGTCACAGGAGACATTGTTAGACTCTGCTAAAATCAGCGGCTGCACTAAAGATCTCACATAAACTCCTTAATGGTTTGTACCATTCAGTCAGGAGTCAAGGAGAACTGAAATGTGGTCTGTGACTATAAGGCAGCTTGTATTCCATGCATCAAGGCTATGCTTGGATTTGGCAGACAGAGTAGGAAAGATGCTAAACGGATCCTTTTATCAAGTGTCTGAGCAGTTACTTGATCTAAGAGGTTTGTATACCTGCAACCAGCAGTGTAAATGTCTGAGACAAATTACAAGGCAGCAGTAGTGTTACAGTGAAGGATGAAAGTGCACACAGAAAGGCAAACAAGCAAAGCATTACAACAGCCACTTAATGGCAAACACATTTATTAACATCAAGTACGATGTTTGTAGGTTTTCCCTGCCACAACCAGCTGCAGATGCCAGCTACTTAAAAAGATGAAACAGTGCAGTGAATAAAATTGAGGGATTTTCTTTTTTCCAATGTAGCCTGCCTGCATTCTTGGCAGGGGAAGCAGGCTCCTAGCTCTGCCTTCGAAGGAACAAAAGGCGTGCTGGCACTCGGTGAGCAGCTCCATTTCACAAGCACTCCTGGGAAGGCTGTGCGGGAGCATGGCTCTGCGTCTGGCAGCTGCATCCTTGAACAAAAAGAGGAGGAGGAAAAGGGCAGGAAGGAAGGAGCACACAAGGTCTCCATACCACACATGAGAAGCTTTTACACACAATCAGGCATCCTTGCCCCAAAGTATTCAATAAAAGAAGTGTTCAAGGTGAACTTACTGCAGACCACAGCAGCACATTTCACAGGCTACTGTTCTTTTTATTAGAAACATTTCTCAAAGATTTTATTGCTACTCATAGATTGTAAGGGTTCAGGTTTTTTAAGGATAGGAAATATAGTGAAGTAGAAGAGCTAAATAAAAATTTGGAAATTTGAGATACTTTATAAAGCAAAAATAGAATTCTTTCCTTTTAATTTTTGTTTTTACTCAGATAAATACACAGTCAAAATGCAAGTGGAAAACTGTCCCATTGCAGCAGAGTACATCAGTTTATTTCAGTTTAAGGGATTCACTCAAAATAGGTATTTTATCATGCCAGTGCTATGACATGGACAGAAAACAGCTACAAAAATTAATGCATGACTCAGTGGAAATTCAGACAGAGATACTCATATTAGTACTGGGTTATGTCTGAAATGTAAGAATATGAGGTAAACCCTCCATTATCTAGGATACTGATTCTCATCAAGACCTTAATCTGGGTAAGCAAGGTACAAGAAAAGGATTGCTCTCTTCAGAACCTTAAAAATATTATGAAGTTCAATGTCATTAGGACGCTTTTCCTAAAAGGCAAAGTCAAGGTTCTTCTGTGTTTCAAAGTCCTAGAAAACTTCTAGACAAACTAGAAAAAAAGGAGGGCAGAATTAGTATCACCACTAATAATACTGGTGTCTCAGTACATTTCCAGGATTGGTCTTTTCATTTAACTCCAGTGTATTTAGATTCATGCAGAGAATTAAATTAATCATTATGCAATGGAAATTGGGACAAATTTCCTTAAGGGCATATTGACATTTTATCTCTCTTGTTCACTGACACAGATGTAAACAAAAGCAGCAAAAGAGTGAGAATCACTTCTCTGGCCTATTTCACATTTGTAAATCAAAGTAGGGTTTAATCTGATACTCCTGTCCTTCCAGCAGGAAAGAATGAGGGAGGGCATGCACTCCCTGAAAGTAAACTTCTGGCAGTGAGGCCAAAGAAAAAGAAGTGTTCAGTTCTTTAAGGAAGATGGTGATTCCAATAAAAATAAACATCTGGTTATCTGAAACCACTGTCAGAGAATGTGTTTATTTTAACTATTAGCTGTACCTGGTGGATCAGATTAATTATTCCTCCTACTCTGGATATTTTTTTTAATCACAAGTAATTCTACTGACTGCAGAAGGATTCCTGGCATAAGCAAGATTGTTGTGGTTGTAAACTTTAGACTTTTAAAAGATCCTAAGCAAACAAATCAAGAACCCCACAATTCAACCCAACCTTCATCATGACCTGCTATTTGCATGCCAAATTGTTGCTAATTAGCAAGAATTCTGTACTTCAAACAAAACTGTGTTGGACAGTCCACAATGGTCACCTCATTTCTTTGTTGGCCCATCACCTTGGGTTAGTAGTTTAAGTAGCTTACTCTCAGCAGAATCAAGTAATCCTATCTGATCAGCCACTTTACATCTTAGCAGTGTTTCCTTATTCATCTTTAGCCCAGTTGATCTCAGTAGTGGGGAATTTGATTCTCCTTAACCTCTTTTAATGTTGATTCTCTGAGTTTGCATGCAGTATCTTATTGCAGCACCTTTCTCCAACTTGTGTGTCACTACTGGTCCACTCTTTTGTCCCTCTTGGCAAGCCATGCACAACACGCTCTGCAGCTCTGGAGCCAGGCTCCTTCTCACAGACAAACTGAGCAGCCACCTTTTAGAACACACACAGGATCCATTGCAATTGGCATATTTTTTTCTAATCAACTTTTAAAATGGCATCATTCAGCTGTGCTTAACCACATTACTTAATTTGCAGTCTGTTTTGCCATTGATTTCTAATATCCTCTACAGATATAGGACATCACTCAATACAGCATTTTTTTTTTACCTAACACATTTACCTGTCAGCCAAAAAGCTGAGAAATTTAGTAAATATGTTTTTAAATTTAGGATTATTGCTCTCTTATAAATTAGTTGATAATGCCATTTACTGAAAATCATCAGAATTATACACAGAGCATTTTTCAAAAAATCTCTGAAACAAAAATTACCATAAGGTACTGGAAAACTTAACTTTGGTTTAAAAAAAAAAAGAAAAACCCAAAAACAAGCTAACATCTTTTCCCCTTAAGGCAAATTTCTCCCATTTTCTATTCAGATCAGAGGCTTTTTAGGGTTCCTTTTTTGTGTGAAGAATGTTAATTCTTAATAGCTTGTGAACAAAATAAAGGAAGATACATCTGGAAAACTGAGGAAGTGGGAAATATTATATTTCCACTCAATTATTAGTTATGGGACAGAAAGAATTTTGGATTTCTCCAGTGAAGAAAGAAGAAACCGGAAAGAATACTTTCAGATATTTATCAGTTGAAACCCTGATAAAAGCATGAAAAGAGGTTACTGTGAAACATTTTCTATAGAAAGTTCTAAGCCTAGTCTTTCCAAGTTATGTTTGAAGTGGACCTCACAAGTGGTACACAGGGTTTTCAGCTCCATCAATTCCCAACATCTGATATTAAGCAGTTACAATGAAACCTCATTTTCCTCTGAAATCTGAGTGCATTTCTATCTCTCTTTGCAAGGTTGAGACCTCAAATAGCAAAATCAAATTTTAAAAATCCCACTTAATGGTATCAGTCTTATAAAGATATTCCAAAAAGTTTGCACAAATTTTGGTACACAGGATTCTTCATATTTGCATGCCTGGTTTTCTCAAAATAGAACTATTTTAAGCAAATTCTAGAAGAATAATTTTTATTTACACTGCAATGGTAATCAGTGTTTCTTGCTTTAAAATAGAATTGCTATTTTTCAAAAAGTACCTTAGTTCAATGAATTTAAACTGTTTGTGAATTCATTACTGTTAAAAAAAAGTCCCTATACATTTGGTAGAAAATATGCACATTCATACAGTAAATATTTAAATAGCTATTTAGCATGCATTCTACATGTAGTGTTTAATGCATGACTGCCATATTCTCACTTTAGACAAGTAGAAAGTCTTAATCTGAACAAAAATAGAGACAAATCAGAACAGGCCATTATCAAGCTCTACATTTCATCAAAATTGATATAAACACCCTTTGGTTAAGAAAAATGTGATATGACATATTAAACTCTTCAAAGAAAGACACAACACAAATTTCATATGAACTGCTTGTTCACATCACCAAAAAGAAGAGCTGAGCAAACAAAACCTTTTCTTATAGGGACTAAGCTGTAGTTAAATATGTTTCGTTTAGAACTCACTTCTGTGCAAACTTCAGCCAAGTTGCTTCAGTTTCAAGAGAATGACAGCTGTGAATGAAGTTAACAATATTTTCACAGAAGATGAAATTTGAAAGAGCCAATGTGGAAACCTGCTCTTATGAACAACTATATTCAATCAGGGGATTGTGTGTGCAGTCAATACAATTCAAATTGCAAATGTAAGCAATGAATAGCAAGCACTCAAAGGACCACTGACAGAAAACTCGTTGTCAGCAGTTCACTGCCTGAAATATCTTAACAAACATTTGCTGAGTAATTGCAATCAACAAATTTTTTGAAACACATCCAGTTGACAGACAATTTATCAACAGGAAAAGAAAATATAAACATGTGAAAAATCTTTGTAGTTCTTTCACCAAGATTTGTGGTCCAACACCACAGATTTGGAATTCGGAAAATTACCACTGGCCCCCCTTCCTCTGCTGTGATAATGATACTTTTAATGCTATTTGTAACAGCTACAAGTTACACCCATACAGGTAAATAGCCTGAGTCTCCAGAGAAGACTGTACTGTAAGATTGTCCCAGAAAACACTTGCTTTATTTGTTTATTCTCAAACTGTGTATGGACTTTAAAAAGAGTAATTGGGTCAGACAAAACACTGGAAAGGGAGACTGCTCTTTTCCTGGAAAGCCAAAGCAGCCTATGAGAGTTGGCACAGGAAAAAGAACAGGATCATTACAAAACACAGGGATCCTGATGCTCACATGCAGGAGCAGAGAGTTTGCTAGAAGTCCCAAGGAGCAGATAGTGATGCATCAGAGGACAGCAGTTTCCAGGGGTAATTAGAATTTTTGTTGCCCTTCAGAAAGTCACCATGGTGTATCTACATAGGCATTTTAAAAACTCAAAAGTGCACCTTTTGAAAGCAAATTTCCCAATTTTTCACTATTTCATACTATGCCTTCATTCACATAATGAAACTTTTCTGGAACAAGAAATCTGTATTCCTTTTAGGTGAAATTAAATAGAAAATAGTTTTACAGTAGTAAACCTAGTGTGCTCTGGGCACATCTAATCTAATGTTGTTCAGTCTTGAAAGGTATGTGGGTGGGTGTCACTGTATCACCATCAAATATCTCACTCTGCAAAGCATTCCTATTGCTCTACAGTTCCTGTTAATATGGATGTAGCTTGAGGTGATGGAAACCAAGCCAGGAAGACACATATACACAGTCTTGATGAGATTAGTATATAAACCCTGTACACTGTCTCACATGCCCATTCCAAGGTGTTCTTGGTGTCAAGTATCCCTTTTAATGTAGAGTACAATTTGGGCTTCTTTTAATTTACAAGTCCTTTGATCTATTTTGTGCTCTGACAAAACAAATGTGTATAGGCAGATTTCAAGGTTTTCTTGGCCACTATTTGGTCATCTGAATGTCATTCTTTGAATGCAATTGCAATCTGGAAAGCAATTGCAACTGGAAATAATGTTCCACACAAACATTATTAAGAATAATATTAATATTTCTTACTGACTGGAAAAGGATAAACATAACTCCCAATATGTAAAAAGGCAAACAAGCAAGACCCAGGGAGCTACAGGCCAGTCAGTCTCACCTCAGTGCCTGGAAAAATCCTGGTGCATGTCATAGTTTCCACCTGGAAACTGTGCTAAGGCACATGTTAACTAAGGAGGTCATTAATGAAAGTCAGCATGGCTTCACTAAGAGTGAATTGTGCCTGAAAAATGTTTTGGCCTTTTATGACTGTTACAGTCATAGTGGTTACAGCTGTGATGGATGATAGAAGAGTGATTGATATGTACCTGGACTTGTGCAAGGTATCTGACAGTACACTATATGACATCCCTGTCTCTGCATTGGAGAGACATGGATTTGATGGATGGACTACTGAAGAGAGAAGGAATTGGCTGGATGGTCACACTCAGAGCAAGGAATCTTGAGTACAGCACCAGGCTGAGTGGTGCAGTTGGCACACCTGAGGGATGGATGCCTTCCAGAGGGACCCTGGCTCAAGAAATGGGCCCATGCAAACCTCATGAAGTTCACTGAGCCCAGGTGCAAGTCCTGCACCTGGCTTGGAGCAAACCTGAGCACACTGGGAGAAGCCCTGCTGAGGAGCCCTGCAGTGAGAGGCTGGAGATGACCTGGCAGTTTTCACTTGCAGCCCAGAAAGCCAGTCATATCCTGGGATGCATCAAAAGCCATGTGGCCAGCAGGGTGAGGGTGGGAGGGGACTCTCCTCCTCTTCTCCACTCTCATGAGATCTTACCTGGAGCACTACACCAGCTCGGGGGTTCCCAATATAAGAAGCACACAGACCTGTTGGAGTGAGTTCAAAGATGATCAGAGGGTTGCAGCATCTCTCCTATGAAGGCAGATTGAGAGAATTTAGGCTACCCAGATCTGGAAAGAGAAGGCCCCAGGAAGATCTTAGAGTAGCCTTCTAGTACTAAAGGGGGTGTACAGAAAGGCTGAAAAGGACCTTTTGACACGGCCTTATAGTGACAGAACAAGGGGGAATGCATTTAAACTGGCAGAGGACATGTTTAGATCAGCTATTGGGAAGAAAATCTTCATCATGAGGGTGGTGAGGCATTAGAACAGGCTGCCCAGAGAAGTCACAGATGACCCATCCCTGGAAGTGCCCAAGGACAGGTTGGGAGATGGCCCTGCCCATGGCAGGAGAGTTAGAAATAGATGAGTGTGAAGGTCCCTGGTGACCCAAACCATTCCATGAGAGCTGCTATTGGAGCAGCACTCTAGCTCTTGTGTCATGCCAAGGCTGGTGTTTGTGCTTGCAGCTATTTGCAGATGTAGTCCTGGTCATACACATACACTGGTAGGTTTATTAGGTCCATCATTTTGAAGGTATTCCCAGCATTTAAACCATGCAGAGTAAGGTACATGCCATAGGGAAATAATAAAAGGGGATTCACATTTTTCTTACATATTCATGTATAAACTAAATTCCCATAGGCTTAATTCATTGCTGTACCCAGAAGTGGTTGGTTTTTTTTGTTTCCAAAATAGAGAATATTTATGTAGAAGAGAATAGGTATGCTTGGGAACAAGAAATGAGTATAAATAAAACTAAAGAAATCAGAGAAGACTTGGCATAAATAAGCCAATTACATAGGCTCTTGAACTGAAATCTTTAATAATGCATAAAGTAAAACACAGACATGCAGCAGAGCTAATGCTTGCAAATGAGTAGGTCTGAGATGTGGAAACATTTTCCCAAAGTGAAACTAACATAAAGAACACAGTATCTAAAAAGATCTCTCCAAAATCTACCCCAAGCCAAATCATGAACTGAAAAATATAATTTAATAAAATAAAAATATATAAAGAAGAAAATCTATTCAAATTGCATTTAGTAAAAATTCAACTGAAAAGAAGTTGAAGCCTAGTGGAGACCAATATATCATAATAAACCTTCTGTAAATAAATTATCATGTTTCCTCACAGACCCCTTCACCAGCTTCAGATCTTTGCAGCCCATCCTCTCTACTGCAATCCAGCTAATTTTGTTCAGTCAGTGGGTATGCACGTTGTTAGATCAGCTCACAAGAACTTATTGGCAATACTTAAAATTTAATACAAAGAATTTCTTGCCTCACTAGATGTTTTAAAACTGAACTTGTATTTATAATAAATACCATAAAAGAGTATTTTTTAAAATACTCATTACTATATTTGGGCATAAAATTTAGTTCCATCAAACCCGAAATCCCATTCAAATACTTTGATTTTTTTCTCACATAATACATTATGTTTGATAAAAATTAACCTTGGATCTGTTGAAATGAGCATTTTGTTAATTTCAAGATATTTAATCATGGTTTCAAGTATTCCAAAGTTTTGAAACACCTTAGAAAATTTCTCAAACTTTTTAGAATGAAAATTTGAACTTGACAAACATTTTCTCTTATTTTTTTCCACATGAAACCATATTTGGTCAGAAAATGTGCCAAGCTCTAAGCAGAACATTATATATTCTATTACATCAAGGGGTAATTATTTTGTGACTAGTTTAATATCTCACTTCAGGTCACACATGCAAAAGCTGTAGTCGTTTTACATATTTTACCTTTTGCTTTATTCATGAATAAGGAAGTAGGATATTATAGGACCTGACCTGTTGGTCAAACTTCCAATAGCAATTGCAAGCAATTATGGCAAGGTGAAATGTCACTGTGCTCTGAACCCCCTCTTGTTACTCCATCTACACACTGGGGAGAAACCATTTCTGTTTTATAATGTAGTCTGAAAGAATTCCCTCCTTAATCAAGGAAAAAAAAAAGGTAAAAAATTGAATTCTCTCTACACTAGATTCACACTGTTTGATGAATATTCAAAAATTATATTATGCTTCCTAGATGTATTTGCATCCCATAATTTTTGTCATGTGACTCATTGTAACCTCATGCTTGCATGTCAAAAATACAGGATAGATTATTATTTTAAAATGTGTACCATGCTTCTTATATAATGATATAAACACTGGTAAAGTTTTGGTTAATCTGAAAAAAGCCACTAATGCTGTCTGACAACACCACTTTTAATCTGCAAGTTCTACAAAAATTCAGCCAAAACCTGAGCCACAAATTACCAGTTATGAAGTTATGCATAGATTTTTCAAGTTTATTTTAATTTTTACACTATAAACTGACAGGAATATTAATAATAAATTATTAATTATCTTTGCTTTTTAAATAATTGATTATTATTTCATAATTATCAATTATTTGTTTCTATTTGTAATGAAATCAGTTCACTGATTTCCTTACAAATAGAAAACAGAAATGTAAAAAAGTCGATTGTGATATAAAATAATAAATGTCTCTTCAGGGATCCACTTATGCCTCCAGGAAAATTAATTACCCAGTAACTGCAATTAAATTATATCAAATACCAGCACCATAAAAATAATCAGCCCACAGAAAATAACTCAAACAGCCAGCTACCTGTAAGGTCCATGTCCTAGGACACATCCTGCAGGCTTTTTCTACAGACTGATGCATGACCAGATAGAAAAACTTCAGGCCATTTGGTACCAACGGGGCAGTCAGGTACAGAGAGCCAGATCTCTTAAAAAAAACATCTTTACAACTCCCTCTAGACTTCTTCATGGCTAAGATGATCCAAATTGGACATCTGTGGAGATTGAGGTTGTGACTGCAAGCCACTGAAAGGACAAAAATTCATTTTTTAACAGGAATTTCAGTGTCTTAGGGCTCTCAATACCATAACCAAATCTTCAATCACACATTTTACAATCATTGGTTTAAAAATTACCTTCATTGAGATCTTGATACCTTCTAGCACCTAAAGCAGATCCAAGATCAGAAAGGCAAACATGCTGTGATGTCTTCTGCTGGAGTTATTTTCTGGGCAAAACCAGCACCACAAAAGTTTTGAGGTGAGTGGCAGGAACCAAAGTGATGGCAAGGCCCAAAGCTGGCACCATCTCTCACTATAATCTGATAGATGAACACCTAAAGTAGGGGACAAGAATTAAAAAAGCTACTACAGAAAGAATTCATGAGGACAAATAATAATTCTAAACTATAAAATACATAAAAGTTACAAAAGAGACATTTAGAAACAATGGAGGTTTTGAGGGGTAGGGTAGGAGAATAAAAAGAAGTGGCAGGAAGGGAGAGAATATAAGAGAGGAGACTAAGTGAAATGACAAAGGGAATTTAAGAATTGCATCGGGTATGAAAAGCCAGAAGAAAAAAAATCCACTGTCAAGCCAAGACACGTAGCAGAGATGTAACCATTCTTATCTGTACTTGAGGGCATGAAATAATTCCTTTTCTAATTTTGCCTTTTTAATCCTGTCAATTGGAGCTGTCACTATGGATGTAATAGCAAGTATCCCAATCACAATATCAAAGACTCTTCACTGACACTCCTTGAAGCAGCATTAATATCTGCTCACTGTGGGTACTACATTTAAATGTTCATGTGCAGTGCTGTAGCTCCCCCTTAGTCAGGTATCAAGCTACTATTTCACGCTCTGCTTGTAAAATTATTAACAGCTGGCCTAACATTAGATCACTGGAGTGTGCTTTGCTAGAACAAGACACTGCTAATATGACTATTTCCTTCTCTATCAAGTTATTACTGACTCTGTATTTCCAAATATCAGAATCTGCCTTTAAGCCCAAAGTCGGATTTAACTTTCCAAAAGTGACAGGCGTGAACCAAGATGTCAGGCTTAAATTTTGGGGAAAGATGAATTTAAAATCTGAGTTCATGGATTCCACTAACATTCTCAAAAATATCCAGGCTCAGTAAAATCCAGGTAGAAATGTCAGGTAATATAGAAATGTCAAAATCCCGGTAGAAATTGAGTGGGTGAATTTGTGATGATCCCCACAAGATCCAATATGTCATCATCTCGGTTATTGCAGTTTCATCACCACCCTCAGACCCTTGCTCTCACTCCAACCTTGGCAAACAAAAGGGAAGGGAAAAGGCAAATGTGAACTCTACAAAGTTTCATACAGCAATAAAGTAATTACAAAATTCATTGACAGCTACATAAGAGAAAATGAAATCACATGATATGCTGAGGTCAAGCAGGTATATAGAAAAGAGTAATTTTATACCTTAAAGCAGTGGGCTGCTTTAAAATGTTACAAGTTGCCTCTAAAAATGCAGCTGATTAATACTGAATGACCTGTGGACTCATATCTGCTTAAAGGATGTAATATCTAATTGGTTCACTGGATAGCAGGCAATTCAGAGGGGATCCATTATAATATCCGTATATATATTAGAAATGTAATAAAATAGATAACAAATTTACTGCTTACATGAAATATTTGTCTAGGTTAGTGATAAAGGGAAAGAGAAAATGTCACTCAAAAGCAAATTAAAGTATGTAGGAAGAGTCAAAATCATATATACAGAATTTATTTGGAAAATAGTATTATACAGTCATCATTATTTTTGTGATTACGGTATCATTAGGAATTTCATAACACTTCATTAAAATTTGGTGTGTGCTGATAGATTTCTGTAGGAGCCTAAATGGATGCAGTGCTTGTGACCTTCAGTTTGGATAAGGACTCTCTCCTTGGGAAGTGTAAAGCTGAGTGTATGCTTACCCGTCCAGTGGGATTCAAGTGATCTTTTTTGTGGTTAAGTAATGTTCTTAAACAGTCAGAAGACTGTGCAGTGCTAAAACCATAATTTTCTTGATAATGCACTGAATCAAAAATTTCCTTCATTACTTACCAAGGAGCAGGACTCAGGTATCAAGAGACTGATATCTTACACGTTACAGAACCATAAGAAGCACTAATAACAAACCCAAGGAATAAAGCATAAGAGGTGCAATTCTTGTGAACCATTGCAATTGGGGAGGTGCACAAGTTAATCTGACAAGAAACATCATCTGACAGTGAATGAATTTGCATTCATTTACTAATTTGTTATGCATATTTCAAGTTGATTGACATAATTCCTCATCAGGAAACTCAGTCACTTGTTCAATGTAGTAGTACAACAGTGTTTAAAAAAAACTGGGTTAACACCTTGGGAATGCATAGGTGAATCCAGAATTCCCTTAAAAGTAACAGAAACATCAAGAAGAAAACAAATATAGAATTAAAAATCTAGGGGTTTAGCTATAGAGAAGATTAAAGACTTTCAGATTTTGAGAGCCTGCTCTGGGGAAAAAATGCCTCTAGGTGGTGTGAATTATACCATCTTAATTCTGAGAGATAGTAAAATTTGGTATTTACACACAGACTATGAAACAGTCATGCTGAAAGTAGCATAGCTGCTTTTCTGACAACATATTGGTTTTGTTTCATTCATATTTAGTAAAGCTTTTCCACTTGGGCAAACATTCTTAATTTTGCAAAAATCACTGAGGAAACTTATGGGGTCAGGATCTGTACTGCACCTCTTCTCCAAAATACTTATTGATACTAAAATGTTGCACAACAAATTGAGAACTGACTGAGAAAGGCATCAGCCATCTGCTGTATTGCAGAAATTACTTCTGTTCTTAATATACATCTACCACACACTTTCAGCTATTTCTAACAAGGCAGAGCATCAAAACTTAAATGTGGGGGTTTTGTTCTGGGTGAGTTCAGGTGATGCTCAGGAGCTGCACTAAAATCTTTCATGTCTCTGCCCCCTGCTTTTCCTCCACTGCCTCATGTTCTGCACTCCTCTCCATTCCCAGACTTTGGCAACTCACCCTGAGCTCATTTTTTGGTTTTGTAAGGACGACAGAAATCATTATCATATAAATATTTAAATTGCCTTAGAGCAATGAAGTAGTGCCACTTGCAGGTAGGTATGATGCTGCTAAGTGGATGCTATCAGCTACTTTTTATTTTCACCCTGGCCAGGAATGGCCTAGGGTCTGCTGACCTGATGATGAATTATCTGTTCCCCCACATTTCCCAATTTCTTAAATTTTAACCAATTAAAAAAAAAAAAAAAAAAATTAGCAAGGCATTTGCTAATTGAGTGAGTACAACTTTCCAAGTTATGAATTTATATCCAGTCCAGGCTCCTGCATTATTCAGCCAATTGCAAAACATGTAAAACATGCATGTAAGAGGGGAATTAGTCTTTTAAAAGAGCCAGTGACTTTAAAAGACTAATTCCCCTCTTATGTGGCAGGTGATACTTGATCACTCTGGAAATGTGAGAACACAATCTGCAGAGTTCTGGTTTGGTGACATGTTACATTGCAATTTCTACACTGCTAGCAGGTAGTCAGGGCAACTACAGGACAGCTAAGTACGTTAACTTTGGGCAGGAGATCTCCACAAACACCATCCTGCTAATGTTGCCACTGATTTCTGTGGAACAAAATTACATTATTTTTAAAATTCCTGTTAAGAGACGCTGAAAATCAATCCCATATTTTCAGCTTTTGCTCTTCTACAAGTTAAAGCATTAGCATCTGCTAAGGATGTTTGGATCCATACAAACACAGTTTTGTTGTACTATTGGATAAGGAGGCAGTGTTAACTGTCAGTGCAGTGTCTGCATAACGGTGTCCAAAAGTCACGAGTTAGGACCTGAGGACAGATCCAAGACACAGACTGAAGCAAAGACACCTGAGAAATTATATCATTATGCCATCGAACAACTTAAACAATATGCTTTTGATATTTTGTATTTCAATGCTTGAAATGTGAGGTGATAATATTTTTCAAGACCAAAAATCAAAGGACTTTCTGTCTGCCAAATGAATTAACCTGGCTATACACGTGAGGACAGGTTTTTCAGCCCATGGATCCAAGTGCACAAAAAAGACTGAGAATACCAACATCAGCATAGAAAGGCAATTGGCTCAAAGGGATTTGCTGGTGTTTAACTTTGTAGCTTATTGTGAATCCATTGGGAAACAAAATACTTGAATGTGTATTTATTACTTATGGCAAGAATTTAATTTGATTATACAGTCAAATATTAACAATCTAGTATTATACAGGATCACCTAAATTAATTTACACAATAATCTGGAATTATAAAATCAGAGATCTCTCTTAGAGGGAGTAGGCAGAATTCTCCCTGAGGCAACGGATTTAACAAGAATCTGAAGAAAGGACACAAAACCAAAATATCATTTTTTGGGTTAAAATGTTAACTATCCTTCCCCTAGCCCTGCCACACAAAGTCCTTACTGAACATAATATTCAATGTATTCTCTGTAGAAAACCATTCATAATCATGGATCAACGTTTTATAGTAATATTTGGCTCTTAAAGACCATTCGTTTGTAGAAGGCCACATTCCAGTGTAAAACCAGCTTTAGGAAAGTACTTTCAGCTACTCACATTATTTTTTTTTAAGTAGCTCCTGAATGCTTCCTATATATATACACAAAAACCAGGGGCCACATTAGCAGCATTATGATTTTTCAATATTGGCCAAGATTTTGAAAAACAAATTTATTATCTTACATATTTTTAACTGAATGTTGTTGTATTTCTGTGCCATTCTCCTGAGCAGCTAACAGCAATGTAGTATTTCCTGTTACAGCAAACAGGGCTCACACTGACTAGAAAGATGTTTCATGATGTGATGGAAATATTTTCATATGTGGTCATCTCTAACAGCTTCAGACATCATTAGCACACCAAAGATGACAGGATAAGGAGTACTTGTACAGCAGAACCTAGACTATTCAAGGATGGAAAGAATAATTACAAAATTAGGATATTCAGTAAAGGAACACATTTAAACTTTCCCAATGATTTCTTTGGTATCTTTTCAATTTCCTAGAATAAAGGACATCCCAAATCCAAAATTCCCCTGCATAAAATTAATGTTTTGGAAGTCCATTACCTAGTTTTCATGAAGTCAATGATATTTACCCAATTTACTGACTAGTTTTCAAATGGAATTTTCTTCATTTTGAGGTTCCAGACCATGTCATACTAAAGTGCTTTGTTTTGGTTTTCCTGTTATTTTTTACTGATAAGTGTGACAGAGTCAATAAGATAAGTAGGCGATCTCTATCAGCAGATCTGTCCCAGTTTAATTTTTTTCATATCTGTAAAAATCTCCTCTCATTCTGAACAGAACACT
Source organism: Oenanthe melanoleuca (assembly GCF_029582105.1). Lineage (NCBI taxonomy): Eukaryota > Metazoa > Chordata > Aves > Passeriformes > Muscicapidae > Oenanthe > Oenanthe melanoleuca. The sequence goes on from NC_079340.1 coordinate 12,210,943, forward strand.
GCAAGAAGCATTATTCTTTAGCACGAAATTAACAACACTGCAATTCAGTGATATTTCTTCTCCTTACATTGACTGCATCCATAGAATGTGGTTTCTACATATTTCCAAAAATATCCCCAGAGGAATGGCACTTGAAGCTTATGGCTAAAGATTGAACAATGAAACAGGTCAGCTTGTCCTAAGAAATCAGGTCATTCAGCTGCATTTCTTGTTATCATTTTGACAACAGGGGATGGGGGAACAGAAGCAGTTGTAAGCCAGCTCTTTGGAAGAGCCACTTACAGAGCACAGGGAAATAGCAGCACTTCTACTGCAAAACCAAAGTTTATATTTAATACATGGTTCAGTTTTTTTAGGTGCTGGTACCTCCTTTTTAAAAATTCTTAAATGAGGAAAGCAAAACTTAAAAGTAATTTCAGATTGATGATCCTATATCTTGTTGCTTTTGTTTGGGGTTTTTTTTTTTGTTTGTTTGTTTTTCTGGAGGCAATGCAGCTCTATTAAAATAATGACAATGGAGGGCATTTTATTGCTGTGGATGTTTGCAAGAACAAATTGAACAATCACAGATTAAACAGTCACATATTTCTTCAGAGAATTTTAGCTTGTGGTAACATGCTCAAAGCTTGAAATGGAAATTTGTTCAGTATCTATAGACTTAAAAAAAATATATATATCCTTATGGTTACAGGATTTCCTTCACTTAACATGCAAGATTTTTCTCTGTGTATCCCCATAAATAATTCTGACTTTGTCCATAAAGTCACAGAAGCTCTCCTGAGATGGGGTAGGTCTGATATACTTTGCCAGTCTCCATCCACAAGTAGCCAAAAGTGAAGACAGTGGTTGTTACACAGCCTCTAACTACATCCCTCCATCAGTGTAAGCAACCAGCATGGAGAATGAATCAGAAGGATACTGAAGAGAATTACAGGGATGTCTGATGGCTGCAATGTCCTTTGAGGATGCCAAGAGAGCAGGCAGCTTGGAAGTGAACTTTTAATCTCCTAATAAGTAGAAATAGATGGAAATAGAAGAGCTTTTCAATTTGTTTGACTTTAATTCAGTTGTTCCTGGGTGTATCTTGAAAAAAATAATTTTGAACAAAACACCACTACTTGTTGGAATCTCTAATTTAACTTCTACAGACAAGGAGCTTATCTACAAATACATAAATGTATATACATCCATACACATTAATTTTTCCATGCTTTTCTAATATCTTCCCATTTTCTTGAAATAGTTAATTTCATTTTGTACTCAGAAAATGGGAAGATTAACAGTTCATGTAACTGCAAATAAGAGAGAAGGTAGGTATGCTTGACATGCTTTTCATTGAAATGCAACCAGTATCTGAAAGTATTTCCAAATCTCTAAACTAGCCAGTAGAAGAGAACATAAACATATGATACATTCAACACACCTACTGATTCTGATTCTTGGCTTACACCTACTTGACTGCAAGCAAGCCTAAAAGTTATGAAAATGCCATCAGGACCCTGTATTTGCTTTAAAACTGCAGATTTTGCCACAGGAACAAAAATAAGAAATGCAAGAGAACACGACCAAGCATTGTTTGAACATCACCCCATACCTGGTACCCAGCTCAAAGCCAGAAAGTTCTAGGCAGGCCAGGATCAAAACCCATGTGCTGTGAGTAGCAAGAAGTGTAGATTTGTAGGTAGGGAGATGAGCTGGGTAGGTGGCCAAGTATCTAAACACAACTGAAGAGCTGGGCTGAGCTGTGCATGGTTTATTAAGAGAGGAGTAGCTGAGGCTGTTTGCCTCCTACTCTCTGGACAGCCAGGCTGCACTGATCTGTAGTCAGCAATGTGCAGTACTTTACTGCCACTGCACTCACAAAGCTTCCTGAATTAATAAAATCAAATTAATGATTGGTGCATTAAGTCAGGTGTCTCCATTGAGGGCCACGTACTTTTTTGCAGAAGGTCTTGGAAGAAAAAACTAGAATTTTATTTGTAGTTTTGCTTTGCTTTTGTTTTTGGGGTTTTTTTTCCCTTTTTTTTAAAGAATGGCCACATTTATCAAAAGAAATGTCTCACTGCAGTTTAAATAAGTAAATTAATATTAATATGAAAGACCCTGTAGAATTTTCCACTGAGGTACTGACCTAAATCTTTCACTAGAACAACATAGATGATTATCAGAACATTTACCTTTGCCTTTTTTTCTCTTTTAATTCTGCCAACCAACATTTTCTTGCTGGAGCTTAAATAATAGGCTACATTAAAAAGAAAAAATTGTTCTTGTCTGTTCCCAGATGAACTAGAAATTGGAAAAAACAATCCAAATTCCAGTTTGGAGAGAGAATCTAAAGTAAGTCTGCTATGATAGTTACCTTTTTACTGGAGGGCCAGGCCCTAAGATGTTTCTGATCTTTAAGCTGCCACCTAAAAACCTATGAAATTATGCTTAGCTACATCTCCAGAAAATATTTTTTTCTCTTTGCTTCCCAAAGACGCAGAATCTATTTAAAATACACATTTCATGTACATCTGTAGCACTTTGATACACACCTCCCTTTGTTAGTAACTTGTTCTATATTGCATCAACCATCAGGCATTCAACACCCATGTTGCTCATGAGGCACCATATTCAAGAGAATAAGAAGCAGCTGTACCATTATAACTCAGCTGGCATTCAGCAGGAACAACTACATTCATTTCAACAAGCTTGTCTTTTAAAAATCTATTATCCTCCCATTCCCCTGGGGAATTCAATATAACCATAGCTAGGTGCATACAGTATACAAAATACCCTTCAACTTAACTGTGAAATTCTAAACCTTACTCATAATAAAAAAGGTGCAGAAAAAACATCTGTGGAGCTGCAGGACAAAGTCTTCTTAACATCAGCAACACTCTGGTCAGAACATTTGGAAGATGCATTATCTAGATAAGCATTAACAGAAAGGTCTATCAGGAAAATTTCACCCAAACTACCACATTTTATTAAACCCAGAGGAAATTTTAAAATCACCCTGTTATTCTGATGGTTTTAGCGAGCCTGTTGTCTCTGGCTCGAATGTAACATGAAAGAGATCTGGCTTAACCTTAGCACTAAATAATGTGGAGAACTGCCTTAATGTCAGAGCCAGATTGAAAGAAATATTTTCATCTTGGCAGACTTCACAGAACCAGGAGTAGTGTCTTTTGATCAATGTCAGCCTAAATACCAGCTGGTTGGCTAGCACTTGAGGACTGAGCTCCACATTAGACATATTTTAACCTCACCCACACTGCCACTTATTCAAAAGCCAGGGATCCCTCATGGAATTTTGGAATTGTAACGTCTGTGACATCTGGACCATGGAACATTAAAAAAAGATTGTCCTATGCATGCAGAATAGTTTGCAAGCAGAGAGAAAGAAAATAAAACTCTCCAGAAAATATGTTCACTCTCTACTTAAGGGAGATAATTATCACTGTTTGAGTGCAAAACAATAATGTGAAAAACATAAACAGCAAAAGAATTTGAGATGACAGATATTTTAAAGCGAGAAAAATGTGATCTTCACAACCACAGTTTGAATTTATTCCACCCTAATTTTAAAACATCATTTCTATTGAAATATTAATGGGCACAAAAACCCAGCACACACTTGGCATGTAGAGATTTCTCTGACAAACAGAATAAAACCAACTTCATTAACACTTTATACTCTCGTCTCATCCATGCCTATTCTTGATCAACTAGGAAGACTAACAGACACCTTTCAATGTGTCAAGCTAATTTCTTTACTAAACTGATTATAAGCTAAGCTATACCTGTTTAAAAGATACTGTCCAATCTTCTTCTGTATCCCTCTGGAGTAATAATTTTTAAACACAACTTCAGATCACCATTTCAACCTTATCTAAGTTATAAATATTTTCTGCTTCTACAGTTTTTTTCATCATCCTCCCTAACTCACTGCTCTTTCTTTGGAAACAGCAGTTGCATACTTAAGGGCAGTATTTAACATGTATCAACCAAATGGTTCCAGTTGCTCTTATGATTGTACAGTCATCAATGCCAGGAACTGTTGAGACAATTTTGGATGCTCCATACAAAATACAAGCCTATTGCTACAGACTTGTTTTTCTTAGTTCCTCCTTTTTATGGATCACAGATTCCTCATATCTTGAGAAGGTTTAAAAAGGTTTCAGGTTGAAAAATCTCTATAAATTCCTAAAGACAGCACGCAACTCTATGGATTAATTGTTGTTTGACATAATTTTTAACTTTCAGAACACTCATGCATCACTGATAGCCATCTATGGTTTCAGTGACTATTAGAATATACTTTAAGGAAATTCATGCTGTGGAGCTTAAAATTTGTTCCTGTCAGCTCAAGAGCTTTTCTGCATTGTTTCCTGCTTATTATTCATAAAGAATTTAAGATCACGAAAACCAGGTTTTTGTCTGCTGTTTCAATGAATTATAACTCAACATTACTATTCCATTCCCTCTCTGCCAATAAATCTCCTACAAAACTTGTGCAGAGTCTCTGCTGTTGAAGTCAAGCAATGGTTAGAAGGTGAAGAACTATAACTGCAGTAGCAGTACAGATACCTAATTCTGAGCAGCTTGGTCCTCAGGTATTTGATTATAGCTTAGAGATGATGCAAAGCTTCAGTCTTACTTTGGAATTATTCCAGGAATCTGGATAGGATATTACATAATTTGTTTTAAAGGAAAGAAATTTTAATTAACAAAAAACCCCCAATGAACAACTACACTGATAGCAGAAGAGTGCATGATCTTATCACATAGTCTAAATTTTGGGTCTATCAAAAATCTCTCTTCTAAGTCATCCTAGATTATTTGGAATCACCTCTCACTGAGCCAGCTGATTAAAATTAATTAGAAATACTGGATATGAGTGAAACTGTAATAAGGAGAGTTTTGAAATAATGTTCCATGTGTTTAAAAAGTGCTAACACACTGATGGGTGGAAGTTTCCCTATGATCCCCCTAACAAAAAGTCATGGATAAAGGCTGACAGCCAGGTCTCTCTCTGCTTAGGTAATTTTGGCCACTGAATTAATTGAGACCAGTGATCAAAAATGTGAAAATATCAAGAACCTGTTGGGTCATTTGGCTCACAGTTGCAGAGAGAATATCCATACCCAGGAGGAATCATCCCCCAGCTGTCAAGAGACACAACATTTCCAAGAGTGCTCTCCCTGAAGGTAAAACTAGGATATGCTGGAAAGGCTCTGGAAGAGTAATCTACACTTTGGCAACACTTTTCCTAAGTATCATTCTCAAGGGAGACATTGATATATTTTACTACAAAGCTGGTCTGGGATCCATCTATCATACACTGTGGAAAATAGAGAGGCAGGACCAAAATTTACAGCATACCACCCATGCAGACATACAATCCACCCTGGAAAAACACTTCAGAAACAGAAAAGAATCCAAGCCCCTTTGAATTTTCACAAAGGTACTGTAGTAACAGGTTGAGGAGGAAAAGGGCTTTTTATGGTAGGGGTGAGCAAGGATGGTGCCTGTCTAAAGCAATAAGGGCAAGTGTACTTAACAGTCCATCCAAGTGCTTAAAATATATAATCTCAATTACAACAATATTTAGCTAAATCATTCTCAGTGAGCACCCCTAGAGCTCTTCCAAGCTTAGCCCATTACAGTAAGCATAAAATAAAAGTAGATTTACTTTTCAACTGAAACAGATTTAGCATCACATTAAAATGTACTGAATCAGTTTGAGACCTAAAATCCTTTTCCCTTAACATCATGGGTAGATTGCAGGTTCAAAGAGGAAAAAAAAAAAGTTTTAAAAAGGTGAAATACATTAACAGCCCATCCTTCACCTTACTGATGAGCATGATGTGGTCCAGATGACAATGGTTATTATCAGATACTTGAAATGCATCTTTGCCTAATATCATATAAATTCCCTTTGAATGTGAAATTATTTTAATCAGAAGAAAGTCAGTTTAGCATAGACTGATTTCCTGATAGTGGACTTAGCAGCTGAGTATTTATTTATTCCTCCTTCATGAATATTTGCTAAAGAAAGAGGAAAAGTAATACCTAGTCAAGTGTAATATTGCACATACATTTTTTTTTTTTTTTCCCCCATCAAAATTCCACCCAGTACACCTTGGGCTAGTTGCAGAACTGTGCCAGAGAGGGTGGAGGACCATTCTCCCCAGCCCTGTTTCTCCATCATCTGCTTAAATCTTGGACCTGCAGGGCCCATTGACAGGGGCAAGTCTACTTTGTTTCCTTTTCCATCAGGAGTGCTAAGCTGGCTGAAGGGTGGAAAGGAGGCTTGCAATGAGAACACACTTGCTCTAATTCCATTTCTATAGAAATGAGAAACTAGCTGTGCTGAAACTGTAGAGATTATAAACCTTGTGCTCTATATTGTGCCATCAGATTCCAAGCAGATGGCTCAGTTTATTCAGCAGATGTCTGGGTAGCACAATCTATTCCAGTGTTTGGCTACAAATAAACTGACGAGGTTGACCAACCCTGAAGAAACTCGTGAAAACTCCTCATGTTCAGAATAGTCCTCAACAGGGATATTTGTATATTACTAGTTTCCACATGTAAATATATATATATTACTGCCTCCATTCATGATCTCACAGCCCTTTAGACATATATTAGCTTTCCTCTACCAGAACAAAGTGCCATCATCTTTGAAAGTCTCAGCTGCAAAATGTAGGAGTGAAAATTATGCTATGAATTTTTTATGATCATATCCTATTTGGTGCAAAGTTCAAAGGTCTATAAATATTCAAAGATATGTAGGATTCTGTGCAATGTATTTCTTGGTTGTATTCAGATCTGATAAAATAACATTTGTGATATGAGCTAGAAACAATTTTTTAAACGTGTTGTATTCATTCCCTACTCATTAGAACACATTCTCATGTAAGAACACAGGACAAGAACTTTTCAAGTTTGTATACTTATGACTTCTACTTTTGAATTAAACAAAGTTCTCTGTAGGACTGCTAGCAGATGAATATTTTCTTTCTATGGCTGAGCTGAGAGGTACAAAAAAATAGACACTGCCAGTAACCAGGAGCTAAGCATACAAACAGAAGGGAAAGAGAACTTCAGAATCAAGTCAACAGAGGTTTATTGACTGCAAATTTTCTACCAAATAAAGATCTGGTCAGTCATCTAAAAACTTCTTCCAGTAGCAGAAGTAGTATCTAAGGAAGGAACTATTTATTTCAATGAGGTTAGGATAAATGACGGCTACATTTTCATCATAATAATAACAACAGTAATTAAAACCTTTCCTAGATGTTTTACAACTTCTTTTATCCCAAGAATCTAAAGCTTGGGAATGTATTGTTGCTTGACTTTGTTTGTGCATACATTTGATTTTGACAATTCTCTTTTATTTTAGAGTTCGATATAAACACAAAAAATTTAGTTCAGCATCAGATGTAACAATTACAGTTTGTAAATGACTTTGTTTTAGAGCATTTATAATTCATGGCACTTGATGCAGCTAGAATATAAATACAGATATTTTAGAAAATCTTCATTTCAAAGTGTTCAAAATTAAGCATATTCTTAAGTTCATCATTATAGCTTTCATATACTTCACCGGCAGAGGAATCAGAGCTTGGGGAATAGGAACTGGGAATACCTACAGTAAAAAAAACATTACTTGCAATACAACTTTATGTTATTGTATTTGTGAATCACCCATCCCCAGAGAAACTTGAAAGCAGAATTGAGCTAATAGATATAATGGCCACACCTACAGATCTGTTACGGGTTCACAGGAGTCCCACACAAAACCTAGAAATTTTCCTCCTGAAAATTAATACCAGCTATAATAAAATACATGTGCAAAATTCTCTGCAGGCTGAACAGCACCCAAAATTCCAGATATATTACTCTGATGAAACCTTACAAAAACCCTGTTCCAGGGCCATGCTAAAGCAGGCAGATTGCTTCTGGCCTCATACCTGTGTTTCTGCAAGGTTTGTGCTGTGATTTCATACACACCTGGGGCTCTGCACTGCATTGCATTGCACAATGAACACACTCCAAAGCAATTTTACAGTCAAGACAATCAGGTACCTATGGATTAACAGGCACTTAAGCAATGAGGAACAATTTATATGCAAATTGTTTTTGATCTGCGACTCTTAAACTGCAGCTCAGGTGAAACTGAAGCATGTGAATCCCTTTTTTGAGTCCAGACCTCTATGTCTTATGCTTTTCAGATCTACCTGCAGAGCACAGCAAAGCAACAACTTAGTGCCATAAAAAACATAAGAGAAAACTACTCTGCAGTAGAGAAGTACTGCAGTAAGCTTGAAAGTGAATCAAATGAGAAAAAAATAAAAAAAATAAGAAGAAACAAGTGAGAAGCATAAGTCTGGGAAAGGAATAGCTTTCTGCAAGCAGCTGCTGCAAAGCAAAACAACATGAGTGAATTACAGTTTGTCAAAGTAGCTTAAAGCAGCCTTAAAGAAGCAAAAGTCTGTCAGTGAGACAGCATTTCCCTACAACTGTGATCCTCAAGTTTAAAGCTCCAGGGCTGTCACCGAAAGGAACACAAGTTGTTACACCACAGAGACGTTTTTAACTGGAGCTGGAGCTACATAACAGCCTTGCTTTTCAGCTACAAGGTGTTGCATTCTGTTGCACAGAAGCTCATTTTTAACTACCAGAGGAGTACTTCATAGAGCTCGCTAGTTTAACCTGTGATCAGCCTTTTAGCCATGAGCTACTGTCTCAGCTCTCAATCTTTCCTCCTTGTTTAAATTAACTCCCTAATTGCCACTGTACTCAAGCCAAAGCACCTTGGAGTGTACAAATGCTCTGTTTGAAAATGCCTGAACTTATCATTGCAAGATGAGAAGGATCTCAGGTGTGCCCTAAGTAACATTTTTGTGCAGTTTTTAAGTTTCAGGGCAGAAATATGTGATTCTTCCTGCCTATCATGGCACAGACTACACCAGGACACAACATATTTAGTCTTCTCTTGAGAAGTACTCAGAGGATGCCACTACTGTTAAGGCCTGAGCCTGAAGTGAGGCAGCCCCAATAGGAAGATAAAATAAAATAAAAGACAAACACAGCTAATGATTTTCACAGTCACATTTCGAACACTTGCTCTTTGAAGAATTCTGTTCCATCTGATCTTGCAATCAAGCTATGAAGTCCAGCTTTGCAGCCATTCCCATTTCACCAGTATCATACCACAGGCAGGGAGTTCCCCTTTCACCCCGTGGGAGTTCTCACTTTCACTGGGATGACATGAGGGCTTGGACTGTCCACAAGGTCACTGAGGTTTCTAAAAGGATAGACAGGAATCTAGAGAGATTTACCAGCAGCCTGACAATCAGTGGTTTTGGTGCAGGTCAGACTACTAGATGGCTCTGAAAATCCCAGTTCAAGCCTGTTTCCAGCTGTAGGCACCTAAATCTCTTTAAAACAGGATTGCATAAAAGTCACAATAAGGTGATTTAAGGAGATTAAGTAAGCTTTAAGTGCCATATGGGTATAAAAACAACAAAAGCAGCTGTGAAATGGTAACAGCTTTGGACATAAACTACAATGGTTTTTAAACAGCCCTTTTAGATAAGATAGAGATTAATAAAACAAAAAGGTCTCTTCTCAGTAGAAATCTGTGACCAGAATTTTAAAAGTGACTACAATGAACTTATTCTTCAAAAGAACTTTTTTTTTTCCTTTAGATGTTACTAAAGAAATTGTTTGGACTGAATTTTAAAGTAAGCATCAAATTACAAGTCAGACAAAGAAACTCTGTGCTGATAAGATTGTAATCTATGTTCAGGAAAAACAGCTCAGGTTATCCAATAGTTCTCATAGTCAGTGAAGTCTCTGGGTTCTACAAATAATATACAATGAGGTCTGGACAAAACCTTGGGTTTCAAAGTACTCCCCACCACCTCCAGGAATCAGTCCTCAGCTTTTCCTCTTTGAATGATGACTCCTACTACTGTTCAAGAATTCCCTTCCCTACCCACCTCAACACACACTCTCCACATACTCTGGGCTGCTGGGCAAGCAGGGAGGGGGAGTAGCTAGAGCAGAGCTGGCTGTCATGCAGAGTGAGATGGAGGAGTGGGCAGGACAAACATGAAGGTGTAAGGGACAAGGGAGACAACTGAGGGCACAGGGATATTCCCCTGCCCAGAAATTGCTGTTTCCACACATCTTGGCCTCCCAAGGAAGAAGGAGAGCAGGGCAGCTGCCTGAGCTGGACAGTACTACAGGCCTAGTTTCAAAGCAAAGACAAGGTTGGCAGTCTGATTTCTATGCAAGCGACTAATTTTCCATTCTTAAAATATCTCAGAGACAAAGAGGCACGTAAGGAAAACAGTACAGGCAATAACCCTTATATAAATGAAAGTGAAATACAGCGTTTTAACAATTAATTACAGGATGGTCAGCAACAACAAATCACACTA